>NC_082694.2:84975032-85593349 GCF_949987515.2 Delphinus delphis | reverse complement strand
GAAATTTAATTTAGCAACCAAGAGGGGTAATTTGAAATTATCTTACACTATTATGGAAGATACAGATGGGACTTAAAAATCTTGTGTGAAGATGTAAACCAGTTAACTCTCATAGTTCCTATATTTCCAGAAAAAGATTTATTTTTGTGTGTTATATTTTTTACTAATGTCTGTGTGGCCCACTAGCCTATAAGCTCTATCAAGAATACTGGTCAGATCTGGATTTTACTCACGACTGGATCCCCAGTTCCTAGCACATGGACTATCATGTAGTAAAGATTCAATAAATCATTTGTAAATAACTGAACAAATTGCTGATTTTCCCCATATTGCTTGTATTTATGGGACACATTGATTTTCTCAATTTAAGGAAACAATCCTTAAACTCTTCTCTGTGGAAACAGGAGACAGAATATTAATGACAACACCTGAAAACTTAACTATGGAGTTATGAACAGGACCTAAAAATAGATTCCTCTGATAACAGCTTCACCCGACAAATGTTAGGCTCTGTAAAGCTTCCCTCTTGTAGACACAGGGCAAAGCCACACATTCACAGTTGTCAAGTAACACTCTTAGCTAAAACTTAAGCAGAACAAAACCTGACAGTGAGCCATGGTTGAATCTTAGTCCCGGCTACATAGTATCTCCTAGGAAAGTGAGTGTTTTCCAGATTAACTTAAATGCCAAAGCTGGAGCTGTGAACATAATTATGGCTGACATTTTTGTTCACCCGCTTGACAGATAGTTAGCAAGAACTAATTGTCTTATGCAGAAAATGTTTCAATTTTTAGAAGAGATGAAGGGAAACAGCTTATAGTACTGAAAGACAAAAATAGTACCATTTCTTGTTCCATTCCTGCTAACCTGTGGAGGTTGGAAAGAGGTTGGGGACTCTTTTCCTCCACCCACTGCCCCACAGGACAGAGACTCTACCCCACGTGCAAAAAGCTGCAGCTCCAATAGCCACTGTTCCAGCTCCTTTTAGGGTAGAGGTCCCACAGCAGGAGAGGTGAGCCAAGAAGATCACAGATGATCGCCTCCACACAGAGACCAGCTCAGAGAGCTGGGATGTCATCCCGGGAGAAGCAGGCCACTGTCCCAGCCCCTAGCTCTGAAGAAGTGGCTCAGACACTTTGCTGAAGGGGAGAGAGAGACAGGCCAACGTAATAGGAAGATCAGAAGTTCTCCCCAAAGAAATTGCTGTTATTCAGGACAGAATGTAGTGAGATTCAAGCCTAAAGACTTTCTCAAAATCAGAGGAGATTCTGGTGGTAAGCAATTAAGAAGCCAGTCACCCCATGACAGCAAGGAGCTAAACAGTAGTCCAGCTAGTTTACCAGAAAGAACCAGCCAAGGAAAGAGCCGGGAAGATATGTCAGAACAAGTCCCAGGGACTGGCCTCAAAAAGAGCCCTGGAGGGCTTCCCTGGTGGCGCAGTGGTTGGGAGTCCGTCTGCCGATGCAGGGGGCGCGGGTTCGTGCCCTGGTCCGGGAGGATCCCACGTGCCGCGGAGCGGCTGGGCCCATGGGCCATGGCCGCTGAGCCTGCGAGTCCGGAGCCTGTGCTCCGCAGCGGGAGAGGCCGCAGCAGTGAGAGGCCCGCGTACCGCAAAAAAAAAAAAAAAAAAAAAAAAAAGCTCTGTAAAGGGGCCCAGGTTTAATCATATTAGTCTGCAGAGCAATTTATGCCCTAGGATTGTTGAAAGCAGTAAGCAGTCAGGATTAGCGGGGGCCTAAGAGCTGAGTGTGATACCAAAAGTGGCAGACAGCTTAGCAGAGAGACCAGGGAAAGAGACAGATACAGGGAGCCCTCCAAAACGTCCATCATCTCTGGGTCCTGTCCACATGTCCAAGGCTGAGCCCACAGTGAGTGAGTACAGACACTTCACACTGAGCAGGAAATAGACTTCACGGAAATAGTCTATTCAGGTCACAAGACAAATACATAAGCAAATGACAACAAGCCCTGAGGGGGTGGGGGGGTGGGAATCAATATTCATGTTGTTAAAATATATTATCTAAGATGTCCACTTTTTAATATTAAAAGAAAATGAGGCGTGCAAAGAACAGGAAAGCATGATTTATACCATCCCTTAGAAGCCATGCAGTCGGATCATCCAGTTGACACCGAAATTATCTTTAACTATAGAAGATCTAGGAGCAGAGAGAAAGCTGTAATCCTCAGATATTCACAGGACCTTGGGATGTTCTAGACACTGTCACATGCATGCTGTGACTCTGTACTTCTTGTTTAATCTACTTTCTTTCTTTTTGTATGAATACAGAGTATGGGCATATGTGTGTGTGTGTGTGTGTGTGTGTGTGTGTGTGTGTGTGTGTGTGTGTGTGTGTGTGTGTGTGTGTAACAATTTATCATGTTAGAGACACCTATTTGTCACTCTTTACCTTCTTCCTTATAATAAATACACATATTAGATATTTTTAAACTTGTGCCCAAAAGCTGCGTCCTGAATTTAACATGATTTGATTTTTGAAAGCCATTATTACTGCTTTTATCCTGAAGTTGTGCTTCATCCATTGTAGTCACTCAGTGTCCAACACTCACTAACCTATTACGTGTGCCATATTGTTCCAACAGAAAATTGAGATTTACTGTTTGACAAGCGTGAATTAGGTTAGGAGGATTATAGAGGATTGGAAATGAAGATTATTCTAAACTCTGAAACATAGATTCACCAGAGGTATTAAAATAATAATAAATTTATCTTTGGTAGGCATTCCTTATTAATCACCTTCATCTACATAATTACTTGATAATATATCATGCCCATTTGCATTTGAGGGCATCAGGCCTCAGTGTGTTACATTACCTCCCCAAGCTATACATCTTATTGTGCTTAAGGATGCTATTCATTTTATCCATTTTTAAATCCCTTGCTCTTTTCAACTTGCCAATCTCATAGCAAACCTTTGCTTAGAACACCATTTCTGGCTTCTTCATGATTACTGAACCATTTCCTTAAAAAGCTTGTATTGTCTCTACAGCCTTTGTAGGACAACGGTGCTGCCAGCCTCTGATAAGCCTCTCTGCTCAGTTCTCAGTCATCCTCAAGATGCCATATTTGTGTGACCCACATCTTCATTTCCATTCCTGATCTGCCTCTAATCTACAATTCCAACAGATTGTAAATCCCAACTATTGTCTTGCTACTGGCACATCTAGCCCCTCCATGGAGCTCAATGAATTGATAATGGCTAACATACGACAGAACGACTTAAAAAAAGGATTACGTTTAAATATTTACCATATAATGCCAACATCCTGAGTATATCAAATACCTCTTAGACATAAGAAAATGTGTTTGGCTATATCACTGAACACAGTATTTTAAAAATCTAACAGCTGGGATGAATATGTTTAACATCAGTATTACAATGAAAGGGTGATTACATCACATCAGTGAGAGACTGAGAGACCAAAAACAAAAAACTAGTAATTCCGTAGTAGAATTACGACGGAATATTTTTTTTAATGGAAAGGACCTTGGGCATCATCTGGTTATTTTTTCTAATGAAGTATAGTTGATTTACAGTTAGTGTTAGTTTCTGGTGTACAGCAAAGAGATTTATTCATATATATATATATATATATATATATATATATATATATACACACACACACACACATTTTCCGATTATTTTCCATTATAAGTTATTATACAATACTGAATATAGTCTCCTATGTTTACAGGAATCCGAGCCCGCCCTGGGAAGGCTGCTCAGAATGAAGTCCATGCTTTAATTCCACCCTATCGCCAAGCCACGTGGACCCCTAACTGGGAGCTGCAGGATTATGACTATTTAATCCTCCTCTGTGCATTTCCCCTTGCTTTTTTTCCTGCTTCCAAACCCCAACTCTGCCTCATGTTTCTATCGGCCAAGAGAGAGCCTTGGACCAGCCCACCAGCAAGCACAGTCCTCCTGGGGTACAGACCACAGTCTGCCCATCACCCGGGTCGGTTGGGCTGAGACATATGAGCACAGCCTGGTGTTTTCAGCTGCTTCCTGAGCAGAAGGGCAGGAGGCAGGGCCTCCAAGCACAGGACTGGGAAAGTGGTGGCCCTGCTCGGGGTTCCTTGTCTTGCACACCTTCGTGCCTGGGAGTTACTCCGCTAAGGAGAGTTTTCTCTACATTTAGCAAAATCAGGGCGAGTGCCTAGGAAAGTTACACACATTGGTCCCTCAGGTAACAGCCCTACCCTTGGCCAGGGAGACCACTTATCCAAGCAAAATTAGTGGATTTTTGACTGAATATGACTTAATCTGTATGGCATAAAGAAAGGATATCTCAGCTATTAGCACATGGGCAGATTGTTCAGATGGTTAAATATTGCAGTGTTTTAGAACTGGAAAAATCCTACTACCTCACATGAAGGTAAGAAAACCAATGTTGAAAGAAGTCAAATGAGACACAGGGCAAGACCCAGTCTGCACATTGACTGGCGGCAGAATATGTTAGAACCAGAACTCCTGGTGCAGGTTCGTTTGCGTCTATAGGATGTGAAGTCTGTCCAGCTGGCCAGTTATTTTAAGCCATTGGCTTTTAAGTCTGGAGGTTGCGTGCAGTGGGTTGGAGAGGGGAGCCTGACCTGGAGATGGAGGAAAAGTTCAAAGCCGTCTTCATTTCTGTCAGCAGCTCTCTCTCCCTCCTCACCAAGTGATCTCGGGAGGTGAAATGAAAGTCATGTCAGTTTATACCCAGGAGAACCTGGAAACAATAAAGGCTTAAATTTAGACAAGAAAAATGAAAACGAATGATCATCAAAAGAGGCACTCTTATGGTCAATTAAAAAAAAAAATCCTACTGAGAGACTAAAGCGAGATTTGGGGATTTTCTTTTCATAGGATTGTCATGGTGTGAGGAATTTGAGAGATGTTTGTATCCAAGCTTTTCTTGGGAGATGAGGTCACTTTCTCACAAGTACTTTTAAATAAACACACACACGCAGCTACACATATATGTACGTACATGTAGTTTATTTTAAAACCATAGTATTTCTTATTTTTCTGAATTTTGCCCTAGTTTCTGCTAAAGGCCACTATGCATTCACATTTAAATATGGCTTCAGCTTCAGTTTAGCATAACATGTACCCCAATTTATTGGGTATAAAGTGGTTAACAGAAATGCCATGAATGCATATTCAAAGAGACCCTTTAGCTGCATTAAGAAGAAAGTACCAGCTTTCCTGCTAACCTAGAAATGTAATTTTTAGTTCATTCCTCAATCAGGAGGTAACTTTTCAAAGCCCAACCTGATAGCATGAAATGTAACCTTCCTAAAGGTGAGAAGAGACCCAAATCACAGATGAGGAACAAGAATTCTTGTGGAAGTAGACTTAGCAGTTGTGAAGCTGCAGGAAGATAAAGAAGCTTCTCTTAGGATAATAAATACCTACAGTCTGGCATTTTGTAAGAAATGTCACTTATATAAAATGTGGAGGTTGTTGGATATCAATGTTATGTTGAAACACATTCCTACATAATTATTTTAACTAAAGGCACCTGGTAAGGGCAAACTTGAGGCAGTTTTTTGTGTTGTCTCTTTTTTTTAATTTTAAGATAAAATAAACTTTCAGGTAATTGCTTCCTACCATTGTGCTGTTTTGTTTTGGTTTTCCCTTATACCAGCAGAAACAAAAGACATCCATCATGAAGCAGAACTTTTTTGAAGTGGGACAACCATGTGTGCCCTCCCTCAACCTTAAGGCAAGTAGACTGATTCCCTCTTCCTCTAAATTCTAGCATTCTGACTCCACAGGAAAGTACAATAGTCTAACAGATCTACCAATACTCTCTTGTTATAAAATGCTAGAGAGTTTCTGGAGACGGAGTTTAAAAATTGCACAGGAGGCAAAGAACTTTCTAAAACAAAGAGGCTTGAGATCCTAACCCTTTTCTGTAAGGTTAGAGATTGTTAGAATATTTCTGATGGACTGAAGTAGCTTCAAATAAATTGAGCAGTCCATGAGGGACACCAGGGGCTAAGCCATTGGTGAGTCTCTGCAGGCTTCCTAGAGTCACCACCAAGGGTGGGGCAGCCCATTGCGGACGCAGCACAGGAACGATGGCAGAACCACATGCAGCCCTCCTCCCACCACTACCCAGGGTCCTGAAGCTGAGGACACGTGGCTTGGGGGGCATGGATATCTCAAGTATGTTCAAAGAGCAGCCTAACAGTGGCTCAGACTGACTTTGGTAAAAGGAACATTCTCCTCCCCCAAGGAAATACCACAAGAGTGATGCACATCAGACACCGTAACCCATCCTGCCGCGGGCACAGAACCTTGAGGCTTCCTGTTCACCTGATTCAAGGTGGTGTCTGCCTGAGCTTCTGCAGTCCTTCCGCAAGGACCACCCAAGTGCTCAGCTCAACTGAGTGTAGCAGCCACATCATAGAGAACAGCCTGGACCCTCCTGCAGGATGATCGGATTTCAGAATCCTCAGCAGTCCTTTGGGTTTATATTTTTCTTTTTGAGATGTTGGTACCTACCCCTGAATTGCTGGATTGAATCAGAACTTGTCCTTTTCACAGGAAGAAGAGAACTCTGGAAAAAAGAAAAAAATAGTCTCTCCATTTGCAGATGGCAGACTGGTCATAATCTGGAGGTTAAAGAGAGTTCCCTGAGTTTATACACCAAACCAATGAACTGGATTATACGGCAGCTACATGAAGCTTATCATTCTGGAAGGTGAGTTTAGCCTTTCTTAGCTAATTTTTTGTTTGTGTTCCTAAATGTCCGATTTAGAGATTCCACTATTCCCACAATTTGAGGCATACGCCTGGATTGTGTGGCTCCTGTGTTATTACCTTAATTCAGATTCTGAATTAAATAGTTTTATCCATCTGAGCTGCCTCCCTTACAGGATGTGAATTCACAGACTTCTTTCTTCCTTAGCATACTTCATACTACACTCACATTAGAAACACTCCACAAAAACAGTACCAAGGCTTCAAGGGAATGCTAACAGAACAAAAATAAAGAGAGACAAAAAAAAAAAAAAAAGAATGCTGTGAAAATCCTGCTTGCTAAATAGAGGACTAAATGAAAGTGTTTTTCTGAAGTCTGCGTTTTAAACATAAACAGATCTGCAAAATTCCCCTCTGAGATCCTTTCACTGTATTAACACATTCTCAAAGCTTAAAGTTTACTCTTTGAAAAATTAGCCCAAAGAATAGTGCATTGTGCTTCAAAAGAATACTTTAAGATGATCTCCCCCTGGGCGTGAAATTTTATTCTTAAGAGACTGAAGTAAAAGATAGTGAAGTTAAGATGGCAGTAAGCGCCCCCAAAACAATGTTGAATTCAGTTATTAGTTTTCTCAAAGAGTTTACATTCATACTCGAGATCAATTTAAAATGGAGAATAACGATTCTAAACTAAATAAGGTTTGAGGTTTGAAAAGTAGCATTATAAGTTTAATTTATTTTTATTTTTTGTCACTTTGAATTTTATACATCTTCCTACAAATGAGTTTAGGATGATTTGCACCATTTGACTAAAACACGCATGCTCTAATATAAAGCAGCCCTCTTTCTGCTTCTCCACACCCTAAATTCACAGGCTCTTTTGACAGAGTTTGAAGCTTAATTCAAATAGATGTGCCTGCATAGAGCATCTACCTTGTACCAGGGACTGTGAGAGTAGAAAGGTAATGAAAACTTCATTCCCAAAATCAAGTTGCTCATAAATTTGTGGGTGAGGCATAATATACATAAAAATAAGACATGATGAAATAGACAAAATATAGGCAGTGTTTGCTGGAAAAAGGAGCAGAGAGAAATTCATTGGGGCAAGACTGGGAGGGATGGGGGTGGTATGATCAGGGAATAACTGAAAATAGCCAGAGTCAGCCTTAGGAAACTATCCTCAAAAATCAGTTTTAATTCTCCTGTGCGTGCAGATGGAAGGTGGTGAGCAGTGTATAAAGGGGGAAGCCACTGGCCTGTGTGTGGAAATTGAAGCATGGAGGGAAGAGCCAGGTGCAAGGAGACCCAGGAAGGAAGAAATGATAACCTCTGGATTCTCAGCTTTCAAATCCCAGCAACTCATTTGATTCTCACAACAGAACCAACTACGAAGACGCTGAGACTATAAAGGAATGAAACATCTCACTGGACTAGCGCCCATGTTTCATAGGTAATAGGCTGGAACTTAAAGCCGTGTCTTCTCCTTATTCTGTGCTGCAGGGAGAGAGAGAGAAAGAGAGAGAGGAGGGAGAATTAAAGTAGGAGGCTTTCCAGATAACAAATAACTAATGCCATTTGCTTTCATTGTTCTGAATGTTCTCCTAATTGAGAATTACATGAGGTTCTTTGCAAACTATGCCCATTTAGTGGATTGGTTGATTAATTAATTTGCTGAGGAGATTAGCTCCTCCCTCAGCAAGATGGCGGCAAGATTGATCTGCCCTCTGGAAGCCAGAATGGTCCCTTCACTGGGGCAGAGATATTTGGACACCCACAGAGAGAGGAGTGTTGGGTGGGATGATTTTCCTGCACCCAACTCTCACTTCCCCTTTTCAGGCTATACATCAAGAGGGTTTTGGCATCTTTTTAACTCTGGGATTTTGACACTGCCACAGATATATTCGTAGTTTGTGTATTTTAATTGTATTTCCTTTATAACGTATGACAAAATAGCATACCCACAGGTTGTAGCAGGTGAGTTGCAAGTTGTATTATTTTAACATATACTGAAAGTGAAAGAGATGATGATTTTGTTTCATTCATTACCTTTTGTAAATGCTTATAAACTTCCAGAGTGAAGAGGTCTGAATCACCATCACCTGCAGGGTTTCGTTAAAAATTTTCTCTTTCCCTCCTGCCACCCTCTACTGTTGGGGAGGATTCCCATTAGATTTTTAAGGCTCCCAGATGACTTTGATGGTCAGTGAAACATTGGAAATACCGAATTAGAGTACCCTAACCATAGAAGCACACATATTTAAGTGTGTTCACAATAATTACTTTAAGGATAATTAACGCTTTCATAATCAATAAATAAAGGATGAAACTGGTTATATGTTACTCTGAAGTGTATATGTGCTAAGGCAAAATGGGGTGTGTGAGGCATGAACCACCCTAGGTAAACCTGAACAGCAGAAGTCCAGATCCTGGAGAGCATAGCATAGATCCTTGCTTCTCCCAGAGTGGACCTCAGACCAGCAGCTCTGGCATCTGCTGGGAGCTTGTTAAAGTGCAGATGTATCTAGTGAGACAAATAAGAATCTGTATAGTAACAAATTACCAGGTTATTCCCACGAGGAAATTTTAAGAAGTCTTAGGTTCTTCACCTTGACTGCCTGTTAGAAGCAACTGAGACAATCTTTAACATGACAATTCCAGGTTCCTACCCCAGAGAAATGATACCAGGTTCTAGGGGTGGAGCCTGGGCATTTTTGGGTTTTTTTTGTTGTTGTTGTTCTGTTCTGTTTTGTTTTGTTTGTTTGTTTAATTTTTATTGGAGTATAGCTGACTTACAATGCTGTGTCAGTTTCTGCTGTACAGCAAAATGAATCAGTTATACATATACATATGTCCACTCTTTTTTAGATTCCTTTCCCATATAGGTCATTACAGAGTATTGAGTAGAGTTCCCTGTGCTATACAGTAGGTCCTTATTAGTTATCTATTTTATATAGAGTAGTGTGTATATGTCAATCCTAATCTCCCAATTTATCCCTCCCCCCCTTACCCCCTGGTAACTATAAGTTTCTTTTCTACATCTGTGAGTCTATTTCTGTTTTGTAAGTAAGTTCATTTGTACCTTTTTTTTTAAGATTCCACATATAAGTGATATCCTATATTTGTCTTTACCTTTCTGACTTAGTTCACTCAGTATGACAATCTCTAGGTCCATCCATGTTGCTGCAAATGGTGTTATTTCATTCTTTTTTAAGGCTGAGTAATATTCCATTGTATATATGTACCACATCTTTATCCATTCCTCTGTTGATGGACATTTAGGTTGCTTCCATGTTCTGGCTATTGTAAATAGTGCTGCAGTGAACTGAGCATTGGTGTTTTGAAACCAATGCCCAATTCTGCCTTGTCACAATACTATTTATATGAAAGAGAGAAGGCTTTTCTCCCACTCAGTATTGGCAAGCCTACGAGTACCTCCTTCCATGAAGGTAACAATGGCGCTAGGAGTGCCGCCCTGTTACAGTACCCACCCTTGGAGACCAGCATCACTGGCTGGGGACAGCCTTAGGGCTCTGACACCCTGTGTGTACACAGTCCAGCTCCTTCATTTCCTCTGGTACCCATGAGATCAGACTGAAGCTTTGCTAATGATGAAAGTATGACAAATTACCTCTGAAGAGCCCAAGCACTCATTCTGTGGTCAGTGCCTTTCACTGTATCAACTAATTCAGAGTCTCTTTCATTTCATCAAGTGATGAAAACTGTTTTCACAATTTCTTTTACAGATGGAAGAATTAAGCTAACACATATCATCAGGTCTCTAATCTTAGGCCAATAATGAGTTTTTTTTTTTTAATTTGAAGGGACAAGAAAGAAAGAAGTAAATATTGCATTTATGACTAAATTTTTCCTAACATTATGAGTATGATTTAAAAATAAAAATTAACTGCAATAGAATTTAATTGCCTTGAGTCTTACTGAATTCAAGGTTAGATGATGTGATCAGCCCTATAAAGCAAAATGTTCAATGAATCAACTCAAATTTCACAAATGCAGGTGAGGTTAAGAGTGTACAGTTTAAGTGGCATGGATCAGTGGACATCACAGAATCACTGTAAGATGTTGATCTTTGTAGTTTTCTCTTACTAAAATTTACTAATTCAGAGAAGAGGCCCTCCTTTTGTTTTTAAAGATCTTTCATAGTATTACCTGCTGGTCTTATCCTTCCCCTCCTCACATTAGATAACCAAGAACCCAAGAGATAATCAAAATGGCCATTCATTTTAAAATATCTTAATCTCATCATACCTACTTATAATCATCCATTGAGCTAGAATTTATAAAGTACATTTACATATATCACCATATTTAATGCTTTTACTATCCTCTGGGTCATTATTTCAGTTTGATTTACAGATAATGACACAAATAATTTTAATATTTCATATGCACATATTGACTTGGAGGTTACATTTCTTTGAATTGCTGCTTCACATCATTGAAGATTCAAAGTTACCCTCAAGTTCCAAACTGACTTAGGAGCACCTAGTAAGAGGGTGGTGAGGCCAGGTGGTGAAACAAAGAAGCACATCTAAAGTATAATATGGCTTCAGTACTCAAGGGGCTTATAGTTTACTTGATGAGGAAAAAAGCATTTTTCAATTAAACACTTGAAATAGCAAAAAGCAACATGTATAGCGACACAGTGAGTAATACAGATAATGAAATGTTTAGAATGTGAAATGTTGGAATAACGGAAAAAGAACTTTGAGCTAGGAGAGGAAGTTCCAACTTCCACCTGGATGAGTCCTGAGAGGTCACAGTCTCTCCCTGGCCTTGCCATGCTCCCCAGGAACAGGAAGGATTTGCTTAAAACATCACAGTTTCCTCTCCAACTGGAAAAGCTACTGTCTGGGGTAAGCGGAGTTTAAGTGAAGAGTGAGGACTGAGCTGGCCACTGTGGATGAAAAGGAGCTGATAATACCCAGGTGACCAGGAGAAGAGGAGGATTGGGAAGCCTGCTGCAATTTGTCATGCAACAGAAGTTTCAACTCCCACGAAGTAATTCTTCTCTGAGCTCTAAGAGCCTCTCCAGCTAACATAGCCTGAAGTCAGCTAAGTGCAGATATTAATTCTGAGGGCTCTTGGTTCAGAGGACACTTATGTTTGGCATAAATTCCCTCACCACCGTTTACTGGTATGACAGTACTTACTGCACCATACCCAGTTTTCTGTGAGCATACCTGAATGCAGAAATAAACTGTATGAGTGAAGAACTGTTTGTATTTTTCTGTCAGTGTTGTCGGATTCATCTTTGCGATCCTCTTCAGACCAAATCCAGGGCCTTGCGCCTCACAAGTGCTAAATAAATGCTTGCTGAATCTGACTCTCTTGCTGAACAGAATAAGGGAGAAGCAAAGTTCACTTTTCTTTTCTCGTTCTCAGGACTAGGAGCAGGTGAGGAGCTCGATAATAGCCAGAAAAGGAGAGTTGTGGGCCATTCCTTTAGACCAGTGGCTGCAGTCTGACCATGTGAAGGTGAGTCTGCCTGGAGGAGTACGGTGTGATCATACACAGCAGATTATGAAGTAAGTCACAAGCCCCACCCACCTCTATTATGCCTTGCTTAATAGAGGTTGCTGGCTCTGACCCGGAAATCATTTGCGTTTGTAACTCCAGATTCAGAAAACAATCAGAGCCAAGAAAAGATTTGACATAACATCTGTCTGCTAACAGCTTAGATTGGAAAAAGATTTCATTATTGTGGAGCTTTTAAAACATTTAGGCAAATATAATGTAGTTCTACAAAACAAGTATCAAGTAGTTTCTCTGAGTCTCTCAACATATAATGGCCAAGATATGAAGTTTGGTTATTGGACAGAGTATAAGAAGTGGACTTCTGAAGAACATTTGTGAAAACACACCATTGGTTTTTCCAAACGTGTTCTTTGATTTTAGGCCTCC
The DNA here is from genome assembly GCF_949987515.2 of Delphinus delphis. Taxonomy (NCBI): domain Eukaryota; kingdom Metazoa; phylum Chordata; class Mammalia; order Artiodactyla; family Delphinidae; genus Delphinus; species Delphinus delphis. Next base: position 85,580,714 of record NC_082694.2, on the reverse strand, counting down.
TTCTTCTCTTGGAGTAAGACAAATCTTTAAAATAAATGTTGGCAGAGACTGGGTAGCTTTCCTCCAGATGTGCATAATACAGATGCTCTATCAGACCATCTACTTAGATCATGACCCCAGGAAAGTTCTTGAACCTCTTTGAGTCTCAGTTTCTTCATTCATCAAGTAGAGAAATAATGCCCACCAGACAGGGTTATTTTAAGAACTCAAGAACTAATGCTTATCGAGTGCTTCCTATGTTCCAGGCCCCATACTATGCGTTATACATGCACTAACTCATTTAACCTCACACTAACCCAAGGGATTAGGGACTGTTATTACCACCCCAGTTTATAGATGTGGAAGCTCAGGTGTAGGGAACATAGGAAGTTGCCCAGGTTATACCTCGTGAGTGAGAGAGCCGGGCTCAAAGATAGACAGCCTGAGCCTGAGACCCACACTCTTGATCCCCGGTCCCAGTTCCTTGAACCTATGAAGTGCTCAACTGTGGTTGTGCTCTCTCCTCTTGGACCTCTTCTTGACATCTTCGTCTTCTATTTCATCAGAAATTATATGGGAGATGCTGCAACTCTAGAACAATGTGAAAATGTCCTATGTGATTTTTCCGTAAGTGCAAGACTTCTAAATATATTGCAGTATCAATTCTTAATAGTATTTCAAATGTTGGACCCAGATCCAGTTACCTCTGTTCCTGTATTCCTGTTCTGATCAAAAAATCAGAATTGCATTAATTATATCACCAATGGAGCAGAATTGATGTTTCAGCTGCATAGGTCCAGACAATTTGTTTACTTTTCCAGTAGACTGCCTCATTTATTCAGTCAAATACAGAAATACTCTCATAATATAATTTTATAAATAACAGAAAATGTATTCTTATATGCCCAAACATTTTTTTTTTTTTTTTTTTTTTTTTGCGGTACGCGGGCCTCTCACCCTTGTGGCCTCTCCCGTTGTGGAGCACAGGCTCTGGACGCGCAGGCTCAGCAGCCATGGCCCATGGGCCCAGCCGCTCCGTGCCACGTGGGATCTTCCCAGACAGGGGCCCGAACCCGTGTCCCCTGCATCAGCAGGCGGACTCTCAACCACTGTGCCACCAGGGAAGCCCTGTTTTTTAATTTTTAAAGCCAGCTACTAAGTACAGCTTCGTTAACTTTTGTAGCTCCTCCGCATTGCTGAGCAGAATGAGAAGATAGGTCTGCATCCACACTTGCGATGAGGTCACAGGAAAGAGCATCTTTCCTTCCCACCAGGCATCCCTGAGGCCCCTGGAGAAGGTGGCAGGTGACCCAGGTGCGGGCAGTGATCAGAGGTAAGCAAACAGGATTGAAGCAAGGAGCTCATGCACAGAACAAAATGTGACCAGTGGAAGGTGAAACCTACAGATTCAAAACCCAGTAGGGGAATTCCCTGGCGATCCAGTGGTTAGGATTCGGCACTTTCACTGCAGCGGGCTCGGGTTCGACCCCTGGTCTGGGAACTAAGATTCCATAAGTCACGCAGCGAGGCAAAAAAATTTAAAAAATAACTGGTAGTTTTCAGAAAATCAGCAGGAGGGGCCCCATTACCAAACTCAAGTGTTTCACTGAACATGAATACATCCCAGAGGTCCTGGGGATCCAGCAGACCTGGGACCTCTTTGTACATCCCCAGAGGTGGAAGTCTTACCATGAAGACAAGGCAATGCAATGTCCTTTGAGAAGCTGGCTTTGAGCCCTGTGGCCTTGGGTAAGGTGCTTACATTCGGGGGCTCAATTTCCTCAGCTGCTAAGTTCCTGCAGGGCTTCTGTGAGAGGCAGAGAGAACACCTGTCAAATACTTGGACATGGTTAGCAAATGGTAAGCACTTTGGGTATATGCAGAGGCATGCAAGTCCCATGCCAGCTGTAGGTGACAGCAATTCACGGAGGCAAACACTGAGAGTTTATTTTGAGACACACTTACGCTTGAAACACAGGCTTCCGGAGGGCAATGCCTGGCACACCGAGATTGTGTTGAGGGCCTTAGACACCACAGCATTCACTATTGAACAGCCAAGCTCTTTCCACACTACCTAGCAATTTATTTCTGGGTTAATATGAGGTGATGGTTTCAACCTGTAAATCCCATTAAGTTTGAATCCTGGTTACGTCAAGGTAATGCATAAGAAACAAGGTTGTCATGGCAATTTATATCTGAGACTCACAGGTGATCATAGACCCTAGCTCTGAGGCTCAAGGGACAGTATATTTTCCATGCTTCATTTTTCATACTGGAATTCTCTTCCCCTTCCAACATCCAAAGACTCGATTGCTGGAATCTCTGTGGGGCAGAGATTGACTTTTTACATTGTTTGAATAATGCTCTGAGGTGGTAATTACAAATCTAATAGATACATTTTTATATTGGAAAATTCTATGTATCTGAGAGCTTTCAGTAATGACTATTTTTTAATCTAATAGTTTGAGGTAAACATAGGGATAACCTTCAAGCATATTCCCCTTGATAAATGTGTGAGATCAACTCTGCACTGTTCTAAATAAAACCCCTTCGTTATCTAGTTTGAGGCTATATTTTCAACATTCAGCAAATAAAACGTACCTCTCACACTTGAGACCTCGCTCACTGAATTTAGCTCAGGTACATATTTCAGATTCCTCTTTGTGACACGATTACTTATATTATTGTAAGGCACACGAATGGCCCAAACTGTTGGAATTGTGACTTGTATACAAATAGGAAGATCGCTTTGTCATGAGACCTTTCAGAGAGGTTAGAGGTTCTAAACTACCTACCCTGTTGGCCCAGAGTGTGGTGGCCAAAGGGTTATTTGCTTTTACAGGCCAGTCTGGCTGTTTCCAGTACCCTTTTTGACAGCTTTGCTTGTTTGCCTACATTTATTGTTTTCGAAGAGCTCAGGTTTTTAGATGCAGGAACAGAACTACTGGCTTTTAGAAGATCGGCAGACTTCAAGATTCATCTACTGACATGAGGGCAGAGACGCCATGATTGCTGCCTGGTTCCAAAATTTTCTTGATCTTTCTGCTTTCAAGCACCACTTACCACTTTTCGTAAGAAAATGCTTCTTCTTGAGGAGTATATTATTAATATGTCCAAGGGTATAAGATGACCTTCGGCCGTATCTACATGTTCTTACATACATTGCCTGGAAATTCATTTAAAATGAAAATCGTTAGGTTCTGTCAGCCTCTTTATAATTATCAACCCCAACTGAGAAAAAAACATGGAAAAGGGCTTCCCTGGTGGCGCAGTGGTTGAGAGTCTGCCTGCCGATGCAGGGGACACAGGTTCGTGCCCCGGTCTGGGAAGATCCCACGTGCCGCAGAGCGGCTGGGCCCGTGAGCCATGGCCGCTGAGCCTGCACATCCGGAGCCTGTGCTCCGCAACGGGAGAGGCCACAGCGGTGAGAGGCCCACGTACCACAAAAAACAAACAAACAAACAAACAAAAAAACATGGAAAATGTTACTGCATGATTATAAACATAATTTAGAAAGTATTCTTTAAAGAAAACAATTAACTTAATATTCAAAATAACCGCACATGTAGGTATTGCTGTTATCTCTGTTTTATGAAGGAAGAGAGTAGATTTCAGGAATGTTGTGAAGATTTCCAAACTCACAGTGCCAATAAATGGCAGGCCCAGGATCAAATATTCTTTGGTTGTATTAATGTATTCATTAAACTCTCCTGCAAAGCTCATATATGCCAGCCTCCTTGCAAGGTCAAGATTCCCTGCCCCACTGTTTAGGAAGATTCTGTCACAAGGCAGACAGATACACCAGCCAAGAAATCGCCATACTATGTGCTACACGCTACAAAAAAAGAACATTCATTCTCTCTGGTAGGCTACGAAAGCTTCCAGGAGGGTATTCCATCTGATCTGGGTTTGAAAGGGTGCTATTACCTCATGGACTAGAAAGAGCATAGGCAGAGCCAGGGAAGCCAGGAGCAGCCTCACTTGCTTGTGGATGATAGTGGTTTGGGACTATGGGAACATGAAGAGTCAGGGCCTGAGTGGCAGGAAGTATGACTATCTTTAAGCTTTAACTAGCTACTCTTAGGGGCTGGATGGTGTCCTCATATGGTCTGAAAGTCCTAACCCCCCATGTAACCTTATTGGTCTTTAAAAAGGTAATTAATTAAAATGAGGCCATTAGGGTGGGTTCTAATCTTATCTGACCTGTGTCCTGATAAGAAGAAGAGATCAGGACAAACAGACACACACAGAAGGAAGACCCTGTGAGATCACAGCAAGAAGGCAGCCATCTGCAAGCCAAGGAGAGAGGTCTCAGGAGAAACTGCTCCCATCAATACCCTGATTTTGGACTTCTGGACTCCAAAAGTGTGAAGAAATACATTTTTATTGTTTAAGCCACCCAATCTTCTTTGTTACAGCAGCCATAGAAAAGCAATCAGCTGCTTCTATCTTTTCAACATCTTTATTTAGACCACTCTATGCCTCCACCAGCAGCACAGGCAAATAGCACTCAGTTCTAAGGAAGAGGGCCTGTGCTATAATCACCCCAAAGCAGGAACTGTCACCAGGACGGTAGGCAGGGTACGATGCAGCCACATTCCAGCACCAGCTGGATAAGCGCCTTGCAAGGAGACTTCTGCAGGTGCTAGGCAGAAGTCTTTGCAGGTGTACAGCTTCAGGGGCCATGGAAAGAATGGCCTGGGCAGAATGGCTGGTGGCATGCCCCACAGAGGGCCTTGCCAGAAAGCGGCAGGGGCGGCCGGAGCCGAACAAATCACCCTTAGCCATCCAAGCTGATTTGTGGCCTGATATAGCCTTTTATATGGCTTCCCTCAAACTTCACATAATTCATGGCTGCAGTTCACTTTCATTACCATGCTCAGGACCAGGCTTCCAGAAACTCCTTTGAGGGCGCCCTCCACAAGGTCGCCCTGCAAAGTGGAAGGAAGATGCACTCTGGCTTGTGTGACAGCCACTGGGAGGAACAGGCTTCTGAAGGTGTCATGTAGCCCCTTAAGGCTACCCCAGGTTTTATTTTTAATTGTTACAGTCTTAACTATCTCTTTGAAATGCTGCAACAGGGCTGACCCAGCTACAAGTCAGCTCCTGCTAGGGAAATCATGTGAACCCGTAACTCCCAAAGACCTCCCAGTACATCTCCTAGCCTCTGGTCTTCCTCCCTGACTGTTTCATCCTCCAAAGAGATGCTGGAGGGTGTGCTCCTCCCACAGGGCTGTCATGTCATTCCTGATCCTGAGTTTCATCTTTTAAAACAGTGTTTTTAAAATTTGGTGTCACTGTTGTTAAACATATTTTTTGAGCATGCATAATATGTACATTTATATCTTTTTATAAATTAGACATTTAGGGCTTCCCTGGTGGTGCAGTGGTTAGAAATCTGCCTGCCAGTGCAGGGGACACAGTTTCAATCCCTGGTCCGGGAAGATCCCACATGCCGCGGAGCAGCTAAGCCCAAGGGCCACAACTGCTAGAGCCCACGCAACTAGAGCCCGTGCATCGCAACAAGAGAAGCCACCACAATGAGAAGCCTGCGTACCACAACGAAGAGTAGCCCCCGCTCGCCACAACTAGAGAAAGACCGTAAGCAGCAATGAAGACCCAATGCAGCCAAAAATAAATAAATTATCTTTTAAAAAATTAGACATTTACTACTATATACATTTAGTACATATAGTACTATATACTATATTTATAGACATTTACTACTATATACATTAGTACATATAGTACTATATACTATATTTATAGTATATATTATATACTATAAAACTACAAAAAAAAGCAGAGAAATTAAAGGAAAATAAATGTAAAAGCTGAAGTCCAAATCCTTTCACCCTGTGTAAAAACACCACAAAAAACTCTGTCCTCAGATGACAGCCTTCCGAGTGCCCTGAAATGATTAGCTCACACCAGCCTCTTGCCATTGTCCACAAGACCATGCTTCCTTCCCAGCTCTTTCCTTTGTAGACATTCTTCCTTCTGCCTCCATGTTCTATCTGTTCAAACTTCTCATCTTTCAAGATCCAGGTCAATTATAAACAATGAAAATCACATACCCAAGTAACAGGAAAACTTGTTACGCTATTCCAGAGCTCAAACAAACAACACTATACTGTTCTTTAAAATTACTTAAAGACATTTTAATCACAAAATAAATATACAAATTAAGGACTTAAGAATGGAAAAGTAAAATGATCAGAATTTCTATAAGCATTGAAAATAGTTAAATATAAATCTAAGAGTTTTGGATCTGGTTATAAACATAACTGTAGGTGCCCAGAATTTATTCTTATAAAATATATGGAAATGATAATTAATAATATTAACATGAGTTCAAAATACCAAACCCTATTAGTAGAATGGATAAGTGGAAGAAGGACACTAAGAATACCCAATTCATTATCTAATTCCCAAATTCATTAGGGAATTTGAAATAAAATTTCATTTTGAATTTTACTTATAACAGAAATATACCTTCAGAAATTTCAGGGAAATTTAAATATAACTCCTAGTAGTAATTCAGATGATACTTGAGTCTTCCCAATTATAAGGTAAAATAAAACAACCAATACATAGTTTATAAAGCAAAATATAAAAAAGGAGAAATAATAAGAATGCATAAAAATCCCCATGAAATAAGGTGACAAGATTAAAAACATGTAAATTGGTTATGGCATATATTCAAATGTTTTGGAATTTTTTGATGATGTTGGGAAAGTACTTATTGAAAATATTAGTTTAAAGAAAACATAACACAAATATTTCTAAAGTAAGCACATACCTATATTTATACACACACATCATATATAGGTATATATATGTGTGTTTATACATGTATGTGTGTATATACAACTGTACATAAAACTATCTATCATATGCATGTGTATATGCACACATCTGTGTATATTTATTTACATACATACACACACACACACACACATATATATTTTACATCTTTATTGGAGTATAATTGCTTTACAATGGTGTGTTAGTTTCTGCTTCATAACAAAGTGAATCAGCTATACATATACATCTGTCCCCATATCTCTTCCCTCTTGCGTCTCCCTCCCTCCCACCCTCCCTATCCCACCCCTCTAGGTGGTCACAGAGCCCCGAGCTGATCTCCCTGCTGTGTGGCTGCTTCCCACTGGCTGTCTATTTTACCTTTGGTAGTGTATGTATGTTGATGCTTCTCTCACTTCGTCTCAGCTTCCCCTTCACCCCCACCCGTGTCCTCAAGTCCTTTCTCTACGCCTGCATCTTTATTCCTGTCCTGCCCCTGGGTTCTTCAGAACCTTTTTTTTTTTTTTTTTTTTTTTAGATTCTATATATATGTGTTAGCATACTGGTATTTGTTTTTCTGTTTCTGATTTACTTCACTCTGTATGACAGACCGTATGTCCATCCACCTCACTTCAAAAAACTCAATTTTGTTTCTTTTTATCACGCCACATATTTTAAAAGGTAAAAATGAAGCTTAGCAAAAAAAAAAAAAAGAAAAATATAATAGTAGCTTAGTTCTTGAACAAAAGTGACCCTTTAAGGCCATATTTCCCTTAGGTTTTCTGAATATTGTGAGTTTCCTTGTTTTCAAATGTATTTTAATCTATTTTTTATATTTGTATCATCCGTTTGTCCCTTCAAATTGCCTACTTGAAGCTTGTTCAGTTCTTTCCATCTGAATCATAAAGCGATTCCTGCAAGAGGTGGGTGGGGAGCTCTGGTGCAATCCTCGTGTATAAAAGAGGATCAATGGGTTTAGAAAGGAGCCTTAGGATCACCAAGCTCTGGCTGGTGGCACTTTTCACACATTTTTCCTGCATCAAACTTTTGAGAAAATACTCATAGTTGTAATCTAAGTCTAGGGACTGAGGTCTTTCTCTGCATCACTGCCCACATCTGGCTGCCATGTTGCTTCTTTGACCTCTAATTCCCTGAAATTGGTGTCTGGGGCTTCTTGGGCTCCCAGAAGGAGACACTCCCTCCACAGGTGAGTCTAAAGGTGCCCATCTCCCACATCCCTGACAAGGGTGACATCTTCTGATGCTCCAGCATGGCCATCCCTTGAGGTGCCAGCGGTGTGTTGGTTCCACATGGAAGCAGGGAGAAGACCCTCTCTGAAGCCTCCCACTCCTCACAAATGCACCAGGCATCTTCCACAATCCAAAAACTTCTGTGTCCCATAATGTCATGCTGCCCTAACTGCCTGAGAGCAGCTTATTCCTTGTAGGAGGCAACCTGTGGAAGCTGAAAAGGTACACTGAGAGGAGACACAGGCCATAGCTCTCAACACAACTCCATCACTCACCTGTCTGCAGGTTTGGCAAATAATTCAACCACTGCTAGGACACTATTTTTATCATCTGGAAAGAGAGGGTGATGGTTTATGTCCTCCCCGTATCTCAAGACTCTTATGAGAATCCAGCGAGGCAATACATGTAGTGGCACCCTGTACAAGTAAGACATGCCGGGCCAGCAGAGGAAACTGCTATGTGTACAGCTCCATGGTTTCACTTTGCATCTGCATTAAACATTTACAGGACATTCCCCAATCTCAAATGTGGGCTTCTTACAAGTATACAGTAAATCCAGGATTGCTATCTAATGCATTCAGTATTCAGAATGTGTGTTTTGTTATTGATTTATTGATAAATTCTCTATACAGTCACCTGGATTAATGATATCTATCCTGAACAATTGCTAAGCTAGTGATCATAGACCTGCTTTCACTCAACTCTTCTACTCTGTTCCTGATATAGTTCTATGCACAGCTTGGTCTTCAATTCAGTGCTTTTTGATTATTGGAAATTTTTTCTTTTTCTCAGTTCTAACCCTGCTAACAGATACCAGTAAACCCCTGATTAATGGAATTACACATCACTTTCCATCCCAGCATTTGGAGACCAGTGGTAATATGCATAATGACATGCCACATGCTTCAGATATTATTGGGATGTCCTGGAAAGATTATTTATTGCCTATGGGAGGAATCCATCAATGGGAAGGGCTGGCATCCTGTCTGTGAGCTAGCTGTCACATACCCTGGGAAATGTCTCTTTGTGGGAGAAATCAAAACATGTATTTTCTCCTTGCTGGCTGGCTTCTTATCCATTGTAACCCATCTTTTATTTGGCTTATTAGCCACAAAGTAACACAAACTCAATCAGACTTACTGGCTTTCGTCATGTGGATGAACTGGTTAAGGATTTTCCCTAAGCACACTGAATGAGAGAGAAATGGAGTGAAATGCACAATATTGGTGAGACAAAGGGCATAGGGGCAGAAGTCGGAAGAGCTGTGAGTTACAGCTGGCTTTGGCGTTCACGAGTTTGGTGGCTTCGGGTAAGGTCGCACCTGAGTTTCCTCCCTGTACAATGCGAAATGACCTCACTGGCTTATCCTGAAGATTAGAGATGGCAGATGTCAAGTACACAGCCTGGTGTCTGGCACAGGTTGGTGCTAAAATCTCCATGCTTGCTCCTGGATTCTCAGGTTGTTCTACTTCCCAGGATTGTGTGATGGTCAAGTGAAATAATCCCTGTAAGAGATTTTACTCACTTTGTAACCTCCAACATTATAAAACAAGGTGTGACCATGCAGAAGACTGGTTAAAAAAAAATTTCTTTTGCTTCACTTCAGCAAAATATTCAGAGTATCTTCCATCCAGCCACTATGATCGGTTCTGGAAATTCCAAAGTATCTGAAGTACAACTTGACCCGGAGGAGCTCACAGTACACAAAAGTGTCAACAAATAATTCACTTATAAAATAGCATGTGTTACATTCATAAATAAACACGGTGCTGTGAAAACTCAGACAAGGGGATCTCATCCCATGGGGTTCAGGGAAGACTTTCTGGAGGACAGAACAACTTATTGGAGTCTCAAAGGAGGAAATAGATTATAAATGTGATTTGTTTTGTTTTGTTTTGTTTTGTTTTTTGTCAGAGGAAGGTAGTGGGGGGCAGGGAAGGGGGTCTAAATAAAGAGAACAACGTGAGCCAGATACAGGCACATGAAAGAGTGTGTGTGTGTGTGTGTGTGTGTGTGTGTGTGTGTGTGTGTGTATGCACAGGAAGCCACCCTTAGTATTACTCCAGTGTGAAACTTGATCTGGACTACTGCAGGAGATGGGACGAAACCAAACACTCAGCTTTGAGGGCCATAGAGGGCCACTGCAAGATTTTAAGTCAATTTGCCTTTTAGGAAGATTATCCTGAATGCAGTTTGAGGAATTAATTTAAGGGGAAAGAAGAAAGGCATGGAGCCAGTTGACTGGCTTTGGAACCATGTGAGAAGAGATGTCCTCTGATTCAAGGGCGTGGTAGATGGGAAAAGAGGAAGGGGTTTAGCAAAGGCCTGAGCAGTAGTTTGAAGACTGGCTGAAGAGAGGACAGAGGCAGAGAAGATAATCTAGGACGATGGCCAGAGGGCGGGCTGGGTGTAGTGCCATGAACAGCGCGACGCTGACGGGCCAGAAATTCAGGCTGCGCATGCGTGCGTGAGTCAGGGGGCACTGGAGCTTGGAGACGGTGGAGAGCCCACGGAGCTGCAGTGATGCTGAACCGTCTAGGAACTTGTAGCCTCTGCAGTTACAGAGCAGACCAGCCTTCGCTCGGCAGCAGTTGATTTCTTTCCGGCCAGCTCATTACCAGCCTCACGGCACGTGCTGGACAACCACAGATAATGAACAACCAGAGACACATTTTGCAAAACTAACCGAGGCTCCCAAACTCGGAGGGCCGTATCAGCTCCTTTGCAGAACCGGGGAGTTTACTGATACCTGTTTCAGAGTGAGATTAACCCCACTCTGGCAGGTTCTCTGTATTGTGCTTCTTTATTAGCTTTGGGATTCCCAAGAACATCTCACACCCAAAGTCCCAGTAGCCAATCCAGGGACAAGGTAAGTTAGTGAATACTTAGGAAATACAGACGCAGGAGGAGATCCTTGTAGACCAAGGATGGGCCGAGGAGAAAACTCATTGTAAAGTTAGTTTCCAGGGGTAAAGGACCGAGGCTAGTCGTCAGGGCAGCTTTGGGCAAAATGTGAAGAAGTGTTTGGAGCACTGCTCACTTAAGGCACCAGATGGGGGATTTGGAAATGGAGGGGAAACACGGAAGCAGATAATTACACAGCCTACACCAGGAGCTTACACCGCAGTGCCAGAAGTGTTTCTATCCACGGCATTAGAATAAGGCATGCTACATGTCACCTGCGGGGTGTTTTGGACTGTGGTGTTCTGCCTCTTGTTTCTATGTAAATGCAGTAATCTGTTCTTTTAAAAATACTACATTTTTGTCGTTTCAAAAGGTTTGGCGTGGGAGAGGTTTGGCCATGGTATTCTCTCCCACCTTGGTCCAGTCTCCTAGGGAATTTGTTGGACCTTGGTTCTAATGTGTTGGTATATCTGTGACCTCCTGGAGACAATGCATTAATACAAAGAAGGCTGTTAATGGTGGTGATTTCTAATGCATGGAACTACTTTGAGGCGAGTGAGCTGTGCCTCCCTCCCCAGATTTCACTCCATGCTAACTTTAGGCTTTTTAGAAGATGACACGTGAGCCATATAGGCACTACGTGGTTATAATAGAAATAACACAGATTACTGAAAGGAAGACAAATCTGTATGTTGGAATACCTGTGCTTTAAGTTTGTTTTTTTCTGCTTGTTTTTTATTTTAATTCTACAACTTTTCTAGCTCTGAAGATTTTGGAAGTCAATTGTCAACATGTTTAACATTTTTTAAAATGTCAACTTACATGTCTTGATTATGTTGTTATCAATTGATTACGTCCCATAAATTCAACTACACCAAACATTTCATTTATCTTAGGGTAAAGATGGGAGTGGTTAATGACACTGACATTAACATTTACCCTAATTATGATCTTAAGAAATAACACTTATATTTCCTAAAAGTCAATATAATTAATAGCATCCTACACCTGCAGAAGGAGATGAGGGGACTTTCTCAAGACAGGAGCTTTCATGACAAGTTAATAGCTATGGGCTTTGTTCACAGACTTGCCAGAATTCAAAACTGGGGTTCTACAACATCATGGCATTGCTCCTCATATCTGCAAAACCATCAGGATTCCATGGAAAAGTAAACCAAAGTTCAAAACCAATCTTTGAAGCTAGAAAATAAATGCCAACCTACTATTTTCAAGACCTGATGATAAAGCAATATAGAAAAAAAATCAAGGAAGGAAGAAAGAAAAAAAGAGAAAGTGTCTTCTATCTCCACAGAGGCAACCTGCTGGAAAGCTCATCTGAATTCAAAGGGCAACACGAACCGTTAATTAACTCTAAGGCTCTAGGGCCCAGGGCAGAACAGCAGAGCAGGAGAGAAGAAAACGAATTCAGGCAAAATGCTCACTGTGTATAATAACGAATAAGGAAGAGTTGTCTGACCAGCAAAGTTGTAAGTCACTACAATTCTCCCCAGGGAGAATTATGCCCATGGGAAAGGTGCAGAGGAGGTGGGATGTCCAGAATCCGCACCTGCCTCGGGGCAGCCCTTCAGGATCCTGCTCACACTTGCCTCACTGACTGAGATTCGCCAGCTCACCTATATTTGGCCCTATGTTCTCTCCTGTCTCTTCAAGTCCAGGCTTTAGACAATCCTCTGGCTTTGCTTTCGCTCTTCTCAGGCTGGAACATCACCCGCTTTGACCCTCCTCATAAATGCGACTGTGTGTCCAGCCCTGTTTGGCATTTGCTGACCATGTTTGGTGAATATACTTCAGGGAATCATGTGTGAGATTGAAAACTGAAAGAAGGAAGGAAGGGAGGGAGGGAGGGGTGAAATCTGTTTTCTCAGCCTAACTTGAAAAGAATAGGCAAGTGAGAAAAGGAAAGAGAAGGTGCGAGCTACTATGCGCCAGGCACTGAACCAGGGCTCTATCTGTAGTGGGTGCCTAGCATGCTCTCCCATCACCTAATCCTCAGAACCATGCCTATCTTGCAGGTAAGGAAAATGAGGTTTAAACAGATTGACTCACTGGCCTAAGGACACACAGCTTGAAAGTGAAGAGCCAAGGTTTGAGGTCACGGGCATCTCTGGCTTCAAGTCCAGTGGCATTTCTAGAAGATTTTAGAGCCAAGGTGGCAGACGTATTTACACCATCAGTGGTGTGCAATGTTAAGAAATGTCTCCATCCAGCGCCCCAACCCCAACAGGAAAGGCTTCTGCACACCAGCAATTATGATTTCAGATCCACACGGCTTCAACTACAGTACCTCATTAAATCAAGACAGGAATCTTGACACAAACCGTAGTTCATACCAGCTAATTAAATTAAGATCAATATGAAATCTTCTTTAGACAAAGAAGCAATTGGATGTTTCTGGCAGAGATATCTGCAGGTTGAGTCAATAAGATAAGGACAAAAAACACATGTTAAAGAGTAGCCATGAGCCAGCATCCTTCCTCCATTCTCTAATGACGTGAACAAGAGAAGCTCCTCAGGAAACAGAAGCAAATGAAATAAGCAGGGAAGGCTGGGAGCTGCCTGACAGGGCCCGGTGTTCAGGACTTAGAAGGCATAGGGCCTGGTTATGTAGCTTCTGACCTCAGTTTTCTCATATCTAAATGGGATTTGAAAACCAAGATGATTCTTTCCTGGAGGGTTAGAAGCTCCAAGTTCGTTTTCACACACAGTATCTTCTTGATCCTCAGAACAGCTCTTTAAAGGGGGTGTTATCATTATTATCTTCATTTACACAGTAAAGAGACGACTTGGGCTAAGGCTTTTAAGTGAATTTGCCCAACATTAAACAGCTAAAATGGAGAGACAGAGCACAGATCCTTCTACCTCCCTATATGCTGTAGGTTTGCTACTTGAGCACATGTCCTTGGGTTGATGGCATACTGACAAGCCCAGAGACAGACCCCAGTCCTACCTCCACTTAATGCTTCTGTGTCCCAGAGCCCTCATCTGCAAGTCCAAAATTTTAGATCAGTGGTTTTTAAACTTTGCGGGTCATAGGTTGCTCTGAAATACCAGTGAAAGCTGTAGACTTGACACCTGGTGTGGGCAGGTTGGGGAGGAGGTCCTCACTCACACAACATGTGACATCAGAGCATCACTGCTCCCATGCACCTCTGATGGGGCGTCTACCCTGGAGCTGGGCCCCCAGCACGGGCTTAGCTCTAAGGCCATTCTCACACTTAACATCTCAGTATCCTATGCGGTAGTTTTCTCCTAAGGGACAAGTTCTTATATCTTATTTAACTCTTCGATGTTAAGAAAGATGATGATTAAATAAAAAGAAGTAAAGCAAAAATGAAGTAGTTAAAACGTGCAAAAATGTGCAATTGATGTTTCTACATGCATCATTGATTTAAAGTCAAATTATTTTCAGGTTTTCTTTCCCTCAAACTGTAATTCCCAACCTAGCCCACCCCCCCAAAAAAATAGCAGAATAAATCCTTGTGAAAGAATTTATAAAAACAGAGATGAGAAATTAAGGCTCGCTCTGCATTATTATAAAAGTTGATTTTGTTTTACACCTTCCTGAATAACTTCCTTTAGGGAAGTGGGCCGCAATCCAGGAAAGAAAATCACAAGGAGGAGTATAGCTGGAAAGTTTCTGTGAGTTTAGCTTGTGAAGAGTGTTCTCCAAAGAGCCAACATCTTCAGAAAGTGATGGCGACCATTCTGATTAAAGGATGCTGCAGTAAAGGGAGAGGTTACCTTAGTTCATATTTCACTTGCCCAGTATACTTTCTACCGGCTGCTCCCCTTGGGTGCTGGCAAGGTCCCTGTCGGGGATTGGGAGATGAGAACTCCTAAGGCTGCAAAGGATGGTAATTCATCCAGGGTGAAGCAAGCCAAAGCCTGGTTATTCGAACTAAATTTCAAACCCTGGAAATATGAGGTGCTGAGAGTTACAATGGTCAGAGCAGGAGCTGCAGTGACCAGGGTCCTGAATCAAAAAAGGATGTCAGGGGAGGGAGAGCAGGACAAGACAAGAGTGAGAGGCCACGTGCACTCCATGGACGCCCCAGGAGGAGGTCCAAAGCCTGCTTCTGAAGAGTGCACAGGATGCAGGAAGACGAGATTGGAAGCCGTCAAGAATAGAGAGTCGAGGTTGTACTGCAGGGAGGGAGTGTGGACCAGCATCATATTGGTTTCACCAGATCATGCGGCACCATATGCTGGATCTCAGGTTTTCTTCCCCAGTGGCCTGATACAGAATATCTTGCACATTTTTTGCAAGATCACAGTTTTAACCAAGGTAGGTACAAGCCAGATGGTTTGCCCCCAACCCCTCACTAACTAGATGCTCTTTGCATTTCCATTTAACCCACAAGGATCCGTGAGGCTCTGAGTATAATTATAATGCAAATTCCACATCAGCTTTTACAGATAAATTCTTAGGCAGAAACACTATACAGTGATCAGCCTCTACAGCAGACTGGGATTATTGAAATAATATATATGATTTACTTTCTAATTTTGGATGTATCCACTTTTCTAAAGCTAATTCTTAAGTGCAAGTTTCCAACATCTTTACACTTTTCCTAGTAACCTCTGCCTCTAAATTCTCATGTGTTCCCCCCAGAGGGTTAAACCTTAGCAGATTGTGACTAATAACCAAATAGGGACATAAGTCTTAGATTTTGAAGAATATAAGGGAAAAATAAACTTTATACTTAAAGATGAAAAATAATTATAGGGACTATTTTCCAAGACATTTTAATACTTCAAACATGGTTTATCTGAATGAAATTGACATTTTTGTAGTTGAAAAGCAGTTGAGTGCAGGCAATTTCCTGCAGTAGAGAGAACAGAAGTTTCTGAGAAGAGGGACTGCCACCAGAGAGACCCTCCACATCCTCTGCTGCTGTTCCAAACAGTCGCAATGGATGGGTCCAGATTTCGATGATAAGAATGTCTCAACATCAATTCCACTTCCTCTTTTAATTCTGAAGTGAGAATCAAAACCCCTTAGAGACAGACGTCAATTGGGCTGCCTCTTCCCTTATATCAGTCTTTTCATTCTGAGCTTGGGGTACCCCTGAGATGACACCCTAAGTCTGGGACAACACCTGGGACCAGGTGAGGGTGAGACAAGGGCAATGCTCTGGGGATGCTGGAGTCTCCCTTACCTCTTGACTCTTTCCCTTTGCAGTGAGTTAATTGTTCCGTCTCGATTTTCTATGACTCCAGGAAACCTCTCAAGTCATGGGGTGGGGAGGGGAATCCCTGGAGAGCGGACGCCCTGTAGGGCTGGTCCTGCACAAGGGGTCTCAAACCCGTGCTCCCACTCAACACTCTCCAGCAACTATAACTGCTCCCATTTCATTAATAAGGAGACAGACCAAGGCTTGAAAAAGCTAAATAACATCTCCAGGGTCATAGGGCTCAATAGGGCAGAACTGGCGTGAGATGCAGTCATATCTGACCCCAACACCTCCCGATGTGATGTTTCCTGTCTCCTCCCTGACCTCTCGGCCACAAGCACCTGCACGGTCATCAATCTTTGCTTTATCAACTCAGAGCAGTTTGACCCATTTGGTGCACACATCTTGTGTTTGAAATTCATTTAATGGTTTGTGGTACTTTAATAAACACAAAATGCATAAAAGTAAGGATTTTTTCCTTATTTATGGAGTTGTGATGTTTTCAACATTTAATCCAGAGAGCATTGCCAACTGTTAATGAACTGTTGCTCAAGTAGCTTAACCTGAATAGGAAAAAAACAAAACAGATAATAGATAAACAACAAGGTCCTATTGTACAGTGCAGGGAACTATATTCAATATCCTGTGATAAACTATAATGGAAAAGACTAAGAAAAGTATATATATGTATATATACACATATATATGTAACTGAATCACTTTGCTGTACACCAGAAAGTAATACGACATTGTAAATTAACTACTTCAATTTAAAACAAGAGTGAAAAGGCAACCTAGAAAATGGAAAAAAAAATTTGCAAATCATATATCTGATAAGGGATTAATAGCCAGAATATATATTTTTTAAAACCCCTGCAACTCAACAACCACAAAAAAGAAACAACCCAATTTGAAAATGGGCAAAGAACTTGGATAAATATTTCTCCAAAGAAGATCTACAAATGGTCAATAAGCACATGAAAAGATGCTCAACCTCAATAGTCATTAGGGAAATGCAAAGTTTAAAAGCACACACACAGATAATATACAGAGATTCCTTTCCTAAGATAGGGTCACGTTAGTGACCAGGAGCAAACACACTCCAAGTTCCGTATCCTAACTTTCACATAATAAATGCTCATTATGTTACTATGTGCTAGACAGACGACTGGCAAATTTATATATTTTAGCAATCTTAATTTAACCTATATCCATTTAATTTATCGCATTTAAGCCTCACGTTCTGTGACATAAGCACCTCAGTTTCACAGATAGAAAAGGAGCTTGTACAACCAGATTGGTTCTATAAAGAGATCTTTCAAAGCAATCTGAGGCAACAGTTTTCCCATCGTCCTTTCTGTGCCCATCCTCGATATCTGATTATTAATTTGCTGTATCCTAGAGCCAGAAATAAACTGTTTTATGTTGAAGTCACCAATTAAGTTTGTTTTATTGGTGCTGGGGAGAGAAAGGTCCTCATCTACCCCTATCTGTCATAAAACCCTTGCTTAAAAATCGCTTGGTGGAGACATCATCCTCCAATACAGAGATAAAAGGAAGATTAAAAAGCTGTGACAGGGAGGGAGGGTGGCATGGACATATATACACTATCAAGCATGGAATGGATAGCTAGTGGGAAGCAGTCGCATAGCACAGGGAGATCAGCTCGGTGCTTTGTGACCACCTAGAGGGGTGGGATGGGGGGTGGGGGGGGAGGGAGACGCAAGAGAGAAGAGATATGGGAACATATGTATATGTATAACTCATTCACTTTGTTATAAAGCAGAAACGGGTACACCATTGTAAAGCAATTATACTCCAATAAAGATTAAAAATAAATACATAAACAAATAAAATGCATGATGTGAATCTGTCCTAGAGGCTAATCACATGCAGCGGGAGGGAGAGAAGCCTGGTCTGCTGGTGTTATCAGCTTATCAGCCCGTATTATCTCTCTCATCTATTTATCATCAGGGCTATCATTAGGAAGATTAAACACCAGAGTCTACAAATAGTCCTGAAATTTTTGTCTTTCATTAGTGACTTATTATTATTACACAAGACCTCCCTTTTTCCAGCAAAGACAATGATTTCTTAGTCTGCGTCAGGATGCAATCCATAGAGAATTCATCAGGACTGAGGAAATATTAAATGCTATTTCCAACTGCTGCATCCTATTGTCAGGAGCCATCTTGGATAATAATGGCCTTAATTTCTAGAAATATAAATAATACAACAGTGACACCAGGGATCTATGATCATATAAATCTGTCACAGAACAGTACAAATGAACAGAGTTAAATGAAACTGAACTATAAATATATCTGTACATCAGCTTGTGATGGAAAAAAGCTTACCAAAAAAAAAAAAAAAGCAAAAACCTCAACTGCAATAAAAATGGAAGCATCTTTAGTCAACAGAGGCCTTTCACCTTGAAATGTGAGCCATTGTTGCATTCTATTCTTTTGAAATCTTAAGATATATTGAAAGTGATTTTTTTTAAAGGAAACAGAGGTCGTGCATCTTGTAGTCTCAGACAGTCCCCATGCCTGATGGTGCATGCACTCTTTTATAACTTAAGTAGCGATAACACCTTATATTAGATTTTGTGATGCTCATTGGAATAACTAGATTTACTATCTTATGAATAATCTAGTGCTGTAGTGTTGTTGGCTTGGGTGGGTAACATTATCTTTTTTTTTTATTTCAAAAAATGATGCATTTGCTGTTTGAAATGAATGAAATCTGTTTCCAGGAATGTTCTCTTTATATAAGAAAAGTCATCTGCTTACAGCAGCTGAACAAAAAGATCTTCGTAATTTTTTTCTCTTTTTTTTTTTAAGATTTCATTTTATTGATTACTCCAGGAAAATACCTACATTGCTTTCTACACTAGAAGGGAGAGCATGTACGTAGAACTTTAATGCAGAAGATAAGTTGGATTGATCCCTTCCAAAATTCGTATCAAACACAACTTATTAGAAACACTTTCCATCGAAACAAACAGGCTCAAGAACAAAATAAAATATGCAGAAAGGTTATTGTTGTTATAGGAACATGATATGTTCTGTTCATTATGGAATGTACATTCATGCAATGAGCTGGAAGAAGAAAGCGCTCCACAGTTTTAAATGTTGCCTTGCAGATTTGCAATGTTGAAATTTTTAATTTGACATCCATGACAGAAGTACAAGATTTGAAATAATTAAGTTCTGATTTTATCAAGATGGAAGTGAAGATGCAGGAGCTAGAGGTGATATTTACCCAGACAAATCACAGCTGGTAATTTCACAACGAATCAGGCCATGATGGAGAATTATTCAGAGCTTTTCAATCAGAATACATCTTTAATTGGTAATCAAGATATAATTTTATTAACATGGTGTGTGGTTGGAGGAGGTTTTCTGGGAGCTTTAATCCATTTAAAGAAAATGTAAATATATTAGAATCTCAAATCATCATAAGCGATTGCTACTTTGCTACCAGTGGAATTCGTATATGTTCTGTGCCCTCACACAGTTGTTACATGGGATCTAAGTCAAGGGCAGTGCTAGGGTCTGTTTTAGGGAAGGGAGTCCCTTCCTCATGGCGCCTCAGCCCCAGTCACCCCCACCAGCCATCCTGTATCCTGTGCCATGAACACTATGTCTCAGGGAAGCAAACTGCATCCTGTAATGCCTGGGCTGGTGGCTGTCCCACAAAGCCATAGAACTGATTTCCTCTCTCACCATTTGCTGCCACTGCACTGGGAATGTGAGCATTACATTCTCCCTTTTATCACTTTCCAAATACTGCAGTTCAGGAGACATGATCTTCCTCACCTGTCTCTTCATGTCACATCCCTGGTTCTGGCTTTCACTCAGCATCGATCCATCTGCCTCAGGGGGCTAGCCCCCTCGCAGTCGCCCTCTGTGTGATCATGGTTGGCCAAGAGGACGCACATATTATGACTCATAAGATGTAACAGCAAATGGGCTTCTCTGGTGTCGCAGTGGTTGAGAGTCCGCCTGCCAATGCAGGGGACACGGGTTCGTGCCCCGGTCCGGGAAGATCCCACATGCCGTGGAGCGGCTGGGCCTGTGAGCCATGGCCGCTGAGCCTGCGCGTCCGAAGCCTGTGCTCCGCAAAGGGAGAGGCCACAACAGTGAGAGGTCTGTGTGCCGCAAAAAAAAAAAAGAAAAGAAAAAGAAAAAGAAAAAAAGATATAACAGCAAATAAAGTTCTGGAATTCAAGTGCCTGGGTTCTAACTGCAGCTCCAAAACTCACTGGTTAGTGAACATGGACAACTGACTCGAATCTCCCCCACATCAGGTTCCTCACCTCACACATAAAGTTGGTGTGCAGGACTCCCCTCAGGTACCCTCCCCTCCTGTGTCCCTTGGAGTTCCCTCCCAGGCCGTCCATACCCCTGGCTCCTGGTAGGACTTGGCAGGCCAGAGAGAGAGTGAGAATGAGGGGTGTCTGGGTACTTGTTTTTCTGGCTCCTTCCAGAAGGAACTCTGAGGTTTCTTTGGGCTAAATCATCTCTCCACAGAAAGTCCTTGTTAGACTCAAGACCCCCAGTGTTGTAAGACTTTCTGTTCTTACAACGCCAAGTAGGCTGTACCAGCCTCACCCTTTTTTAAAATTTTTTTATTGGAGGATAGTTGATTTACAATGTTGCCTTAGTTTCTTCTGTACAGTAAAGTGAATCAGTTATACATATACATATATCCACTCATTTTTAGATTCTTTTCCCATATAGGTCATTACAGAGTATTGAGAAGAGTTCCCTGTGCTATAAGGTAGGGCCTTATTAGTTATCTATTTTATATATAATAGTGTGTATATGTCACTCTTTCAGGTAGTGGCAGCACAGCCGCTTCTAGACCTACAAACTTCCACCCAACAGCAGATGTATGATCACTCCCTTTGTGATACCTAGAGACAAATGACAATGAAAGCACGATGATCCAAAACCTATGGGATGCAGCAAAAGCAGTTCTAAGAGGGAAGTTTACAGCAATACAAGCCTACCTCAAGAAAGAAGAAAAATCTCAAATAGCAATCTAACCTCACACCTAAAAGAACTATAGAAAGAAGAATAAACAAAACCCAAAGTTAGTAGAAGGAAAGAAAACATAAAGATCAGAGCAGAAATAAATGAAATAGAAACAAAACAATAGCAAAGATCAATAAAACTAAAAGCTGGTTCTTTGAGAAGATAAACAAAATTGATAAACCATTAGCCAGACTCATCAAGAAAAAGAGGGAGAAAACTCAAATCAATAAAATTAGAAATGAAAAAGGAGAAGTTACAACAGACACCACAGAAATACAAAGCATCCTAAGAGACTACTACAAGCAACTCTATGCCTATAAAATGGGCAACCTGGAAGAAATGGACAAATTCTTAGAAAGGTATAACCTTCCAAGACTGAACCAGGAAGAAATAGAAAATATGAACAGACCAATCACAAGCACTGAAATTGCAACTATGATTAAAAATCTTCCAACAAACAAAAGTCCAGGACCAGATGGCTTCAGGTGAATTCTATCAAACATTTAGAGAAGAGCTAACACTCATCCGTCTCAAACTTTTCCAAAATATTTCAGAGGAAGGAACACTCCCAAACTCATTCTGTGAGGCCACCATCACCCTGATACTAAAACCAGACAAAGATACTACATAAAAAGAAAATTACAGACCAATATCACTGATGAACATAGATGCAAAAATCCTCAACAAACTGCTAGCAAACAGAATCCAATAACACATTAAAAGGATCATACACCATGATCAAGTGGGATTTATCCCAGGGATGCAAGCATTTTTCAATATATGCAAATCAATCAATGTGATACACCATATTAACAAATTGAAGAATAAAAACCATATGATCATCTCAATAGATGCAGAAAAAGCTTTTGATAAAATTTAACACCCATTTATGATAAAACCTCTCCAGAAAGTGGGCATAGAGGGAACCTACCTCAACATAATAAATGCCATCTATGACAAACCCCCAGCAAACATCATTCTCAATGTTGAAAAACTGAAAGCATTTCCTCTAAGATCAGGAAAAAGACAAGGATGTCCACTGTCACCACTATATTCAACATAGTTTTGGAAGTCCTGCCATGGCAACAAGAGAAGAAAAAGAAATAAAAGGAATACAAATTGGAAAAGAAGAAGTAAAACTGTCACTCTTTGCAGATGACATGATACTCTACATAGAGAATCCTAAAGATGCCACCAGAAAACTACTAGAGCTAATCAATGAATTTGGTAAAATAACAGGATACAAAATTAATGCACAGAAATCTCTTGTATTCTTATACACTAATGAAGAAAAATCTGAAAGAGAAATTAAGGAAACACTCCCATTTACCATTGCAACAAAAAGAATAAAATACCTAGGAATAAACCTACCTAGGGAGAAAAAAGACCTGTATGCAGAAAACTATAAGACACTGATGAAAGAAATTAAAGAAGACACCAACAGATGGAGAGATATACCATGTTCTTGGATTGGAAGAATCAATATTGTGAAAATGACTATACTACCCAAAGCAATCTACAGATTCAATGCAATCCCTATCACATTACCAATGGAATTTTTTACAGAACTAGAACAAAAAGTCTTAAAATTTGTATGGAGACACAAAAGACCCCGAATAGCCAAAGCAGTCCTGAGGGAAAAAACCTGAGCTGGAAGAATCAGGCTCCCTGACTTCAGACTATACTACAAAGCTACACTAATGAAGACAGTATGGTACTGGCACAAAAACAGAAATGTAGATCAATGGAACAGGATAGAAAGTCCAGAGATAAACCCACACACCTATGGTCAACTAATGTATGACAAAGGAGGCAAGGATATACAATGGAGAAAAGACAGTCTCTTCAATAGGTGGTGCTGGGAAAACTGGACAGCTACATGTAAAAGAATGAAATTAGAACACTCCCTAACACCATACACAAAAATAAACTCAAAATGGATTCAAGACCTAAATGTAAGACTGGACACTATAAAGCTCTTAAGAGGAAAACATAGGAAGAACACTCTTCGACATAAATCACAGCAAGATCTTTTTGATCCACCTCCTAGAGTAATGGAAATAAAAACAAAAATAAACAAATGGGACCTAATGAAACTTCAAAGCTTTTGCAAAGCAAAGGAAACTACAAACAAGACGAAAAGACAACTCTCAGAATGGGAAAAAATTATTTGCAAATGAATTAACGGACAAAGGATTAATCTCCAAAATATATAAACAGCTCATGCAGCTCGATATTAAAAAAGCAAACAACCCAATCCAAAAATGGGCAGAAGACCTAACTAGACATTTCTCCAAAGAAGACATACAGATGGCCAAGAAGCACATGAAAAGCTGCTCAACATCACTAATTATTAGAGAAATGCAAATCAAAACAATGTGGTATCACGTCATACCAGTTAGAATGGGCATCATCAGAAAATCAACAAACAACAAATGCTGGAGAGGATATGGAGAAAAGGGAACCCTCTGGCACTGTTGGTGGGAATGTAAATTGATACAGCCACTATGGAGAACAGTATGTAGGTTCCTTACAAGACTAAAAATAGAATTGCCATATGACCCAGCAATCCCACTACCGGGCATATACCCAGAGAACACCATAATTCAAAAAGACACATGCACCCAATGTTCATTGCAACACTATTTACAATGGCCGGGTTATGGAAGCAACCTAAATGTCCATCGACAGATGAATGGATAAAGAAGATGTGGTACATATATTCAATGGAATATTACTCAGCCATAAAAAGGAACGAAATTGGGTCATTTGTAGAGACGTGGATGAATCTAGGGACTGTCATCCAGAGTGAAGTACGTCAGAAAGAGAAAAACTAATATCGTATATTCACGCATATTTGTGGAACCTAGAAAAATGGTACAGATGGACAGGTTTGTAGGGCAGAAATTGAGACACAGATGTAGAGAACAAACGTATGGACACCAAGGGCGAAAGTGGCAGAGGGGAGTGGTGGTGGTGTGATGAATTGGGAGATTGGGATTGACATATATACACTAATATGTATAAAATGGATAACTCATAATAAACGGCTGTATAAAAAATAAATCAATTTTTTTTAAATCAAATAAAAAAAGAAAAAAAAAAAGAGTAGAAACAAAGTGAAAAGAGTGACACCAATTACTTTGCTACTACAGCCACCAGGCAGGAAAGGATAGTAGCTTCGACTAGGATGCCTGTAGAAGAGATGCAGATACATTTTTAATGTGGGATTCTTTTTGATGGTGGAAGTAGCAGATCATGGTTCTGGGATAGAGGTGATGATGACAAGGTAGGCATCTAGCTTGGGGTCTGGGAAATCAGCTGCATCGTGACCTTGGAGACCCAAGGGGAGGTGGAGGTGTGAAGAAGGCAGCTGGAGATGGGAGCCTGGAGTTCAACGTGAGATCTGGAGATGAAAGTGGGTGAGTCATCCTTTCAACCCATTTAAGGTTGCAGTCTTGCATGTAATCACCAAAAAGAAAGCATAGAGAGAAAGCTGCAGGGCCAAACTGAGCAACTCCATCCTTTTTTTTTTTACTTGGAGAAGGTTGCTTTTTATCACTGAGATATAATTGACAAAACATTATATTAGGTTCAGGTGTACAACATAAAGATTTGATATTTGTATACACTGAAAAAAATGAGCACCACCATAAAGTCTAAGTTATCCTTTATCACCATACAAACTTACAAAGCAATATTATTGACTATAGTCACCATGCTGTATGTTACGTCTCCATGACTTATTTATTTTATGAGTGGATGTTTCTACCTCTTGACCCCCTTCACTCACCCCTACTACTCCTCCCTTCTGGAAAATACCAATTTGTTCTCTGTATATATGAGTTTGATTTGTTTTATTTCGTTTGTTTGTTTGTTAGATTCCATACATAAGTGAGATCATATGGTATTTGTCTGTGTCTAACCTATTTCGCTTAGTATAATACTCTCAAGGTCCATCCATATTGTTACAAGTGGCAAGACTGCATTCATTTTATGACTGAGTATATTTTCATTGTGTGTGTGTGTGTGTGTGTGTGTGTGTGTGTGTGTGTGTGTCTATATATATCACATCTTCTTTGTCCATTTATCCATCTCTGGACACTTTGGTTGTTTCTATATCTTGGCTATTGTGAATAATGCTGCAGTGAACATAGGGGGGCATATTTCTTTTTGAATTATTAAATTTTGTGCTTATTTAAATCACTGTTTTTGTTTTCTGCTTATAAATACCCATAAGTGGAATTGCTAGATCATACAGTAGTTCTATTTAGTTTTTTGAGGTTCCTCCATACCGTTCTCCATAGTGGCTGCACCAATTTACATTCCCACCAACAGTTCACAAGGTTTGCCTCTTCTCCAGAGCCCTGCCAACACTTATTTGTTTTCTTTTTGATAATGAGTGACTTCATCCTTTAGGAATAAGAGAAGGAGGATGAAATAGCAAAGGAGGTGGAGAAGAGCTTCCAAGAAAGGGAATGGACTCTCTGGACAGTCTAAACACTGTAAAAAAAAAAAAAAAAAATTAGGGTCCAGGGAGGAAGGAAATGACATCATCAAGGAGAAGTAGTTGAGTTTTGAAAGATCCAGGGCTCTCGCATTCAGCTGTGGGGTCTTGTCCAGGAGAAAAAGTGTGAGGGGAAGTTGTTATTGATTGCTTTTAAAGGTTTCCATAAATTTCCGTAATGTTCTGGAACTAGTGATTTGACATAATTAGTATTACAAATACTGTATACACAAAGATAAATGATACTGTAAGGTAGTCAATTGTTCCGCGCTCTCTCAGTAACAAGTGCCTGACACGATTCAAAGTTGCCGAAGCAAAAACTGGAAATTGTTCACTCACACAGTCAGAATTCTCTCCCTGTGTCTCTCAGCATTAGTCCTTTCATCGGTCAACATAATTCCCTGGTAATGGACATTGTCATCCTCCGTCTCTCTGTGGCAGGGGACAGTGAGGTATGACACCAGAAAGAGGCAGGTATCCAATATCTCGGCCTCAGGCATCTAGAACAAGGACAGAATCTTCCTCCTGGAGTCCACATAGGAAATTCACAGGATCGTCTCCCTGGGACCTATGTCACCCCTTTGTTGACCACTTGGGGCAGAACAGGGAATAAGGAGTGACCCATCCTGGACTCCCATGGAGAGGAGGGGCTACACTCCCCAGAGGAAGGAGGTCCTCTTTCCAGCAAAAGACCGGGAGGGATGGGAGCGGAGGAAAGCACCAGCTGTCCATTGCAGACAGCCAGCAAATGCATTATCCTGTCAACAAATGCATGTCCAATTAAAGGACAATTCAGTCTTCTCACTTGCTACCAAGTAAATTTTAATAGTGACAACTATTCCAGCTGAAAAATAGATTCTCTTCCTCTGAGGCGTTAATATGCAAAGACAGCAGCATCCAATAGAGGCTGTTCTTGAGTTAATTTTGTTAGGTGGTGGCAGTAGGAACCTAAGATTTGGCTTAAAAAGAATCTAGCCTGCTGAAATAGTTTTGATATTTTCCTTCAGAACTGATGAATAAAACTTAAGACATTCTAACCTCATGGACAATTTTTTAATTAGTTCACCTTGCTATCCAAATGGGAAACCATTGTTATGGTTATTACTACATAAAATGCATGATAAAATAAGAAAAGAATTCCAGAATCTCATATTCTCATATTATTATGTGTTGAAAAAATATATATATACATATACATACCCACAGATACATACACACACACACTCAACTGAACAAAAGATATTCTAGAGCCACAAATGTGTCTATCTGTTTTTATTTGTTCTGGGAGCTCATACAAGAGCCCTCGTCTGGCATTGACATGTAAATGAGTCAGTGATGGAACTATGCTTGCTCTGTCCCTGATCTACATGTCAATACCTGACTATTCTGTAATTTATGTACACAGAGAAATCAGCTACTAGGCACAAGTCTTATCACCCCTGAACACATGTTAAAAATTTACTCCCTGAAATGGGTATGCTCAAATCCAACTCAGTAATATAGGCTAATGTACTTTACAAGTTTATTCACATGCAAAGTACATTTTGAAGCTATTTATCTTTCTTTTAAAAGAAATCACTGCCTTAAAGACATCTTTGGGGTCGGGAGCCTCTGATTTCTGCATTAAAATGTCCAGCTGTGTATCATCGAGCAGAGTCGATCAAGCCAACGGGCACACCTGCTGACAAGGTTCCCCTGCAGCCTTTTCATTACCAGACACCCAAATATCACTGTTTATGTCCTGCTCAGATGACTGATACTTGAAGATCTGTGTTTTAGAGTTTATACATTAGACCAATTATGATGAAAAATCTGGTTCCATGATGGCAGTAAGGCTGTGCCCATCACAAGTCCTGTCACTTTCAGAAAGGTGTGTCCCAAGTAGGCTTGGACCAAACTCCATTCCAGTGCCAGGCCTTTGGGCAGGGAGAGCAGCCCCTAAGCACTCTGCTAAATGCCTTCAGGCAAATTGCCCTTGTCCATCGAGGTCGCTTGACCTTCCTGTTTCAGCGCCTCCTCAAAAGGCAGCAGCTAGCAGCACCGTGTGACTTCAGACTTCCTGTGACAAAGTCACGAAGCCTATTTTCATCAGAGTCGGTTTTCAAACATCTGTTAAAACTGGGTAGGTTGAGAAAGAACCCAGCCTTATGAAATCATTTTTAAAAACTTTCAGATCGATATGTCCTCAATGAGGGAAGCATACAAATGTATTAGTTGCAGAAAATGGTCAGATCTCTCTAAGGTGAAATAAAGCAAATGCTGATCTTCAATGTCTATGAAATTTCTTTGGAAATATTTTATGATGCTATTCCTCATATCTAATTCCTACTATTTTGATAATTTTAAACATTGCGGTAGGAAGAAGGGCAACATGCTGTGAGGGAAAACAGCTCTGGAAGGGGAATCCACAGACCTAGGTGCTTATCTGCTTGGCTTTCCTTGGGGATCCCAGGAGAACCCCCAGGACCTCCCTTGGCCTGAATTTATATTTATATTTATTTATTTGTAAATATTTATATCTTATATCTGTAAGATTAGGGGATTTTAAATATTTGTTAAATGTTCATATCTTGTATAATGCTAATTAATTGTCACTTTCATTTAGGGAAAACCAGAATGGCACTTAGGTACTGACAGGGATGGATGCAAAGTTGTAGGGTCTTACGTCCTCTGAGATAGAATTAGAGTTCCTGCTTTTCTCTTTGTATCTCATGGAACTTCTGACCGTATTCTTGCAAAAATTAAGCAAAGCAAAACCAAACAAAAAAACTAGGTGTGCTAGAGATTGAAACTGTGGGAGAAGTTGTACTATTTAAAAGTAGGTCTGAACGTGACCAAGAATCTGCACTTCTGACAAGTTCCAGGTGGTGTTGCTGGTCCAGGGCCTACACTTTGAGAATCACTAGTGTTGTGTGTCTATCTAATTCCAACACTAACTTGACATCATTAGGAGTCGCTTTAGGGGTTTTCTGATTTTTTCCCTTTTTGAAGAGAGTTCTCTAAAGCCTAAGTAAGGTTCCTAAAGTTAGGAACGTATTTTTACTTATCAGAAGCATCTTCTACCATGAACAGATATCGTTTTTAGGAATACCGTGGCAGGCAGGCAGCATGTGCAGTCATGATAGTATCACCTTATACCCCAAATCACATGCAGGCAGAGAGAGGCCGCAGCTCCGGGAACATATTCTTAGTCCTCCTTCCATAGCGCAGCTTCTGGGAGCAACCGTGAGACTAGGGGGTTTTCCAAAGACCACCTACCAGGTAACAAAAGCGTGCAGGGATGTCTCCCTCTCCATCCTTAGAAGCCAAGGGAAACACACGAGTTTCCTCGAAAGCCCAGCATGTTTTCCACTTTCAGCTGGAATCACATGTGGTGCTCCCAGCGACCCTGCATGCGCAGTTCTCCTCGGCCGGAACAGGAGGCTGCTTCTCACACCCAGGTGAGGCTCAGTTCCCTGTCCAGGAAGAAGGTCCCTCTCCTGATAGCTGCACTATATGTTGTTGCAGGATCAGAACTAAGTATGTAACATACTAACAGTTACGTATTTTAGCTTACACATCTAGAAACATGCTTTGAGATGTCATTCTCAGGTTCTTTCTTTCTTTCCTGCAAGTAAGTGTTAAAGTTTAGAGGATGATAGGAAGCTGCAAAGCAGTGCAGGGTGCAGGAGAGGGGTCTGGGCTTTGACAACAATGGAGTCCCCGTGGAACATCTCATCTAACCATAGGTGCCGCCGGCCTCCCAGCTTCCCCGCTAGTGAGAAGGGGGCTCTCAGCCCTGGGATCTGATTCAAAGACTCAGAGAGAAGGGGGCTGACTGGCCTGTCTCCTTAGGGGAGGGCTTGACAACTGAACCCCAGAGGCCCACCTCCCTTGGGATTCCCCCCACACAGAGGCTCTCCCTGAACATCACTTTCTCCTCTCTTCTCCCCTTTTTGTGGGCTGGCAGAGAGCACCTCTGCCCCATGATACTGACACATCTACAGAGTCCAAATAGTTCTTTTACAGACAAGGAAACTGAGGCCAAATAAGTTAGAGGGTTTTCTGAATGGCAGGAAAGAAAATCAGTTCGAGGACCAGACTGAATTCTGTGTCACCACACTCCAGGCTGATGTCCAGGGAAGGAAGATACATAGATATATGGTGTTGTTCTATTTCATCTGAGTTATTAGGTACTATGTTCCTTTTTTCTCCTTACTATGAAACTATACAAGGGTTTCTGAAACTGGGCACTGTGGACCTTTGGGACAACAATGTCATTGGTTGGGGAAGGGGCATTATGCACTGTAGGATGTCTAGAGCATCTTGGCATCTTCCTTCTAGATGCCAGTAGCATCAGGCCTGACAGCTGTGATAACCAAAAATGTCTCCTGACCTTTCCAAACACTTTCCAAGGGCCAAAACCTCCCAGGAGACCCATTTAAGTTATCCTGCGGCAACTAATAAGCTGCTAATATAGTAAAGTATTTTACATATGAAAAATAACTATTTTTAAAATAAATTTATTTATGGCTGCATTGGGTCTTCATTGCTGTGTGCAGGTTTTCTCTAGTTGCAGTGAGCAGGGGCTGCTCTTTGTTGAGGTGCGTGGGCTTCTCATTGCAGTGGCTTCTCTTGTTGCGGAGCAAGGGCTCTAGGTGCGCGGGCTTCAGTAGTTGTGGCTCTCAGGCTCTAGGCACGCAGGCTCAGTAGTTGTGGCGCACAGGCCTAGCCGCTCCGCGGCATGTGGGATCTTCCCGGACCAGGGCTCGATCCCATGTCCACTGCATTGGCAGGCGGATTCTTAACACTGCACCATCAGGGAAGTCCCAGGAACTATTTTTAAAAGGGTATGTGTGGGAAGTATATTTGGGTGTGTGTCTGGATGTATCGTTCCGTGTGTGTGTGTGTGTGTGTGTGTGTAAATGATAAAGAGTTCCACTAGATTCTCTTTGGTTAAATCAAAATGCATTGAGACTTCTGTTTCTGGCCAAGATCGAGTCAAAGTGACTGGATTTACCTTTCTGCCTGAAGCCATCAAAACTCCAGGCAAGTTGTCGGCAACAGCAATTTCAGATGCTGGTCCTCGGGCAGCGCGTGCAGGGTTCTGGAGAGAGGATAATGGGGGGTCTGCCACCCCCTCCACAGCTGCCCCAAGTGTGTCCAGGAAGGCACCTCCCCAAGTTAGGAGGCAGGACGCAGCACATCTTGTGTTATCATGATGAACCCAGCATCTCCACATCCTGCACAGCCCAGCTCACGCATGCGCGATGCTCTGCCCTCAACCTGAGAGATGCTGTCCTGGGGACAGGAGGCACGAGTCCTGGCCCCTCGCCTCCAAGTAGGGTGGACACGTTTGAAGTCTGCTTACAGTGCATCGAAGATACAATGATTTCCTGTTTCAGAGAAAATATCTCCTTTCTAGAAAGGCTATTCTCTTGGCATACAATTTCCCCATGTAATTTTGGGGAAAAGTACTTGCAATCTTGTTAATAAATAGACTTTTTCTTACTGACTGAAAATAGTGGTAATTTCAATCTGGCTGTAACCATTGGTATTTATCTATTTTCTGATGTGTATATCAGCAGCCTTAGCATTGGACAACCAGACCCTCACCCCACCCCACCCCAGGGAAAGGAAGAGTTTCCCAACCAAACAGAAACAGAGGGAGTGGGTCGTGCTACCTACTTGCCAAACCTCAATTTCCCTTTCTTTTAAAAAGAGATAGTATGGTAATAATACTACTAACATGATCATGATGAGATCTTTCTCCCAAGTTTGCAGGGAGTGATAAGCGATGCTGAGCAGAGCCTGCTTGCTGTAAGTACTGACACTCTGGCTCCTCCAGTATTATCATTGTTACTATTACTACTTTTACTCTTGCTATTCGAAGAAAGAGATTATATGGAGAAGGGTTGAAAACTGGGTTAGAATCCCAACTATGAGACCTCCTTAGCCATTTAATCATAGAAAGTCAATGATCACCTCCTGCCCTATGTCCCTGTAAGCAAATGGCGGTAATGATGGAATCTTTCTCTAAGCACAGGGGAGCCAAGATGCAAACCCAAGGCTGTTTGACTCCAAAGCCCTTGCTGCTTCATACCCCATCAGAGTCAATTATTGGTGAATCTAATCCTAAAAAGCCACGCCGTCCTTTAGAAGGCACCCAGATGACAAAGCCATCCTGCAACATGTCTGAGTCCTGGAGTCCTAGATTTCACATATGAAACAACTCAGGATAAATGTGGATTTGTATCTGTTCCTATCTCCTTCCACAGAGTTGCTACCACTCCCAGAAAATTCCTTCTGAGCACTGCCTGGCCCACCATCTGCGATATGCCATTTACCTAGACGAACCTTCCTGCAGCAGGAAATGCAGGGCGGGGCAGACATGACTCAGAGCTCCAATTAAGAAAGGAAATTTGCATTACGAGCACTAACCGCCTGTCTCTCTCCTCCTTCCTTCCGAAGGAGAGAGGAGCCTCAGGGGTGTGGGTTTGGAGTTTTGCGAGGGGGATGGGGTGTGATTGTCCGGGTTCGAACGGCTTATTGTGGCGAAGGATCGGAAGCCTGGCAACACGCAAAGGTGTGGGAGGCGCCCACGTGGAGAAGATGGGCTCCCTTCCCTCCGGGCCCTGTCTCTTTAACTCTTCTCCATCCGCTCTCTGTGAGACCCTGGCAGCCCCTCGCAGCCGTGACCTCTCTAAACTGTCAGCCTCAGATTAACTGATACTTCATCAATTTCGCCTGAACTACATTTGCAACCCGCTCTCAGGAGGACGGCCAAGTGCGTCAAATGCCAGGCATTAGCCTCCCAGAGCCAGATTTCCTTCGGAACGATGGGGCATTTTCCAATAGTCTTGCAGGGGCCTGGGCAACAAGCCGAGGGGGACTTTGCCCGGAGGGGAAAAGCAGGAGCCTCTGATTATTCCTTGTAAATTTTTCATGAGGACATCTGCCCACCCTCGCTCCTCTGGAACTGCCCTCATCCCAGCCCCCCTCTGCATTCAGGCCTCCTGACAAGGCATGAAAAACGAGAATGACTGGGCTCGGCCCCCATTAGCCAGGAAGTGGCTGCTAGGAGCCTGGGATTTCAGTCTCTGGAGGGGCCAGGCTGCCGGAGAGGGGTCTTCGAAACAAAAGACCAGCGGGAGAAGGATGATTCTTCGGCGAGTCTGCAGAGCGAGGCCACTCCTCCGGTAGGTGGCCTGGACACACAGATGGTCCTGGTTGATAAAGCCAGCCTGGCCCAGAGAGAGCTGTTAGTCCTGCAGCCTGCGGACCCCACCGATCTTGACCTGGGAAATCAGGGTCCTTGGTCCTACCTTCCTTGCACTTCTTGGGGGGCCCTCCAGCATGGGGTGGAAAGGCAGGCTCCCCGTGCTACCATATTCATATCCCCCAAGTCAAAGCCAGGGAGGATTAAAGTATAGAGATGGGGGAGGGAGGTGCTTCCTTAGTTAAGTAATAAAATACATCTAACCATTCCTTTGGAAATACCAGCAACTCACAAGCTTCAGAATCCTCTCTCTCTCCATACAGTTCAAATCAAGAGCCAGCACCTCTTTCTCATCAATGCATCAAATCATGTCGATGTCCTTTTTGTGCTCCCTTTGAAGTGGCATGTGCTTCAATTTATTTTTAATCTTCTAAGTGATGTCGTAAGGGCTGCCACCCAGGTGACATATGAAGTCGGTTCTTCCAGGCGGAAGAGCTGCAAAGGCTGGTTGGACCCACACCGGACCCATGTGCTGAAAATCGTCCAGGGTCAGAGATTGACCTCCAACGCGGGGAGATGCCTGGAAAGGAGGATTCCACGAAAGAGGGAAATTTATGAAGACACTCACCGGGCACACCTTGGAAAGGCCACCTTTTGTGCTGAGCTTGGCCGGTCCTCGGGGAGCCGGGGGCGGCCCTCCGTGGAGCAACGGTGCCCCCAAGCGGTCGCCCCTCGCCGCTCCCTCCCTTCCTTCCCGTCGCCGCCAACGGGGAGATGACAGAGAGAAAATGAGTTGCTATGAACTGTTGGCCTGAACATCACATCTTTAAATAGTTATCCACATGAAAGAAAGCCTGGGACTGATTCAAAGCCACCTTGATGGGAAAATCTGGGAATGCCCATAAAAAGCAGCGCACAGAACTGAGGAATGTTTTTTTTTTTTTTTTTTTTGCTGTTGCTTTGTTTTCCGCTTTCCTCCCCCCCGCCCCAAACAGCTATACTGGCGATCACATATTCCACAAGAAAATAAAATTAAATACATTTACTTAGTTGATTAATTAATTTGTGGATATCTACCACGATCCAATTCAAAGATCTGAACAACAGAAGCTTAGCTGGGAGGGGTGCGGGGAGGACCTCTTTCACCCCAAAGCAGGAAAAGAGGACAGAAGTATCAGAGAAGCGGGAGTCAGGCAGATGCAGATAAAACTCCTGCCCTGATGTGGACGGTACATGGTTGATGACTTTAGATTAGGCATTTTGCTGTTGATGTTTTGGTTTTCTCATATGTGAAATGGACCATCTGTGAAATGATATTATTCGAGACAGTGCTTCTGAATGATGCAGTCAATACGAATGGGGGTTAAGCTTCCTTTCAAATCCCTGCCCATATTCCTGATGTCCTTCCTCCTGCTCTGCCTCTCCTTCGACCTCATGCTTCCTCCTCTTCACCTGAAAGTCTCACCTCCGTCTTGCCCTCCTCCCAGGAAGCCTCTTCCCAGCATGTCCACGAGTGTCCACGACCCAGTTCCTTTCTGACCATCCATGTCCTCAGATGTTCTCGTTTTCTGTCCCTCAGTTCCTCAGCCACACAGCGGATGCTTAAAATTCCTTACTGGTGAATAGGTTGGTTCTCAAATGAGAAATGCCTGAATTTCGAGGCAGAAAGCACACTGACAAAATCTTTGGATCCAGAATCTAACTCCATCACTGGATTTATCTCTCTGTCACTGAGCAGTCACAATTTCTGAGAATGTTTTTTCCATCTATAAAGCAAAAGGTTGCGCTGGAAAAAATAATAGTATTATTTTTTTGGAAGTTTTCAACTCATTACTTACTGAAGCCTTTAATAATCTCCCATGGTGAGTTGTTTCAGAAAAAGTTATTTAGTGAGTGCTGGGAATTACTAGATTAAATCATGTAAAGTTGCTATTTGTATGGGCTAAAATTATCAAATACGAGAAATTTTATAAGTTATAGCTACAATGGCTTTTCCTGGAGAATTGGATCATACTGAGTGAGTTTCTTCTCTCTGTCAGGCATTTTAGTACCAAGGCGATCGAGGAAACAGCCATGCCATAGTCTTTGCTTTCCTGGATTATCAGGGTCTATGAGGATTGAACAACATTGTCTTAGTATTTGCCAGGCACATGTGAAAGCATTTCAACTTTAAAATGTATTAAGAATAAATAGGTAAAAGTGTGAAGGAAAGTTTTAACAAATGCTGGAGGTCAGAATGTGAGGCAGTGTAAATATCATCTCTAAATACATACTGAGATGGTTTCTAGAAAGCACATCTGCAGACAGCTAACACTTCATAGTTGTTTCATAGGAGTTTGTATATTGACAAAATTGGGTTCGTTAGTGGTAAGAATGTCTGATGGCCTTCGGTGTTCTTCCCTCTATACTGGCTCTTTTTCCTCCCAATCCTCTTCTGTTATGGTTCAGGTATATTACGATAGCTCTCATTTCTTGTCTAGAATAGCATTGTCCAATTTTGTTTCCTCTGATCATGCATATATTTAGGAAACCAATCTGAGAAACTAAAAAGCATCTGTGCATATTTATGTATGTATTCATTACATACAACTACTTCTGAAGAAGATGTGCACAGTATAGGTGAGATAACAGAAAACAAATCATGTTTTGGATGAATTTTAAATTTTCATTTAAAAATAAAAACTTTTGTACCATCAAGAAGAAATATTTTATTAATAATAAGATTATATTTTAGTGAAAGAAATACGATTAAATATGATTTGCTATTTTTTTATGTTGGTTTGACGCTTTGTGATACAATAAAGCTCTAAGTTCAGTTTATTTTTTGTATTAAATTATTGTCATAGTTGAAAAGTATATTTCATGGAAGTACATAAATCCAGATAGAAATGAATCGTGAGCCATGCTTTCTAAATTTGGGTGCCACGATTCAATCCCATTCAACAATTACATGGAGACTTGCCGGGGAGAAGGTGGTTGTTAGAATCCAGGTACTAAATTTCCTTTTTCCTGAATTGTTCTTTCAAGCTTACATTTTGTCATTTTTATAATTTCATCCAAGTGGTTCAAAGCTCTATACCTCATTTTAGAAAAAATTTTAAAATATATATTTTTGTTGTTTTTACAATGCGCAGATTTAAGAGTTTTGTTGTCATTGTTGATGTATAATATTTTGATAATAAAAATCACATCACAGTAGCATCACTTCCAGATATCTAATTCCAAGTTCCACGCTCTCTGTAGTATAAATTTCCCTCCAAAAGGAGTTACCTTCTCATTCATTGTTTAAAAAACACCTATGGGTTGCAGTATACACTTAAGATTACTCATTTAGTTATTCATTTTCAATTTCTTCATTAAAAAATACCTGGTTGGGCTTCCCTGGTGGCGCAGTGGCTGAGAGAGTCCGCCTGCCGATGCAGGGGACACGGGTTCGTGCCCCGGTCCGGGAAGATCCCACGTGCCGCGGAGCGGCTGGGCCCGTGAGCCATGGCCGCTGAGCCTGCGCGTCCGGAGCCTGTGCTCTGCAACGGGAGAGGCCACAACAGTGAGAGGCCCGCGTACCGCAAAACAAACAAACAAACAAACAAAAAAAACCTGGTTGGCAGCATTGGATGACAGCTAATTCTTACCACTACTCCTCCAAAGCATAACTTGAACAAATATTTTTTATAACTCCATTTCACATTTGACAACTCTTAAGAACTTTGCAACGTAATAAACAGTAAACGTGTGTACTAAAGATTTTTGTATTTATTTCCCATGTTCTTAAAAAATGTTGCAACATTTTACAGGATCACTGACTAGGAATAATGTGGGGAGTGAATGGCTTGTGCTAGCATCCTTTGTCATTGGCAGTTAGGCAGAGCAGCCCTGGTTACCTTTACATCAGTTTTTTTCACAAACTATCATTTTGTTAACAGAATTGTGTGCTGTTCAGATCACAAAGAAGTTTTTCGTAGTGTATTTCATTAGTGAAACTGAATTTAGGAAGTACCAGAAGGTTGGATATACTATACACATCTGTATTTTACCCAATTGTAGAGCACACCTCCCAGAATAATTTAATCACAAATTGGTTTCTTCCAATCTTGCATAATATTTTTATGCATCTCCAAAAGCACTTGAAGACAAGGGTACAGGGACTTCCCTAGTGGTGCAGTGGTTAAGAATCCGCCTGCCAATGCAGGGGACACGGGTTTGATCCCGGGTCCAGGAAGATCCCACGTGACGCGGAGCAACTAAGCCCGTGCATCACAACTACTGAGCCTGTGCTCTAGAGCCCACAAGCCACAACTACTGAGCCCATGTGCCACAGCTACTGAAGCCCACATGCCTAGAGCCCGTGCATTGCAACAAGAGAATCCACCACAATGAGAAGCCTGCGCACCGCAACAAAGAGTAGCCACCACTCGCCGCAACTAGAGAAAGCCTGCGCTCAACAACAAAGACCAACGCAGCCATAAATAAATAAATAAATAATAAGACAAGGGTACGATTTCGTATATGACATATTGTTTCGTCTGCTGTTTCAGCCATTTTCACCAAAGGAGGAGAAGCGCTATCTTCTTAATGGATACGGTTTTTCATCTTTTCCCACCAAGGAAAAAAAATTCAGAAGAGACTTCTAAAGAATTATCATTGAGTTTATGGAATTTTGCAAAGCACAGGACTAAATAACGTAAAGCCTGTAGCATTGGCAAAAGAGTTAGATATTCTTGTCTTCGTATTTGAATTCTTAGAGCACAATGTCTTCCTAATTCTGACGGAACTGCACTTTTGTGAGTTAATACGCCGAGGCACCAGCTCTCTGCCCACCAAAAGCGAGGATCGTGGTTATCACGGTGGACTTAAACCTACATTTCAAATCATTTTTATAGCGTTGAAACTTGTGTTTGCTAGTTTCGGATTTTATTACCTTATTGCCCTTTTAATCTGGTTATGACAGAGGAAGCTCTTGAATCATGAATGGGACATATAGCAGCTCTGTTATTTTCTTTTTGTTCATCTGTACTTGCAATATTAGTATTTTCAATCCGTGGTTTTGTAGGAATACTTCTAATGTAGTTATTCACTTTGAAGGGCTAGCAAAGTTAATACTAGACAAAATAATCTATAATAAATGCACTTGACCAGAGATAAGTAAACTACAGTTGCTCAAAACCCTAAAAAGTGGGAGTGCATGTGGTACCACCATAGACCCTCTGCCCTGGAGACCGCCCACTCCTCCTGCACGACTGTCCATCGCCCAACAGAGAGAGAGCCCCAGGGTCTCCACACCCTGACAGCCGTGGGTGCGGGCACAGCCAGCTCCACTCTAATGCTTGTTCTGACACGCACACTTGTTTCAACGAGATTATATATTAAGGAACGATTTGAGAATGATGCAGATGTTGTGTCTTCAGATGCATGATTTCTCCTGCAAGAAACACTAGGTGAGTGTGATAAACTGCACCCAGCCAATCCGAGCCTAGGAACAGGCACACGTGCGCACGCACATGCACACACTCACACACCTCTCCATCATCTCCCAGGTACCACCCACCACCAGATGTCTCTAGA
The DNA here is from genome assembly GCF_949987515.2 of Delphinus delphis. Lineage (NCBI taxonomy): Eukaryota > Metazoa > Chordata > Mammalia > Artiodactyla > Delphinidae > Delphinus > Delphinus delphis. The sequence continues at coordinate 85,542,273 of NC_082694.2, read as the reverse complement.
ACCACACCCACCGTTCCATTAGAACTGGGCCCCTCCCACATCTCCATCCTTCCTCCAAAAGCCACCACAGCTCACAAGAGGATCCCTCAGCACCCACGTCCTCAAGCAAACCTCTGGCTTTTCTCGAGTTTAAGCGCCGTGTTTACTGCAGTACTGATGTCAGTCCTCATCATTCAACAAAGTGTAAAACTGTAAGACTCTTTTTATTAGGTTCTTATCCTTTTTTTATGTCACTGACAAAGATTTTGTTCAAGCATTGTGCCCCTAGATCCATTTTCCCCATAACTGACTAATTGATTACCCAATTTGACATAGTTTGGTGACTTTTAGGGAGCTATGCATCCTGTTGTAACAACACTGATTGTGTAACTTAACTTCTTTCTTTTTTGTCTCTTCCATCAATTTGCAACCAAAAACATCCCTAACATATTCAGGCATCTAAACGGGATGAAAGGAGCTAGAAGAGCTTATGAGAGACAGTGGCACCCAAGTGAAAAGCAGAAGGATGGGTAGGAAGAGGGTGCCAGACCAAGGAAACAGAAACTCTATTGATGTTCTCTGGGGCACTTTGTATGCATAATTTCAATTAATCCTCACAACAGTCCTATGAGCCAGACATTTGAATCCCTATTTTAGACACAGGGAAAGGAGCCCTGAGTTATCAAAGATTGACTGAAGGTCATGCATCTTTCGCAGCTGTCAGACACCAATGCCCTCGATATTTCCATCATGCTTGGCTGGCACAGTTCCCCTTGGAGTGTCCCATCCTAATTCTGATCCACCAGATGTCCTAATAGGAATCTGCGGCCCTGGCTCCTCAGAGAAAAGTATTGAAAGACAAGTGAGCTCTCAGCTCCTGCAGGGAGAGAAAGACCCACCAGCAAAGTTGAACAAGGTGAGGAGATAAAGATGTTTGAGCCATCTGGTCTACCCACCCTGACCTCCTCCCTACTGTGACCAGTGGTGGCTCTGAGGAGCATATTTCCCACAAAATTCATAAAAGGGGCAGGTCCTGGTGGAGGTACTTAGAATTTCACAGGCAATAGCTCCTGGTACCAGCTCTTCCCGCTGTCGCTGCCTGGTGGCCACAATCGGGTGGCCTCCACCAGAAGCAGCTCCCAGAGGATGCTCCAGGAGAGGCAACAACACCTGGAACCAGCTGCTTCCAAGACTTGGCCCTGCCGAGGACTCTCACCCCGCCCAGCACTTCCCTCTGCTGAAGCAGATGTCTGTCTTTGGCTGCTGCCCAGTTTGGCATCATCTTCCCACGTGGTGGCAGGCACTGGCTGTGTGCATTTGAGGAAGTCACTTTGACTTAGTTTCGGTTCCTCTTACAGAAAATAGAATCAATGCCTATCGACATCGTTCTGAGGATTAATTGAGATAAGATATGAAAAGAGTGTGGCCATAAAGGCACTTAATCCATCTCAGCTCCTTTCATGTTTGTTCATGGTGTATGTGTGTGTATGGTGTGTGGTTTGCGGTTATGAGTGTGTGTGTGTGTGTATGCTTTGTGTATGGTGTGTGTATGTGTATGGTGTGTGTGTACAGTGTGTGTGGTGTATATGTGTATGGTGTGTGTATGTGGTATGTGTGTGGTGCGTGTGCAAGCATGTGTGCCTGTGCTTTCTCCCCTCTATAGCACAGACATAAGAAGACTCCAGCTGAATTACTCTGCTATGATGCAGCTCATACAGGAAGAGCCCCTTTTTGGAACTGAGAATCATAGGCTATTAGAGAAGGGATATTAAAAAAAAGAAAACAGAGACCCAGAGAAGTTAAGTCACTTGCCCAAACCAACCCATTATTTTAGGCAATGGGGTATGATGAAATGGATTCTCCCTCCATTATCTCCCAGCCAGGTGGCATCAGGAGATAGCCTATGGAAGCTTTGGTGTCCTTAAAACCCACAGAGGGACTGGCCAGATGGCCTGATGGGCAGCCCTATGGACCCAAGTTGCCTGGCAGTGGGCTGACCTGACCAGGTGCATTGGTGGAAGCAGCTGCCCTGAGCTCAACGTCCCACAGGATGGGGGTGGGGAAGGAAGGGTGACAGGTTGTGGAACAGCCCAAGCCCCATCTCACCAAAGTTCCAATTGTCCCAGATCCTAAGGTCATGAGATACCGTCACGTTCCACCATGACCACTGGACAACCTGTGTGCAGTGAAGGCCATTCCACAGGGAAAGAGCCCAAGGCTGGTCAGCTTTGCTTCTTCCTTGTTCCTGCCTCTTGCACAGCTGTTGCAGGCACCAGGCTCTTAACTTTCCATATGCTTTCTTCTCTCTGCTTGTTCCTTGGGGGATAGCACATGTGGATGCACTGATCTGATGACAAGTGTGTGCTGGTGCATCCCAGAGCATCTACACCCCTGGGCACACACCCCACCAGCCAAAGGGCACTTGTACACCCCGCTCAGAAACCACCTTAAATTGGTCTCCTTGGCCAATGGCCCAGCCTGGTCTTCCCCAGCCCCTCTCCAGGAAACTGGGCAGACAGGATCAGTAACCTCATTAGTCCAATGCATTCTTTAGTTAAAATTTTTAATAAAAGTGCAGCTTCCTGTGCACGTAATTTGGCACACCTCATGAGGACATAATTCATGTCTTTGCATTTGAAAAATAAGACAAAATGATTTATGGTACTTTTTTCTGCATATCCGAAGGAACCCCCATAGGGTTAAGTATTTCACAAATATCATTCAGGAGCTGGCAGCTCTTTAGAATGAAAATCACATTGTAAATCATCCTAATGAGAAGAACCCTCCTTAGGAGGCACCAGGCTTTTTATAGAGCACTTAGCTTCCCTTCATTTCCTGACCAAGGGGATCTCTGTCACTAACCAGCTTCATTCAGTGTGCTGGGCACCAAGAAGCACTGGACAGAGAACTAGAGACCCCGGCTGTGACCTTGAGTAAGACCCTGGGTCCCAGCATCCAACCCTGGGAAGGAAAAGTCCTCATGCTGACACTTCAGAAGATATTGCTGGATAAAATCAGAACGGGAGATCCAGACATGAAATATCTGTTGAATGAATGATGAAGTAATAATAACCAACAAGAAGGTCATTTCCAAATTGTACGATGTTTAACAAACAGAAGAAATCAGTATATCTGCTGTTAAAACTGATTTTCTGTCTTTATATTTGGATGAAACGGTAGACCACGCTATCATTGTTTCTCAGATATGCAGAAACAAACGAAGACAAGCTGCAGAGAGAAAAGAGAGAGAAAGTGAAAGTGCTGCTGAGCTCAACTGAAAAGACAGAAGGACAGGAAGGCTCACTGACGTGGTGATGCCTGAATGTGCCGGACGTGCCTTCAGCTCTTGGCTCGGGATTTGATGTAACAGCATCTCTTTCAATCCTGGCTACAGCTCAGGGCAGTGAGACTGTCTTATTTTAATTTTACACAGGAGGAAGGTGAAATCAACTCATGCATGGAAGTCGCACAGGCAGAGAAGCGAACAGAGCCCCCATCACAAGGCTCTTCCCACCACTTCACAAAGTCCCCCCATGCTGGGCTCTCCTCCACTCGCCATCCTCTGTCCAGGGAGACTCCTGACACACTGACAAATGCGGAGGGCCATAGGAGGAGGGTCTTTCCTCCCAGGCTGCGGCACAATAGGCCCAGGGGGAGTTCAACAGAGGGGACAGGAATCTCCTTCCCACGAAAGCTCACAGAAGGAACTCTAAAATCTCAGCAGGGACTCGCTGAAATGGTGGCCTAAACCTCAGAAGGGCAGTCCACCTTTTGAGAAGAAAATTAAGCCAATGAGGTTAAGAATGTTTCCTCTGAAGAAACCTCCTTTAACAGAAAAGCTTGGGAAGCCACAGGTTGAGGCATCGAGGTAAAAAATGATGAAGGTAATTAGAAGACTTGAGCCAGAATCCTTGAACTTGGCAAATGCGGGCAGACTCCTGGTGCTTACGAAGGTTCAAGCTGGCTGAGCCCTGAGCACCAAGAATTGTAATCCGGGGCAGGTGAGGGGAGCACAGTGCAGATGAAAAGGGTGGCCGGGTCTGGCCAGGGAGGCCCAAGGCTTCGGGTGCAGAGCGAGGGTGTCTGCTCTTCCTTGGGCTCTGCACGGGGGCCCTCAGCCAGCACTGCCTGGACAGTCCCACCCCAGAGGGGTCTTTCTTCCACAGCGGGACCAGCCCTGGGAACACAAGGGGCCACACACGGAGGGGTCCTGTCACCGGGATGTCCCCTCACTTCCTCCGTCCCCACCCCACACACACCCCTCACCTCCTTCACGACCAAAAGCCTGAAAACCTAATAGGAAGAACTGCGTTTTCAGGAGATGCTGAGGGTGAAGCAAAGCAGAAAACAGAAGGGAAAGAGGGGGCAGCCCCGCCCACTGCCACCTCTCTCTGCCCCAATCCCACCAAATGACCCCTAGGTCTCTGCGGTCTCCCCTCCCGCCTCTGGGTTCTTCCGTGACCTCTCCCAGCAGCGCCTCCACCGTGTTGCCCTGACCCTCTCTCCACTCTACCTCCTTACTCGCCCCAATCCTAAGGAAGCTGCGAAGCCCCATTCAAACATTGCCAATGCCTCAAAGTTACAGCCTTTCCCCTGAGAACCGGAGGATGTGGGCTTTGATTCCAACACGGCCTGGGAGCTCTCGTCTGCTCCCTGAGCTCCGTGAGGCCAGCTCTTCCTCTGTAAGATGAGGGGACAGATGGAACGTGCCCCTCGGGTGTTGAGGAGTGAATGAGACCCGTGCTTGGCACGCGGCAAGCCCCCAGAGGTGCTGGTGCCCAGTCTTCCCTGTGAGAAAGCCCAGCGGCCCCTTTTCCCATCTCCTGGTGCAGACTGCCTGCAGCCCTCTCTCCCCATCCTGCCTCCACTGTGCTGCAACCCCTGTGTCTCCTGCTGCCTCCTGGGGTGAGGGCAGCTTAGCTAATCACGTGTCAGTCTCTTCCTCCATATCAAGTATCATTTGGGGCTTTTTGGGAGGGGGATGGGCATTTATACTACTTCAAGAATCTGACCACCCTCACCTTTGGCCTTGAACCACTCTCCCTTGACTTTCCAGTCAAGACATCACAGCTCATCCTGCTTCCAGCCCTCTCCTCCCCCATCATCACTCTGTGTTCTTTCAGCTCCACTCCAGACTCCCCACCAGACCCCACGTAAGCTTCTGGCTAGTACCTTGGGTGCTCCTGACAATGATTTTGGTCCTGTTATCCAGCAACACTGATCCTGCCACCTCCAATCAAGAAACCTCTCAGATCTACCAGCACTCACAGTGGGCTCCTTTGAGGCACCCTTAGCCTGAGGGGACACCAAGATGCCCACTGCAGCTGAGTGTGCAGTCTTGCAGTCATTTAGTATTTGTAGAGTACAATTGTGGCAGAAAAAGAGGGCTCTTAATAGTTAGATAGGGATGTTCTGCTGAGGTGTGATGCCTAGCCCATAGTTTCTTATCACTAATAAAAATCTTGGCAAATGACCCATACTGAAAATAACACCATGTTATGATGATTGGAGAATGTCTATCTCCATTGAACACACTTTACCCCAGGAAGGACTCTGGAGTGATATTCTTCACAGGCAGGATGGGAGTCCAGCAGGAGACACGGCAATGTCAGGAGCAGAGTGTCCTAAGCCGTGCGAGGAGCTGGTAGACCCCACCACTGCCTCTCTTTCTCCACTCGCTTTGTTCTTTAGAGCGACCCCACTGAAAGCAGCATCCTGAAGGGAAGTCAGCTCCCATCGCCTCACAGACAAACCCATCAAACCATCACGCCTGTTAACTGGAGCCTGGAATTCCGTGTTGAATTTCTCATGACATTAGCAAAGCACTCAGGCATCTCTCCATGGAATTACAACCCTATTATGTACAATTGAGTATACATTACTTCAATTTTCATGTCATTAGCTCAGATAAAGCTATTTCTAAAGCACTGAAGTATGTAAAAGTTACTTAGGGGCAGAAAAAGCTGAACCAGGGAAGCAAATGCAAAACACAAGGTGATAGAAGCCATATTTTTAGCTACACATTCGCACGTGGACTGGGGCAATTAAGCAAACATAAAGTGAGACCAATTATTTTATTTATTTCCATTTTAACTATTGTCTAGTCAATTCTGGATCTGAATGTACCTGTACAAGTTATGCATTACGATGGCCCCGTCACAGAGAAATGCTGTAAACGTGACTCTGCCTCCTCGGATGCATGTCTATGTAGATTTCCTTACAAGAAAGATACAAGCCCCGGGGCCAGATTGGGAAAAAAGTGGCGTTTTTCCCAATACCCGTAATAAATTTTTACTAAAAGACAACAGCTGCCAGTTACTGAAATATTTTAGTATACAGTCTAGGAAAATAGACTATGAGCTAGGTGAGCAGCTGGACTATCGTCATGAATGTTCAAATCCTGGCTCCACCACAGGGGCATCTGGTCTCTCTTGGCCTCACTTTCTCATCTGTAAAATGGGGCTATAGCAGTGCCTACTGCATGGGTTTTCTCAAGACTTAAATAAGATAAAATGCATAGGAATTAGGTCAGTGTAGAGTGCACAGTAGACACCTGATGAATGCTTGTTATTTTTATTATTACTGAGTTGAAATGTAGGCAACTCATAACCATTTTGAGCCTCAATCATCTTATCCACAAAGTAGGAATAATAATAATACCTAAGTCACAGCATTACTCTGAGGACAGAAAATGGTAACGTTGGCCATTGCTGTCGATAGCACTGTGGGTTGAGAGGTCAAGGTGAGCTTCTGGAGGATGGAAGATTCCAACCTCATCTTGAAGAATGAGAAAGGTAATGGGGTTCATCCTCCAGGAGAGCAAACCGTCATGAAGGACGCTTGGATGCATCCGCTGTGATACCATCGCCTGAGGGCAGAAGGAAGTGCAGGGCCCTGCTGGTCAAGGGGGTGAGATGACCAGTGATGTCATCAGAGCAGCTTGACAGGAGCAACGAGATGCGGCCGGATTACAGAGGACTTGACTCCACCGACCCGGGGGAGGCAGCCTCGGTGGACTCGTGTGTGGGAGGAGAGAAGAAGGGCTACGTGCTCAGGTTTAAGCTGATCAGAAGAAGGCAGATGAAGGAAGCAAAGGGAGTCAGTCAGCTGTACGTGAGGTTCTGTAAAGAAAATGCACAAGGAGATGAGGACAGCTATCCCAATGATGTCACAGTTCCTCTTCTGCTGTCACTCCAGTGCTTCTCCTCTGGTGACATGAGTGACACTTTCATCAATGACTACCCTTGCCCATGAAGCCATTGACCTATGGGTTATCCATAGACCTGTGTCCTCCTGGCTAGATCAAAAGCTCCAGCTGAAGAACAAAGTCACGTAGCTGCTGAGGGAACCCTCCAACCAAGGTCAAGAGCAAGCCCAGTGTGGTGGGGAGGGACCGGCCGGCAGCCCCTGGTGGGGCCAGAATGTGTGGTCCAGGTATGCTGCGTGAGGTCAGGGGAGCTGGGAGACGTGTGCATGGGAGGAAGAGTTGCTATGGGGTGGAATGAAGTCTTGTGCTTTTGTTTTTCAATGATCTGAAAGGCCAAAATAAAAGGCAGAGAATACAAGTTACCATAGGTTTCCAACATGACTCAGATCTTCTGGATGACCAGCCACCAAACTAAAAACACGACTGGCGACATCTCTGTAAGCCCGGGACACGTTTCCCTTTCAGGCTTGACAATCGCTCCCCACACAGGGCACGTCTTCAGGTTTGAGCGGCATGCACTCATCCCCACGCTGCTCAGAATGCTTCGGGCTATAAATGAGAAACTGCATCCTCAAAAAATACCTGATCAAAGAGAACTCATCTGTTCCTCTCACCGTCCTACTGGCAGACAGACAACCTTGAAAGGATAGAAGGGGAAAAAAGAAGGAAAGAAAGACAGGAAGAGAGATCATGTTATACTGACAAAAGATTCCACCAAAATTACCTGGTGATTTACCCTGGCAGTTAAAGAAGAGTGTCTGTTTACGATTGTCCTATCAGAATCCCCCCACCCCGAGCTTTGTCAGCATGATCTCAGGAGATGAAAACAAGGATGTCCACTCGAGGTTCCCATCAGCTGTCAGTCGTGTGCCATGCATCGCCCACTTTACACGGCGTAATTAAATCAGCAAGCCCTTCAGACTGTCTCTGTTTCTAAATTACATGAAATGAGGACCTTTCCAATTGTTGCTGTCACTGTCTACCTTGAGGAACAGTGGAGAGAAAGAAGTCAAGTCCATCTGGGAATTGCATTCAACCAGGGATCCCACAGGTGTGAGCGGTACACAGCTATGAGCAAAATTTATAAACAGGGTCCCCTCTGGTGTCAAGTCCTGCAGAGATTTCTGGGGGTTGGCTCTCAGGAGCTCATATTTTTAATGAATGGGCTCCTACTTCACTTTCAACATGGCAAATGTGTTATCCTCCGTAACAGACTGAGGCTGTGCATGAATTATTAAGGATGCAGGTCAGAAGCTCTCGGTAATTGCTTCAGTTTTTCAATAGAGATGCAACTTGTGAACAGACCAAGAAGATTTGAGGCAAAGATCAAAGAAAAATGGGAGATTACATACCTTCATAGTTAAAAAGATCGCCCCATCCCTTAGTTCAAATGCTAACTCCATCACTGATGAGCTGTCTTCTTAAGCAAGTTACTTAACTCAGCTACGGGGCACCATTCCATTATCTGTAAAACAGACATCACATTAGTGGTTTATAAATCTTCCCTTGTGAGATTATTGAAGGACTACAGCATACATAATGAGTGTACAGGGTGAAGACTCAATAAACATTATCTATTATTAAAACTCAATTGCTTGTGAGCCAAGCAGGAGAGTTTCATAGATGGTGAAAGGGCTTTGATTTGCAATGAATAAAGCCCAGCATTTAAATGTTGTCTCTCCTGCCTCCTGATCTGTGGCTCTGGACAAATCAAGGTTCCCGAGTCTTAGTTTCCTCGTTGCTAAAGCGCTGAGAATGACACCAGCCTCGAAGGAGCAGCCGTGGCAGTTGGACAGACCGGTCAGAGTCTCCATGAGCGCCCAATACTAGTGCCACTCGGCTTTCCTCCTCCATCCAAGAGGGAAGTGGGAAGAGCAAAAGCAGACCCACAGGTATCAATGGATGGGGAAAATCGGAGCACACGGGGATCATCTGCCTGTCATCATCTAACATCCGGTGGAGGCACAGCACCCCCCAAGGGCACGTTCCCCAGCACCACACAGCCATCCACCTTTCCCCAAGAGCCCTACCAGGTGACTCTCGTGAGATCACACAGGAGGTACACACCACTTTGTTCATGTTCTCCTTTGGCTGATCTCCTGAGTATTTCTGATGCTACAAAGTATGAGCTAGTAGACCAACCATGCTCACTGAACACCACAAAACTTCACAGTGGAGAAGGAACATCTCTGTATTCTGTGTCTGATGAAAAGAGAACACATGACTCACCCGAAAGGCCCTTCTGCCAGCCACATGCATCTTGGGTGTATTTCTTTTTTTTTTTTATTGGAGTAGAGTTGATTTAATCATAGGATATCACGTATATGTGGAATCTAAAAAAAAAAATAGTACAAATGAACTTATTTACAAAACAGAAATAGAGTCACAGGTCTAGAAAACCAACTTATGGTGACCGGGGGTGGGGTGGGGAGGGGAGGTGGATAAATTGGAAGACTGGGATTGACATATGCACACTACTGTGTATAAAATAGATAACTAATAAGGACCTACTGTGTAGCACAGGGAACTCTACTCAATACTCTGTAATGACCTATGTGGGAAAAGAATCTAAAAAGAGTGGATATATGTCTATGTGTAACTGGGTGTATTTCTATTGGGCATAAACAGAAAGCTGTCCTTGAGCCGTTGCAGGCAGTCACCACCCATGTCTGGTTCATGTCTCTGTGCCCCGGAAGGAGCCTGGGCCTGGTCCACCACAGGTTCAAGATGTCTGGCGCTTGTTCTCCCTCTGCCTCTTTGGTTCTACGTATATTTTGGTTGATTTAGTAAGTGTACTGGGAAGGCTCTAGGGACACAGGCAGTAGAGAAGTCAGCTCCCGTTTCTTGGTGCTTTTCTGGTCCTGGAATCATGATCCTATACCAGGTCACGTGACTAAACTGGTCCCTGTCTCTCAGCTAGTCTAATAGCAGCTGCTTATTAAGTGCCTCCTCTGCCTAATGCACTTTACATGAGTTATTCCATTTAATCGTCACCATCTTGGGAGACAAGGGGGAATAAAATCCCCATTTTACAGATGAGCAAACTCTGGCTTGGAATGATGCATTTGCCCAAACTCTCACCATAAGGAAGTTCCTGAGGCATTTGAGCAAGAAAACTACCTCACTTCCACTTTAGCACGCAGACCACAGCATCTCATACAACCCTCTGGATGGCCTCACGAAGCAGTGACTATTATCCTTGTGCACTGACGGGGAGAAGGCACTGAGGTACCCCTTGAAGATGGTAGAGCTAGAATTGACACCCAGGTCTTTTCACTTCAAAACCCAGAACTGTGGGCTTCCCTGGTGGTGCAGTGGTTGAGAGTCCGCCTGCCGATGCAGGGGACACGGGTTCGTGCCCCGGTCCGGGAGGATCCCACATGCCGCGGAGCGGCTGGGCCCGTGAGCCATGGCCACTGAGCCTGCGTGTCCGGAGCCTGTGCTCCGCAACGGGAGAGGCCACAGCAGTGAGAGGCCCGCGTAGCGCCAAAAAAAAACCAAAAACCCAGAATTGTGCCACATCAGTGAGCTCCCCACTGGGTTCCATGTGCTCCTTAAATGGGGTTTTGTGGACAGGAAATGCCCTTTTAAAGGCACGAGACACCAAGAAAGAGCCACAAACACCTTACCTAGGATAGGGCCTTTTTGAAGTGTCAGCACCACCAAAAAGAGTGGGGAGCTGGGGGACGTGAGCTCTGAAATGTGGTCAACACTTCAGGAAGTGCTTTACCTGTGATCTCCCTTAATTCTTCAATTAGATTTTTAGATTTTAATTTCTCTTCTATGAATTTTGTTTATACCTATGAAATCAATTCAGCAAACTTTATACACAGGAATAGGTGCCAGGCAAATTGCTGCTGTCCTGGTAAACCCAAAGTTGAAACACAGCCATTGCATTCTCCCAATCTTGCTGAGTTTTCATCTCCTTCCACACAACTTTACCACCAGTGTGCACAAGTGCACATGCGTGCACACACACATACACGCTCATTCATCACAGTGCCCTTGTTTTACATGTAGGTTCCTCTTGCAAACTTGACCTCATCTGTTTCTCTAAGGCTGTACTTTATACACCAGCCATCTGCAAGCCCAGTTCCCCACTGTCAAACTTATTTTTTCTTTTCCAAAAATCCAATCCCCAGAGAATACTTGTCAAGTCCAGATCAAGAGTACATGCATAATATGTATAAAATAGATAACTAATAAGAACCTGCTGTATAAAAAAAATTAATTTAATTTAAAAAAAAAGAAAAAGAAGAGTACATGCAGAAGACGTGTCAACTGTTTCTGCCAGATTGAGAAACGGGGATGTCCTGTGGATGCCAGAGCAAAACACCACAGTCCCCAAACAAACGGATTCCATCAAGATGGGTGCCTGGGGCTTCCCTGGTGGCGCAGTGGTTGAGAGTCCACCTGCCGATGCAGGGGACACGGGTTCGTGCCCCGGTCCGGGAAGATCCCACGTGCCGCGGAGCGGCTGGGCCCGTGAGCCATGGCCGCTGAGCCTGCGCGTCCGGAGCCTGTGCTCTGCAACGGGAGAGGCCACAACAGTGAGGGGCCCGCGTACCGAAAAAAAAATATATATATATGCTGTAGATAACATAAGACCAAAAACAATTGCTAGCAGGAAATAGACATACCTAAAGAGGAATGTTATTTATTCATAACTGTGTACACAATTCCATTATTGATATACATTTATTAATAAACATTATGATTTATAATATTGTTAGTTCCCACATAAAATGAGACCAAGGAATTATTCTATTCCTAATTATCTGAAGGGAAACTCAAAAAACTTGATTTTTACCCAATCTTCTTTGTGCCATGATTACAACTGCACGAAAATCCCAAACCCTGAAAATTGTATGTTTTCTGTGAATACAAAGCAGTGAAAATAGTTGTTATGTGCGGATGGTGAGATTATGGGAGATGTTGAAATCCTCATTTATGGGGTGAATTATTAACTATATACATTTTAAAATTTTTGTTTTCTCCTTACTCAGAGTGGTTCTACTTTCCTTGATAAAAATTGTGGGAAAACAAAATGAAATATACCTTCTCACACCTTGCCTTTTGTCTTCTTCTCTTCTGTTGAATGTGTCTAGAAAACAATCACAGGATCTCAGAGTTCAAAGTGACATTTGAGGTCATCTTATCCAAACACAACAACCCACGATATACTTAGGACGCGACAGTCCAGTGATGGTTAACTCATTTCAAAATAGAACCCTCCGTCGTTGAATGAAGCTTATAGTGAGCTGAAATTTGTACTCTCCACTGCCCAAAAATAAGATTTAGTTCTTCCCTTTGGAGCCACAAAGAGCATGGGTATTCCCTGAATTTTTCTTAGAATAATAATCTATCAGCTCTTTACAAATAGCTATCAAAATACCTCCGTCGCACCATCTAAGAGCTCCTGATACGAGCTCCCCATCCAGCATATGCCAGGTTTAATTCAAAGCCCCAGCCACAACATTCCTCTTTCTTGTCAGGTTATCAGTTTCCACCATATTGATTTTATTATACTAATTATCAAAATGGGTGTATGGAGGCAGGTACTCTCCAGGCAAATATGCTTGTCTTATTTACAGCCTGAAATTTCAAGAGGAGAACCTCCAAGCACATTTGACAAACAGCATTGTGTGTTGATATAAATCAAAAGGTCCAGTGGTTCTTTCAATCCGTGAGCAATTTTATTGGCATATTCTGAAATAGCTGGTCTTCTCTGCTTCCATTAGGCAAATCACAAAAGCTGGAAGCATTTAAGAGGTCAGATTCGATGTGAGCCATTCATAACGTCACAGGCTAGGCCAGGACAGTCAGCCCACGAGGGCCGGTCAAGATACCACAAGCCTCTGACTAGGATGGTGGGTGGCCATGTGGAACAGTGGGTCAAGCAGTCAATAAAGGCATATCTGCAGCCCAGATGCCTCAGGCTCTGTGCCAGTAAGGGTAGAGCTCCCCTTTGATGGCTGCCAGGGATGCACTGTGTGACAGACCTCCTCTCCTCTCACTCCGTGGCCAAGCGCATCACCTCAGGGTCTCCGAGCACAGCTCTAGCTGCTCTGTGCCCACTCTCTCCCTCTTCTAAGTGCCTCTTGGAGGAATCCTACCTCACACTTGACTGCCACCTGACGTTGCAGGATGGCAGAGAAAGCAGACGGGGCAGGGGGTCAAGATGTCCCATGACAGGTTAGGTCCCAGGACTGAGCTGGGTCAGTCGGAGCCAGAGGCCTCCAGGGTGAGCTCAGACCTTCATGGAGGTGGATCAGGGAACATCAGATCAAAGAAAACAAACGTGTCCTCTCGTATAAGAGTAAGAGGGTTGAGGAAGAGGGTAAAGCACAAGCCCAAAGTCAGGGAAATCTGGAAATGAGACTCAGGATGAGATCCCAAGTTACAAAGGCAACAGCATCAGCAGTCTGGCTATGAAGAGGGCTGATACATCAGAATCTGCTTCTTATGGGATACAGACCATGTGGTCCTTGGAAGGGGTGACCTGGACCAGAAAAGGGATCAGGATGACTGGATGTGTCCCTGGCACATGGCAGTGTGACAAGATCTGGCTTCGTAACCTGTCTCAACTGGGTTAGAGCTATGTCGGCACCCTTTGCTGGCTGTGTGTGTTTGGGCAAGTCACGTCGGGGAGATGCAATGTTATCATCTCCACGTGAAGATGATCCTGCCTGGGTTGTGGTTTTATGAAGATCAGGTAACATACGCGAGCCCCTCCTACAGCGTCTGGCATGTAGTGGGATGCTTGCATTTTGTCCACGTCATTGGCATAGTCGGAGGGCTTCCTGTGACCAAGCTTAGCCTGTTTTCCGAACGTGCTTTAACCCATTTCCCTCCCGAGGGCAGAGTTTTCAGCTGCATCAGCCCAGATTTCAGGATTCCTCTGGAGACTCCTAATTACAAATGGTCTGTCCCTTTGTCCCACCAGTAAACTTGTTTGCCCCGGTTTCCTGATTGTTTGCTCAGAAAACAACTTGTTCGTATTCAAGGAGCCCAGAGGACTTTGTACAGCAGAGGCCTTCAGAGCCTCCAGGATGCTGCTAGTATAGACAGTGCAACACCACCGGGGACTGCTGTCAGGCACTGATGCAGAGGGGAGAATTTGTGTAGTAATGGGAAAGAGAGAGAGGAGTCTTGGTTGGACTGAGAGCTGGGAGTGAAGACGATGTAGCTGAGAGATGTGGCAGAGGATATCTGATCCCCAGTGTGGCCAGAGGTAGAGCCAGGGAAAGACAGAGGTCTTTGCTAGAAACTTCGTGAGTCTAGACACAGCAAAAACTAGTTAGAGTCTGTCTCAGTTAACCAAGATTGGTGCTGGATTGGGACGGTGGGCATTCTTTTGCTTTGGGCCAGTTCCAGCACCTCCCTGGCACACCCTCCTACTGTGCACATCTGGCTACTGGCACATCTGCCCAAACGTTGGACTTCTTTCCACGAGGACTTGATACTAAGACAGCAATAAGGCTCCTTCAGACAGCTCCATGGCAACAGGTATTGACAGTGTGAGGCGAGCAGGTGAGAGGGACACGGTTTTCTAGTAGCTGGGGTGGTTTGCTCAGCAATTGGGGCCACTCCAGGGAGTTGTGGCTGCAGTCACAGGCTGATGGAGCTGAAGATGCCAGGGACGAGAATGACACGGAGGAGGCGGAGGATTGGTGACGAAGAGCACAGGATGTCTCAGTGTCACAGAGGGAGGGTCCCTGTCCATCCAGCAGCCATGGGCTCTGGAAAATTTCAGGATTATTTATTTGTCCCACACAGACTAAATTCGAGCCAGTAAGGAGGCTTAAGATGATCCAGTTAATGACATGCAAACAGCATTGTGCATTCAAGCCCACCCGGAACATACATCTCTTCCTTGACAAAGGAGGGAAAGTGAGGCACAATATATAGTGATGACATCGTCCAAACTAGACCCCTGCTCTGCAGGTTCCAGAAGGTATCAGTGCCCTCCCTGACCCTGCCCCCCGGGAGGGCTGAAGCATGTGCCCATCTAATCAATACCTTTCAGAAAGCTTAATAGATTTTCTTTCTCTGCTTTCAGAAGACATTATTTCTAGGCTGTGAAAAATCATAGGTAATTTGCATTTAAATGTACAGTATTCTTTAGCAACAACATCAAACATCCTGCTCATTCAGGCTAAGATGCCAATCAGTTTTCCCATTTCTGAATCCACTGGGTCACGCAGCACCCACTGAAGATTTAGAGGGAGAAACCCCTCCCTCTCCAGCCCAGGGTAAGGCAGTGAGAGGGTGTCCTAGGGCAGGTCATGTGACCTGTTGTTGAGAGCCACTAACCCAAAGCAAGGAAATAATCAAAAATTTAAATAACTTTAAGTGTTCAAAAGAGAGTGAGTGAGAAATTGATAAAATGATAAACTGGCCTGGATTTTAAAATAAGATGAAGACACATAAGCCCTGACACAAATTTTCTCTGAATGATTTTTTTTGTCCCGTCTCTCCTGACACAACGGAACACAGTAGCTGTTTTCCTTGTCCAACCAAGTCCCTCCCCCATTCATTATAACAATTCCACCATGTCTCCACCACTTTCAGGACTCTGCTTCAGCTCTGCTCTTCCCTACGTCTCCCATCTTGTTCCTTCCCTTGGTTCCTTTGCCCTGACCCTACTAACTTATTCAGATTTCTCCAATCCATGGGTTATTGTTTTTTAAAGAAAGGAGCTCAGGGCTTCCCTGGTGGCACAGTGGTTGAGAATCCGCCTGCCGATGCAGGGGACACGGGTTCGCGCGCCGGTCCGGGAAGATCCCACATGCCGCAGAGCAACTGGGCCCGTGAGCCATGGCCGCTGAGCCTCCGCGTCCGGAGCCTGTGCTCCGCGACGGGAGGGGCCACAACAGTGAGAGGCCCGTGCACCGCGATGAAGAGTGGCGCCCGCTCGCCACAACTGGAGGAAGCCCTCACGCAGAAACGAAGACCCAACACAGCAAAAATAAATAAATTAATTACTAAACTCCTACCCCCAACATCTAAAAAAAAAAAAAAAAAGGAGTTCAACCACCTTCCATTCTCCCTCCTTCCTTCTCATTCTAGAAAGATGGGCAGAGGAGAGAAGATCAGGGGCAGCCCAGAGAGCCGGCCGGGCCCGGAGGCCAGGCCCCGGGGGCAGGCGGGTCCCCAGAGCCAGCTTCACGTGCTCTGCAGACAGCTTGTCCTGGTGACTGAGGCCCAGCTTCTCCTCTCGGGGCTTCGTCCACATTTGGAGAGACAGCCAGGTGTGGGGCAGGTGATCGGAAGAAACATGTGAAGAAAGGGGCAAACGCAGTCAGGCCCCATCAAGGAGAGAAGGGAGTGTGTGTCTACACACCTCCTTGCTAAGATAGCACCATGTCCCTCTCTACCCATCTGGTCATAGGTGAGATTCGGCAGGTGCTTTTTTTTTTTTTTTTTTGCGGTACGCGGGCCTCTCGCTGTTGTGGCCTCTCCTGTTGCGGAGCACAGGCTCCAGACACGCAGGCTCAGCGGCCATGGCTCACGGGCCCAGCCGCTCCGCGGCATGTGGGATCTTCCCAGACCGGGGCAAGAACCCGTGTCCCCTGCATCGGCAGGTGGACTCTCAACCACTGCGCCACCAGGGAAGCTCCTGGCAGGTGCTTTTCAAGCGCCTCGGCTCCACCAAGCCTGGAGCTGGGGCTAGGGGCTGTGGAACTGGGAAGCAGGGGTTCACGTGGGGAGACAGACAAACGTCCGGCCGGCAAGCCAAGCCCCGTGCTAGGCAGAGCAGGGGGGCAGCCTGAGCCAGGCCTCAGCTGAGTCCCAGACCACGTAGAGGCTTAGCCAGGAGAAGGAGGGTGAGCAGGGAAGAGAGGAAGCTCCGACCAAGAGGGTGGGAGAGGACTTTACAGAAGTTGCGGGGGACACGCATCAGCTCACCCCAAGCATCCCCATCACACTCTTCCCGTTTGCTCAGCCCCATTGCTCCATGCTCAGCTGGGCTACTCTTTCCTCCCTGTTACGTGGAGTATTTCATAACAGCCTAATCTTCTCAAGGCCCTGGGTTAAGCCGACTCTAACACAAGGAGGAAAGGTTAATAAGCACAGACGTGAAAATTCCTCATAGACCTCACCACACACGCTGTGAGTCAGGAGACAGCAACCAAAACGCACTGTGAGTCGCGCTGCTGAGGCGGCCAGAGCACAGCCAGAGGCAGCCCGGTGTCCGGGAACCTCGGAGCTGGAAATGGAAAAGCTCAAGTGCCTCCAAACACAAGGTGAAGAAGCCAAGCTTCTCTCTGATGACCACGAGCCACGTTTGAAGAAAAAAGAAAGATCTTAAAGTGAAAAACTAGTATTGAATCTTTAGGAATCAATACATTTAAAACAGAACATGGGGAAACTTCCCCCGTGGTCCAGTGGGTAAGACTCTGCACTCCCCAACGCAGGGGGTCCGGGTTCGATCCTTGGTCAGGGAACTAGACCCCGCGTGCCGCAACTAAGACCTGGCGCAGCCTAAATAAATAAATATTTTAAAAAATAAATAAAACAAAACATGGGATGTCTGGTTATCCATTAGATCACTCGGGATTCACATGGAAAGGAAAAAATTTATTAAAGAACAGAACTTGAGAGCTGACAGGATACAACCTGAAATTATGACAATAAGCAAGAATCTGATAAATTTCATCCAGATAGCTGAGAACCGAATACAGTATTTCCCAAACCACCTATCATTTGCCCAAAAATAAAGAAACATCATTCCCATTTATCATTTGACTTAACATTGCATCGAGTAATATAATGAATGGGAATTTCTTAGCCAATAAAATGTCCTATATTTCTCAGCAATGCTTTCACATACTGCAAACTAATTAATTCAAAATCTGTTTTGTCTGGTCCCTTGTGTTCTCAGTTAATGAGATTTCATGCAGTCCATCCTGGTAACAGCTTCATGTCCCTTCTTCATTTCCTCCGATGCTTAGAGCCAAAGGGCTTCCAACTAAAAAAATAAAATAGAAAATATTCCTCGATTTTGATAAAATGCTGGATCTACATAATCAAATTTCATCAGAAAGATTCTGAGAAGGGGCCAACCACAAACCATTTCAATTTCAAATATTAAAATATTCAATATTTTAAAATTAAAATATTCTTTTAATTTCTCCATCATAAGTTTTGGAGTTATCAGACCAGGTCTCTGAATTTGAGTGTAGAAACTGTGGTCGCAGGATGAAGAGGGAGAGAATCGCAGAACTTACCCGGGTTGAATGGACTTCAGAACCATGAAGTCCAATAGGCTGGATTTCCAGAACAGGAAAGTGGCCGGTCCAGACCAGAAGTGATGACCCAAACCAGGCAAGAAATGAATGATGGTTCTGGAGCTCACATTTTGGGGATGCCAGCGCACACTTCTGACTTCTGATTGATTTGGAAAGGTTTCCTGGAAAGGCTGGAATTTTGGTGGAAAAGGCAATGAGGAAAGATAAGAATTGGAAAGTAGACAACTGCTTTTTCAGACTTAACTAAATCTTTTAACTTTTTCTCCAAATTTGTATTCTTTGACCTTTTCAACAGGCCCAAGAAAGCGACATGCTGACACAATACCACATGTGCATGGTGGGTTCCGTCTGCCTAGAAGGAATAGAACACAATACGATCATGATCACAGGGCCACACAGACAAAGACAGCCATCAGAGCTGGTGTTAACCTGTGTACAATTACAGCTGCCATCTACGGAGCTCATTTTGGAAATATTAGACTACTCAAACTCTTTCCTAATAATTCTCAAAATAAATTTGGAAGGTAGATATTACTATTAGCTTTAGCAATCTAAAGTTAATCTAAATCCTCTTTTAACAGATGTGGAACATGACACTCAGACAGGTTAAGTCATTTGCTAATTTCCCACCAGCTCGAGAAAGACAGAAATGAGGTTCCTTGTGGATCTTCCTGAATTCATTTGTTTCCTCTCTCTCTCTCTCTCTCTCTCTCTCTCTCTCTCTCTCTCTCTCTCCAATTCTGCTTCTCCTACAAAGTCCAGATCTTTCAAGCTTGTGGGTTTCAGCCTGGCCCCAAGGCACTGAGAATTCACACTACCATCAAGACATCTTATGCAATTTTACTACAGCTGGTGTGGAAACTTTAAGATCCCTGGAGTACTGAAAATCACAGCTCAACAGAATATAGATGAGAGACAGAGAGAAAGCGAGACAGAGACAGAGAAAGAAGGGGGAGACTTAGATACGCAGAGAGATGAATTCATTGATATTTTAACAAAAAGAAAGCTAAAGGTGCCTCTCCCTCTGAAAGTTTCATGTCACCTCAATTCCTGGATCTGTCTCGTATGCCTTCCCTTTGAGGCTCCTGGTATGCCCTTCCAGGACTCAGATGTCCCCCTGGCCCAGGACAGCTGCCCCTGGCTGCAGTTGGCACTGCCTGAAGCGGGTCAGCTGGGCAGGTGGGTGGGCACTCCATATGTCCTCAGCCCCTGCCAGCCCTGGGAGCTCCTCATGGGGACACAGATGCCCTGACCACCCTCTACTACATTAGCTCCTTTCACAGGGGACTGGATGGCTATTGGTGAGCATTTGTCTACCTCCTCCCATGGGGCCGAGACTAACCCAGGTTACTTCCACCTGCTTCTCTTTTTTGCCACCCTCCCTACCTTCTGTTGTGCGCTGGCCGGTGGGAGTTCCTGGGAAGCCACACAGGCAGCGTCCTCTGTGCTCGTCATGCCAACCTTCATCAGAGCACATGCACTGGGGGCTCTTGGAGATGGGAGAGAAGCGGTAAGCTCTCAGAATGTCCTCCCTGGAGCCATTCTGGGGCAGGCTCACTTTCAGTGGTTTGCATGTTGTTCGCCACAGAAACCGTAAGATGGGCAAAGCAGAGAGCTATGGGCCTGAGTGGGAGCAGAGCACTCAGATCCCTCTGGCTCTCATTTCTTACTTACGATGACCCCAAGTAACCTCCACAGAGCACAGCTTGACGTGGCAGATCTAACCAAGCTTCTCCACTTTACTTATGAGAAAATAAGCCTCTGAAGAAGGAAGACCAGCCCAGGAGACACAGTGACGTTGGCTCAGCCTTGCCTCTCCATTGGCCTCTCGAGTCCCAATTCCTGTTCTTCCAGCCATCCTCCCTCATCCAAAAGAGATTTCGTAGAAGGTGGCGGTCCACCAGGTCACCTACTGCCCACTCAGGCACATCCTTCTTCATCCCACCTGCCTCTCACCAAGCTGTTTCTAGCGTGTGTAAGTGTGCATTTATGTGGAGACCATGGTCCATGTGCGAAGGTACATTTAGGTAAGTGACAAATTCCAGGATGGCAGTGCATTAGTTACAACCAATTAGGAGAAAATTATCACTGCGAAGTGCTCGCATCCCCTGCACTGGGCCAAAGGCCAACATGTAGCATTTACTAAGTATTACCTCATTGGGCTCAGTAGATGGTAAAGAGGTTTAAATCCAATTCAATAAAATATTTGATGTTAAGACTGAATCCCTAGGACTATAAATTCCAGTTAGTGGACCAGAAAGAGGTTACTCTGTATGTCCATACATCACTCACCTCCTCTCTCCACTATTATTGACAGCAATAGGTGTTGGAAAATCTTGGTGTTTTGAAGATACATCAACTTGTGTTCAAGCCCCAGCTTTGCTACTTTTAAGATGTGTGATCTCAAGATCATCAGTTCTCTTATGTATAAAATAGAGACAATAATACATACTTGCCAGGTTGTTGGATTCAAAATGGGTAAAGTTTATAGAATCTACCTAGCACATGACAACTGCTCGACAAATGGTAGCTATTACTACTATATTAGCAGCCTTTACATGTTAGTGGTTCTGCTTAATACTTATTAAAGCAAATACGTATCATTACAGCTAATAAGTATTTAGTGCTATGTACATGCCAAGCATTTTGGTACATCTTAGGTAAATTTCAAAGAAGTGCAAAATGTAACTCTTGCCGTCAAAATAACTCGAAAGACAGCTGAAGAGAAACATTAATATATATCCTAACACTAAAATAATTTCACATGGATTATAAAATAGAAGCAAATAGAAGAAAATCAGGATATTAAATTTTTTTTTATCTTGGAAATGAGAAAAACTTTCAAAGCAAAACAAGAAAGGCAGAAGCACACAGATGTTTATAGCAGCTTTACTCATAATTGCAAAAACTTGGAAGCAACCAAGATGTCCTGCAGTAAGTGAGTGGAGAAATAAACTGTGGTGCATTCACACAATGAAATATTCTTCAACACTAAAGAGATATCATCTATCAAGCCATGAAAATACATGAAGGAAACTTAAACGCATATTACCAAGTGAAAGAAGCCCATATGAAAAGACTACCTACTGTATGATTCCAACTGGATGACATTCTAGAAAAGGCAAAACTGTGGAGACAGAAAGAAAGATCAGGCGTTGTCACAAGTCGGGGTAGAAGGCGGGTGGGGAGATGAAGAGGTAGAACACAGAGGACTTTTATGGCAGCGAAACTATTCCGATTAATACTGTGATGGTGTATATGTGTCATCATACGTTTGTCCAAAGCCATGGAATGTATAACTCCAAGAATGGAGCCTGTTGTAAACTGTGGACTTGATGTGATCATGATGGTCGACAGAGGCCCCTTGGTTGTCACAAATGGACCACTCTGGCGGGGGATGCTGATGATGGTGGAGGCTGTGCCTGCGTGGCGGCAGGAGGATTATGTGAGCAGCCTCTGTGCCCACCTCTCAAGATCGCTGTGAACCAAAAACTTCTCTGGAAATATAATGTGTTTAAGAAAAAAAAACAAAGACAGAAGCTATTGAGGAACAAGAAAAGAAAAGGGCTTTGATGAGAGCTCTTAACTAGTGAAGCTGTTTACAGAGAGATTATTCCTGTAACTGGGAAGAGGCTACAGTGGCTTCGTTTTTCCATGGAAAACACGGGAAAGAGGACAAGGGGACAGAGAGTGAGAGAGAAACACAGGGTCACTTCAGAGGAGGAACGTCAGGGACCATGATCACAGACATCCAGGACCGCACGGGCAAAGCATCCCAGACCTCAAGGACGGAGGGGCCGTTGACCACATGGACCTGAGTCGACCTGACAGGAGGTGAGGCTGAGGTTCAGCTGTGTCAGAGCTGCGGGTGAAAGAGGCCGGCAGTACAAAGGAAATTCAAGTCTGCAGCTACGGTTCAGGAATAAGATGTACTTTTGCCTGCAAAAAGAGAAAAAGGAACCTTAGAACCCCAAGAACTGTCTCCAGAGGTCCCCAGAGGAGGGGTGGAGCTTCCCGTGGGCCCCTTGAGAGGTGAATTGAAGTAGGGGCTGGAAAAGAACCCCCGGCAGGTCCGGCCTCAGTGTGGGTTGCAGACTTATGTGCAGGGGGCTCCACTTCTTTGTGGGGTGCTGTGAGCGTGTTCCAGCTTCCGGGGGAGGAGAGAGGGCCAGCGGGCAGCAGGAGAGGAGGTGTGCTTGTGGTTCCTCCTTAACCTAACTTAACCTTGAGGGGAGTGAGTGCTAACGACACAGTTTGGGGTCATCCCAGCAGAGGTGAGTGGAACCAACAGGGGAGCAGGGGAGCTCATGAGAAAGGAGAGGGGGTCCCAGGGCCAGGCACCTCACCTACATCAGCACCTACAGTCTCCTAGCTTAAAAGTAGAAATCACTGGTGATATCAGTGTACACAGAGGCCCTGAGTTCTCACCTCTGTGTAAGTCAGCATCCCGGCCAACTCACACAGTGGACGTTTCCGACACCAACACTGCCTCAAGGGAAGGCCGGGTGATCAGATCAGAGCGTGCAGTTTGGTGTAATGGATTAGAGCAAGAGTTCCCCGTATGGGCTGAAATCTCAGCTCACAAAATTACCCTCGCCAGATGGGAGGGCTAAGAGGGAACGTAGAGATCTTGCACTGGAGGCGGCAGAGCGAGAGCTTAAAGCCAGAAGATGGAGCCAGCCTGCTCGGATTTGAATTCCGGCCCTACCAGGCACTAGCTTGCGGCCCTGAGCAAGCCGCTTCACCCTCCCGCGGCTTCCCTTCCCCACCAGCAAAATGCCGATAATAGTATGACCTACCTCAGGCGGCCGCCTGCAGAATTAAACAACTTAATGTCTGTAGAGTGCTTATAACCACAACTGGCCGGAAATAAGACCTATAGAAATGTTACTTAAATAAATGTAACGTTAACTCCCCCCTTTACAGATGAGAGAAGGGCAGGCTGAAGCGGGAGCGTGATTTCCCCAAGTTTGTTCAGATGCTCTGTGTTCTTCGGGTCCTGGACCCTGGTCTCCAGATGCTCCGTCCACCACCCACGTGGCCTGGGAGCCGACAGGGCCGCATAGAGGGCCTGCAGATTCCGGAAGGGCCCCCGTTGTCCCGCCCCACACTGTCACAGCCTGACCTGCCACCGTGTCCCCTTCTGGCGGGGTCTGACCAGGCCACACAGAGGAAGCCACTGAGGTCTCTGGAGTTCCAGCACTTCCCATCATATCAAATACCATTTCACTTTCCATTTCCTCAAGGGAGGGAGGGAAAGAGAGAAAGACGATATCGCTTGTACTCCCCTACTTCACAGTTTTGCTGTGACGATAAAAAGGGATAAGATATTTTACATGGTAAAGAGGGCTACATAAATGTCAAATAGGGAAAAAATGGGATGCATAGGGCTGCCTTCCAGTGAGAACTTAGGAATCCTATTAATTAAAAAGACTCGCATGACTTTGCCCCATCTGACTTCACTCTAGATAATTCATATACGCGGACCCAGAGCAGCCGAGCTCTTCTGGGAAATATGATAAAAACACGTGGTCTCTGCCAGGAAGGCTTCAGTCTGTGGAGAGAGACGGCCATTTCCTGCTGAGGGCTTTTCCTCCAATGCTCGTAACTGGTGCTCATCCAGTCGGGCTTCACCGTCCTCAGGGAACGTTCATCACATTTACGATACACACTTCACTCCTTTAAGGAGAGGCTGAACCTAATCTGTGCCTGAATCACTTTTGAGTTCCCGCTCCTTCAGGGCCCCTTCTCTACCTGCCGAGGGCGGTTCCCTCCACGTGCCTGTCTGTCAGCACCAAGGCCTCGGATTTGCTGAACTTGCCGGTCCTTGCCCTCCACGGTGGAAGACACAACCCTCGGAGTTGTAGACTCATCCGCTGCCTGGTTGATGCAGCTCCCGTGGCCTCCTTCTTATTCCTCATACACGTCAAGAATCCTCCTATCACCTCAGGGCCTTGGCACGTGCAGTCGCTCCTGATAAGCGCACGGCTGGAATGTCTCACTTCTTCCAGGTATTCAAGTATCTCTTTAGCAGAGCAATCTCCTCACACCACCCAAGTTAAAACCTCAACCCTCTCCCCAGCCTGACTCTCCCTACCTACTGCACATATTTTAATTTCGTCTGTGGCACGAACACCACCAGGGCACTAACGTCGTATGTATTTATTTGTTTTTTATCTGTGTCTCTGACCTCCAGAGAGGAGGGATAGTGTCTGTGTTTATCTAAGACCCGTGTGCTCACAACAGCTACCAGAGTAACTGACACCTAGAAGATACTCTGTCAATGGGTAACAAGTCTCTCAGTATAGAAGAGGAGGTTTTCTCCTAGAAAGTCAAGGAGAGCAGGGGACAGAACAAGGATCTACAGTCAGAAGGTGGAGTCCAGGCTCTATTCGTTATTACCTGGGGGCATTCAGTGAAGTCGTATAACCTCTCCTCCTTCATCTATAAAGTGATATAAAGTCTCACCCACTCCTACATAGGATGGACTGAGACAACTTATAAAGGGACCATTTGTAACTAACAAAGAGCTATACAAATACAAAGCTGTACAAATCTGGGTATATTTGTTTCCAGTTTTCATCTTTGGTTTTGATTTAATTATATATTTAGATTGAACGGTCACTGGGACCGGCTTTGCTGCCACCTGAGGCCTTCAAGTACAGTGCTTAGGGGCCCTCGCTGGTTCCAGGGTCAGGCAAACATAGCATGGTTCCTGGCTCCACCATTAACTAGCCCTGTGACCTCGGGCTGGTTAAATCACTTCAAAATAGATATAAGTTTGTAACAGTATTATGATTCATAGATTTAATGTGAACAATATGTGCAATAATGCATGTGAGACTCTTAGCAGATGTTTAGGGTTAATATTTTTATTGACTAAAGTGGTTTCTCTTTCTAAGGGAGATAATTCTCTGTTGGAAACATTTGGTTTTTAAATACAAATGGAAAGAGGCCTTCCTGAAAGTTTTTCGTTTCTGAAACATGACCTCTTGTGCTGGGCGATGGGGTAAACGCTTAAGCTCATGTCACCTAGATAGCAAAAGTATAGCTCTTAACTCTCAATTTTTGTCTGTTAATAAAATTAAATAATAAGCTGCCATTGTTATTGACTTTATATACATATATATATTTACCACTGCCATGCTTAAATTCGTGGGCAAATCAGCTCTGTGTTTTGGCAGTCTCTCCTGTGGAAAAGAGTGTTTATGTTTATAATCTTCCAGAGCTGGAAAGGCTCAGTTTGCCAGCTCTGGAAATGACTCAGCAGTGAATACTAATAGGTGTGCTTCCCTTTGAGCCCACAGATTTGTGAAAGTCAGAATGTGCTCAGCAATACAGAAGAAGGAAGTAGGGAATTAACCTTAACTTGGTGCCTTTTCTGGGCCAGGACCAGCAGCTCCTCTTCCTTGTATCATCTCATTTCATTCTCACATCAGATCTCTGATGGAAATGATGACGTCCTTGATGGAGAAATGAGAAAATAAAGTCACACTGAAGTTAAGTAACTTGTCCACAGAGCTAATAAAAGCCAAAACCCAAATCCTGACAAGCGGGATATTTGTTCCTCGGTTTGACAAATACTTATTTTGCATCTATTATATGCCAGGCACTGTCCTAGGCACTGGGATTAAAGCAATGAGAAAAAGAAAGCCTCTGCCTTCATAGAGGGCACATTCTAGTGCAAAAGTACAGGTAAACACGCACATACTATACACAGAGATATAGCTATAAGTATGGGTGTGGACATAGAGATATGGTTATGAGTACAGATATATAGTTATGGGTATGGATATAAATGTGATAGTTGTAGACAAACACACAGGCACGGACACAGACATGGAGAGACACAGGTAGTCATGAGTTAGCGCTAAGTGGAAGAGGATGATGAAAGGTATTTCAGATCAAGTAATGTGGAAGGCCTTTTAGGAGAAATACCAAAAAGAGACTTAAAGGAAGACCCCTGAGTGTGATGAACAAGGTGACTTTTAAGGATCACACTGGGTGCTGCACAAAGAGCAGGCTATAGGGGACAGCAGAGTGTCAGCAGAAACACCAGGGTCGAGGTTACCGCCGCAGTTCTTAGGAGGAAAACAGAGGTTCCACTGAGCGGGAGTGACAGCTGCATCCTCCTTAGTCACACTGTAAGTCACACTAGACTCCCCTAAGGAATTTAAAGGTAATTTTTTACAGAAGGCTAATTTACCTAGACGTTTTGTGGGAACCAACACACAATGTAACACATTACATACCAACACC
Organism: Delphinus delphis; assembly: GCF_949987515.2. NCBI lineage: Eukaryota > Metazoa > Chordata > Mammalia > Artiodactyla > Delphinidae > Delphinus > Delphinus delphis. The sequence goes on along the minus strand of NC_082694.2, from coordinate 85,515,573 downwards.
AGGCTTTCCCAAGTTATTAAAACAGTAACAAAATGGTATAAAAACAACAAACCCTGTGTTACAATCTTGTTAAAAATTATAAGGGATTTAGGGTCATAGGTGAATTCCATTCATTATGCAATTATGAAACTATAGCCAATGGAAGTGGAGGGCCCTTGGTCCTCTTCCAGCCTGATGGTTTTGGTTTGCAAACAGAGAGAGTAACTTACGCACGGTCACAGATCCACCCAGTTGGGAATGACACCTACGTCCGCTTACAGCCAGAAGTGCTTTCACTCATTACTTCACTTATATTTATGCACAAAAAAGTGGAAGATGATACATCTTTTCATTAAAAGAGTGGCCACCATAAGATTTGTGGTTACCAGAGGCAGAGGAGGGGGGAGGGGAATAGGATAAAAGTGGTAAAAAGGTACAAACTCCCAGCTGTAAGATACGTAAGTACTAGGGATGTGACGTACAACACGATAAATATAATTAACACTTCCGTACGTTATAAATGAAAGTTGTCCAGAGAGCAAATCCTAGGAGCTCTCATCACAAGGAAAAACATTTTTCTATTTATTTAATTTTATATCTATAAGAGATGATGGATGGGACTTCCCTGGTGGCGCAGTGGTTAAGAATCCGCCTGCCGATGCAGGGGACACGGGTTCGAACCCTGGTCCGGGAAGATCCCACTTGCTGCAGAGCAACTAAGCCCGTGCGTCACAACTACTGAGCCTGCACTCTACAGCCCGCGTGCCACAACTACTGAAGCCTGCGCACCTAGAGCCCATGCTCCGCAACAAGAGCCTGTGCTCCGCAACAAGAGCCCGTGCTCCACAACAAGAGAAGCCACCGCAATGAGAAGCCCGTGCACCACAACGAAGAGTAGCCCCCGCTCGCCACAACTAGAGAAAAGCCCACGCAGAGCAATGAAAACCCAACGCAGCCAAAACATAAATAATAAATAAATTAATTTTAAAAAAAGAGAGAGATAATGGATGTTCACTAAACTTCTTGTGATAATCATTTCATGATGTATCAAGTCAAATCATTATGCTGTATAGTTTAAACATATACAGCGCTGTGTGTCAATTATATCTCAATAAAAATGGAAGGGAAAAAAAAGAATGATCACAGTTTTTATACATGCATCTCCACATTCCCCAACACTAAGCCTAACACTCACTTTTAATGAAGCTCTCCTCGGGTAGAAATAGACCAGAACTGCTAGTCAGACTATTCAGGGGTAAGGGGAAAACTCCTTACTGAAAGTTCTGACTAGAGAAAATGTTGCAAAATCTTTTATGGCTTCAGAAAGCACTCATTGGTTAATGGCCTCGCTTTGTTTTTTTTTTTAAAAAAAACTTCAGAATAGAAAATTTGGGTGTGTGCATATGGTTGTTTTTTCAGTTAAAACTCAGAAAATATTCTTTCCTACCTCAAAGATGAGCACAAAATGCATTGTTTGTAAGAGCTTACAGACCGGGTTCAGCCAGAAGTGAAATATGAGAACTCCCTCAAATGCCTTATTATTCTAGAGAAACGGGACACACCCTCAATTATGGCAAAATAAGTACAGCCACTAATGTCATGCATGTTAATAAAACTTTTGGAGACTTCACAGGAAAGTTTATAGTGCGTTTTTTAAACCATGGTATTTTGGTGATTGGTCAGTAATTACCAGCTCTTGGACCATGCTGAATCCATTAGCCATACCCTACATAAGCAATGCTTTTTGCATCTAGAGTAATACAAGGAGGGGAGTTGGGGTGGGGCGGTTTTAAGAGCAAGTAAACAAGGACACATAAAAGCCCCAGAATATTTCTTAATGCCAGATCTCAAATCATAAACATCAGAGGGAGGAAAATATATGCATACATATACATGTACAAAAACATATATGTAGGTATGTGTCTATAAGATTTATGGCATCAGATATGCTGACCAAATCTATTTCATTATAAAGAGCACAAGAAAAAGAACGGGGCAACATTTCTATTTTTGCATCTGCTACTAGCAAATTCTCCAACCTGGGCAGGGCAGGTCTCTGGGCCTCATTTTCCAGAGCTATTAAAGAAAGAGATGGAGTTCTCTGATCACTAAGGTCTTCTTTTGAAAATGTTTCTGACCCCAGGGCTGTGTTTAGAATTCTTGAAGCAAGAAATTAGCCACTTTTCAATACTTGCTACTTTGACCTAGAAATGTTCCACGGTTTGTCCTTTGTTCTCCCATTAGAGCATATATTTAAATAAAAATGAAAGGAAAAAAAAAGAAAGGAACCACCGTTGTTTATCCAAGCACAGTTTGTGTGTAATGAAGGGAGTGATTATCTCGGCAAAAAGAACAGCTCCTCCCTCAATGTTTAAAATTAGCACTTCTCCTCCCTCTAGTGGAAATGCCATGTACTTACTCTAAACGAAATTGATTTGTTTTCATCAAACAAAACAGAGAAAAAGAGCTAGCATGACTGAGTCCTAATACGGGATCAAACAAACACAATTTGCTACAGGGTTGTCCCACACAAATGTCTTAAATATTTCACTTGTTTAAAACAATTCAGGATTAACAATGAAAGCCTGCAAAGTAGATTTAGACCCACCCAGGGTCTGCAAATGAAATACACGGGTCCAAGTTAGATATTTTGTATTTAATTTATGCCCCCAAGAATGTTAAAATCAGTTCACTTATGAAAATTACAGTCACTAAACAGGACAAGTGAAGCAAACCCTAAGACAGGAGGGCTAAAGACAGGGCTTTTGGGCAAGAAATGTCCATTTCAATCCAGTTTACGCGTAGGTACTTATTTTATGTATCTTCTGATTCCATCTCTGTGAAACCTTTCTTGACTCCCCAGGCAAAGTAAATTGTGCCCTGACTTGTCGTAAACACCTCCTCCAGCCACAGAAAGCACGTCGACAATGGTGTGTGTGCATGTCCACCTCCCATCTGGACAGGGAGCCCCTTACAGGAAGCTTCTCACCCTCCTTGTGTTTCTCTTCCGGTTGGAGAATCGAGTGACACAGCTGGAGAGACTGTGACTTCAAAGGCACTCACATTCAATTGACTCAAAATCACTGTGCTGAAAAGTTATTTTTTCTTTAAGATAAAATCAAATAACACTGTGCTGGCTCCATTCAGCCTGCTAGCCAATCCAACCAGAGCCCTGGTTGGTCCTCTTTCCCAAGTAAGAGTTGTAATAAGATCTACACACCCTAAAGAGTGAACAAGGTAAAGGACGATCACTAAGGAGGTCGGCTGGATGTCTACAGCAGTAATTCAGAAGATGAGAGCGTCACTCAATGCGATCACACCAATCATGTGTAGCTAATCTTCCACACCAATCATGAGCCACTGCCAGGCATCACCAGAATCTGAGGGGAGCATCCTACCTGGAAGGTGCAAATAAACAGAGCAACCTAAATGTCCATCAACAGATGAATGGATAAAGAAGATGTGGTCTGTATAGACAATGGAATATTACTCAGCCATAAGAAAGAATGAAGTAACGTCACTTGCAGCAACACAGATGCTCCTAGGCATGATCATTACTAAGGAAAGTAAGTCAGAGAAAGACAAATACCATATGATAGCACTTATATGCGGAATCTTTAAAAAATGATACGACGAACTTATTTACAGAACAGAAATAGACTCAAAGACACTGAAGACAAATTTATGGTTACTGAAGGGGAAGGGGGGAGGGATAAATCAGGAGTTTGGGATTAACAGAAACACACTACTAGATATAAAATAGATAACCAACAAGGACCTACTGTATAGCACAGGGAACTATACTCAATATCTGTAATAACCTATAGTGGAAAAGAAACTGAAAAAAGAATATATATATACACACACACATATACATATATATGACTGAATCACTTTGTTGTACACCTGAAACACTGTATATCAACTAAACATTAATTTTAAAAATTCCAAAAAAACAAATAAATGGAGATTTTGCATGAGGAACTTTAAACAAAGCCATCACTAAAGTCTCAGAATAGTAAGTAAAGACACTGCATCCAATAAAAAAGAAAAGATATTATTTTAAAAAGAATATTTAGGGCTTCCCTGGTGGCGCAGTGGTTGGGGGTCTGCCTGCCGATGCAGGGGACACGGGTTCGTGCCCTGGTGTGGGAAGATCCCACATGCCGCAGAGCAGCTGGGCTTGTGAGCCATGGCCGCTGAGCCTGCGCTTCTGGAGCCTGTGCTCCGCAACAGGACAGCCCACAACAGTGAGAGGCCCGCGTACCAAAAAAAAAAAAAAAAAAAAAGAATATTTAGATAACAAGAGAAAGAAAGGAAGAAAGAAAAAATGGGAGAGAGTGGAAGCTTTTAGAACTTAGAAACGAGAGCAGAAATGAAAGTCTTCGTAAAAGAGTTGAAAAACAAGTTGAAAACACAAAGTTGAAAAAATATTATAAAATGTAGTAAAGGTATAAAAAGGAAATATGTGAGAGAAAAGACAAGAAAATTGGAAAACCAGTCCAATATGTCCAACATCTGAATAGCAGACAATACAGAGAGAAAAGAAAAAAAGTGAGGAGTGGAATTCGTCAAAGAAACAAGCCAAGAAAATTTCCAAGAATTCAACGACTTGAGTTACCAGACCTATCAAGGGCCCAGTGAAAATGGATGAAAACAGACCCACATCAAATTACACTGTTGTGAAATTCAGAACCCAGTGGGCAGATGGAAGATTCTATTTGCTTTCTAAGGGGAAAAAACTGAAGTGTGAGATGGTGAGGTGCGTGTCCCCCAGTTTCCTGTTTCCAGGCTTTAACACAGAGCCACAGCTCGGTGCGGGGGACATGGGGAGCATCCGTCTCCTCTGAACTAACCTGGAACAAGGTCAGGTTAAACCAGACTGGGCAGAATGATTAAGCAGAGGAGGTCTTAACATCTACTTTCTTGACTGTTCTCTGTTCCGGGACATTTGAATACGCCCTCAGAGTATGTGGTCCCCGGGGGTGGGTCCAATGCCCATGAAACTAGAGCTGGAGGGGGACTGTGGGTGGGCCTGCATGGAAGGATGACACTCAAGAGATCCCAGCACCAAGGAGACCCGAGGTCAAGTTCGACAGAAACAGCCACAAGAAACAAATTTCAATTGCCTACGTGGGCGGGGCAATTCACATCCAGTTAGAGAGAGGATAATGTGACCATAGACCCACCCTCCGCTCAGCCCCAAGGTTGCCTAAATTGACACTTTTGGCCCCAGGCAGATGCCATTCTGGGGAGAGGCCAGCATGGCCTTTGAAGACTGAGAAATCTGAGATCCTGATCTCTCTAAAAAAGAGCAGGCATCACCTAAAGGGCCTGTTAAAAGATCAAATGATATTAAGGCTTAAACCTGATAGGACTAAATATTTTTGTGTCTAGGGACCAGTTAGGCTGCTCAAGAGAAAGACCAGATTATTTATAGGCAATATAAAGGGACAGTGTTTCTTCCTAGTTGTAGATTGCAGCTGTAGGCTGAATGAGTTTCTTGAAATTCCTATGCTTTTAAAGTGAGAGAAAAGGAAAAAAAAAAACCTTCCTGGGGAAAAAAAAAAAAAGGCCAACATCGATTTCTGCTCTCCCTGTTCATACTAAGAAAACAAGTATATGAACAAAGCTGCATTTACAGAAGCCTGAAGATTAAATGAGTGGATATATGGGCCCATGTGAGGCATAGTGTAGTGCCTGACCTCTGCGTTCAAAATTCAAAGAAAAAGAACAGCTTGAATGTGAAACAAACCAAAGACATAAAAGACCCTGTCTCCCAGCATACCTGAAGCCATACTTCTGCTCTATGTGGAGTTTCCATCTGAATCAGCCAAACTTGTGTTGGTTAAAGGGTTTTAGCTATATCCTCAGTTGTTGCTGAAATTTAAATCACTGGCTATCACTGAGAGAAAAGTATTTTTGATAATTTACACCTTCTCAGGTGCATTCCGCTTAGCATTTCATTAAAAGGATTTACCCAAATGTATTTAATCAGTACATATTATACCTAAGCACACATTATGCATACACGCACACCTCGGAGATATTGCAGACTCAAATAAGTGAGTATCACAATAAAGCCAGTTACATAAATTGTTCGGTTTCCCAGGACATATAAAAGTGTGTTTATACTATGTTGTAGTTTGTTAAGTGTGCAATAGAATTCTATCTGAAAAAGCAATATACAGACCTTAATTTTAAAGAGCTTTATTGCTAAAAATGTTAACCCTCATTTGAGCCTTCAGTGAGTCTAATTTTTTGCTGGTGGAGGGTCCTACCTCCACGCTGGTGTGCTGACTGATCAGGGTGGTGTTTGCTGAAGGCTGGGGTGGCTGCAGAAATTTCTTAAAATGAGACAAGAATGAAGATTGCTGCATGGATTGACTCTTCCTTTCATGAACCATTTCTCTGTAGCATGCAATTCTGTTCAATAGCATTATACCCACAAGAGAACTTCTTTCAAGATTGGAGTCAATGCTCTCCAACACTGTCACTGCTTTATCAGCTAAGTCCATGTAATATTCTAAACCTTTTGTTGTAGTTTCAACAGTCTTCACAGCATCTTCACCAGGAGTAGAGTCCATCTCAAAAAAACACTTTCTTTGCCCACCAATAGAAGTAGCTCTTCACCTACTCAAGTTTTACCATGAGATTGCAGTAATTCAGACCCATCCTCAGGCCCCACTTCTAATTCTAGTTCTCTTGCTGTGTCCACCACATCCTAAGATGCTTCCCCCTCTGACGTTCTAAACCCCTCAAAGACATCCATGCAGGTTGGAACCAACTTCTTCCAAACCCCTGTGAATGTGGGTGTTTTGGCCTCTTCCCGTTACTCATGAATGTTCTTAATGGCATCGAGAATGGTGAGTTCTTTCCAGAAGGTTTTCAGTTTACTTTGCCCAGATCCATCAGAGAAATCACTGTCTATGGCAACTATAGCCTTTTGAAATGTATTCCTTAAATAATAAGACTTGTGCTCGCTTTGGCAACACATATACTAAAATTGGAACGATACGGAGAAGATTAGCATGGCCCCTGCGCAAGGATGACACGCACATTCGTGAAGCGTTCCATATTTTTGATGTGGCACATACACACAATGGAACATTACTCAGCCATAAAAGAAACGAAATTGAGTTATTTGTAGTCAGGTCGATGGACCTAGAGTCAGTCATACAGAGTGAAGTGAGTCAGAAAGAGAAAAACAAATACCGTATCCTAACACATATATAAGGAATCTAAAAAAAAAAATGGTCATGAAGAGCCTGGGGGCAAGACTGGAATAAAGAGGCAGACCTACTAGAGCATGGACTTGAGGACACGGGGAGGGGGCAGGGCAAGCTGGGACGAAGTGAGAGAGTGGCATGGACATCTATACACCACCAAATGTAAAATAGACAGCTAGTGGGAAGCAGCCACACAGCACAGGGAGATCAGCTCGGTGCTTTGTGACCACCTAGAGGGGTGGGGTAGGGAAGGTGGGAGGGAGACGCAAGAGGGAAGAGATATGGGGACAGATGTATATGTATAACTGATTCACTTTGTTGTAAAGCAGAAACTAACACACCATTGTAAAGCAATTATATTCCAATAAAGATATTAAAAAATAAATAAATAATAAAACTTGAAAGTCTCCTTGATCCATGGGCTGCAGAATGGATTTTGTGTTAGCAGGCATGACAACAACATTCGTTTCATTGTACAGCTCCATCAGAGCTCTTTGGATAACCAGATTTACTGTCAATGAGTATAAATTATTTTATTTTATGTTATTTTATTTTTTTTGGCCAAGCCACATGGCTTATGGGATCGTAGTTCCCCGACCAGGGACTGAACCTGGGCCCACAGCCGTGAAAGCACCAAGTCTTAACCACTGGACTGCCAGGGAATTCCCAGCGGTAATATTTTGAAAGATTTTTCCTGAGTAGTAGATCTCAACAGTAGGCTTAAAATATTCAGTAAACAGATGATCTGTCATCCAGGCTTTGTTGTTCCATTTACAGAGCACAGGCAGAATAGATTTAGCATAATTCTTAAGGGCCCTGGGATTTTCAGAGTGGTAAATAAATATTGGCTTCAACTTCAAGTCACCAACTGCATGAGCCCCTAAAAAGAGTCAGCCTGTCCTTTGGAGTTTTGAAGCCAGGCATTGACTTCTCCTCTCCAGCTATGAAAATCCCAGATGACATCTTCTTTCAATAGAAGGCTGTCTCATCTACATTGAAGATCTGTTGTTTCATATAGCCACTGTCATTAATTATCTTAGTTAAATCTGGATAACTTGCTGCAGTTCTACATCAGCACTTGCTGCTTCACTTTGCACTTTGTTGTTATGCAGACATGGCTTCTTTCCTTAAACCTCATGAACCAACCTCTGCTAGCTTCAAAATGTTCTTCTGCAGCTTCCTCGTCTCTCTCAGCCTTCATAGAATTGAAGAGAGTTAGGGCCTTCCTCTGGATTAGGCTTTGGTTCAAGGGAATGTTGTGGCTGGTTTGATCTTCCATCCAGACCGCTCACACTGTCTCCGTAGCAGCAAGACAGCTGTTTTGCTTTCTTCTCCTTCATGTATCCACTGGAGTAGCACTTTTAATTTCCTTCAAGAACTTCTCTTTTTTTGCATTCATAACTTGGCTGTTTGGTACAAGAGGCCTAGTTTTTGACCTATCTTGGCCTTTTGACATGGCTTCCTCACTAAGCTTCATCCTTTCTAAATTTTGATTTGAAGTGAGAGACATGCAACTCTTCCTTTCACTTGAACACTTAGAGGCCACTGCAAGGTTATTAATTGGCCTGATTTCAATAATTTTGTGTCTCAGGCAATAGGGAGGCCCAAGGAAAGGGAGAGAGATGAGGGAAAGGCCAGTGAGTGGAGTAATCACATCAGACACAACATTTACTGATTAAGTTCACTGTCTTATGTGGGTGTGGTTTGTGGCATCCCAAAACAATGACAATAATAACCTCAAAGAGCACTGATTACAGATCACCAAAACAAATACAATAATAATGAAAAAGTTTGACGGACTGTGAGAATTACCAAAACGTGACACAGAGACACAAAGTGAGCAAATTCTGTGGGAAAAAATGGTGCCGATGGATTTGCTCAACACAGGGTTGCCTCCAACTTTCAATTTGTAAATAACTGTACTGTGAAGCTCAGTAAGGCAAACGGCATCAAAACAAGGTCTATATGTCTGCACACTATAAAGGACATTATGCAGATATGATAAAACATTTCTATGTGCATCACTGATCATTTCCTCGGTATATATTCCAAAAAGATACCAGGGTCTAAACATTTTTAAGATGCTTCACAACTGCTTCTAGAAAAGAGAGACATTTCACAGAGCGAAGAGTCAGCAAAAAGGGGGATTGTACTGTAGAAAATGTAGCAAACAAAATGAGCAAAAAACCCAGACACCTGCCACTGAAAGGGGAAGCAAACGGAGAAGGTGGATATTGAGCTTTGTACACAGAAGCTGTGTCCCCAGGTGGACACGCCCTCTAGGATGGAACTCCAGACACTTCCATACCCATTCCTTATTGACGTTTCCTAAGTGAAGGCCGTCCCCATTCTCCATCTGCATAGTGTCACCCTCATTACTCGGTCCCCAAATGCCTCACCACCATCGCTGAATACCAAGCAGGTTAAAAGGAGAGAGGGACACCCTCCCCCTGACATTCCTGATGTCCCTTCTGCTCACAGGAAGAACCTGTAAGTGGCCACTTGGCCACTCCAGCTGTAAGGCAGCCTTGGAAATGTACTCATAATTCTTGGCAGCCACGTGTCGGGCTCAAAGTTCTATTGCTGTGGAAAAGATGAAGAATAAATATTTGGGACACTAAAGGTCTATTACAGGAACAGAAACAAACCTGGTAATGAAACAAAGCCAAGCAAATGATGCCTTGTCATCGCTTTCTGGGTAGGAGGCGCTGTCTGTTCTCATACTCAGTAATCTTATACGTATTACAGTGTATAGAGAGCGCAAGTGTATGAAGAATTCTTTCTTATTGGATTAGGGAAGAAAATCCCTTTAATACCTGCAATGAGGAAGGAATTGCACTTTCTTGAAATGACGTTTAAAACAAAACAAAAATGCCCGCCTCTTCCTCTGAAAGCACTTTGACCACAAATTCACACCTTTTCACTTCTTTAACCCCGTATCCCCTCCTGTACAAAAGCCTCATGGGGGGAGCCCCTTCAGGAAAACCAACACACACTGTGACAACAGCATAGGTTAGAAAATCACAGCAAGTTTATTCATTGGCAAGAGACATAAAGAAAGCATTAAATGTTTGTGTTTCTAGGCTGCCAGCATAAACTTTTCCAAGTGTTTAAAGTGAATAACACCAAGAGCATAATTAGATATCACATCTTAAAGAACCCAAACACAATTTATCAGCTTTAAAAAATATTTTCAACTGAAAGTACATCTTTACATAGGTACATATATTATGTATAAACCACCTATAGTTGTTTTGAAAAATAATATGATAGAGTTAATAGAAACCTTATCATTTAAGAGTCCATGTGATAAACCTGTTAATGCCATAAATTTAATTATTGTGGGGAAATGTCTTCTTTACACATTTCCCTAAAATAATTCACAGATTCAATCTATCTTAGAACTGGAAGGAATTTTAAGTAATCACCTGGTTCAGTCAACTCCTTAAGACAAATGAAGAATCGCTATCACTTTTTAGATCAAATTACATGATGCTAAATGACTCATCCAAGGCCCCGTAACTATTAAGTTTCCTCTTTTCTCAGCTCTTTTTTTTTTTCTAGCCAAACAGATCGCAACACTGATTTCATGTGTAACCATAAGACATTCAAGTGCAAGATAATTCACTGAGAAATCCCATTCCAGGATCCACTCTGCTTACTCAGTAAGATAAATTAAACCCGTCTGATGCAAATACACAACAAGCATTGCGTTCAGCTTCTTGTCTTCAATTCTGATTAGTAAAGCACAGCCCCTACACTGAGGACAAACAAGACATAAACAGCAGTATAAGTACGTTGCTGGATTCGCAAAGTTTAATGCATCTACTTCAGTGCAAAACACTCATTCTCTCCAAAGCCATGTTTTCAGAGGAAAGAAGAGGAAAGTAAACAAGCAGGATAGAATCCAAGGACTGTTGGTGTATTTGTATTCAGAGCATTGGCCTCTCAGGGGCCGCAAGCCTCAGACAGAAGTCAGATGCCTTCTTGGTCAGTGTCCCCCACCCACAAGATGGGTCCGTGGGAGGGTCTTCCGACAGCCGGGATACACAGACACGTTCTTCGGGAGTGGCTGGCTCTAAGAATCGGGGCTGAGCTCACAAAGACGGAGTGTGGCTAGACTGGGAGGAAACCAGCTCCGAGCACATCCCCAAGATCTCACCCGGGAGCCGGCAGTGCAGGCGCAGGAGAGGCTGGAGGAGCTTCTGTTGATCTGGAAGGTCTTCTCGGTTGCTTCTGTCCACCTCATGCTTTCTAGGGGAGACAAACCTTGGAAGGATTTGGTAGGGGTGTAGTTGAAAATCTGTTCCAAGAAAACGTTTGTTATACTTGGCAGAAAGCGATCACGGTCTCTCACTGGAATGTGCCCAGTCTCAGTCCCGATGGGTCATCGGGCAGAAGTGAGAACAGTGGTTCAGGTAAAATCGAAATGTCCCACCTTCTGCCACACGACAAGCTCATGCAACTGGAATCTGGGAAAACTGCATAACCAGTCGTGGGCTTAGATGTATCAAACAACATCACATCTAGTAAAATGTGTCTCCTGGCCCAGAGGAACTACAATTAATTGCAATTATTTTGGATCTCGCTTAACACCATCTGGAGGACCCTTTCTCTTGAAGGGCTGGCATCAACCACGTGGCAGCCAGGGTTCTCCATCCGCTGGTAGGACACTTCTACCCTGGAGATAGGCAGAATGAAAAGAGTTGGCCCATTTGTTAACACGGCTCTTTACGCAAATGTTATTTTCCTACCATAATATAGACAGCTTGAAGCCAGGTCCCCATCTGGTTTATCGCACTTCCGACCCCAGGCAACTCGCTTTGCATACAGGAGACATCCGATACATTTAGTTTCATAAATGAGAAATTAATAATAATATTTAATAGCTTGCATTTACTCAAAACCTTTTATCTGCCAAGCATTAGCATCCTGCATGGTCTTCTCATTTCATATTCAGAGTAACTTCAGGAGGAGAATCAATGTCATCCACCCCCATTTTGCAGAGAAAGGAGCAAAGGCTCAAAGAGATTAACTAAGTTGCCCAATGGCAAATTCCTCCAGAGTCTGTGCCCTGAAGGATTTCACACAAGCCAGAGGTTCTTGGCATATACATTGTTTTCACTTAGGAGTCTTCTACAATCACACTAGAATTCTACCTCTCCTTCCAGTCTTAGCTAGCCTTGGTGTGTACAGAATAGCCGGGGCTGATTTGAAACAGGAGGGAAGTGGGCAGGGCACAGCCTTTGAAAGAATGACATAGCCCGAGGACATGACATAAACTGATTAGAACCAAATGGGCCCAAGACGGCAGACAAGTCAAGTTCCACTGGACCTCAGTATACGCTTACTGTGACAAATCAGCAGGCTAAATGACACACCCACAGGCGCCATGACAGTTCCAAAGTCTACCATAAGGATCAAAAAGCAGGTGGTGGCCCCGCTCCTGGAAATCCCCGCCCCCTCCTGAAATAGCTGGAATACTCCTCCCATCCATTAGCCTATGAAATTACCCACCCCTATAAAAACTGACAACCCCATATCCTGGTGCCTTTCTCACCTTCTGAGATGGCCCACAGTTTGACTGTGGAGTGTGTTTCTCTCTAAATAAATCCACTTCTTACCTATCACTCTGTCACTGAATTCTTTCTGTGATGAGACATCAAGAACCTGAGCTTCATTAAGTCCTGAAATCAGGTGTGTGATCTCAGTTGGAGACTGTGGGTTTTGGCTGGGTTCGAGTCCCAGCCTCTTGGGTTCAAATCCCAATCTGAGGTGCATGGTTTCAGATTATACGACCAAAGCTCTAGAGCTCTGCAGTTAAAACAAGCACCCGGACTCAGCCATATAAAAGAACGAAATAATGCCATTTGCAGCGACATGGTTACACTGAGGGAAGTAAGTCAGACAGAAAAAGACAAATACCATATGATATTGCTTCTATGTGGAATCTAAAAAAAAAAATGGTACAAATGAACCTACTTACAAAACAGAAATAGACTCACAGATGTAGAAAAGAAACTTATAGTTACCAGTGGGTACGGGGTGGGAGGGATAAACTGGGAGATTGGGAGTGACATATACACACTACTATATATAAAACAGATAATTAATAAGAGCCTACTGTATAGCACAGGGAACTCTACTCAATGCTCTGTAATGACCTATATGGGAACAGAATCTAAAAAAGCGTGGGTGTCTGTTTATGCATAACTGATTCCGTTTGCTGTACAGCAGAAACTAACACAACATTGTCAATCAACTATACTCCAATAAAAATTATTTTTTTTAAAAAAGTGCTCAGAGTAGATGGTGAGAAGTGGAATATTTCCCACCATTATCAGTAAACAAAGGATGTCCCAGTCATCGGCGATTGCAGCCACCACGGCTGGTGAGCTGGTGAGCCCTGAGGAAACTCAGGATGGGAAAGCACAGGATACTGGCCCCAGATAACTGAGGTGCTTTCAAAGGAATGATTTCAGTGACCCCAGACTCTTCTATTTTCCCATACACAGAAAAACGCTAAATTCCTTAACTTCACTTATCTGGTTTTCTTTAGTTAACAGTAATCTTCTGACGTTCAGACTACCTGTCCTTTGTTGCAAAACTCTCATGTGTCCTAGCTCTCCTGTCACCTCCTGGGAGCAGTTCTCTCAGGGTTACTTGAGATGCTGCCTCCCGGGCTTGAAGTCCTAAAAATTCCCGCCAAATAAAACATAACTCTCAACTTTTAGGCTGTGAGTATTTTTTAGTCGACAATGGTCTGGGGCCATAGCTCTGCCTCACCACCTACCAGGTAGGAGAACATGCCACATTTCTTTCCCACCTGTGCCTCAGTCTCCTCATCTGTGAAGCGAGGACGGAAATAATGCCTTCCTTGCAAGTTTGCCGTGAAGTTGAACTGAATTAATACCAACCAGTCAATCCTTTGACATGGTTTCTCTGCACACAGCTGAGTGGTTAATTATTTATGTTATAACAGCATTAAGTTAGGATAACAGTGCTATCAGTGTTTACTTATATAAACAATTCTGTTTTGGCTTTTCAAACCAGTCCTACAGAAGTAATTTAGTCAGCAGTGAAGCAGTAAGATGGTCCGGACACTCCTGCTATTGTGTTCATAGCTTTCTAATGAAAATCAAAGCACTGCCTTAAAATCAGAAAGGTCTTGAATTAAAACCCAGTTCTACTACTCAGTAGATACGCAAGTTATAGACAAATCACTTAATCTTTGAGCCTCAGTTTTATAAACTGTGAAGTACAGCTAACATTGCCCTTGCAAGGGTTACAGAGCATCAGAAGTAAAATGCCTGACACACAGTGAGCCCCCAATGGGTGAAAGTCACTGTGAGGCCGTCAGACCGTGCTTGTGACCATTCTGTTACGATGACCCAGAAAAGCGTGTTGTCTCACTCAGGTTCACGCTGGTGCTGGCACAGCCAGGACTAGAAAGGCTAGGACGGAGGGCTGATACCCAGTCAGATATCCTGTGGCTATAAAGCCACCACGCAGTGGCCCCATGGAACAATCCCATTGAAAGGAGTGAATCTAACTTGGAGGATACTGCCTCTCAGGTTTGGAAAATGGGAACCGTGTCATGTCCTCCACTTTGCCAGAGTCAGTGCAGTTTCTGGATCGTCGCCACAGCCAGGGACCCCTGCCCCTCACACGGCATCGGGATACCTACTTTTGACGAAATATGCTGTTGGCCTCCAGTTCAGCCTCCTCCTTGGTCCTCTCCATGCCCCGGCCCTCGATCCTCTGCATCCTCTCCTCGGGACTCACGGTGAGCAACAGGACCAGGTCGGGCTTGAGCAGGTCCCTGGGCCACTGGTATATAGGGTGATGGGCAGGAGGCAGGTGCTGGAGACCCCCACTTACCTCAGTGGCTATGGCGTAGGTGGCCGTGCTGTGCCAGTACCTGAGAAGGAAAGCGGTAGTGAGTTCCCCGTCCGCAGAGGAAGTCAAGGGAGCACCTGAAAACCAGCTGCTGAGGACGTTGAAACCAGAGACGGCTCTGCTGAACTTGTCCTAGTACTGTACACATTAAAGAGGTAAAAATAATCTTATTTTTTAAAGTATTTATAAAATGTAAAAATAAGTTAAAATCAACAACCACAATAAGAATCCAGTGCACACCACCCAGAGCTCCATTTACTCAGTTAAAACTGCATGTATTGTGAGACTACTCTGTTGCCTTGGCCTTGCAGGATGCTTTCTTTTGTGATGGCAGGTTGGCATGGGATGGTAGATTTGTTCGGTAGTCCACTGGTATTTAATGCTGTATCTTGGCCAAACAAAAATCTGCAGGCCCACTCAGTTCCTACAATGTTTTAAAACTGAACTTGCTGGGCTTCCCTGGTGGTGCAGTGGTTTAGAGTCCGCCTGCTGATGCAGGGGACACTGGTTCGTGCCCCAGTCCGGGAAGATCCCACATGCCACAGAGCAGCTGGGCCCGTGAGCCATGGCCGCTGAGCCTGTGCGTCCGGAGCCTGTGCTCCGCGACGGGAGAGGCCACAACAGTGAGAGGCCTGCGTAACACACACACACAAAAACTGAACTTTCTGACAAGAAATGGAAACAACCTAAACATCCAACAACAGAGGAATGGATAAAGAAGATGTGGTACATATATACAATGGAATACTACTCAGCCATAAAAAAGAATGAAATAATGCCATTTGCAGCTACATGGATGCAACTAGCGATTATCATACTAAGTGAAGTAAGTCAGAAAGACAAATACCATATGATAT
Organism: Delphinus delphis; assembly: GCF_949987515.2. NCBI lineage: Eukaryota > Metazoa > Chordata > Mammalia > Artiodactyla > Delphinidae > Delphinus > Delphinus delphis. Next base: position 85,499,609 of record NC_082694.2, on the reverse strand, counting down.
CACTTATACGTGGAATCTAAAATATGACACAAATGAACCTGTCTATGAAACAGAAACAGACTCAAAGACACAGAGAACTGACTAGTGGTTGCCAAGGGGGTGGAGTTGGGGAGGGATGGAGTGGGAGTTTGGGATTAGCAGATGCAAACTATTATATATAGGGTGGATAAACGACAAGATTCTACTGTAGAGCAAGGGAATTATATTCAATATCCTGTGATAAACCATCATGGAAAAGAATATAAAAAAAGAATGTAAATATATATATATGTATAACTGCATCACTTTGCTGTACGGCAAAAATTAACACAACCTTGTAAATTGACTTCAATTTTTAAAATAAATAAATGAAAAATAAAAAAATTGGACTTGCTGATGAAATCTGCATTCTAGGAACCCTGGATAGGAGGCCTTTGTCTTTCCCAGCTCTCCAGTCATCCAACTGCAACTGTATGGATCAGAAAGAGAAATAAACCCAGATAAAATCTCTGAAACTCTGTGAATGTCCTCCCTGAGTGACAGCGGTCACTCTTGACCGGCTGATCTTAAAAAATGCTTTGAAGAGAGGAAAATCACAACCATCAAGGAAAATCAAATCAGCCCGCTCTTTCAAAAAGCCCAATGGGGCTTCGCTGGTGGCGCAGTGGTTGAGAGTCCACCTGCCAATGCAGAGGACACGGGTTCGTGCCCCGGTCCGGGAAGATCCCACATGCTGTGGAGCGGCTGGGCCCGTGAGCCATGGCCACAGAGCCTGCGCGTCTGGAGCCTGTGCTCCGCAACGGGAGGGGCCACAACAGTGAGAGGTCCGCACACCGCAAAAAAAAAAAAAAAAAAAAAAAAGCCCAATGGCTTTCTACCACCTGCCAGAAAACATTCAGCCTCCATCTAAGACACAAGCCTCTTCCCAGTGTGGACCCAGGCACGCTCTTCCATGGGGGTCTGTCTTCACACTTTTCCTCCGGCTGGAATGAGGGTCTCAGGCAGCAAAGTGCCTCTTCTTCCTTCGACAGGCCATGCAGAGGGAGCCCCCAGCAGAATTCACTGTTTCCTCCTCTGGGCTCTCAATGTCCTTCATACTCAGCTCCACTGAAGGACTTATTCTAAATTAGAGCCAGTTGTGTACAAGTTTCCCTCTTTCATCTCCTCCATTAGAATTCATTTTTTAGTCATCTCTGTATTCCAAAATCTGACACCAGCATCTGGCACACAATAGGTATGCAAGTAATAATGTTTTTTGGATGTAGGAGTAAATGAATTAGAATTATTTTATTGATTGGCATAGTTTATTATACTCTTGCCCTGTTCATGTCATATGCCAATTTTAAGTGACGAAATGCAAAACTCCAAATCCAGTATCAAAGGACTAACACCTACAAAAACATTTATGAAACAACTATAAACATCCCAATGTCGAGAGGCACCCAAGACCCCATCCTTGTCTGTATTTTCCATTTACTGCCTGTACTGTTTTAAAGTCCTAAATTCTTAATCACTTTAGATTTGAACTGCTTTTCACAGTGAAAAGGACATCCTGGTCCTTTATCTAAAAAATAAATGCAGAGTGTTATCCCAGCTGTGGATTGTTTTACTCTCTGCCACCTACTTGCTTTGTGTACATTGGTTAAGTCTCAATTTCCTCTTCTGGAAAATGAAAATCATGAGAGCTTTGTTTTCCTCCCATAGTTTTTACAAAAATAGTCAAGTGCTTTTTAAAAATGTATCACACTTGAATTGGGAGATTGGGATTGACATATATACACTAATATGTATAAAATGAATAACTAATAAGAACCTGCTGTATAAAAAGATAAATAAAATAAAATTCAAAAAAGAAATGTATCACACTGTCATTATAAGGCAATATTTAATTCTTATTGGACACTAAAGCTGTAAGATTTCAAATTATGATAATACAATACAGAGAATACTGAAAAGAACAAAGGTAAAAAATTAATTTGGGGGCTGATCAATTCTAATGTCATTCATTCTTCAAAGCCCTTTTCCACCTCTAAAAGCGTGGCCAGTGTAGCCGCTAGCACCTTGAATTCTGCCTGGGGCCATTCCTATGTTTCACTTACCAGACTTTTAATCACTCACAAACTTGTACTTTCACCTTCTCCACCAGATACATCTTGTCTCCCAAGCCGAATAAACCCAAGCAGGTCCAGGTTTTCTTCTTCTTGGCAACAAAACTACAATTTGCACTGCATTTTGCACATGCTCCGTGTTCACTGAATTAAATACTTAGCTATGAATACAGAGGCTGATATCATCTAAATGTAAAAAGCCTTCTTTACTGTAGAAAAACCATCAGCAAGAATAGATTTTTTAAAGGTAATGAGGGTGATTAAGTTGCCAACCTTAACTGCAGTCACCATCAAAAATTACTCCATCTCCCTTCTTTTTTCAGCTAGATGATGGTGTTGTCTAAAATGGATTTCCTTAAAATCTTTAAACATGAACAAAACCCATCCAGACAACAAATAACTGCTCTTTTCTTCTCATCTGACAAGGTGATCTAGCATTATCTCTTTAAAGAAACAAAATTGCAGACAATTCACAGACATAAAGAAGAAAAATCAGGGAAGAATGGGAGCCCTGTTCTGCAAAGCCAGAGTTCTCTCACTGACAACACTGCTGCTCATTTTAAATAATCATACCCTCTGGCCATCAATTTCAGACTCATTATTTAGTATTCTCCATTGCTGCCATCAGGGAAACCACATTAGCTCAAATCAAATGCAATTTGTTGACACATTATACATCACTTATAAAATAATGCTTTATATTTTTATAGCAATGTGCTGTTTTCAAAGCACGTCCACCTTCATCAACTCATTGGATATTCACCACAAGTCTTTTAATTTTTAGTCTGTATTGGAGTATAGTTGATGAATAACGTTGTGTTAGTTTCAAGTGTACAGCATGGTGATTCAGTTATACATATATCTATTCTTTTTTCAAATTCTGGCCAGCAGGGAAGGGATAAAGAATATCATCTTTGAACAGATTAGGATGCAGAGAATAAGTGTCTACCTACATGCAGAAACCCGTGCTGCTCCAGGATTTTTGGATATCCTAGGAAGTAATGTGCCTTATGAAGTCACACTTTATTAGGAAAAGCCTAGTCTATCTCCTTGAAATAAAGAAAGACTAACTAACTACATATATATATATATATATATATATATATATATATATATATATATATATATCTCAATATGGTAAATCCAAGGACTTTAACAATAGGGTGGATCCCACAGGTGAAGAAGTCCCACAAAGGAAAGCAATGCCTTACCCTTGTCTAGGATTCCTTGTAACTTGCCAACTTTGAAATCACTATCTTGCCATCCCCAAAGTTAAGAGTACCCACTGGCATTATAGCTTAGACGACAGCAAAGGCCTTCTAACTACTTTGTACGGTTTTCATCTTCCCCACCGCCACTCACCACCACACACTTTTTCTTAGGTCCAGTCACCTTTCCCCAGGCTTCCCACGTCTCAGACCACTCTGCTTCTTCGTCCCATAAATATCAAGCCCCTTGCTTTGGGGAAGGCAGATTTGAGATGTGCTCTGCCGTCCCCTTGCTTGGCGGCCTTATGAATGAACCCTTTCTCTGCTGCAAACAAGAGTCTCAGTGTTTGGCTTGGGGAACGTCGAACCTGGTTTGGTAACACACGTGGGCACCAAAGTTGTGTAAAAGAATGGTCACGGCAACAGGGACGATTCTCACAGGTGGCGTGAAGGAAGGCAGATGCAAACAGCAGTCAATGTCTAGCTGCTTGTAGAGACAGTTCAAGAACACGCAGAACTAACCTTCGGTGACGGTGACGGAGTCAGGGTCATGGTTCCCACGGGCGGGAGGATGGGTCGTGACTGGGAGGGAAGGAACTTACAGGGTGGAGTAAGGTTCTAAGTCACGACCTGGGTGCAGGATGTACTTGAACATGTTCACTTTTTAAAATTCCTTGAGATTTCCATTTATAATTAGTGCTCTTCCCTGAACACTTGTCAGGCTTCAGTGCAACTGCTCATCTTTCCAAAAATAAGTCAAATTGCAGCAAGAACAAGATGTACACTGGAGTCATGTTAAGGACGAATTCAGCTGCAACTGAAGCCCTTTGGTACTCCCCACCAACTGCATTTCTCTCTCTTTCCCAGGGGACAGCACTCTCCTAAATTTGGTGTTCAACATCCTTCCATCCCTTTTTTGGTATTATGTTTTATATTCTTTTGCATGTGTTCTACTGAATATCTTTCTGCAAGTTGATTTCTTTCATTTGAAATTATAGTTTTGTAACTTAGGCACACTGATGCATCCTATGAGAGCATATGGCTGTTCAGTGCTCCATTTCATAAATATATGCCAGTATTAATTTACCCTTTCTTCTGCTGATGCCTTTGGTTTTTCAAGTTTTTTAATATTATGAACAAAGCTGAAACAAACTGTATTTCTTCAGGAAGTGGAAGCAATCTTCTCAAATTGCTCCCCAAGACACCCTACAGGTGCCCACTCCCACCAGCACCATGTGAGTTTCTATCAATCCACATCATCTCCAACTCTGGGCTATCAGACTTTTCTAATGAGTTCTCACCAACGTGATGAGAGTAAAACGGGCTCTCATCCTCGTTTGAATTTCCATTCCTAGTAGGACTTGCCTGCCGTTCCCTTTGTCCATTTTTGTAGCACTTTTAAGCTACTTCTTATATATGAAATTTCAAAATACAACTCAGCTTCTGTCACTCCATTATATGAAACCTCCCAAAGGCCCCCCTCTGCACTCAGCCCCTCGCCCACATGTTTTCCTCACGATGGCCTGTTTCTAGACCTGGAATGTGTTCGCGTCTTCCCGTCTCTACACTTTGCTTTTGCTGAACCCTCTCCCACAAAGCTTTTACTCCAGGATTTTCAGGTGTGTCTCTCTTTGGTCATTCAGAGCTCAGACCACTGGTACCCCCTCAGGCAGGCCTTCCTAAGTCACATCTAGTGGGGGGTTAGCCATCCTCCACCACACGACCTTGATCTCTCCTCTTTATAGTATTTATCACTCTCTGATATTACCTTATGTATCTATATGCTTGATCATTACCTTCTCCTTCAACAGAATGTTTGCTCCATGAAAGCAGGGCACTGCCTAGCTCCTTTACCACCGAATCCTCTAAACTGAGAACTGTCTTTGGCAAATGGTAGATGCCCAATATATGCTTGTTGAATAAGCCAATAAACAAATGAACCACTGAAAGCTTGATTTGTGAAGCAGAGACTTTTGTTAATATCCCCCATATGCTGTTTCTAGCTCTGTCACTTTGGCAAGTTACTTAACTTTTCTAAGACCTGTGTTTCTCACCAGTAATTTTAGTATCTATGTAGTAGTCGTTCCAGATGTTAGTATAGTATGTATAATGTCTTTAACAAAATGCCAGCCAGTGGTGTAAGTGATTAAGAAATCATAGACATCATTCCTGTTATTATCATAATACACTTTGTCTTAAACACTATTGTGTACTTGCATGTATATGTACGCACACACACACACACACACACACACACACACACACACACACTACTCATATGTTAGGAGGAAAATGCCGAATTCAACGCGTCTTCATACCCACCTGTCTACAATCACAGGCGATTTGGCAGATTCTTTAGCTATTTCAGAAGCCACGATATAATTGCCCAAAGAGTAAAAAGCTCTTCTAATGATAGTTGGTTCATCATCAAAGATTTTCCTCCACTGGCTGATGCAAGAGGGTGGTGACTTCAAGAGAACAGCCTTGAGTGAATCTGAAACTGACTGGGTCACAGTGGTTTTACCTGCAGGTCGGATACAAAATGCAGCACATCTCAACCACAGCCACGGTATCACTCCCAAAAGTGAACATTGATGTCAGAGCAAAGACATTCTTTCCCCCTGTTACCAGAAGGAGTTGATTAAATAATACAATTCTTTACAAAAAGTTGCCAATCCTTGGGAATTCAGGATTCCTGTTTGGTGTGAGAATGCTTGAAAGTAAAAAACAAATGGTCATCCCGTTTACAAACTAATGATAAACTCTGCTATCAGCTTCCAGGAACTCACTCCTCCCACCACACCTCACCTGACTCAGGAAGGAGACTCACGGGGAACCCCGTGACCCTGTGGTTCTCTCAGATCCACCCTGTCCTTGGGTATTCCCTGTGGCCCTTGGAGCCACCCTTTTCCTGCTGTCGTGTGTTGGACTAAGTGTGGGCACGTCCACTGTATTCTGATGCCTATCTGGCAGCTCCAAAGGCTTCTGCCCTCCGCTCCCTAGCTCTTCCACACTTTGTTTCCACAGGGGCCTCTGAACTGCCTGCAGTTCCTGGACACACCAGGCTGGTTCGGGTCCCCAGCTTCACCCTGCTGTTCCTTCTGTCTGGAGGCTCTCTCCCGCCTTCCTCACCCGACCAATTCTTGTCCTACTGAAAGCCCAGTCCAGGATGCATCCTTCCAAAGTCTCCCGGACCGTGACCGCCCCTCATCTCCCACACCGAGGCTGTACCCAGTGCCCTCCCATGTTCACCGGAGCACCTGAGGCTCCCCCCACCTTACGGGGATGGATAACGGAAGTTATCCATCTTTGTGTCCCAGGCCAGCCTTGCTCCATGCCTGGCACACGACAGAGGCTCACAGGAGGCTTATGAATTGAACCCTGTATAAAGTTTTGTGTGTCAAGAATTGTCTATTCCTACAACTCATTGCCTGTAACTAGAAGGTAATATTCTCTTACCTGTGGCATCCAGGCCTTCAATGACAATAACGGGGAACTTTCCCTTCTGGACCTGCTCTGGGCACTGGTCAACCAGGTCCAGCACAGCCCGGGCTTCAGGAATGAAGGATGTACACTGTAAAAGAATGTCCGTGCATCAGCAGCAAAGCAACGGGGCCCTGGCAGAAGCCACATCTAATTGCTGAGAAGAAGACGGCACAATGCTAACAAGGCATGAGCTATATTTGGCACCACGCCAAAATGTGAAGTATTTTGAACCTGAGCAAGGGCTGCCTTGCTTTATTTTGTCCCGCGTAGCTGAGGCTCAAAAAGGCCATAACTGTCGGGACCACCCAGCCTGCAACTCTCATTGACCAGCTTCCCCCAGAGGAGGAAGGGCAGAAAAGATGTATAATTGCAAAGCAGTGTCACGTAGTGACAGTGGAACCGTGGGCCCTGTGTGTCACAAATGTGGGAAATCAGCCACACTGTAGGCTCCAAAGAAAGCAATCAGCATCCCGTCCTTTGCTAAGCTCTTGGGGGCTCAGAAGAGTGCCAAGCACTGCAATCACCAAGCGGGCAGGGCGGCGTCTCCGGGAGATTCCAGGTTTTGAACTGTGCATGACCTCACGTGTACTCACAGCACCTCTACAGAGAGGCCCAGACATGTATTTTCTTCTTACGTGCTTACTCTGAGCCAGGCAACAGTCTAAGTGCTTTCACAGTATTAACTTGGCCCCTGTTGAAGAGAACCCTGTGAGTGTGCTACCGTTATTAACCCCATCTACGGATCAGGGAAACCAAGGCAAAGAAGAATGTTTAATAAACTTACTGAAAGTAACACAGGTAATACATGCCAGAGTTTGGATTCGAACCCAGGTCTTGCAATCTTAACCACTCGGAAATACTATCCCAAGGCTCATACAAGGTATCTAAGACCCATAGTCCAGCCTAGGGACCTGCCCAGGCTGCGCTCAGGCAGAATCTTAGCTGTCCCGCACCGAGCACCTCTTGTGGGTCAGATGCTTCCCTGTCCTAACACTGCAAGGCAGGTATTTTACAGATGAAAAGGCACAAAGCAACACGGAGTAGCCGAGTGTCTGGGTGGCAGCCAGTAAGCAAGCAGGCACCGCTTAATCTAAGTTTCTTAAAACCCCAAAGCTCACGCCCTTTCTCTACACCCCGACCTCCCGGAACAGGGTCCTCACTTCCAAGATGGCATTGCTTTCCCCCGTACCCAGCGGCACAACTCCCCCACCTCGGGCACCGCCAGCGCGGGAGCCGCACCGCTCCTGTTGGGATGTCAGTTTCCCCCATGGGGTTGGGGGTCCCTGGCGAGCAAGAATCTGGAAAGAGCCACGGTGTCTAAACAGAGGCTGGCCCACCGGCGACCTTCACCACCAGATTTGCGCTCGGGAGTAAAGCAACTCCCTGGCAAAGGGAGGTCTGGACAGGCCAGCCCCGCGGAGAGCGCACGGTGTCCACGTCCCTGGCCTGGGGGATCCACCCTGAGCGCTGGGAAGAGATCCAACTCTTACCGCCTCCAGAACGGCGCGGGCGGCCTCCCGGCGGGGGAAGACCCCGGAGCTAGGCAGGTCCAGCACCACCGGGTGCAGCGCGGGCTCCGGCACGGGCACGACAAGCTCGCGGCCCAGCTGCCGCCACCCCAGGCCGTCCCGCCGTTCCCACGGGAGCTGCCACAGCCGGCAGAGCGGGTCGCCGGAGAACTCGGCCAGGCGCGGGCGCGGAGCCTCCGGGCAGGCATCCAGCAGTGCCAGCAGCGCGCTCCGGGTGTCGGGGCTGTCGCGGGGGTCGCGGAGAAGGAAGCCGTGCTGCAGGCCCCCCGCCCCGCCGCCCGGGCGGTAGCACAGCAGGCGGCGCAGCTGGCACCGCCGGAAGGGGCCGCGCCGCAGCTGGTGCAGCAAGCGCTGGTGCAGCCGGGCCGCGCGCACCCGGGCCGCGCAGCCCGCGCTCCCGGCCACCGGCACGCTCAGAGAGTAGCTGCGGCCCGGGGGGCCCAGGAGCGCGGCCACGCCGGGGTCGGGGCGCGCGCCCGGGGCCTCGTCGCCCACTGCGAAATGGGCCAGGGTGCAGCCGGGCAGCTCCAGCGCGAAGCAGCGCGGCGGCGCCATGGCCCGACCGCAGGCCCCGCGCCGCAGCCCCGAGAGACGCGCGAGCAGCAGTGGGGCGCGCGGGCGGCGGCCAAAGACCATGGGCGCCTCCCGGTCCCGCCCCGCGCTTCGAAATCGAAACCCGGGACTCGGCGGGCGGCGCCGCGGGGAAAAGCGAAAGTGAAGCGTCAGCGGCGGCGGCGGCGGCGGGGTCGGCGGCGGCGGCGGCGGGGGCGGTGGCGGGAAGCGGGCGGGGCCCTGGATGGGGCGCCCTCCCCGGCCTCCGCTTCCGCCTCCGCCTCGCCGCGAGGTCGCGCCGGGAGCAGGCAGCCGCCGGGAGGGGATTCCCGCAGGGGCCGGGCCGCAGGCTGCCGCCGATGGGGACCTGCGCTGCGATCGATGGGGAGCGGGCACGGGGTGCCAGGCCCCGTTTGAATAATTCCTGGGAGTGTGTGTGTGTGTGTGTGTGTGTGTGTGTGTGTGTGTGTCTCACCTGCGCCACCACCGGCTCTTGCTCGCTCTCTGGTACCGCCGACGCCTCACCTGGGCTCGCCTTGCGGGCCTCGCAGACGCGGCCGCTCGCGACCCCAGCCCTGCGCCCCGAGCGCCCTCCCCGCCCGCGCCCGGACTCCAGGCCTGGGAGCCGCTGGAGCGTTTTCACCCCGCATTGCACACGCTTTCCCCTCTTTTGGAATTAACCCCTCCTTTTGCTGACTTTCAAACTGAGAAGTGTCCCCAGACTGGCACCTCTAAGTTGACTTACGCCAAATTAAAGTCGTGTACGCAGGTCCAATGAGACAGCAGCTTGATGGCCTGGAAGCGCCTTATCAGCCAGCAGCCGGCGTCAGATGTATTGCTGCCTTTGTATAGTAAAGCAGCATGGACAAGATTATTTGGGTGTTTTATTTTGTTTTTACTCATTGACTGATATCTTTGAAGATGATTGTCCAGCAGACCCAAAAGTTAGAATTGAAACAAAGATGGAAACCATTAGATAAACTGAAAGCATATAGTTATGATTTAATCAAATGTGCATTTAGCGTGGGATTAAGTTTAATTCTGAAAGGAAAACCCTTTATGATAGACATGAACTATTACAGATATGTGGTTGAAGTATGGTTAATAGGCAAGGAATAATTCTGAGATTAAGATGTTTTTAGCTCTTTGAGAACAGGATCATTTTTATACTCTGTGAGCAATTTGACTTTTGGACATTTAGGGAGCAGAGATGTTGTTACCTGTGTGGAACATAAGAAAATAGGAAAAGAACAAAGTCCTTTTTGTTCCTTAGGACAGGATTGCATCCTCCCATGAGCCTTTCTTGACCTTTTTTCCATGACCCCCCCCCCAATCATATCTGCTCTTAATTTAAGTTTTCCTCTCCATTTTCACTCACCCTCCTCCCTACCAGAAGACTGTGAAATTAGTGACACTGCAGGATCTGGTCTCGCTCAATGTTAACTGGGAGTCGAAGATTGAAGATACAATGTCTTCATTCATGAAGTGAAAAAAATCTCTGTCATATTTTTGAGCTCCAATTTCAAATTCCCAGGACAGAGAATCTGATGGACCCAGCTTGGGTGCATGTTTAGATTGAATAAACTTGCCTGTAGTAACCTATCCAGTGGGTGTGGAGGAAAGAAGCTGGGCCTGGAAAGACACTTGAAAGAGGTCCTTGAATGAATGAATAGCACAACTTTATTCATTTAAAAAGCCAGAGTCTTCAACACTAACAACGTCAACCAGGAAAACATGAAAGATTCTAGTCATTCTGCTCCTGGGGAAAAGAAAGCAGAAAGGGAGAATTAACTAATATAAATGTTGTAACTAATAAACAATAAAATGAGAAAATAACATTTATTTTGAAAAAGAGATTGGTTTTTGGGGATCCCTTCCATGGCCAGGCTCTGGCCTCCAGAGACCAGCTGGCACCACATAAAACCGCTCTGGGGGCCAGACCCCTGGGTTGTGGGCTTCTGATTTGAAGGGTACACTATCATATTGTGGAGTTGATTTTCTCACTAAGAAATATAGTTTATACAGCTCCCTGTGAGAAGAGAGTTAACACAGCAGGTGCAGATACTTACTCCTGGCATCTCTACTGGGAGCCTGGAACCATGATTCATCGTGGCCAAATCCTAGAAATATGCCCTCACAAGCTTCTTTATATCAGTCGTTGATGGTTCTGTGTTTGCACCAGGAACAATGGACACGCCACAGCAACTTGTCAGGGTTGCTTCGCACAAACATCAAGATTGGTGATGGGCACCTCATTCACAGATGGGGTCCTGAGATTAGGTGACCAAGACTGGTCACAGCTGGATGTGCCTACGTGTCCAGCCCACCACGTAATGGCAAACCTGAGACCCAAGCGGGCTTCCCTGACCAGCCATCTCACTCCTGTACCCAGGGTGGGAGTGCTTCTAGAAAGAAAGCACATCTATCTATGCAACCTAGATGGCGAAGGACTCAGAAGCTGTGCCTGTCTCTCCAGACTCCTCTGATGTTCATCTTTTTCCTGTTATCCTTGCTCTGCATCTCTTCCCTGGAATAAAGCCCACCTGTGAGTGTGACCTGTTCCTGTCCCAAGAGTCCTTATAGCCGATTAGCAAACACGTGGGTGGTCTTAAGGTTCCTAAAACACAACCCAATACACACACACACACACACACACACACACACACACACACACACACGGAAATTAAATTAAAAGTTCAAGGAACTCTTACTTTGAAGTGCTTTGATATTCCATTTTATTTACTTAAATACACACACTCACACACATAATTACAACTCTGTAAATTAGTGAAATGGCGCTCATTGGATGAATTAAATTACAACCAGTAAATGAGTGAACAGGAAAGACAAAGAGTTAAAGAAGATATTTGCAAAACATATAACTAAGAAAGTACATCTATACAATGAATTCTTATAAATCAATCATAAAAATGCAGAAAATCCAATACAAAAAGGGGCAAAGGATTTGAATAGGCACATCACAAAGGAGAATATCCAAATAGCTAATAAATATATTAAAAAGATGCTTAACATCATTAGTCATCAGGAAACTGGAAAGTAAAACCACAAGACACCACTCCACAGCCACTGAGATGCTAAAATTAAACCAGATAAAACAAGCATCTTACAGTGACAACACCAAGTGAGAAGAAAGATGTGGAGCTATACTTACATTACTCTGGTCGGAGTGTAAATCGGGCCAGCACTCTGGAAAACTCTATGGAATTATGTACTAAAGGGGAGTATATATGTGTATATATATATATATATTTTTTTTTTTTTTTTTTTCGATATGCGGGCCTCTCACTGTCGTGGCCTCTCCCGTTGCGGAGCACAGGCTCCGGATGCGCAGGCTCAGGGGCCATGGCTCACAGGCCCAGCCGCTCCGCAGCATGTAGGATATTCCCGGACCGGGGCACAAACCCATGTCCCCTGCATCGGCAGGCAGACTCTCAACCACTGCGCCACCAGGGAAGCCCTATACGTATATTTTTTAGGAACCAGTGATCCCGTTGCTGGGTGTATACCCAACACAGATGCATACTTATGTTGACCAAACGACGTGTACAAGAAAATTCATAGCCTAATAGCAAAATAGTCCAAATGCTCATTATAATTGAGCGATTAAATGGATTGTGGTATATTCCAACAATAAAATCCTAGATGGTTATGAAAATGAACAAAGTACTGGTAGACACAACAAAATGGGTAAATCTACAAATATAACATTGAGTGAAAGAAGCTATACAGAAAACAGTACATAAGGTGTGATTATATCCACAGGAACTTCAAAAGCAGGCAAACCTAGAGGATGGTTTTAGAAAACAGGACATGGTTATCTTTGGGGCAGAGGTAGGGTTTAGGGCCTGGGGGAAGGTACTGGACACGTGAAGGTCTGAGCAAAGTTCTGTTTCTTGATCAAGATGGTTGTTACACATGTGTGCTCATTCGGTCCAAAATTTGTTCTGCTGTATGTGTATGAATTGTGCACTTTTCTTTATGCACAAGATGCTTCAGAAAAAGACTTACCAAAGTAATAATATGAAGATTGCAAGTAACTGAACCGATTCTGCGATCTGCTGGTGTGTGGCAGCCGCTGTTTGATGTTACTGCAGGATGGTCCACATCAGGGAGCAGGGAGTACTCTGGGGATGTGCAAGTCTTTAAAGAAAAAAGTCCCTGTGGCTAATGAAAAATGGTAGTGACATTTGGCTGTTACCTGTTTGCATTTAGATGTCTTTAGAGATGGCTGACTCCTGAGAGGTAGAGACCAAGAAGGGGCTGCCTTGACCTCCCTCCAGCCCACACCCATCTTGAGCAGTTGGGAGAAGAAATCCCTCCCTGGCCTTTGTCAGCCATGACTTTGAATAAGAAAGTCTACTTCTCTTGAGCCTTACTCTTGGATGCATGGAGGAAGAAAGGTTTTGAGTGAATAAGCATATGTTCAGAGGATATCAAAGTGACGTTGACTTTTGTGAGCTCTTTGCCAGAAGGGACTTGGACTTATTTATTTTATTCATATTTATTAATATTTTATCTGATACATAGGAGCTTCTCAATAAACCATGGTTGAGGAAAAGAAGAAAGGAAGGAAAGAAAGAATCCTTGAGTGAATGAGTGAGTAAGTGAATGAATAAACAAATGAATGAATATAAAAGAAACTGGCCTGGATAGAACAGACTTAAGAAGTAATAATAGGGCTTCCCTGGTGGTGCAGTGGTTGAGAGTCCGCCTGCTGATGTAGGGGACACGGGTTCGTGCCCCAGTCCGGGAGGATCCCACATGCTGCGGAGCGGCTGGGCCCGTGAGCCATGGCCGCTGAGCCTGCGCGTCCGGAGCCTGTGCTCCGCAACGGGAGAGGCCACAACAGTGAGAGGCCCGCATACCGCAAAAAAAAAAAAAAAAAAAAAAAAAAGAAGTAATAATAAAATAATGTGATAGTAATTATCAATTATTGAGCAGTATTGCAAGTGTTTAAGTCCTGATTCAAATCTTCACTCCCTGTGTGACATAAGTTTCCCCAGCTGTAAAATAAGTTAGTGCCTGCAAAATATAGGCCAGTGCCTGGTACATAATGTTATATACATGCTAGATATTTCTAACTGATTATGTCTAACTCTACTTTCAGTGCTTAATAAACTTCATGTCATTTGATCCTTAAAATGCCCTGGGTGAAATAGACATTAATACCCATATTTCCCAGGTGTGTTAGCAAAATCAGGCAGGTAAAGAAAGTTACCCCGAATTAAACAATACTGGCTGACCAAAGATTCAAACCTTAAAATGTTTGGCTTCAAAAGTCTGTGTGTTTACCCTTTATGACGTATTTGTCATAATCATATTTGATATTTGATTTGAAATGGAAACTGATTTGATTTTCGTTTCTTCATACACATGTGATCTAGAAAAAACAAAACAAAAGTATTTCTTAATTGAGCCAGGCCATGGTAAGGTTATAAAATACTTTTGACTAAGTCATATTTCTCACTGCAGGCTTGGTAATCATTAAGCATACACTGGCTATTGTGCTGAATTTGCTTTCAGTTTCCCTCTCAGTGAAATGAAAGTCATCTTTGCTTCTATTCAAAACATAACACGAGTAGAATAACAAAAGCTGACCCGAACTGAATGATTTTCCTGGCACTGTTTTAAGTGACTCACATAAATTAGAATTTTCACTCTTCACAAATATCCCTTGAGATACCTGGTCGTACAGATGGGAATTGAAGATCCAGAGAAATAAAGTCACTTAGTCACCCAGCTAGTAAGTGACAAGCTAGGCTTGTGGTTTCATAAACTTAACCACTAGGACTATCCCAGCTTCCTACAAGTCTCATGAAAACATAAAACCACACACTCAAGATCAAACCCAATTCCCATTAAAGAGGGCTAAAGGATAGAAAATTTCAGTACAAATCTCAACACTTACTAGGAAAACTGTGAAAATAGATAATAAAAAAACACAATAATTCTTGCCAACTAAGAAGAATCTTGGTTATTAGAGAAATGCAGATCAAAACTACAGTGAGGAATCACCTCACACCAGTCAGAATGGCTGTCATCAAAATGTCTACAAATAAATGCTGGAGAGGGTGTGGAGACAAGGGAACCCTCCTGCACTGTTGGTGGGAATGTAAATTGATACAGCCACTATGGAGAACAGTATGGCAGTTCCTTTAAAAACTAGAGTATAGAATGTGGATATTATATACTGAATGTTGTGTAAACTTTATATATATTCGTACTTACTTGTATTTGCATAAAGAAACATTGGATGGTGTAGTCACTATGGAAAACAGCATGGAGGTTTCTCAAAAAACTAAAAAAAATAGATATGATCTAGGATATGACCATATGATCTAGCAATTCTACTCCTGGGCATATATCCGGAGAAAACCCTAATTCAAAAAGACACATGCACCCCAATGTTCATAGCAGCACTATTTACAAGAGCCAAGACATGGAAGCAACCTAAATGTCCATCGACAGATGAATGGAAAAAGGAGGTGAGTGGGATGAATTGGGAGATTGGGACTGACATATATATATTACTGATACTATGTATAAAATAGATCACTAATGAGAACCTACTGTATAGCACTGGGAAATCTACTCAGTGCTCTGTGATGACCTAAATGGGAAGGAAATCCAAAAAAGAGGGGATATATGTATACATATAGCTGATTCACTTTGCTGTACAGTAGAAACTAACACAACATTGTAAAGCAACTATACTCCAATAAAAATTTTTAAAAATAAAAATAAAATAAAATAAATAAATGAATGTCTAAGACACACACAAAAAAGATGTGGTATACACATACAATGGAATACTACTCAGCCCTAAAAAGGAATGAAATAATGCCATTTGCAGCAACATGGATGGACTTATATATTATCATACTAAGTGAAATAAGTCAGACAGAGAAAGATAAATATCATATGATATCACTTATATGTATAATCTAAAATATGATACAAATGAACTTATTTACAAAACAGAAATAGACTCACAGACAGAAGAAAAAACATGGTTTTCAAAGGGGAAAGGCAGGGAGGGATAAATTGGAGTTTGGGATTAACAAATACACACTACTATATATAAAATAGACAATCAACAAGGATCTACTGTATAGAACAGGGAACTATATTCAATATCTTGTAATAACCTATAATGGAAAAGAATCTGAAAAAGAACAGATAGATATGTATAGGTGAACCACTTTGCAGACATCTAAAACTAACACAACGTTGTAAATCAACTAGACTTCAATTTTTAAAAAAAGGAAGCATGTTAGAAAAGCATCTGATTTTCCTATTGTCTATTAAAAAAGGTATAGAAATGCATAGACATGCAGGGAAATACAAGGTCTAAATTTGAATATGTAAAAATGCGTACATTAAGATAAATTACTAAAGAAAGATTCAGGCATCAGTGTCATTATGTGCCTATGCGTTTTTTTGTTTTTGTTTGTTTTTTTGTTTTCAGTATGTGGGCCTCTCACTGTTGTGGCCTCTCCCGTTGCGGAGCACAGGCTCCGGACGCGCAGGCTCAGCGGCCATGGCTCACGGGCCCAGCCACTCCGCGGCATGTGGGATCTTCCCAGACTGGGGCACGAACCCGTGTCCCCTGCATCGGCAGGCGGACTCTCAACCACTGCGCCACCAGGGAAGCTCTGCCTATGTGATTTGACTGTGATCTGAAAGGGGATGCTGAGGCTCACGGAGTAGGGTCTCATCCTCCAAGGGTCATTCATTCTTTTCACTATTTGGCTCTCCTAACGAACTCTTGCTGAGTGCCCCCAGGTGAAGGGTGCTGGAGTGGAAGCTTCTACATGTTATGTCATGCACAAGCAATGCAACAGCTACAGACGTGGCTAAGTCTCTGTCTAGTTCTACTGCTATCTGCTAGATGGAGATAGAGATTAGATAGCAACACCTTCTCCATCTGTATCCAGTTAGGAGGCTATTATTTATACCCCTATTATTTATAGACAGGGGGAAGCAGCGGGGCAGAGAAAGCAGATGTCAGTCTTAGCCTTGAGCCTTCAGTCTTGGCCCTGTTCCAACTTTCATTTTCATAAAGAGAGAAATCGAAACTTGTGCTCCGCTGAGAGTTAATCAAGGAAGGTGTGTCCCTCCTCCCCGTGTGACAGGTTGCCGGGGCACATATAAAGTGAGCCTGCAGCTGCAGGGCAGCCTCAGGGAACCTGGCCACCATGTGGATGCTGGTACCCGTGTCATTCACTCTCAAGCTGCTGAGCGCCTTCGTGCAGCACCTGGGCTCCATGTGGAGCAGCCTGGGGACCCTGTTCCCCCGGCTCAGTACAGCATTCTGGCTGGCAGGGGGCCAGAAGAGCCAGCAGCAGCGGGGCAGGAGAAAACCAAGGAAGCCCAGCAGGGAAGACAAAGAGGACCGCGATCTGCCCATCACCCCCATCAGCGTAAATTATCACTTCACTCGCCAGTGCAATTACAAGTGTGGCTTCTGCTTCCACACGGCCAAAACGTCCTTCGTGCTGCCGCTGGCGGAGGCCAAGAGAGGCTTGCAGCTGCTGAAGGAAGCGGGTGAGTCCGGACCCAGTACGAGATCAGGGGCTCAGCTGGTACGTGGCTGGCTGACAGGAGGGGGCTGGGAGCGCGCATGGACTGGACGGCTCCCCCAGAATCCTAGCGGTTCCCACAGCACAGGGAGGATGCCCTCCCTCCAGAGGATGTGGAGGTGAATTTGGGGATGGGTGTCTAGGCCTTCCCAGCCCGCAGAGTCGGCTGACCTGGGTGTAAGTGGAGCAAACCCATCCTCCTGACGCTGCTAAGCTAAGCGAGCCGCGCCTGCACCTGCAGGGTCCCGGTCCGCCCAGCCCGCGGAGCGAGGCAGGTCGGGAAGGTCGTGCTGCACTCTGAGTCGGCCCGAAGCACTTGGGGTTTCCCAGAAACAGTTAATGAGGAAGGTTGCAAACAAATTCAGACACTTTGACTTAAGAAACGCGATAGCTGAATCTTTTATTTTGGATTATTTACCTGTTCTTACTATGAAACTTTAGAGAAACTATTTACGACTCAGACAAGGCAATGCCTTTGCTCTGGAGACTCTCACTCGGTGTCACCACGTCAGTAACTCGAAGGCATCTCAGAGAGACCCCAGCCTGTCCAGTTCTACGGTGACATCTTCCGCTCCAGGTCTGTCCTCCTGTCTTCACTAGAGCAAGTTCAGCCACATGGCCAACTTTTTTCTCAACTTGCTTACCTTTTTTTTTAGTAATTTATTTATTTAGTTTTGCTGTGTTACGTCTTCGCTTCTGTGCGAGGGCTTTCTCTAGTTGCGGCAAGCGGGGGCCCCTCTTCATCGCGGTGCGTGGGCCTCTCACTATCGCGGCCTCTCTTGTTGCGGAGCACGGGCTCCAGACGCGCAGCCTCAGTAGTTGTGGCTCACAGGCCTAGTTGCTCCGTGGCACGTGGGATCCTCCCAGACCAGGGCTCGAACCCGTGTCCCCTGCATTAGCAGGCAGATTCTCAACCACTGTGCCACCAGGGAAGCCCCAACTTGCTTGCCTTTTTTACAGACATGTAACATACATTTGCACAGACCTGCACACACCCAAGTAAACAGCACACAACTCTAGACAGAAAACAGCAGGGCACCCAAAGCGCACGCTCCCTTCAGCCCCTGCCCTTCCTGCCCAGGATAACCACTAGCTCTTACTCTAACACACACACTAGTTTTGCCGGATTTTGTGCTTGATATGGTGAGATCGTAGGCTTGCACTTTACTGGATCGGACTCATTTTGCTTCCCATACGCCTGCCCAGTCATCCACAGCTCATCCAATGCCTGACCCACCTTGCCGTTCCCATTGGGGTCTGGTTCAGGGTCTCATTATTTCTCACCAGGACTGCTGCAATTCATCTCATTGTCTCTGGGTCCCCTCTGAAAGCACATTATCTTACTAAAATATATATTTTGATGGCTAACTCCCCCACTTAGCTCTCTTGCATGGCTTCCAAGCCCAAACTTGTCAGCACAGGCTTCAAGCTCAGTGTTGCCATCCTTCACCCCAATTCCTGAAGGGCCCCAAGCTGTGGACACATCATGTGACACAGTTCTCCCACAACACCTGCATCGTGGAGCCTGTGATCGCACTGTTCTCTCTTCCTGGAATGCTTGTCACCTCAGTCTCTGTTGGTGAACTTTCAAAGCTCCTTAGAATTATCCCTGGTCCTCGTCATGCAGAATGAATGCCCTCTCACCTTCCTTTGTGATCCCATGGCATTTGTTACAAATGCATGTATTATAGCATGTTTTATTTATTTTATTTTTTTACTTGAATGAAAGATTCTTTAAATCCTATAATGCTTCACAGTTTTCAAAAGTTTCACACACATGATTTCATATAATCCTAATTATAACCCTTTTTCTCCCTAGCCCTATCTTGCCCCTCCCCACTTCCCTCTCCCTGCTGGTAACCACTAGTTTGTTCTCTATATCTGTGAGTTTGATTCTTTTTTGTTTTATTCACTAGTTTGTTGTGTTATTTTAGATTCCACACATAAATGATATTATACAATATTTGTCTGACTTATTTCACTTAACCTAATGCCCTCCAAGTCCATCCATGTTGCTGCAAATGGCAAAATGTCATTATTTTTTATGGCTGAGTAGTATTCCTTTGTGTATATATACCACATCTCCTTTATCCATTCGTCTATTGATGGACACTTTTAAAAAAATGTAAAAGCTTTTGCACAGCAAAGAAAACCATTGACAAAATGAAAAGACAACCTATTGAGTGGGAGAAGATATTTGCACATGATATGACCAATAGAGGGTTAATAGCCAACATACATAAATAGCTGAGACAACTGAACATCAAAAAACAAACAACCCAGTTAAAAAATGGGCAGAACTGAATAGAAATTTTCCAAAGAAGAAATGCAGATGGCCAACAGGCACTTGAAAAGATGCTCAACACCACTAATCATCCGGGAAATGCAAATCAAAACCACAATGAGGTATTACCTCACACCAGTCAGAATAGCCATCATCAAAAAGTCCACAAATAACAAATGCTGGAGAAGGTGTGGAGACAAGGGAACCCTCGTACACTGTTGGTGGGAATGTAAATTGGTACAGACACTGTGGAGAACAGTATGGAGGTTCCTTAAAAAACTAAAAATAGAATTACCATATGACCCAACAATTTCACTTCTGGATATATATCAGAAAGAAGTAAAAACACTAATTTGAAGAGATACATGCACCCCAATGTTCATAGCAGCATTATTTACATTGCCAAGGTATGGAAGCAACCTAAGTGCCTACTGCAGCATATTTAAAATTGTGCTCTTGTGTTTTGTTTTTAATATCTGGGTCCCCAAAGAGTTTGAGTTCCAAGGTTGAAACCTAGCATTCTGCTTATCTTGCTGCCTAGCAAAGTATCTAGAAGGTAATAGGAATCTAATGAATGTTTTTGAATGGATGAATTAGTGCATGAATGAACAAATGAAGAGAGGTCTGGGGTTATGGAACAAACTTAGCCTCTTGATTCACACGGCCAGGATTTGAGTTCCTGTTCCAGCACTTAAACAATGTGTCAAGACATTTAACTTTCTGAATATCAGTTTAATATTCTTTAAAATACAGACAATATTGATAACTCATATATCAACCTTAAAAAGTTGTTACAAGGCACAAATAAATAAATGCTCATATGTTTTTTAATAGAGTATAAACAATTACAGTTATAATTAATACTTTTATATCATGACCTCTCAGTTTTAAGTAAATAAAACCAAAGTTAGTTAAAATGGTTAAGGTATAGTATGGGTGATGTGTCCTGTAAGTAAGATTTCTGGCAAATAGAGGAAAATCTATTTTGGTAGCTATTAAAATTTTAAATTTATTTTTAAATTTAAACAATAAAAGTACATTACATTTAAAATGACTGCTCTGGCTGCAGATGCTTCTAAAATATATTATTTACTTCTTTGGCTTTTTTTTTTTTTTTTTTTTGGCTGAGTTGGGTCTTTGTTGCTGCGCGCGGGCTTTCTCTAGTTGCAGCGAGGGGGGCTACTCTTCATTGCGGTGCACAGGCTTCTCATTGCGGTGGCTTCTCTTGTTGTGGAGCACAGGCTCTAGGTGTGTGGGCTCAGTAGTTGTGGTGCACGGACTCAGTTGCTCCGCGGTATCTGGGATCTTCCCAGACCAGGGCTCGAACCCTTGTCCCCTGAACTGGCAGGTAGATTCTTAACCACTGCGTCACCAGGGAAGCCCACGTCTTCGGCTTTTGAACAGAGCAGACTGAATAGAACTCAAGCATTATGAGCATCAGCTATTGATCCGTGTGCCGTGACAGGATGGCTTGTAGGTTGGCACCACTGTGAATTAATTGCTCCTCGTCTAAGCTCTTAGCAACATCTCTACATCCTGTTCGTTCAGTTTTCTCATTCTTTCATCACCTCTAACCTAATCCTCAAACTCCTCACGGGCTACATCACTGGCCAATGCACTGTTTCACTTTCTCTAGTTATCTGCCCCTATCTAACCACACTTTTAGGGGATCGTATTTTTATTGGATAATAATGCTTATCGTACAAGCCACCTCCTAGCATGTTAGCTTATAAATAGTGAGGTGTTATAATTTACCATTGCCCCATTGTAGAAACATCTGAGAGTAAAAGAGGGTGCTAGAAAAAACTAACTGATGAGATTTGGTCCTCCATAAACTGGGACTGTCCCGGGAAAGCTAGGATGGAGGGGCGACCCTGCACACTTAGAAAGATCAAAGGCTTTGGAGCTTAGGCGTACGTCCTAGTGCCGCTTTTCTCTCATCTCATTCTATTACATTGAGAATATACTACTTTTGCCATTAAAATAATAATGGATGTTGGTGAAGTGGAAAACTAGAAGGAAAAGCCGTGCTCTGTCTGTCCCAGGTATGGAAAAGATCAACTTCTCCGGTGGGGAGCCATTCCTCCACGACCGGGGCAGATACCTTGGCCAGCTGGTGAAGTTCTGCAAACAGGAGCTGCAACTGCCCAGCGTGAGCATAGTGAGCAACGGGAGCCTGATCCGGGAGAGTTGGTTCCAGAAGTACGGTGAGAGCCTCACGTGGCACGGGACGGCCGCCTCTGTCACTGTCTGTTGCTCTATTTCCCTCCATCCCGGGCTTTTGGCCAGGCCTGCTGGGAATCCAAAGGGAGGAAGGAAACAAGTGGGCTTGCTCTAATCTCTTTTCAAGCTGGTAGGGCTCTAAGTCAACAAGTATGACAAGGCAGATAACAGAACAGACGAGCCCCAGAACTCTTCCGTCCATGATCAGCGTAGCTAGTTTTAGCTGAGCCGCTAGTGGGGAGAATGAACGCAGTGTGCAGTTTTGCAAGCCCTGACCTTATCGTTTGCTATTCATGTTTAATTTTTAAAGTATTTTCGGAAATAACTCTATTTTAGTAGTCTCGTGTACAAAGTAAGTGATTAGACTAGAACAGTCGTTCTCACCTTTGGCTGCATATTTGGCTACTGAGGAACTTTATAAAATATCTGTACTGGGACTGGACTCCAGACTAATTATATCAGAGCCTCGTGGTATGTGGACAGGCCAAGTTGGGGTGCTCCGAGGGATTCCACTATACGACCCAGGGTTACGAACCCCTGGTCCTAAGACTGGGAAGCTAAGTTTTACATAGATGTTAATATTCAGAGAGCAGTACCTGGAATTTAGGAGGCACTTGAAAAATGTTAGCTATTATTACTACTATCATTTTGGGAAACAGTTCTAACTGAACTCTTAGAGTGTGCTTTGCTTTGTGTAAGTTGTTTGAGCCTTGAAATCATCCAAAGGGTAGTTGCACTTGTGATCTGTTGAGGACACTCACAGCAGATCTCTGATAAAATCCTCCTTCCAAGATGATGAAGAACTGGATGTGGATCTGGGTGTGGATGTGGGTAGAACAGCCCACCTGAGGAAGGTTAACAGGAAGACCACAGGGCAATGAGTCAACATCAAAATGACCGTGAAGGGAGTCACTCAGTGAAAGAGGGGGTTCAGAAGTTCAAAAGTAAGCTTTGGGAACCAGATTCAGAGCAATAAGACAGGGTTAGGGAGCTGTGTGATCAGAGAAGAACTGGTTGGGTTTGCTGTCTGTGTCCCCAGGGCAGCGTGCTCTCTCCAGGATGGGCTCTACATGCTGTCAATATGGTGTAAAGAGTAGGGACCAGGAGGGTTGCTGCACCTTTGGATCAAAAGCTCAA
This sequence comes from Delphinus delphis, assembly GCF_949987515.2. NCBI lineage: Eukaryota > Metazoa > Chordata > Mammalia > Artiodactyla > Delphinidae > Delphinus > Delphinus delphis. Next base: position 85,476,500 of record NC_082694.2, on the reverse strand, counting down.
AGGTTGTACGGGAGAGGTGGTGCCAATTAGTGAATTCGGAAGTGCCTAAGTAAAAGGATCATTAGCGGTAGGGAGACAAAAAGAAAGTGTAAGGATTATTAATAGTGGACACGTGGACAGTCATTTATGAACTTCCGTTGATCCTGGTCCTATATGGGAGTTCAAGGTTAGCGCTGCCACATGCTCAAATTATTAAAGATACACCATAAATCTACATTCTGTGTTAAATCTATCCCCCCAAAAATAGTTGCAAAGAGCTTGAAATATTTTTAGATGTCTGGAGGAACAAACAAAACGTTTATGTCTACCTATCTACCTACCTATGTCTACCTATGGTCCATAAGGCTCCAATTCTCCACCTCTGGCTTAAAGGCCTGTGTCTGCATCCTTGGATGGAAAAGGCTAATGGTGACGGTTTTCCCTCAGGGGAATATTTGGACATTCTCGCCATCTCCTGCGACAGCTTTGACGAGCAGGTCAATGTCCTTATTGGCCGTGGTCAAGGAAACAAGAACCACGTGGAAAATCTCCAAAAATTGAGGACGTGGTGCCAAGATTACAGAGTGGCCTTCAAGATAAATTCTGTCATCAATCGATACAATGTGGACGAGGACATGACGGAACAGATTAAAGCCCTGAACCCCATCCGCTGGAAGGTACGTACCGAGTCGCTTTTGCTGGTTGTAATTAAGAGAACGGTCAGGAGAGACTTGCTTCGGCAAAACCCGAAATGATAAGGATACAGAGAACTATGGACTCAGAGAGCCAGTTGGGAAAGCAGGCCCTTGGTCCTTCTTTCAGCTCTGCTAAACGTTAACTACTTACATTCTCTTTGCCTCAATTTCCCCCTTATAAATGATTTCCTTCTGAGAAATTGTGAAAGTAAACATAAAAGAATATGAGAAGTGCTTGGAGATTTTCTGAAGAATATGTTCATAGGAAGTCTAACTCGTATGTGTTTATTAAAATAATAAGACTGATTTGTCTTAAAAACTCTTGGCCTATTTATAAATGGGTATGTGTTCTTCATAAATTCTGTTAGTTCATTTTTCATAGCATTATTAGAAGCTTTTGGGAGAAAGGCCATCCCCAAGTGGTAGCAAAATTCATTCCCAAGATTCATTCACCCAGATGTGTGCTTTAGGACTTAGCCCCACTATCAGCTACTAAAAAGTCTAAGGTTCAAATACTCGTAAGCCAGTTCACAGTGACTTACAGCACCCACCATGCACAGATGCTTACAAAGAATTATAAACTGAAGGTTTCTGCCCCTGGCTGTTCTTCAGAATGAACTCAGGGAACTGTTTCAAATCAGCTTCTTGGGCCTCATCCTATACCCACTATCCTGAAACAGATTAGCAGGAGGGTTTGTATGAATATGTATTCTTAACAAGCTGCCCCGATGATTGCTATGCAGGTATCCAAAGTCTGTGCCTGAACCCCAGACTAATGCAACTAAAGATAAGATGTAGAATTCAATTCTAGCAAGTAAAAGAGTTAAAGAAAACTCTTGTAATATAAAGCTATGTGTGCTGGGATAATGTGGCAGGGTGAAACAGGCAAGCTTTATTTCTGCCAAAGAGCCAGGAAGACTTCGTGTAGGAGGAGGTATTTGGCTCCTGCTTGGACAGAGGGATAGAATTTCCACAGGTAGAGAAGACCTAGGGAAGGAATTCCTGTCTAGACACCAAGAAAACCTTTCCTATCAAAGCTGCCTGGGATGTGCTGTTAATCCCACGTTAGCATTCAGAGAAGGGTTGTGGAGATGGGAAAGGGATTAATGTATTATTTTCCTGAGGTTATCCTGTAACATGTGGAAATGGGTTATGGGAAACAAGAAATGTTTCTTACTTTAAAAAGTTTTAATTTGTATGTTGAACTTGATGTTTGGTTATATATGTGAGTAAGCTGGAATATCAGCCACTCTTCCAGGTCCAGGAGGAACTGAAAACAGCTACAGAAACAGGGGTGATGGGAGGACCCCAGGCTATGACCCACTGTGTGGAGGCGTCAGAGGAGAGCCAGAGGGCTAAGTTCCAAGCTCTTAGATTTCCCTTCTAGAGCCCCCTGCCAGTCATCACTCATGTACTATACTTATATATTATAAATACATATTATATATATTTTTTCTCATAGCTTTGGTTTGCTCATGGCTCCTTGTCACTTCTTCTCTATCTCTTTTCTCCAATCTTTCGACCCCTACTCTGGCTTCCACTTGCCTGATTCACTCCAGAATTGCCTTTTCAAAATTCTGACTTTTTTGGAGGGAGAGGATTAGCTGCTGTCCATTTAGAAAACAGTTTTTGCATCAGATCACTGAGGTCTGCAGGATGCAAATTGATGTAAACCTGGATCAGGTGTCAACTGTTATGCAATTGCTCACGTGGTTCAGAACCTGGTCCTCCAGGCAGCCTCCTCCGCGGGAGGCCCTGGGCTTGCAGGCAACCATGATTTTGTAGTCTGAAAATATTAGGTTATAAGACTAGATCAAATGTAATCTAGAACAGTTTTTAAAAATTTATATTTTGGGAATGTTTGGGCTTCTAGTACCATATCCCTAAATTTCAGGGCATGTTCTCATTTCCCCAGAGCAGTGTCTTTCTAGAATGTTCCCTAGTTGGAGGAGTCTTCTTTGCTCAGGAGAGGTTCAGGGAGAAATGAGATTTGGGGCAAAAAGAGATGGAAAGCTCTTCACAAAGCCAACACCACACTTGTGTTTCAGGTCTTCCAATGCCTCATAATTGAAGGTGAGAATTCTGGAGAAGATGCTCTGAGAGAAGCAGAACCGTTCGTGATAAGTGATGAAGAGTTTGAAGCGTTCTTGGACCGCCACAAAGACGTGCCCTGCCTGGTGCCCGAGTCTAACCAGAAGGTTGTATGAAGCAAATGTTGTTTTGTTCCCCGTCACACATTTAGCTCCAAACAGGATAGTGTCTCCACCAAGGGCTGCACACACTGCGGCTTTGGAGGGTTTGCGTGGAGAGATGGGAGTAGTCTCAGGGCTGAGGTGGAAGTTTCACCAGATCTTTAGGTTTCCAATGTGAAAAATTGGATCCATCCTGTCAGTCCAAGTGTATGTATCATGTAATTTAAACAGTGTCAGCCAAAGCACGTCTACAGTTTGGAGCTTCCAGGTGTTATCAGAGACAGAGTAAATAATCAGTGTGTTCTCAGAAGCTAAAGAAAAAAAAGAACTTATTCAAAGCTACATTACTGCAGTGTTAGGGACAGGAATAAAAAATTGAAAGTAGCCTGATATTCAACTTACAGAGAACAGGTAAGCTCATGTTCCCTGTATGGAATGTTATACTGACTATATAACCTATTTCAAAGAATATTAGGGAACAAGGATAAATTTGCATGATATGATATTAGGTACAAATGAAGAACTATAGGCAAAATTCATTTGACCTTTAATCCTAATGTGCAAAAAAGGTGTGTATGTACACATCCCATGGTCATCTTGGGATAATGGGATTATCAGTCATTTTTGTTTACCTTGATAACTGTTTGGACTTTAAATTTTTCTAAAATAGGTAGTTTTATTATTTTTAAAGTATTTAAAAATCAAAAGCTTTCCCCATCTTCCGCCAAAGAATCTCTCCCTCATATGCTTACATCATATTAGAAATTTGAGAACAAGGATTCATTCCTTATACTTCAGAGTAATGTTGACCAGAGTACGAATAAGAAAATTCCTGAATGGGGTCAGAGCAGCTTTTGAAAAGAAGCCAGAGAACAGAGGAGAATATTCATATCTCTACACTATTTTATTTGACTTTTTAAAATTTGTCTTAATTACACAGGTAATGTGAGATCAAAGAAAATATGTCATAAATTACTGCTTTTTGAGCACTTCACAGAGGCTTCATGAGCCAGAAATATTACCCCCATTTTAGAAACTCTGAGGCTGGGTCATAGGATTAACTGACCTCACCTACGTGACAGAAAGAGTTAGCTGACCTCACTCATGTCAGAGGTAAAGTGAGCTGATCTCACCTACATGAGAGGCGTGGTTAGCTGACCTCATCTGTGTCAGAGGTACAGTGAACTGACCTCATCTATGTCAGACGTATATTAACTGACATCATCTGTGTCAGAGGTGAAGTTAGCTGACCTCGCCTGTGACAGAGGTAGAGTTAGCTGACCTAACCCATGTCAGAGGCAGAGTTAACTCACCTCCCTTAGAGCCCAGCAAGGGACAAACTGGGGTTTGGATAACTCCAAAGCCTGAGAAGCTTGCTAGTCAGTTCATTTCAAACTTCATTGTACAGACACCGCCCCCCCGCCCCCCCACCAGGCAGGGTCTTGCTAAAATGCAGATTTAGAGTCCACAGGGTTGGGGAAGTTATTGAGAGGAGGTGACCACTGTTTGACCCAGAGCTGGACTGGGGCAAGTGGAGGCTCCTAACCCCTCCTCTGTCTTCAGGACGTGCACTCCCACGGTGAGACCATCTGGATGGCACATGTGACTGAACCCAGCTCAGGCTTCTCTATAAACTTTTAAGACGAGCAGAGGGTGCTGAGGTCTTCTTGTCTTGAAGGTCACCCAAGACAAGCTTTGTGTGTCGGTTCCCTTGCTTTGGTGAGGTCAGTTCACTTCACCTCTGACATAGGAGAAGTCAGCGAACCCTGCCTCTCTTGTAAGTGAGATCAGCTAACTATACCTGACAGAGGTGAGGTCAGTTAACTATATCTCTGACATAGGTGAGCTCAGCTAACTTTATCTCCAATGTAGGTGAGGTCAGCTAACCATGCCTCTTATGTAGATGAGGTCGGTGAACTCTGCTTCTGACATAGGCGGGGTCAGCTCACTTTACCTCTGACGTGGGTAAGGTTTCACCCAGGGAACTCCCAAGTTTGCAAACCAGCAAGCAGGTCTGAGGTGGACCCACGATTCAGCATTTTAACCAGCTCCCAGGTGATGCTGATGCCTGGCCCACCTCCAGACATTCAGGAACAAGGTCCCGAACTGGCCATGCAAAGGAGGAATTGGCAAGCTACAGCCTGTGGGACAAACCCAGAATGCAAGCCAAGAACGGTTGGAAAAAAAATCAGAACAAGAATGACATCTGTGACTCATGAAAAGTATACGAAATGCAAGTTCAAGGTCGATAAGGAAGGTTTCAGTGGAACACAGCCATGCTTCCTCTCTAAGCATTGTCTACAGTGGCTTTCAGTTGCCACAGAGACCACATGGTCTATGAGGCTGAAAATATTTACTCTCTGGCCCTTTACAGAAAAACGTTTGCAGACTCCTACCTATATGGGGTACATATAGAGGGTATACCTTCCTATGAGAGTGTAGGCACACTCTCTATATACCTATAGAAGGCATAACTAGTTACAAGTAATGTAAGTAATATTAAAATCCTCAGATAAGCTCCCAGGTAATAGCATTAAAGGGATTCTGCTTTATTCACTGAAAAGGGGGTCCATCAGAGGCATGGCGGACACAGGGAATATTGAACAATGAAGGACAGGGTTCCCCAGAGCTAGAGGAAATGGGGAAATTAGCCTGGGGGTTTCACTGTCAGAGGAGCTTTCAGAGTGGCATGTGACCCTTCCAGCATGGGGCAGAAGCCAGCCTGCTAGAATCTGCTAGAATCCGAATGGACACAAACAGATGGCTCGGAGATGAGTGTTAGGTGGGTATGGGGCACTGGCAGATGGCTCACCTTGTAAGGGACGCATCTAAAGACACTCAAGAGATGTAAGAAATGTGGCCTCCAGAAATAATAAAGCACAAACACACAAACGCGGTAAGACAGGCAGTTGAGCATACATACTGAAAAATATGCTCCAGACTAAATTGGTGTGTGATTTCTGCTTTGCAGATGAGAGATTCCTACCTTATTCTGGATGAATATGTGAGTATGTCTAATGCATTATAAAATGATCCCTTAACAATTCATTAAGCGGCAAGGTCAGGGTTGAGTTATAATCAGCATAACCATTTAGTCTATATTCATTCTTTCTGGCCAGCATTTCATGTTTTTATTGTCACCGACTAACATTAATATTATAGAGCCCTTACTTCGCTGTGTCCATCTCTGAGCTAAGGGGCTGGGCAGGCAATGGCTTGAATCTGGTCCCAGTGTTTGCACACACCCGCACTCGATGGTCTTTTCCCTATGGCTATGGATCCACGGGTGTCGCACGGAGCTGACATCACACAAAGCAGTGTCCTTTGTTACGCCATCTTCAGCTGGGTTCTCTGGCCAAGGGACACCCAGGGATCTTTGCAGGAAGGACACGTCACCCTTGACGTTATTGCCTTTAATACCTCAGATGCTGCCAGCTTGTCCTCTGACAGATAGCTCTTGGCTTTGGAGAGAAGAGGTTACAGTTCCTCTCCAAAAGCCACTGGTACCTTCCTACCCCACTGCCTTCCAAAGGAAGAGATATGCCATCATTCTCCAAACTGAAAAACAAATCACTTCTCCCTTTCCTTGTGTCTTTTTCTTTTCTTTTTCTGTCCCAATTCATAAACTTTTGCCAATATTTCTAGCACTGGACAAATAATTCCATTCAAAGATCTGTTTTTAAGAAATGAGCTCCAACGAGAACCATGGCTTTTCTATATTTAAGCTGAATTTGGTGTTTCGAGAAATGCTTACTGTGACTTTTGATATTTTATTATTTTCAAGTTAAATAGTGATGATTCACAGTCATTCATTTGTTGTCAATATGTGCTTTCTTTAAGGAGCAGAGGGGAAAAGGTGGTAACACAAATGTTCAGTTAATGGGTTCAAGGTAGAGAGGAAAAGTCAAACAGAATTTATTTTTGGAGTACCATGACTAGCTGGGGATTGTTTTTTTTTTGGCTGGGGATTTTGACCAATGTTCCTCCACAAACTCTCTGGTTTCTGTACAGTTGGAATAAATAGAGTAGGAGCAAAATTTACTTTTGGCAATCTAAGAACATTTTGATTCAACAAGTGTTACTACAAAATGCTGTGTGCCATGGTAGGTCACAGAGGTGTGAAGATCTGGTTCCTGTCTGTAAGATGCTTAATCTAGGATAAAAACCAAGACCCTTAGCAGGGCATGTGCTACTCTTCTTCATGTGGGACCTGCCCGCCTCTGTATCACCTTTCTTACCATGCTATCTCCCTTTCATAAAAGAAGCTTTTACACTTTTTTTTTTTTTTTTAAATTCCTGCACACACAGTTTTCACTCCAGGAATATCATCTACCTGAAATTTCCCAAACTCACAGTACTGTTTCACGCTTCTGGGCTTTTACGATATTGTTCTCTCTAGTTTACAATTTCAAAACATAACTTAGACGGCAGCACTTTTTGGAAACCTTTCCTGATTACCCCGCCCCCCAGTGGAGGGACAGGCATGTGTATATAATTCTGTTTATCGTGCCCTTACCTGGTCTCAGGTGTTCACGGGGTGATGGGAGCTGGTTGAGTACAGAGATGATGTCCCCAGAGTTCAACGTCCCCAGTGAAGCATCTGGTTCACAGCTCTCCACAAACATCTGTTGAAATGATTAGAACATCAAAAGTCATTTTGAGTTGATCCCCCAAATTGAGTTTTACAGGAAATATCCCAATTTCTATCATGAATTTCCTAGATGCGCTTCGTGAACTGCAGAAACGGGCGGAAGGATCCTTCCACGTCCATCCTGGATGTTGGCGTAGAAGAAGCTATAAAATTCAGCGGCTTTGATGAAAAGATGTTTCTCAAGCGAGGAGGGAAATACGTATGGAGCAAGGCGGACCTGAAGCTGGACTGGTAAAGCTGAAGGCTGAACAACCTTCAGCCCATCTGTGGGGACCGCCCTGGCACTCAGCGCGTGGCTGCCCTGCTTCCCGTAGGCACTGCCAGCGGCCCCAAATTCGATTTTCAGTCGTACGTGGGATCTGATTGCCTGTGGTAACTGAACAGATAAATAACTGGGAAAATTGAAATCCTTAGAACATGCAAGACCATTAACTTTAGTTAATTAGCTTATTATGGATTTAATTTTTGAGTAGTATTTACTGACTCCTGTATTTCCATTTTGAAGATATTTTTCTAGTCCTTTCATTTGATAGTTATTTTCCCATATGGAAAAATTACAAATTATCTCCCCCAATTATTTCTGCTTGCGGTGAGGCTCTTTCTTTTTCGGCCTTTATATCACTGCAATCTTGGACTTTTTACCCAGAAGTTTAGAAATAGTCCATACATGTTTCCAAGAATAAGAAATGCTCATCTTACCAGGCTTTGATAAGTACCTAGAAGGAGATAACTCCTCTCCCCGGGGCTCTGCATGGCCCTGACCCACGCCGACTATTCCAGGAATGTGAGTGATCTCTGCTGCTCCCCTTTCTCTTCCAAGATTCTTAACAAAACCAAGGTGTGCTTTAAATTTAGTGAGGAAGTTGACATGGGGTCAGGGCTTGGGTTGCTGTGTGAATCTGCTGAGTCTGTCAGGCAACAGCATATGAGTTTACTTGCTTGGTCGTCCCCGTGTCCCTGAAAAGCGCCACGTTCCTGGACTGGCATGAACTCATCTGCAAAAGCAGCAGGCAAAGGTGGAGCAAAGGGTGTGGCGAAGACTGTAGGATGAACCAGAATTTTCTGTAAATGAAGCTGTGGCACAATATAATATTTCCCATTTAACTCTGAATCACTTGGAATAAGAATGTAATCTAGGTCAATATAAGATCCAGAGCCTTCCTTTGCTAGGCTAAGAAAGAGCTTGAGGGAAAATGTCACTGAATTGGGACAAGAAAAAAAAATTCTCCTCTTGGAAATACCACATTCAGTTTTTTCATGCAACCTAGACAATATACCATTTCCTGGGAAATAATAAGTTCCTATCACTGTTTTACAAAAGCAAAATCATGGACAATTTTTTGCTCAAAGAACTCTTGTAATCCAGCTGCAGTTCCAGAGTTGGCCACTAGGTGGCATTTAAATGTTGCCTGATTCTGCTATGCAGCCATGCAGAAATTCCGCTTCAGAATCTTTTTTCAACACTTTTTGAAAGTGGTTTATGTGATTTTTTTTTTTTTCCCAGAAAAGATATTCCTACTTCAAATTTTAAATCACTGTAATTCAACTGAAATATGTTTGTGTGTCTTCTGTGATAGAATTGTTGTCATGTATTTTCCATTTTATTTTATGTTTTTAAGAAAAAAAAAAGAATTAGAAAGTTTTTTTCCTCTGTGGGTCTTGACAGTATCTAAACCATGACGACCTTAATATAATCAGATAACCATAAAACAGGTTTTTTGTTTCTTACTTAACATGAGTTTACTTTGCTGACCATTACATTATTCCACAGAGAAAGGGCACATATGTGAAAGCACAGAAGACATTGTGTGGTATCCAGTAGATGCTCAATTATTATAATCTGAAACAAAATCTGAATCTGAAGCCCAAATCCTCTGAGTTGAAGTGAATTTCTCTCGAGTTGAGGGAAACTGCATTTCTCTTTCCCCAAAGGGAAGTATAAAACAAAACACTACACTTGAGGAAAAAAAAAAAAACATATATATATAAAGAGAAAAAAACAAAAAAATAAAATACAAAAATGAACAAAAATCAGAAAAAAAGAAAAACAAATAAGCTATTTTAAATGCACTTTCCAGCTGTTTTTACACCACAACTCCCTTTCTTATGCACTGAGAGAATTTTCAAAGCCTTCATGTTTAAAATATTCAAATGTTCATTTTTCTTAAGTGGGAGAAGTCAGGACATTTATCATTAGAGTAAAATTCAAGTTTGGATTATATAACATTTTGCTTTATAGTTTCAGTTTTTAAATATGTGTATTAGCTTTGTGAGACATATTCCTTTTTATTAGGAAAATAAAAGGTAATTTAAGTGAGGTGTCTCAATTTAAGTGTTAAAGGCAAGTATTCTGTGGTGCTTTCAATTATTGCTTAGTTTGGCTTGTGATACTATGAATGGAATTTTGTCTTAAGAAACCTAGAAAGATCAGACATTAGTAGCAGTGTACTGGTTTAGAAAGGATGAACCATCTCTGTTATTTAGTGATAAATGCTATGAAAGTTGCCTGTTTAAGTTTGAAGATGAATGAGATCATTTGGCTGAATCATCTGAAATGTCAGCCCTTATTCTATGACAATCTGGAGTTGGGAGTCTAACTGTTGGATCAGTAACGAGAATCATGATACTAAAACAGGCGGACAAATTCTCAATGAGGCTCCATCAGGCAATAATTCATCCCGTAGGCTGCTCTTCTGTTGAAAGGACTGTTTCATTCACTGCGATTCGTTGAAGACTAATCATGCAATAAGATTTTAAGGTTTTTTCTTGAGTATATTTAGGACATTCTTAATTTTAGAGAAATATATGTAAATATGTATATTTTTTCTCCATATATGATGCTCTTGACTACTGGTCTGTTGTATTGTAAGATGTTATAATACATTAAAGTATTTTTCGTACATTACCTTCACTTTCAGTGGGTCAATGTAATGAAGTCTCTCCTTGGTGTGTGTTTTAAAGTAATTACATGCTTTTACAAACCACCCTCGCTAAAGGCAAGCTTCTTGATAAGCAAGAAGCTTATCAATAATTACTAAGCACATCTCAACCAACCCACTGGGCAACAAGATGGAGCAGAGGTGAGCCCCTGGGGAAAAAGCTCCTTGTGTTCTAAAGTAAAAGCCAGCCTCTTGGGGGCCCAGTGTCCAAAACTCGATCCCTTCTGAAGGAATGAATTCCTGCAGACAGGCAGCAGGAATAGTACCAGCCCAGGGTACGAGTGGTCGTAGAACCACCATTCTGAGTGTGACCCGGTCAGCAGTCCAAAGGGCAGGCGTCTGGCACCCTGGAGTCCAAGGACGTGCAGAGCTCCCCCCGAACACCCAGTTCCAAGCGATCTATTCAGTCACCTCAGATGCATCAGGCCGGCCCTGCCACTGCTTCCCCTGTCAGCCTGTTTCTCCCTCCCACCTGCTTCCTGGCTGTGGGAGCTAAGAGTTTCACATCCCTAGCTCCAATGCCCACCTCACATCCTCCAGACGCAGACTCGTCCTCCTCGGACATGCGGCATTTCCCAGACATGTACTTGCACTTGATCTCTGGTTAAAAGCACTCACTTCTTCAAGAAGGATATGGCCTCACTACCTTTTCCCATCCTGGATACAGGCCAACACTGGGCTCCAGCCCCCAGGACAGAGGTCAAATCCAGGGGCTTGAAGACAGTGAAAGAGACTCAAGGGGCAGCCAAGGTCCTCTGTCATCGTGGCTGGGACACAGACAGCCACATCTGGGGTACACAACCCAGTGTCAAGCCACTGCTGGCATATGTTGTACCAGTCAGGGGAAAAGAATGGGAAATTATGCAGAAAACCCACATAGCAATTTCAACTCAGATGCCATTGAGCTGGGTTTGAAAGACCAGAAAGACTTTAACCACATTTCCCCCCCCATGATTCTAAAAAGAATATGCATTTGGAGAATATCTGAAAAACAAAGTAAAGCAAAATGAAGAAAATAAAAATTACCCATAATTGTATCACCCAGAGGCAACTGCTAATTAATTTCATGCATATGTCCAGTAATGCATAGTTTTAATAGAATTGAGCTCTTACTCAATTTTATTTTCCACTAATATCTTATGAAGGGTTTTAAAGCCAATTAGCATTCTTACACTTTAATGAGAACAGCCAGTTCTTAACAATTCACACAAAAAGATGAGAAGAGATTCAATGGTATTCTAAAAAAAGCAGTTAATTTGAAAAAAAAATCACTGGATTTCGTTTTTGAGTTGTTTACGTGTTTGATTATGAATGTGAGTGCAACTTGTGCTCTGGGAATTCACTTTATCTAGAAAATATACATATAATAATGAAAAGAAAGCTTCTCTGCGCAAGTTCATTCCAGGAAGATCCAGGGAACTGCCCAAAAGTGATTTATTTTTTCACCTGGGGCCATCTCGGCTTGTCCTTGCCTGATTCCTTTTTTTTTTTTAGGCTGCGCCGGGTCTTAGCTGTGGCACTCCAGTATCTTCCTTGAGGCACGTGGAATCTTTCAGTTGCGGCACGCGGACTTCTTAGTCGTGGCATGAGGGCTGTTAGGTGAGGCATGTATGCAAAGTCTAGTTCTCTGACCAGGGATCGAACCTGGGCCCCCTGCATTGGGAGCATGTCATCTGACCCACTGGACCGCCAGGGAGGTCCCGTCCTTGTCTGATCCTGCTCCTAATTCCCATGTGTGAGTTTTTCCACACCACCAAGCAATTCTCCCACACCAGCTGGATTCAACTACAATTCAACTCAAGTCTGACACTCTCTACCTGGTGGTAGCATCAGATTCTACAGGTTAAGGGCTCTGTCCTACAGGACTGTCCCTCACCACCCCTCCCCCCAATGCAGATGCCAATCACAACTGCAGGTTGTCACCTGTGCTTCTGACTGAGCAGCTATATTGAAGGTTCCAAGGACCCCCTCCTAGGATTGGATTAATTTGCTAGACCAGCTCACAGAACTCAGAGAAACATTTTACTTATTAGATTACCAGTGGACCGTGAAAGGATATAGCTTAGGAACAGCTGATGGAAGCGGTGCAGGGGGCCAGGTATGGGGAAAGGGCCCAGAGCTTCCATGGCCGCTCCAGGGGCACCAGTCTCTCCCAGTCTCCACATGTTCACCAACCTGGAGGCTCTCTGAACTCCGTCCCTTTGGGTTTTTATGGAGGACTCATTACGTAGCATGACTGATTAGGTCACTAGCCACTGGTGATCGAACTCCCCTTCTGGAGGTCTGGGGGTGGGACTGAAAGTTCTAACCCCCTAATCACATGGTCGGTGCCCTGGCAATCACCCCCCACCAGAGGTGGCCTAGGGGCTTTCCCAAAGTCCCCTCAATAGTGTAGCAAATACATCCATATTGATGTCATTGAGATAGGCTGGGACCTGGGACCTGGGACCCCCTTACCTAAATGCCTGCACCTGCACAAATGTCTCCTACAACAATGGAATAAAAAGAAACTATAGGGGCTAAAAGTAACTGTGCACTCGCACAGTTGGGGCAAATTATGAACAAGATACAAAAAGGCTAAAACCCAACGGCCACTTCTGAGGTGCTGGGAGCAAAAGCAGGGGACCGCACGTGCCCCCTGTACACAGCACCACCAGGGGGTGGGCACACCATCCAAGCCACCCCTCCTGGACCCATCTATGCCCCCGCACCCCAGTTAAGGGACCAGCTCGCCCCCTCTGGGGAGCAAACAAGGAAACCTGTTACTTTTTTTCACTCCCTCCTGCTGTAGCATGAGTCCCAATAAAGCCTTGCCTCAATTCCTCATCTGACCTCTAATCAATTTCTAGTGATTAAAGTGATCCAAGAACCTAGTAATATCATCACTTAGGAAAGTCCAAGGGTTTTAGGAGCTCTGCACCAGGAATGAGGATGAAGACCAAATATGTATTTCTTATTATAAATTATGATCTGTCACCCTGAACCCCCTTAGCTCCATGTCTAAATAGACTGACTTCTACCAGTTCTCTCTTGGAGTTTGGGTTGTAATAAGTTTCCAAGAATTCTTCCCCATAAGCTGTTACTGAGGAGTCACAAGACGTGTGTGTGTGTGCGTGCGTGTGTGTGTGTGTGTGTGTGTGTGTGTGAAGCAGGAGCTGTGTATTTTCTCAAGGGATACCTCGTCACTCCTTCCATCGTAACACAGATGTCACTTTATTCAAGTGTTGTTTGCACTGAACTGACCTGTTGCAGTCAGCTCAGGTGGCCATAATAATACACCTTAAATAACAGACATTTATTTCTCACAGTTCTGGAGGCTGGAAGTCCAAGACCAAGGTGCTGGCTGACTGTGTGCCGGGTAAGCCGTTCCTGCTGCCCTCACGTGGCAGAGACCACCGGTCGGTAACACTGGGGAGGACTCGCCTGGGCTCCAGGCTCTGGGAGGGGGGTATTCCCTCTGCCTCCCCACCTCCCGGGACACCCAGACTCAGCAACTCCAGGTATTGCTTGGTTGTTATTTGTTTGTTTGCTTGAGTCTGTGGAGCCTTCTCTTGATGATTAGATGTTCTAACTGTGCATCTTCTTTCAGGGAAATGAGACGTGGCCTTACCCTGAGATCCTGTGATAAGAAAAAGTTCTCAGAAATGCAGCCGGGCATCCAGCATTCATACACAGATATGGAATAAGACAGGGAGGAAAGGGGAAGACAGAGAATTGCTACAGACCTTCATACACATGCAGGATGGGGACGGAGGAAGAGGAAGCTGCATTCTTTCATCCCAACATGGAACCATGGTGTCAGAGCCATGGACACCACGAGAGTGAGGAAAGTATGAGAGCTCGGGTCAGGCCCAAAGGCTGATGACCTAACGACACCAAAGGCAACAGCAGTGAACTGAGGTCTGAAATATGAGGAGAAGTTTCCCAGCTTGTCCGGGGTTGGAGAACTTAAAGAGATTGAATCATCTCCTTAACATAAAGGATCCTTAAAATCATAGCAGAATAAAAGTTAAATACAAAGAAATCAAATGGTTCTTAGAGACAAACAGAAACAAGAATCTCCAAAGGGGTCTCCAGGTCTGTTTAGGTCCAGAAAGGGTCTTTGCAGCCACGGTTCTATTCTTACTCCCATGGTCCCTCAGAACTGTCCATCCACAGGTGGTACCCAAGGCCCCGTGGATCCTGGCTGTCCAGGACCCACCCTCCACCCTCATTTCTGGTAGACAAACCCACTGCCTCGCCCAACCAGTTGACCCCGCCTGATGTGTCCTGGTTCTCCCCTCTGTGGCTGTGCTGGGGCTCTTCCCGCTGTTCACTATGTCCGGGTCAGCTCTCTGGGAGGCAGGCTCTGCCTTGGATGTTTCCTGGCAGGGAATGCTCTCTGAATGGCTCTCATAGGGAGTGGGGAGAAGAGGGCCTGGGAGGAGGTTGCAATAGAGCTTCAGCTGATGGGACTTGGCTGGGACCCTTCAGGACTGTGCCAAATTAATGCAGTTGAGCAGGCCTTTAACTCCCAATGGACCAATGATTGGAAGCACTGCCTCCAGACATTTGGGTGAGGCAGCTTCCTTTGGCAGAGGAGAATTCCCAGGAAGTGAGCTGTCAACACCCCCTCACTCCAGGCAGCTTGGGGAGTGAGTGCTGCCTGGAAACATGGTTCCATGGTAGGATGGAAGAGCGCAGGTTCTATAGGCGGGTCTGTGCAAAGGCACTGCTGCATCGACCTGTCAGATCTCACCCAAACCCTGTCCACTGGACGGAGCTCATGTCCTGTTCCCCTCTCAGCCTTTATTGTAAACCTTTAAGACATTATACCACATGGCCACACACATGAGGAATGAGCTCCGGGCACCACAATCTCTGTTCTGATTCTCACCTGATTTCCTCACGGTGTTGCCTTTCTGCCTCTCTGATACCTCCATTCCTTCCAGGTTCCCATATTCTCTGGTTCCTGGCCACCTGCCTCAAACATGCTCTCACATCTAAGACTTGATGACTCATTCTACTTACCTGGGACTGCACATTGACTCTCCTTAAGACCCACAGTGCATTACTGTGACTCGACAGCAAGTCTAGAACGAAGGCATTAGTAAGTGTAGGCTAGGTTTCCATAGCTTAACACGTGCAAGTGTACATTCTTCTGGGAATTACCAGAAGAATCACCTAACAGGAGGTAACCCAGGAACCCAGACTGATTTCACTGTAGGGTCCAACCGTCTCACTAGGTGCCTGTGTGCTCAATGTGATGGGGCCAGGCCAGGCCAGTTAGAGGTCTTGAAATTCTTCTCTCTGCCTCAGCTCAGAAGTGACAGTCCTGTGCACAGTCTGGTGAACAAAATGAGTCACATGCCCCCTCCTACCTGCAAGGGGCTGGGAGATGTGGGGAAGTACGTAGATATTTAGTGAGCATCAAATGTCTGCCCACAATTAAGTCCATCTAATGTTGAATATAACAGTCATTCCTTCAGAACTGGAAAAGCCTTTTAAAATTCTGTCAAGCCACAAGGGTCAGATCCCATTGATTGTTCTAGAAAAGCAATATAATAAAACATGAAAATAACTGGATCAGCCAAGAACCTTGAGTAATAGTACCGTGGGTGTCACCAACTGGCAGCGATCTTGGGACCTTCAAGGGCCACTTTAAACCTCAGTGTTTCTATGTGTGAAATGAAAAGATGAGATTAAACTTTCTCTCTGGTCTAAACGTCTGCGTAGAACCTATGGCCTTTGCATCTGAGCCATATAGAAGTACAAGGTAGCAGAGAGTCCTGGAAGACAAGATTTATCTGTTTCTTTCGACAAATATTTATTAAGTGCCCAGAACTTGTTCTTACTGTGCTGGGGTTGGTGGTGAACAAGACAGAAAATGATTTTACTTTCTGAGAGAGTGCCAGAAAACTATCTTTACTTTTTTATTAACATGGTAGCCTTCTTGCTTATTAGCATGTACTTTATCACTTTGGTATGACATTTTTATTTTTGTTATGAAATTATTCTCTAAATCGTAGTCACCCATGGGCACTTTCTAGCTACTTGTATTAGTGTGCTAGGGCTGCTGAAACAAAGTACTATGGGTTGAGTGGCTTAAACAAGAGAAATTTATTTTCTCACAGTTTTGGAGGCTAGAAGTCTGAGCTTAAGGGACCGGCCAGGTCGGTTCTTCCTGAGGGCTGAGAGGGAGAATCTGTTCCAGGCCTTCTCCTGGCTTCTGGGGCTTAGCTGGAATCTTTGGTGATGCTTAGTTTGTGGAGGCATCACCTCATCTCTGCCTTCATGTTCCCATGGCGTCCTCCCTGTGTGCCTGTCTGTCTCAAAATTTACCCTTTGTATGAGGACACCAGTTGTATTGGATTAGGGCCCACTCTTCTCCAGTACGACTTCATCTGCAACAACCCTATTTCCATATAAGGTCATATCAGGAGGTGGCGGAGGTTAGACCTTCAACCTATGAATTTGGGGGACACAATTCACCCCTAGCAGTGCTGTTGTTAAGTGATTGCAAGGATGAATTTCCCCTTCACTTGTACTTTCTTTCCTGAAGTTCTGTTTTTCTTCCTTAAGCTATCATGCTTTTTTTTTTTTTTTTTTTTTTTTTTTTGGTACACGGGCCTCTCACTGCTGTGGCCTCTCCCGTTGTGGAGCACAGGCTCCAGACACGCAGGCTCAGTGGCCATGGCTCACGGGCCCAGCCGCTTCGCGGCATGTGGGATCTTCCCGGACCGGGGCACGAAACCGTGTCCTCTGCATCGGCAGGCGGACTCTCAACCACTGCGCCACCAGGGAAGCCCCATGCTTTGTTTTTTTGACCACACACTTTATTGTGATGGTAAGGCAGTTTTGCTTTTTTGCATTTTCTCTCCACGTGTTCTGGGAAAATACCTGGAGCCTTGCACTTTTTCTAGCTCCAGGGGTCTTTGTACAGCAGAAGGCAGAGCTGCCTGAAGACAGCCTCTCCGGGCTCCTTATGCGGATGCTCCACCTGCGGAAGAGATTATTTGGGACATCTAGGCTGGGAAGGAAAGAGAAGAGGTCTTTGTGGGAAGGGAGGCAGGGGTGGGACGATGAAAGCTTTCCCAAGAAGCCCCGAGAACGGCAGAGACTTGGCATCACCCTGCGAGGTGGGGAACATCTCAGTTTCCTGTGTACCTGGAAGAGAAGCTGAGCACAGCCTGCTTGCAAGGGACTGCAGGGCTTGGAGAAGGGACTGCTGGATGGACAGGGTGACGGGCTGAAGAGGACAGGTTACATCCATATCTCAGCACTGTAAAATCCCCCAGATTCCTGTGCGCCTCTAGGGGGAGAGAAATAGAACAACAACTGGCATTCTGATTACTTGCTGCTCTAGAAATGAGGAATTGAATTTAAGTTAATTTTAAAAATTAAAGAAATGTGAATTTTCTGTACTTTCAGAATGTGTGATTATGAATTCATACAAACTCCATTGTCTAAAATTGTTCTGTTTTCAGCCACCAGTGTGAATCTTGAGCTTTGCTCAATTTTCTATGTAAAGGAGGAACTTCATGATGGACTTCCATTTCTCCAGCCTCTGGACCATTTATTTACTGTGGCACTGATTCCCTGGCCTGTAACCATCTAGCACAGAATCTTGCCCTTAGTAGGTAATCAAAAAGGGGCTTGTACAGAGAGGGAATGATGAGTCACATTGCCCACAGGCACAAACGCTTAGCAACAAAGGGCATTTTTTAAAGTGATCTTGACCTGACAAACCTCTGGGTGAGATGGCTGAGAGCCCTGACCTGTGCAGAGGGTCAGTCGGAGAGAAAACCAACCAGTGATGGGTGGACGTGACCTTGAGAGACATTGGAAAGAACCAGGAAGGTTGCTCAGTGGCACAGCTCAGAGCAGATGACTCTAGTCTTTATTTATTGAGCACTTACTATGCTCAAGGCCCTCTGGGAAATTCCATGCAAAATTACTTCATTGCTGTTCTACAGAATCTCACGACCTAATAAAATCAGGCAGTAAATATCCAAAGCATGAAGTCTAAGAGATGCCATGATCAGCATATTATATAACTTCAGACTCCTGGAGGTGGGGAAAGCAGTGATGGATTGGGAAGACTTCACAGAGAAAAACGACATTTGAGATGCAGTGTATGGCCTGCTGCAAACTGTATTGTCAATGATGGTGTCCTTTTTCCCCATCTTCCCGACAAAAATTATGTTAACAAAGACAAACAAACAAACATGGGAATGAAGTCTCACACACACACACACACACACACACACACACACATCACTGCTTAAGGACTCAGTGACTCAGTTGGGTAAGCAGTTGGCTTTGCACCTCAGCCCTCTTCCTGCCAGCCCTCCCCCCATCCCCATTCCCATGCCCCTGCTAACCATACAAACATCTGCATCTCAGTATGGGCCCATTCATCCTCCTTCCTGCTATTTGCTGTCATCCTTTCATTCATTTAATCATTCATTCATAAGCAGTATTGCACCAGTACGTTCCTGGTACCACAACCAGTGTATAGAAGGGGTGAACCTATTTTCTGTGAAGCTCAGGCCTTTATGCAGAATCATTTTCATCTTCTGGTGAGAGGCTGGAGTAACCAAGTGTTGTTAGAATTCTTCCCATTGTGCCTTTTCCTTGAAAGATGACATTTGTACAAAGAATTAGACAAAGGCATCAGAAGTGCTCATTCATATTTGGGGAGGAAAAATATTTACTGGAATAACTTCTCAATGTAGATGAGAAGATTTATTATGATTATGATTTTTAAAAAGACGGTTATGTAGTAGAGGAAGACAAATGATGCGGTGTCAAGATAGTTAAGAATTTTGTAGTTTGGGGAAAAATGAGACAAATAACAGCTAAGGATTATGGAATCCTTACAATTTTCCAGTTATGCTGAGATTGCTTTATGCATATTTGCCTTATTAACCCCTGCCAAGATCTCGATGACCATCTGTATTTTTCAGATAAGAAAATCAAAGCACAGAGAAGTTAAGTAACTTGCTTAAGGTCACTGGGCCCGTAGGTGATGGCATTAGAATTCGTGTTGAAGAAAGCTATGGTGGTGGGTTTTCCCATACTTCTGGAGAAAAGAGTCTGTCTATTGAAGGAGGCATTCTTTCATACGCACCAATAGGTTTTGTTCAGATACGCATGCCTGAGACATATAATTTAGCACTGGTGCAACTTCCAGCTACTAGAGGGAGTGGCAAAGAGAAATCTTACAGGAAAATTCTACCTTCAAAGATCTTTGGCTCTAACAAGCTAGAAACCCTAAGCATAGGAAGTAAACTGCTGTGCCTGGATCTCGGGAATCCCCAGAAGGAAGGACCAGACAACTTGCCTCCAGTTCTCCGTCCGTCCAAGCAATCAGGTAGTGGGATGCAAAGACATTTCACGTGACGCTGGCGTGGAAAGGCCCTCAGCCTTCATCTCAATGTCCCCACATGCCGGGGCATCGAGCCCAGGTTCTGGGAGCCCCGATCTGCTCTGAGGCAGTGCTCTTTGTATCACCCGCGCTAAGAGTGTTTTGGGATCACCCATTTCTCTCCTGTTTTGCTGATCGTTTCTTCCCGGCGCATCGGCATCTGGGGCAGTCTTCTGGCTGCCGCCGGACGACATGCCCTGTGTGCCTCTTGGCGGCGTGAGGTCCGGGTGGTCCTCGGGCACCGGGTTTCCCTGCGGGCCTGCGCGGCCCAGGGCGGGGCGCGGCGGGCGGGCGGCAGGGGGCGCTGCGCGCCGGACGGGGGCGCTCGGGCCGAGCCTGTGCTCCCCGCGTCTTTGTGCCACTCGGCGCCGCCGCCCACTCTCCCCCCGCGGGCCGTGCGCCCCGGCTGGAGGGCGGACGGGAATAAAGGGCAACTCCGGGCGCGGCGGCGGACGCGCAGCGCGGACACCCGGCCCCGGACCGCGGACACAGGCACGGCGCGCGGAGCCCCGCCCGTGGCCGAGCAGGAGCGGCGGCCCCGGGGCCCCTGCCGCGCGGGACCAGGTGGGTGACGCGCGTCCCCTTTGTGTCGGCCTCGCGGGAGCCGGGCGCGGCCGAGGGGCCCGAGAGAGGTGGCCGTGCCGAGCCGGCCTCGGGCGCCGGGATCGGGCAGGGGCGAGGGCCGGTCCGCGCCCAGGGTGCCACCCTGGCCCTGCCCCTCGGTGGCTCCGGTGCCGCGGCCCCTTCGGGACCCCGCCCGCCTCCCCGGTCCGCCGGCTCTGCAGCGCCGCGTCCCCGCGCTCCGGCCGGTCCCGGAGCGGCCCTGGGTTGGGGGCCGCGGGACGGACGACCGCGGTGGACGGGGTCTGGCGAGGGCGAGCCGCCGGGGCGCGGGGCGGGGTGGGGGCGTCGGGAAGGTTCAGCCCGGCCAGAGTGGGCCGGCGCCGCGTCCTCCGCGGGGCACATCCCGGCGCCCGATGCCCGCGGCCGCCAGCCTCGCTCCTCCAAGCCGTCCCCTCCCCAGGGGCGCGCGGAAAGTTCCCTGCGGGTCTCCCTGCCCCACCCTCCGGCGGTGGCTCCCCAGCTTCCCCGTACTGTCCTGGGCACCCAGCTCTGGGCGCTCCTGCGAGCCTGGAGACTCAGGGTCGCGGGGAGGAACGGGTGCCTTGTGCACCCTTTCGATCTCCATAGGCAGACCTCTGGATGGGCACTCCAGAAGTTCTCTCTGCCTGCACTTTTCCCAGTGAACAATTATAATAATAGTAAAAATCTCGCTCAACAAGTATCCCATGCTGGCCTTGTGCCAGGCCTAAGGCAGGCGGGGTGAGGGAGCCCCAGGGGAGTATCCCCAGGGGGTCCTGCTGCCCTGCGGGGGGAGGGAGCTCTGGTCCCTGAACTAAAAACGGACCTCACGTCTTGCTTTGAACTGTTGTGGGAGGAAAGCCTTTTTCTAGGAGCGGGCCTGGGGATCTGATAAGGACACATTCCAGTGAATCTGGCCGGGGGCAGCTGGCAGATAAGCTGTGCGGATAGTAAAGTGTGAGAAGGAAAGTGCCGTGTGTGGACACCTGCCTGAAGAGTTGTGAGCTCTGTCAGTGCCCAGGAGGTAGAGGCAGGGGAAGGAGGGTCCCAGCTGCTGGGGAGCCTGGTACTGGGTCAGAGCTTGAAGGAGGGGCAGGTTCTAGGTGACAGGAAGGGCCCCAGGCCAGAAGGAACTGCCCAGCGGAGGAAGGGGGAAGGAACACAAAGTGTGACCCTCGAACTTTCCCACAGGCCTGCAGCCCAAGTGTTCCCTTTCCTGGTACTGAGACTCAGGACCTGGTCTTCTGCAGTTTTCCAGCACCTTTTTAATTTTTGCTTTTATTATTTTTTAGAGAGTACAAAGGAATTATGCCTAGAGTGGTCAGATGAGGGTAGATCGTGAAATTCTGAATTCCAGGCCTCCTTTGGCCTTGATCCTGTGGCAGTGGGAGCCACTGATGCTTTTGGAGAGTGAGCTGGGCCCGGATTTAGAGTGGTGAAGGCGGGGTTGAAGGATGGGGACCTCACCTTACTGTCCAGTGTGGGGTGTGTCGCCTTTAGTCCCCAGCGTGGGCTCCCACCTGTGCCCTTGCCCCTTACGAAAGGTCAGGCATGGATTCAGAACCTCAGGAGAAAACAAGGTGCAGATGACCTAATTTTAATGGGAGGGGCCTTTTCCAGATCCAGCACCACTGGGGTTTGGGAGTTTGTTTAAAGAAGCTCTGATTCAAGTGTCAGGACGCTTGGAAGAGGAGCTGATGAAGGGAGAACTCAAGTGCGGGGGGCAGAGCTGCAGCCGGCAGATGATGGTATGGGCGCCCACGGGCTGTGAAGATGGGGGTACTGAAACCTGCAAGAGCACTTACCAATCCCTGTGTTTTAGAAGCGTGTTCCGGTGCCCTTACTTTGATCGAGTGTAATCCCTGCATCCAGGTCTTCACCTGAGTTCAGGGCTTGGCTTGTGGACTCGATGTGGTTTTGGACTTGGAAGGGACTGCCCACACTTCACTTGAAGCTGCTGGCGTTTAGCGGGTGAATGTGCCGCTGGGCCAGACGGCGGCAGGGCCAGACGCCGGGAGCCACGTTGCCTGTTTTTTCCACTGTGGTTCATAATTTGTCCCCACTGCCTTCTTTTGTGCACACTTCTCCTTCTTGAGAGCCTTTCTCTCTGGTGTAGAGACAGGGGAAGTCTGTCCCCGCAGACAGAGCATCACGGAGCTCGCTGGTCAGCACAGGTCACCAGGCCAGCCGGCCCACTGTGACGGAGGACATTGTGGACTGGAGGGGGGAGGTCAAGGGCCCCAGCGACACAGAGGGCCATGACTGGCCTGGGCCTGGCATCAGCTCTCCCGACGGTCTGCTGTTCTTTCTCCTGTTCCACCCTAGAACTGGGAGGATGAAGACGTGTCAGCTGCCCTGGGGTCTGTGGTCTGGAGCCCCCCAGACTCTTCCAGCGCATCTGGCCAATAAGGACCTCCCCTGGATCCCTGGGGTGTGGAAGATGAGAGGCAGCCACGGGGCTGTGAGTAGAATGGAATGCTTCTACGGAAGATGGACCCTCCCTGTATTCCCTTGGGTAGTTTCCTACCTTGGAGACCCGAGAACTAAGTTGAAGGTTCTTTCCTTTAAGACTGGAAAAGTCACGTGAGGCAATCCTTTCTGGAACCAGCCTCCTCTCTCCTTTGTTTCTGCATTACTGACACACATGAATACCTTTTCTTAATTAGATGAAGAAATTAAATGGAAGCAACTGTTCACATACCTGCTGGGGATTCGGGCTGAAAGGCAGAGCTTGTACAACTTTCTGACCCAGCTCTGTGACCTTGAGCAAGTGTCTTAACCTCCCTGTGTGGCCCCAGTTCCTTCAACTGTGAAACTAAGGTGTTGGTCTAAATGATTTCCAAGATCCAGATATAAAAACGTGCTGCTTTAAAGGTCTTTTCCAGGAGCCTCAATATTGCCAATGCAACCATTTTTAAAGAATTTTGCAAGAAAAAACATTATATATATATTTTTCTTTCAGAACAATGGCTTTTCTCAAAGATGATAATTTGAGAGATGGGCTTTGAAGAGGGTGGCTCCTTGGTGATGAGAGTCTGGCATCTTCCTTCTTTCCTGGAATCTAAAGCCTGAACCGGATTGTGTTTCCTGAATGGCCTATAGATAGACGCAGAGTAGGGCTTTCACCAAGAAGCAAGTGGACAAGCTGGATGCAGTGTTACAGAGAAAAAATAAGTTCCTGGATAGCATGAAGAAGCATGTCAACCAACATATTCTAGTCTCCTGGAGTTTGGCTCCCTGGAGAGCCAGGGAACAGTGGGTGTTCATTTAGCGTTTTCCATCACCAGGTGCTGATAGGAAGTGCTCTGTATGCTCGGACCCAGTTCTCACTTGGCCCATAGGATAGGCATCTCTACTGTACCCAGCCTACCAAGGTGAGAGGGACAAGGAGAAGCTGTGGCGTCCAAGGCCAGGTACATGGTACATGTTGAAGCTGACATGGAACTCAGAGTCCTGTGGAAAAGGATATCCTCCATGACCTTGAGGAGGCAACGGCCTGGGGGGCGGAAGGTAGACAGTCACAGATTGTTCTAGCACTGGGGTCGGCGTGCACCATGCAGTGGGGCGTGGTGAGCAGCCTGCCCGCTGGAGCCATTGATGCTGGCTAGGACCCGAAGGATGAGTCCCGGTTAACCAGGCAAATGAGAAGATCAGGGTCAAATTCTGGGGCTGGGAACAGCAAGAAACTGCCTGGGGTGGGAAGGGAACTTCGGGCCGGCACGGCGGGGCTGAGCCCCTGTCCTGTTGGAGGGTGGCCCGGCTATCTCTGAACCCTGTTCAAACCAAGCTCCTGGGTGCAACGGCGCTGCTTTCACTTCTGGAATCTCCTGGACCATCCCAGCAGTGTGGGGGACTTCCATTCTTTGGTTTTGGAGCCTCTGTCCTAGAAGTCTTCCCCCCTTTTCCCTTCCTGCCCCCAGTTTCCTTGGTAGAGGAGAGAGGCTTCAGGGAAGATGAGAGGAAGCCCAGCGGCAGCCATGGTTTTACAACCCAGCGTCGCCACGCTCTGTCTGCGGGGTCACGTGAGCAAGGCTGCTGTGATTCCCCAGGTGATGGCAGCCGGGCCTGCAGTGGGGAAGCTCCGAGCTGGAAGTGAGCCCCAGCGAAGGATGGCAGTGAGACTGGGGTCACCCCTGCTCCTGCCGGCTCCACCCTGCAGGCAGGAACCCGGGCAGAGCTGGTGGGGCAGGGAGTTCCAGACCCAGCAGATGGAACCCTATGATATGGTTGACCTGGGACATGTTTCGGCCTCCAAAGGGTCAGTTTTCAAACAGTCCTTTGAAACAGCATGTTTGATGTTGAGGTGGCAGCGTTTAAAGGTGGTTTGGAGGGAGGTGGGCTGCGCAGGCTGCATCGAAGGAGGACAGAATGCCTTTCGGACTCCACGGGTAGCCAGGGAGCCGTTCCTTGACGGTCTGTCTCTGCATCCGGGACATGGTCCCTGGCCAGCGGCAGGTGGTGTGTGCATCCCCTCCCTGCTTGTCCTCTGTAGCTGGCAGGTCTTCAGGTGCTCTCACGTTCCAGAACAGCCCCGCTGGCCACCCCTTGCTGCCTCCTTCGCGCGGAGGCTTGCCCACACACCCTACAGGAAGGGCAGCCCCCTGGGCAGAGAGGCTGCTTTCCCCCGCCCCGCTCATGGGTGGAAAGTGTGCAGACCTCTGCATTAGGGGGCCTCTTTGACCTCAAGGTAGAACAGTCTCTTCAGTAGGTGTTCTGAGGCCAGAATCATGCAGATATTGTTTCACTTTCCCGGGACGACTTTTGCGGTTCCCAGTGGTGTCCGCCTCCAGGCTCACCACTGACCTCTTGTCACTTTCCTGCTGAGACACCGTTGCTTGTTAAGTCACGCATGTGTCCCTGGATCGAGCTTCTGAGATTCTTCCCCACTTGGTTCCAGCCCGTCTTTCCAGGCTGATCTGTCCGCAGCTTCCACACGTAGGCCCTGGAACATTCTCCCACCACCTCCACGTGCCAAATTCCTAATGATCCTTCCAGGCTTCGCACACATGTTGCCTTTTTCTTAAAGCTGTGGGGTCATCAACGTGGTAGCCGTGGAGGCTGACTCCTCCAGCACTGGCATCTTGCAGATGAGAAAATGCAGGCACGGAGCAGAGAGGACGGAATGGCAGACCTGGGGCTCCAGCCAGGCCCCTTTCTTTCCAGGCCCCAGCCTCTTCTCCCATGAGCTGGGAGCCTCTTCTCTACCAGGTGTTTCCACAGCAACGTTTTTTCAGAACCTGTAATTGCACTTAAACCTCTCTACTCTAATTTTCCTGTAACTTTATCATTTCTTTTACTAAATTATAAGCTCTACAAGGGTAGGAACTTCTTCATGTTTGCATTCCCTCAGTGCCTATCATGCTCTCTCTAAATGAATTTTTGCTCTGTGATTGAATCCAAGATAGAGAAACCTGGTTCAAAAGGGAACCTGAGGCGGGTTATCGACAAAGAGATGGGATCAGGGTTCACATTCTGTTCTCCAGCAAGATCTGAGCAAATCGAAAGATGCTTTCTCTTTGGGGAGGTCAGGCCACAGAGCAGGACACTGCAGGATGTGTTCCTGAGGATGTCGGGGACCCGGGGCTGCGGGTGAGGCTCCATCAGCCTCATGAGTCTGGATATTTCTAATGGGAGACAGAGGTGCTCTAGGTAAAGAGGTGATCAGGGTTCCTGGAGTGTTTGCCAGGTGAATGTGGTGGGGACCCTCGAGTCACATAGACGAAGAGAGCTGTTAGAGGTTCTGGACCTACAGGGCATGTAAGATAACCCATAGTGGTGAGTGTCTTCTCTGTCCCCGAGGGGTCTGCTTTTTGAGTGCCTTCCCCTCTGCTTTGGTGCATGGGGCCAGTTTGCATTCAAGAGCATCTTGTAGGCTGTGTGTTCCCAGAGCAGCTTTGCTCTGGGAAGTGGGAAGGCTTGCAGACACCCTGGGGGGCTGGCTGTTGGTTATGCCATTAAGAACACAAAGAAACAAACAGTCCCATAAATTGATTTTTCCTGACACCCTGATTGCCACACGGTACTTCTTGGTACCACATGCATCGCTCATAACAGTCCTAGGACAATGGAACACAAAGAGCTTCCCGAAGGCTTTCAGAGCTGGCGCCTTGGGAGCCGAATTTGTTGGCGGAAACTGTATATTTCTTCCTAATTGCTTGGCAGGGGTGAGGCGGTGCCAGTGCTGGTGTGGACCAGACAGAGCTGGGTGTCCCTGCTGGGATCGCAGTTGCTTCTTCTTCTTTGTGTCCTGCTGAAACGTTAGCCTGAGATAGTGGGAGGTAGAGTGGTGTGTGGGCTGGATGTATGAGAAAGAAGAAAAACGGGATCTTTAGTCCCTCAGCTCGTGGGACCCTAAGAAATTGCCTCTGCTTCCGTGTTTATTCTCCCTGCTCCTCCCAATCTCGCTCACTGAGACCTTACTAACTTCCCTCTTGTCCTCAGGCAGACGTGTGATGCTATAGACCCAGGGTTTGTGTGCCCCCCGAGTTCGTATGTTGAAACCTGACCCCCAGTGGGATGTTGCTAGGAGGTGGGGACTTTGGAAGGTGATAGGTTTAGATGAGGTCGTGAGGGTGGGGCCCTCATGAATGGGATTAGTGCCCTTGTATTGATAAAGTAGACCCCAGAGAGCTCCCTCGCCCCTTCTCTGTGGGAGGACATGGTGAAGACTGCTGTCTGTGAACCAGAAATGGGTCTCACCAGACACCAGATCTGCTGGCACCTTGTTCTTGGACTCCCAGCCTCCAGAACCGTGAGGAATAGATGTTTGTTGTTTAGAAGCCACCTAGTCTGTGGAATTTTTGTTAGGGATACCTGGATGGACTAAGATAGGCAAAATGGCTCGTCACCAGTCATACTCTGCTGATCATCTTCAGAGACCCTTATAAGGTCATGTTCCCAGACGCTGGGACCTAGGAGTTCAGCATATCTTTTGGGGACACAGTTCAGCCCATAACACACATCTCCCAGTGCCATGCAGTACATGTGCATATGTCCTTGTATGTTACTGTATGTCTGGCCAGCAACACAACACTCCCTGTGTCCTCTGTGACAAGCCATGGAAGGGGCTGGTGGCTGGCCTTGGTTCAGCTGCTCTGACAACCCAGCGTCTCCTGTGTCTGCACCGTCTTGCCCTGGACCCCGTGGCCAGATGGCTCTCCAGGCTGCACTCACACCCGTGTTTAGGTAGCCGGAGAGGTGGGGCAGTTGGTGTCAGATCCATTTGTCTTTCTTTATCATGGAAACCACCCTTTCCAAAAGCACCACGGCTGCCTCTGTTTCTGTCTCATTGCGGTAGGCTGGACGGCAACTCCAGGGAGTAAGAGAAGCTGAGAACGTGAGAGACCACGGGAGCAGGGAGAGCATCCCCGAGTGGACGGGACAGGACAGAGCTTCCGGTGTGGTGCGTGGCTAGACTGTGATTTAATACAATGTCTTTGCTGCTCTCACTTGCTCTTCTCTGAAAGGCAAGAATCCATATGGGATGAGATCCAGACCACTGTGCACGTGGCTTAAATGTTCGTGGTGTCTCGCCAGTGTAGTGCAAGCACCCCTGAATCTCCCGTGGATATCTGTGGTTTGGGGTGCAATGAGGGCCAGGAAATCAGTCCAGTCTTGTTCATTTCTGTACCCCTCTAACACCTGGCACACGGTAGGTGCCCAGTAAACATTTGTTGAACTTAGTAGGCGTCTTTTTCCTTCAAAGATGTTCGAGTCCAGAAGCAATCTCGTCATTCCTTCTTTCTTCTTGTTCATTCATTCACTTGGCAAAATGGTTTTGGTCCTGGGGGTTGAAAGGCAGATGAAGGAATAGACAGTGAGGGTGAGCCATGGGGGGTGGGGCGGGGGGACTGGTGAAGCGTTTCTAGAACAAGATAGGGTGTGCTGTTCAGTAATCAACAGGACGGACAGGTATCAATCTCGTAAACTTTTGTAATTTTATAAATTGCAGTTTCACTAAAAACAACCACTTGGGACACAGGAATTTCCATATAGCAACACTGCTCACTCTCCATTTCTCCTATTTGTGAAATAGCTCCAACGTAAGGTGCATGCTTTTTAATATGCTCAGTAAATATTCATTGAGCCCTCACCCTAAGCCAGGTCCTGGGCTGTGGAATGTGCAAACGTGATAAGTCTCTGAAGGAAATGTTTTCAGTTTGTCCTTCGATGAATGTACCCTTCCTATAGCAGAGTGGCCGGGAACAGTTCTTATCTGTTAATACTTTAATCACTCCTAGGATTCTTTTCCTTTGGCCTGAAGCCATGCTTCCTTGATAGTGACCTTGTTTTCTCCCTGTCCCCAGCCACATGCAGCTGGTCCAGCCTTTGTCCAGGAGGACCAGCTCGACTGCCCGAGGGGGCCGCTGGTTGGAGGCCTTGAGCTGTGTCCTGGGGCCTGACAGATAAGACCTCTCTTTGGGGACCTCTTCCTGGTACAGCAGGAGCAAACCAAAGGCGGGCAGGCAGAGGGGAGTGCGGGTGGAGGTCCGGGCTGTCCAGGCAGCAGCCACTGGTCCTGTGGGGCTGCTGAGCCCTTGAACTGTGGCCATTTCCACGTGAACTGTGTCCTGAGTGTAGAAAGCATCTGGCTTCCAAGATCTAGTGTGAAAAACAGAAAGCAAGATATCTCATTAATAACGTTGAAGTTGATTACATGTTGAAATGATTTTAGTTTGGCTGTATTGGGTTAAATATATTACTAAAATGAATTTCCTTTGCTTATTTTTACATTTTATTTTTAATGTGGATACCAGAATGTTTAAAACTACTGATGCGGCTCTCCTGATATTTCCTTGGACTGATGGTCCAAAGGGACTTGGAGGGGTGAGTTTCTTTTTCAGCTGACAGACCTTGTGACCAGCCCAGCTCTGCCCCCTTCTAGAACCTGGCCACCCGGGGACTTGGCACTGGTGGGGCCGGCCAGGAGCGGGTCTGGGCCTGACTTGTGTCGAGTTTACTGTCACTGGACGGTTCTCTCTTGAGTTTAGTCCTGGATGCTTGAGATTCCTGCCCAGCTCGGCCCATCCTCTTCTCCACAGCCTTCGCTATTCAGATTCAAGCATTCCACTGAGTCCATTCAGTACCAATTCAGATGCAAGTCCTGGACTTTTATGTTTTATGTGTAAAAGGAGGGGCTCGCCTTAGATGAACACTTTTCTTTACAAAGCTCCTTGATCATTGAAATCTGCCTCGACTGTCAACTTCCGGCCTCGGGTTAATAGCCGCCTTCCTGGTTTTCTCTCCCAAGTCCCCCGTGGCTCACAGTGTCCACCTGGCTTGCCCTGGGACATCGGCTTCTGGCCACCCGCTGTCCAGGATCAGGTCAAGTGTATCCACCAGTCCTCCACCACTAGATGCCCAATGGAGGCTGGTTGAGAGAATCCTCTCCCACACGTCCCCTCTTGGTGAATCTTGCCACCTGTGCCTGGCCTGAGTCCACACATCTCGCCTAAGATGTTCTAGAGTGTTTTCTCCAGCTGGTCAGCCACCCACCCAGGCATCCTTCTCTAGCTGACCTCCGGAGAGCTGTCGTCCTCATTCCCGGCAACGGTGCCTGCCTTGTTTGCATCCCCACTTTCAGAGCTGCCAGCTTTTTTTTCCCTGCATCTTTGAGATGTGTTTCTTTCGCCTGCCTTTTCCATTCTCTGGCCTGCTGTCCTTGGCTGGCTGTATTCCCCGCAGTCACTGGACACACTGCCATGGTCCAGGGCGACCCAGGATACCTCTGCCTCCACATCACCTGCTTTTCCCTGCATCCCAGGCTCACCTCCGTTTTCCTGACTCGGCACTCTGCCTTCTCCTGTGGTCATCCTGGCTCACCAGCTGCTTCTCTTCCTGCCGGTTCCTGGGAGCTCTGCGTGGCCCCTTTGGACCTCATCCTGGCTCTGAACTGCCCTGGCATTTTGCGGATGACACGGAGTTGAGTCAGCATCCTTTCACTCGCGATCACAGCAGGCACGGTGCCTAGGGCCTGCGAGCTTTGCAAAATTGAGTATTTTAAAAGCCTGGAAACAAGTATTAGCTCCAAAGTATTATAAAAAAACAAGAAAGGAAAAGAAGCCCAAAACCTGAAAAGCCAAAATTGATGGTAACACCCGTGTCGTGTTATGTCAACAAAATATAACTGTCATTTAGTCAGCTGAGAGTTAAGACACAGTTATATAGAAAATCATATTCAACCTGAAATGAGGGTACTTTTTAGTGTTTGGCATGATTCATGGTGGGGCCTCTGGGAGTAAAACATCCCTGAGGTAAGCACTGCTCTCCATGCTTTTGCCTTCTGAGATTCAGACTTCCCCATTTATTTATCACACGCGCCTCGCTAAATGGCGGGCCAGGCCTATCACTCAGTTTTGAATTCCCAGCACAGGGCCTTTTACACCCAGCTTCAGTGTGCTAAGCTTTTATCGCAATTCAGTACGTTAAAAACATAAATAAATGAGGGACATTAAGATACTGCCTGAAGGTTTAAAAGTTTTCTCTTTTTTCTGAAACACTACCCTATGGTAGTTTCTAAAACCACTGACATTTATAAACGGACCCCACGTGACAAAAACCCTTAGATGAACTGCTAATAAAAATAATCATCTAGAAGCTGCAAATGTAGTTTGTATCATTTTAGCTTAGATTGTGTGTGGGTCTTTCCTTCCATGGACCCCATGTACTTTATACCACTCTGCTTATCTAGAAATCAGTCTAGTTACAGCGTAGCTACCGTTATGTGATAATAAATACCTTGGGTAGTAAGATAAAACATTTCTGGGTTAAAATTTTTTTTAATTGAAAAACAATCCTAAGATAAGTTAGCTACAGGGAACATTTGCTAATATGACGAAGTGAGCCCTGCTGCAGAGCAGGAGCATTTAAATATAAATCATGTTGCCTCAGCAGGAAGAATGAATTGCTAGGTCTAATCTGGGGGAAGGGATGACTGAAGGATAAATGCATGATTTTTATTTGTAACCACATGATTACTTCAGACAGTTGCACTTTGGAGAATTTTGCTCAAGGAAATGATACTCAGTCTGGAGAAAAAGAAGTGCTTGAGGCCCAAAGGCTCTTCATTTGTTTCTTTGTGTGTTTTTAATAATAGCCCCAAATGGCAAACATCTAAATATGGATAAGCAAATACCCCGCTCTTATTTGGTAAGATTTTTAGAGATTATGGTCATGGGAAAATGTTTAAAATATATCATTAAATGAAAACAATTATGAGACTGAAGTGTATGCATGATATGTGTACAAAGATGGAAAATATACCACAGAAAGGAAATCCTAACTCACAAGGATTGTGACATTTTTTTTCTATTTTTGATTTTTTAAATTGTGGTTCTGTTTAATTTTATAGTGGACTTATTTCAGTTTAAAAACGTTTAATTATAAATTCTGCACTCCCCCCTCAAAAAACTTTATTATTTCATATACAACAAATATATTTCAGCAAATAACTCTGTGTCTCAAGTGGACGTTCTGCTGCCAGGGCTTGAAGAGAAATGAGTGTAAACTAGTAGACATCCCTTCTGTTAAACAAGATAAAGCAATACAAACACTGACATTTTTCCCAAAAGGGGGCTCTTTCAGGCTGGCTTGTAGCTAATGCCCCTGCATCCCAGCAGTGGCAGTTCATGTCAGAACCATGACTCGCCCTGTGAAGTCCGGGCACCTCCTAGCCCTGTGGTTATGGTCACTGCCTGAGCTGAACGGAGCAGGACTGCAGGCCCGGTGGCTCAGAATCCTGCCCCAGACTTCACATCTCATCGGTCACTTCTGCAAAAACCTTTAACCTCTCTGTAAACGGTCCCATTTTATTCACCTAAAAAGTGAGACTAGTACTAGGGCTACTTCTTTTTTTTGGCTCCTCTGAGGATTTCATAAATCGCCAATGAGAAAACCTGAAGAAACGCCTTTAAGCTCTATCCAAAAGGCAGAGTCACGAATAAGTCTTCAGAATTCCACAGGGACGGGGGCAGCCAGGTATGAGATGTGAGGAAGTGGTGAGGGGTCTGGGAACTCGGACAAATACTGCCTCTAAATGCTCTCAAATTCCATCTGGGAAGCACGTCCTGGTTGGATACAATACTGCCCTTCTGGTCCACAGAAATGGAAAGTATTAGACCCATCAAGGCTGTTATTTTCTCTAGCTTTTCATTTGTTTCTGTTGAGCACAGTCTAAATGAAATAATGCCACATTTCTTCCTTTCCTTATTTTTCTCTTTTGATTGTTGTTTTGCTTTAAATTTTCAGTGAAAATGCTCTAAACCACTGCATTGCTGGTAGGCAGATACAGGCTATGGGCTGAGGTTAGTCCTACGTGCATTTCTTATTGAAAGCTCACACTCCTTATGTTTTATGTACCATCTTAACCATCACAATTTTAGCCTAGCTAGATGTTTATCAATTTTACTGATCTTTCAAAGAATCAGCTCTTGGTTTTGTTGCTTTTCTCTGTTTTGTTCTGTTTATGATTTCATTGATTTTTGCTCCAGTTTTTATGATGTCTTTTCTTCTGCTTGTTTTAGGCCTAAGTTGCTCTCTTTACTCTAGTTTTCTAAAGAGGAAGCTTTGGTTATTGGTTTTAGATCTTTCTTCTTCCAGCATATAGGCAGTTAATGCTATAAATTTCCCTGTAAGCACTGTGTTTGCTGCATTCTGCTCATCTTGATAAGTTATATTTTAATTTTCATTCAGTTCAAAATATTGTTAGTTTCTCTTGAGGCTTCTTCTTTGGCCCATGTGTTATTTCGAAGTGTGCTGTTTAATCTCCAGATAGTTGGGGATTTTCCAGCTCTCTTTCTGTTATTGACTCCCAATTTAATTCCATTGTGCAGTGAAAGCATACTTGGTATGATTTTTGTTGTTTTTGTTAATTTGTTAAAATGTGTTTTAGGGCCTAGAGTGCTCCATATGAACTAGCAGAATGTGTATTCTGCTGTTGTTGGATGGAATATTCTATGTGTCAAATAAATCAAGTTGACTGTTTAGTGCTGTTCAGGTCAGCTATGTACTAACTGCATTTCTTCTTGCTGAATCTGTCCATTGCTGAAAGGAGTGGGGAAGCCTCTAGCCATAATAGTGGGTTTGTCTATTTCTCCTTGCAGGTCTGTCAGTTTTTGCGTCTGTATGTTGCCACTATGTTGTTAGGTGCATACACATTTAGTATTTTTATGTCTTCTTGGAGAATTGACTCCTTTATTGTTACGTAGTGCCCTTCTTTATCCCTGATGATTTTCCTTGGTCTGAAGTCTGCTTTGTTTGAAATTAACATAGCTACTCCAGCTTTCTTTTATCATTAACATGTTATGTCTTTCTCCATTCCTTTATTTTTAACCAGAGTCTTTTTATCTAAAGTGGGTTTCTTTAGACAACATATAGTTGAGTCTTGCTATTTTATCCACTCTGAAAATCTCTGACTTTTAACTGGTATGGTTAGACCGTTCACACTTAAAGTGATTATTGATATAGTTGGATTAATACCTACCATAGTTGAAATTGTTTTCTATTCATGACATCTGTTCTTTGTTTTTTTCTCCCCCTTTTTCTGACTTCTCTGGTTTTGAGTATTTTATGTCATTCTATTTTATCTCCTCTATTGGCATATCAGTTATACTTATTTTTAACCTTTTTCAGTGGTTGTCCTAGAGTTTGCTATATATATATAGTATATATATATATATATATATGTATGTATGTATTCAATGCACATATTTTACTAAACTAAGTCAGCTTTCAGATAACACTACACCACTTGCTATGCAGGAAAGGTGCCTTATAGCAGGTATTCCTGATTCTTCTCTCCCTGCCCTTATGACTTCACTGTCATTCTTTTCCCTTATCCATATTCTGTAGTCACCCAATGCACAGTTGCTATTCCTGCTTTAAATAATTTTCTTTTAGATCAATTAAGAAAATTAAAAAAT
Organism: Delphinus delphis; assembly: GCF_949987515.2. Classification (NCBI taxonomy): domain Eukaryota; kingdom Metazoa; phylum Chordata; class Mammalia; order Artiodactyla; family Delphinidae; genus Delphinus; species Delphinus delphis. The sequence goes on along the minus strand of NC_082694.2, from coordinate 85,442,134 downwards.
GAAACATTATATTTTACCTTCATTTATTTTCTCTCTAACTCTTACCCTGTGTTTATGTTGATCTGTGTTTCTGACTTATTTTCTTTCTCTCTGAAGAACTTTACATTTTTTATGGTAGATTCCCTCAATTTTTGCTTGTCTGAAGAAGTATTTATTTTTCCCTCACTTTTTTTTTTTTTTTTTTTTTTTTTTTTTGCGGTACGTGGACCTCTCACTGCTGTGGCCTCTCCCATTGTGGAGCACAGGGTCTGGACGCGCAGGCTCAGCAGCCACGGCTCACGGGCCCAGTCGCTCCGCGGGATCCTCCCGGACCGGGGCACGAACCTGCGTCCTGTGCATCGGCAGGCGGACCCCCAACCACTGCGCCACCAGGGAAGCCCTTTCCTTCACTTTTGAGGGATAGTTTTCCTGGAAATAGAATTTTAGTTTGGTAGTGGCTTTCTTTCAACATTTTAAATAGTTCACTGCACTTACTTGCTTGTACGGTTTCTGTAGAGAAGTCAGATCTACTTTCTTATTCCTGCTCCTCTATAGGTACAGTGTTTTTTCTCCTTCATTTCTGGCTTCTTTCAAGATTTTCATTTAGTATTTGATTTGTGCAGCTGAGTATGGTATGCCTAGGAGTACATATTTTGGTATTTCTCCTATTTGATGTTCTCTGAGCTTTCTGAATCTGTGGTTTGGTGTCTGTAATTGATTTTGGGAAATTCTCGGCCATGCTTGCTTCAAATATTTTTTCTGGTGTTCTAATTACGTATATGTCATATTCTGACATATGCCTATGTCCGTATGTATATTGAAATTTTCCTACAGTTCTTGAATGTTCTTTTATTTATTTATTTATCTATCTATTTATTTATTTATTTCTGTTTGCATTTTAGTTTGGGAACTTTCCTCCTGTTGAAATTTGAAATTTTCCTACAGTTCTTGGATGTTCTCTTCCTTCCTCGCTCCCTCCCTTACTTTCTTTCTTTCTTTCTCTCTCTCTCTCTCTCTCTCCCTCTCTCTCTCTTTCTTTTTGGTTTGCATTTTAGTTTGGGAACTTTCTTTTACCTGTCTTCAAGCTCACTGACTTTTCACTGTGCTTACTCTGTTGATGAGCCCGACTAAGGCATTCTTCATTCTTTACAATGTTTTGTTTTCTAGCGTTTCCTTTGATTCTTAAAAAAAAATCCATTTTTATGTTTACATAACTGTGGGTGAAAAATGTCACCTGCCACATCAGTAGACAAAAGATGTTGTGGCCATCAAGCCATCAGCCACTGCAGCCACCACCAACTGTGTACCCTGAGGGGATTTAGGGTGGAGAAAGGTAGGACACTGGCCCTAGATAGCTGAGGTGCACAACAAAGGAATGGTTTCGGGATGAGTCCAGACTCTTATATCTTCCCATACATAGAAAAGTGCTAAATTCATTAACTTGAGATGTCTGTTTTTTCTTTAATTAACTGTAATCTTTTAATGTTCTGAAGACTGGGTTTTTGTTGCAAAACTCCTATGAATCCTGGTTCCTCCCTTACCTCTTCAGAGCAGTCCCTCAGAGTGATTTGAGAGGCTGTCTCCCAGGCTTAAGTCCTCAGAAAATCCTCCAAATAAAACATAATTCTCAACTTTTAGGTTGTGCATTTTTTTTCAGTCCACATAACCCATTGGCTTTGTGTTTTGTCTGCGCTGCCCCAAAAGAACCCTTATTGCATTAACCATAGCTGTTTTAATCCCCTGTGTGATAATTCCAGTACCTGTGTCATGTCTGGGTCTGGGCTTGATGCTTGCTCTGTCTCTTCAGATTGCAATTTCTCTTGCATATGGTATGCTTTGTGGGTTTTTTGTTGATAGCTGAGCATGATGTATTTGTTAGTAGGAACTAAGGTAGAAAGCCTTTAGGGTGAGGTTTTATGTGAATGTTGGTAGGAGCTGAGCTGTGTTTAATGTGTGCTGTAGCTGTAGGTGCCAGAGGCTTCAAATTCCTCTCATGAACTTTTTTGTCTTCCCTGACGTCTTTGTGGTTTCCTAAGAACTTTCCTAAGAACTCATCATTAGAGGGTGTCTGTTTCCTGCAGCCCTCTCACCTGTAATTCACTGTTACCATACTGGTGCCCTGTTAATGGGGCTGTAAGTTGCGAGGCAGGGGAGTATTCTATACTCTCAACATTAAGCCTCAGTCTTTCAGCAGGACAGTGTACCTGGGCTGTGTTCTTCACAAGAGTTTCTTAGCTATTTTGCTCCTCCTTGGGTGAGACAGGGTGAGACAGGACTGGAGTGGAGTCATTGCTGTTCTTCAGGTTCGGTGAGGGCTGCAGAATGGGCCTGTGTTATGTAGACCATCTGGGCATATTTCAATTGGTTACTCTTCCCCTCTCCAAGCTAGAACCAGGAGTGAATTTTCTTGGTTCTTCACTGTGAGAACCTGGTGGGATTCCTAGAGGTCAAACCCACCAAAGCATGGGGGCCTCCTCAAGACTGTGGCCCCTAGTAGTTTCTTTCTCGCTCAGTCTAGTTCATACTCAACTTCTAGCAATTCATGAAAATTACCATGTAGGTGATCCTATCTGTTGTGGCCTAGAGGATTCTCCTTCTGGTGAGCAGATCTTGGCTGTGACTTTGTGACCTCTCCAGATTTCAGGGGATTGGTTTGCCCTGCGCCCTCAGTTTTCTGATGGGTCCAGAAAGTTTCTGATTGTGGGTTTGTCCAGGCCTTTCGTGTGAGAATGGGAGTGACAGCTCTTTATGTGTCAGAGCTGAAACCTCAGGTCTCCACCCTCACAGTTTTCTGCCCACATGTGCTATTCTGCCTTACTCTCCTTTGTTCAATAACAAACCTTGTGAAGGCGTTGGCTGTGAGACTGGAGAGGATATCAATGGAAACCAGGGCACTCAGAACTGCGGTGTGACACTGGGGAACTTTGTGGGTCTGGGCCTTGACTTTTTAACCTATAAGTGAATGAAACCTCTGTTCCCTTCCAGCTTTGAATCTAACCTTCTCTTCCTTCTAAATTACTCATGATACTTTGCAGGAGATTCTGCGTAGGGTAGGTGTTCAAACTTTTCTTCAGTAGGCTGATAACTTTTTGCCCTTTGAAGTGGAGCATAATTAGCTGAATAATCTTTTCATGGCTAATTTCATTGTTCTGTCATTTATGGGACATGATATAATGGATTTACATATATTAGGCATTTAAATATTTTTGAAAAACGTAATGAATGACTTGAATGGAATTTTTCCAGGAAATATTGTATTTAAATTTTAGTTTTTAAAAATGAAGTGCAAAAGAACCCAGACACAAAGGGTCACATATTGTATTATTCCTTTTGTATGAAGTTCCCAGAATAGGTAAAACCATAGAGACAGAAAGCCAATTTCTGGTTGCCAGGGACTGGTTGGACTGAGAGTGGAGACAAACTGCTTAGTAGGTAATGGGCTCTATTTTGGGGTGATGCGACTTATCTTGGAACTTGATTGAGGTTCTGCTTGTACAACATTGTGAGTGCACTGAATGCACTGAACTGTTAACTTTAAAATGGTTAATTCTATGTGAATTTGACCTCAATAAAAATCATATGTAGCACATTAAAAATTCAAAAGTCTAACAGTATAAAAACTTTTACAGTACAAAGCAATTCTTCCTTCTGCCCCAGGCTTTTAATCTTCTGAACCAGATGCACCTGCTATCAGTTTCTTATATACTTCCACACCAGTCCCTCTCACCTCCCTTTTTAAGTGGGAAATGCTGCATATTGCTTTTTTTCTACTTATTTTGGATTTTTCTTTATCAGCACATAAAGATCCACCTTTCTCTTTTTCCGAGCTACATAGTCAAAGGAGTTATTTTCTAAGTTCTTAAAGTTGGTGTGTGTTTTATCTCACCATTCTAAATAAACCATTCTTTCCTGTGGTAATGCCTCTACTATAACAAGCTGCTTAATCTGTGCCTAATTCAGTATCCAGTTGGGTAAATCAATCTGCTCTTTGTGAGCAGGTTTAAACCTAAGAATTAGCTTCATTTTTATGAGTCATTTCTTAGAATCAGGAAGGATGATGGTATTAGCCAAATGCCTTTTATCACAACAAGATAATTGAAAATCATTTAATTAATTGATAGTTAAGGAGCCAATGAATCTGTTCCATAGCTGTAATTTGACAAATATCTCCATTGCTGAAGACCGTGTTTTATTTTCCTCCAGAGAAGACAAATGTGAAATAACTAACTGCAGGACGACTCCAAAGGGATGGCTGTGGGGCCCTCTGTCTCCCAGTGTGTGATGCTATTAGTATACAATACCCGTAGACAGAGATGGCTTTATACACGCCGGACAAGACCTCTATTCATCTCAGAGTCAAACAAATTGCACATACGAAAACCTCCACTTGCTGAGGCCACAGAAGCTGAACCGAGTAGAACTACACGGATTTTTGAATTAAGAACTTTCAAGCCCAGCAGCAACTAAAAGACAGTTCTTGATTTGGAAATTGAAAGATTGGGAAGAGGTAGAGGGGCTGCCTTTGGATCTCTCTTGAGTACTCGTGTGTACGGAACCGTAGGTAAGTGGGAGGACCTCACTCTGTGAGCTGGAGTCTGTGCTGATAACCAGTGGAGTCTCAATGTCCGTCCAGTGTAGAGACAGACAGGAAGAAGGAAGAGCCTCCACTAACTCTAATCCCTGTGCCCATGGCAGAGCCAGTCCCGCTCTAAGGATTTGCTTCAGGGAGCCCTGGAATGCAAAGCAATGGGGCTTTCTGTGGGATTTTAATTCAGCTTGCAGTACGAGATCCTGGGTGAGGCCAAAGAAAAATAACTCCTTTCTCTCAATGTTAGCATCTCCTGGGCAATAGACTACATGAAAATCTTTAGTTCTAAAAGCTTAGAGTTATAAGTGTAGAAAGTGAAACAAAAACGTTTAATTAGGAATAAAATGAGGAATAAAATTCTCTTTAGTATAAAGTGATCACTAACTGTTTTTTTCTACATTCTTCTAGAAAAATTTTGTGTGTGTGTGAGTGGATAACTAAAACTTATGTTTGTGAATGGGATTATTATACACATTGTTATGTATTATGCCTTTGTATTTGCTGTTATGTCTTAGACATCTCTTCATACCAATGCCTGCAGGTCCAGCTCCTTTCTTCACTTATATGAAAGACACCATCTTATTTATTCAGCTTGTCCCTTTTGATGGACATTTAAGTCACTTTCCAGTTTTTATCTTGCAAAGAGTGCTGTGAAGCATTCTGTCATCTGCCCGTTCCCAAAGTGATACCTGGTTATTCCGACACCTGACATCCAGCACCCACTCTGATCACTATCGTTCCTCAGTGCAGCTAATCCTTTTGCTCCTGGTCTTCAGAAATACCTCATCCCCACAGGATCGTCAGCCCTACTTTCTTTTCAGCGTTCACTGCCAGCCTTATGTCTTCAATCCTCTTCTTTCTGAAATGTGGCCCTTTCTCCCACTTTAGTAATCACCTGGCAAAACCCATTTTTGGCTAAGTCCATTTTCCTGCTACTGTGTGCCTGCACCTGAGCTGCTGTGTGGAGGTGAGGGAGTGCTCCGCCTGGCCCCCTGCCACCCTAGATCTGACCACAGTGCTCCCTCAGCAGGGCCAAGCAATCCTGCAGTATGTGTGTATATATATATGTGGGTGTGCGTATATGTATTACGAAATTCTGAAGGTTTTGAGTGGTTATCACTAACCCCAGTTTTTTCTTTTGTTTTTGTTTTTTTTGGCCGTGCCATGAGGCACAGCATGAAGGATCTTTGTTCCCCAAATAGGGATCGAACCTGTGTCCCCTGCAGTGGAAGCTCGGAGTCTTAATCACTGGACCACCAGGGAATTCCCCCAGTTTTTTTCTAATAAGCCTGGTTATTTTAGTGATTCCAGCTGTTCTTTGTTTGGTGAATTAATTTAGCAAGGAATAATCTTATATATAACTCACTAATAGGACCCATTTATATATTGATGTACATACAGTTGGTGAAATAATTTCTTTAATGCGTATTTTTGTACCAGGTTGGCTTTCTCAGGTTATTCCAAACAGTTGAGACCTTTGTTATTTGATGTAACATCCCTGTTCCTATAAAAGGGTGAATTTATTAAATTTCTATTGGAATGAAATTGAGATTCCAGAGGAGCACAGACTTAGGAAACAAGAAGCCTGGTCCTAGGCTGTGGTGTGTCATATTTCTTCCAGTGACAAAAAGTAATGTTTTTTATGTTTGATCACCCAGGAGAGTAATGTGTGGGCATAAAAGTTCCTATCAATTCTGATCTCCTTGAGAGCAGGATCATGGCAGATCCGTGTTTGTATCATTCCCACCCAGATGGTGGGAGTGCAAAAAAAAGGTTAATAACTGATCAATGTTTACTATAGGTGTTTCTGCTAAAACCCAGTACATATATTCCCAGTTCTCTGCAACACCAGCACTAAAAATAGCAGGGCTTGTGGGGACCTAGGATGGGGACTGACCGATCACAATCTGTGCAGCTCTGTAAGCAGAGCTCTGTGAAGGGCACTGTTTCATACCTGGAGGATTGAGCCAAGGCTGGAGGTGGCCACCACTTCCACAAAACGTGTGATTGAAGAACCACCGTGGGAAACACTGCAGCACTTTAATACTTTAACCCCTGCTTGTTTGTGGAGCCCAGGCGATGCCAGCGTAAGGCAGCCCCCAGAGTGGGGCTCTGGAAGGTGGGCAGGGGTTTTCCGACCTGCTGGCAGCCTGAAAACACACAGGCTCACAGCACAGCCTCCGGGCAGAGAGCTCTGCGTGCAGCCTCTTTTCATGAACCTTTTTCTAATGTAGCTAAAAGTCTTCTGTTGTCACTGCAGCAGCTCACCGAGAGCTTTTCTTTCTTGCTGAAGATTATAGTTCTATTTACTGGCTCTTCGTACCTGGGAAAAATGGCAGAAACATGTAGTAAAGCAGACTTTTGTATTATCTTTTGTTTGAAGGATTCTTACTGATTGCCAAGTACAGGCAGAGAAAAGATGTGCAAACACAGGGTCATATTTTCTGAAGTTGGTACCTTGATGCTTCAGGGCAGAGGAGGAGCTTCCTGCAGGTGGACAGGGTTGCTCTGTGCAGGGACCAGGTGACGGGCGGGGGTAGCTCAGAGGTTTCAGCCTCCACATTGAAGGCTGTAGGCTTTGGGAGCTGGTCAGGAGCATTGCAGGAAAACTCACTTGCTCAGGCCACACGTGGGCAAAGCTTGTCATTTTAGTAAAAGCACAGGGAGGAAGCGCTAGCTCCAGAGGAGATGTGGATTTGTCCATTGGGATGTATCTCACGTCTACCCCGATGGAAACATCTGCTGCTCTCGGATGCCCTACTTTGAAGTGACTAGAAAGACAGAATTGATTTTGTTCTTTGCTTCCTGACCATAGATGCCTAAAAATAAGCCAAGTTCAGATGCTGGTGTTGCATTTCTGATGAGCAGATGCTGTACTTGAGGAGAGAGAAACTTGGGAAATTCTGGAGTTAGTATGCCTTTACATTTTTTCCAGTTGATATATTTCTTTTTCAATAATAGTTTCATTGAGACGTAACTCATATAGTATAAAATTCATCATTTTGAAGTATAAAATTCAGGGATTTTCAGCATATTCACAGAGTTGTACAAGCATCAGCATCATCTAACTCTAGAACATTTTCAGTTCCCTCCCAAATCCCTGATCCAATAGCCGTCACTCCTTACTCTGCTTGGCTCAAACCCCTGGAAACCATGAATCTACTTTCTGTCCCTCTGGATTTACCTGTTGTGGATATTCCATATACATGCTTTCTTGCAGTTTGTAGCCTTTTTGGTCTGACTCTTTTTTTTTTTTTTTTACTTAGCATGATATATTCATAGTTCATCCTTATTGTAGCATTTCAAATCCGTTCTGTGGACGTACCACATCTTGTTTTCACATTCACCAGTTGATGGACATTGGGGCTGTTTCCACTTTGTGGCTATTTTGAATACTGCTGCTATGAACATCCATGTACAGGTTGTTTGTGGACATTTGTTTTCCATCCTCTTGGGTGCATACCTAGATGTGGGATTGCTGGGCCATATGTGACTCTGTGTTTAACCCTATGAGGAGCTGGCAAACTATTTCCCAAAGCAGCTGCCCCACTTCAGTTTCCAGTAGCAATGTGTAAGTGTTCAGAATTCTCCACACCCACACCCATGCTTGTTATCTTCTGTCTGATTCTAGTCATCCTAGTGGGTGTGACGTGGTATCTCATTATGGTTTTGATTCGCATTTCCATAATTGAATAACCATGTTGAACATTTTTAAATGTGCTTATTGGGCATTTGGATATCTTTTTTGGAGAAATGTCTATTCCGATCTTTTGCCCATTTTTTAATTTGGTTATTTGTCTTTTTATTGTTGATTTGAATGTGTTCTTTCTATAATCCGGATACAAAGTCCTTATCAGGTACATGACTTGTATATGTTTTCTCCCTTTCTGTGGGTTGATGTAACTTTATTGATGGTGTTCTATAACACACAAAACTTTGCAATTTTGGTGGAGTCTCAGTTTATCTAACTTTTCTTTTGCTGTTTGTGCTTTTGGTGACATATCTAAGAAACTAGTACGTAATCTCAGGTCACAAGGATTTACTCCTATGCTTTCTTCTAAGAGTTTTATAATTTCTGCTCTTCCATTTAGGTGTACAATCCATTCTGAATTAATTTTTGTGAAAGGTGTAAGGTCTGTGTAGAGATTCATTTTCTGAATGTCAGTATAATTTGCTGAAAAGCCTATCATTTACCCTCTGGGTTGTCATGGCAGTCTTGGCGAAAATCAATTAACCGTAAATGTATGGGTTTATTTCTGGACTGTCAATTCTAAGCCATTGCGCTCTATGTCTTTCCTTATGCCAGTATCATACTCTCTTGATTACAATAGCGTTTTTTTTTTTTTTTTGACATCCAAAAGTGTGAATTCTCCAACTTTGCTTTTCTTTTTCAAGGTTCTTTTGGCTATGTGAGATGTCTTGGATTTCTGTATGAATTTTAAGAACTGCTTGTCAATTTCTGCAAAAAAGAAAGCTGAGAATTTAATAGAGATTGCATTGAATCTGAAGACCTATTTGGGGAGTAGTGCTGTCTTAACAATATTGTCTTCCAACCCATGAGCACAGGATGTCCTTTCTGTTTACTTAGTTTTTCATTTCTTGTAATGATATATTGGTAGTTTTCAATGTACAAATCTTGCATATCTTGTTAAATTTATTCATAAGTATTTTATTCTTTTTGATTCTGTTCTGGTGCTCTTCTAACAGCATATGTTATTTATCCATTGTACCAATTTCTGCCTTTTGATTGGAGCGTTTAGACCATTTAGTGTAACTACTGATAAGATAGAATTTATTTCTGCCGTTTTGCTTTTTTTCCTTATGGATCTTATGTCTTTTGTGTTCCTTTATTCCTCCATTTTGCCTTCTTTTGTGTTAGTTTCTAGCATACCATTTTAATTCTGTTGTTCATGTCTTATACATTTTTCAGTTGTTTTGTTAGTGGTTGCCCTGGGGATTACAGTTAACATAATCTTGCCTTATGTTTAAACTTTTCTATGGCCCTAAACCTCTGCCTGTAGGAGTCCCACTGGGGCAAACCTGAATGGCTGTGATTGGAAAAGGAGGGGACAGAAATGGAGACCCAGGGACACATTGTTATCTGAGAATTGTCTGTGTTGGTAGATTTATCTGTTAACTTCTTTGTGGAATTTGATTACCTATACCATAAACCTTAGTTTCTTCTCTGGTGGTACCTTCCAAATGTTGATCAGATTAGATTTCTAGTAGTTATATCAATAGCTTTCCCCCTTGGGTTGGGGATTTGAAAGGCTGATGTTGGGTTCTAAATCAGCACAATGATCTTTGCTGCCCCCTGCCACCCCCCAACCTGCTCTCTAAGCTCCTGTGCCCTTCTCCTGCTCCCCAGGTGTTCACCCTGCTGAGTCTGATATACTCCCCATCCCCCAGGTCTGCAGGGACCCCAGTGCCAGAGATCTTCCCCCACTACTCCAGATGGGCAGCCTGTCATGAGAGGGAGGGCCAGCTGAGCACATCAGGACACCAGGATTTGGCCAGAAGACCGTTCCTCTCCTCCCATCAGGACTTTTCAAAGGTAACTTTGACATTGGAAAATGAAAGCTTAAAAACGTTCATTTATGTCTTCTTGGTGGGCTCTCAGGCCACTGTTGGGAAAGACCCCAACCTGGATGGGTTTTTCTGTACCTCTTAAACCACACCAAATAAGCAATTGCCTAGTTTGCTTCCCTTGAATGAGTTTTGAGGATGGTCTTCAACATATTATGTTAAGCGGTTATAGTAATTAATATGTTACCAAGGCTACCACACGGGTCCTCATTTTCTGCTTTTAACAAGCTCATGAGGCTCTTATTGCTAGTCTGGTTTTGTAGACCAGGAAACAGGTTTAGAAGATCAAAGTGACGTCCCTAGGGTCTCAGTGATTCATTAAGTTGTCCAGAACATATGGATTGAGCAGCCGTATTGCGCCAGGTGCTGTTCTAACCCAGGACCCACGGTGAGCACAACGGACGCAAACTTCTCTCATGGAGATTCCAGGTTGTGGGGGGGGGGGGGCGTGTGAGTGGAGGGTGGGGACAGGCACCAAGAGACTGACCACCATGTGAAGAAGTAAATTTCATGTCTCATTCCCAGGCATAAGTGTTGTGGAGAAAATAAAAAGCTACCAAGTTTAGAGGGGTGGAGTTTTAAATGGAGTGCTCCGGGAGGTCTCATAAAAAAGTCAACATTTGAACGTGGATTTAAGGAAGTGTGGGAATTAGCCATTTAACCGACTGGGACAAGAGACTTGGAGCTAGAAGAAAAGGTGGGTGTGAAGGCCCAGAGTCCAGTCTGTGCATCGCAGCACGTTGGGGGAACACCGAGAGGCAGGGGAGCCAGCAGAAGCAGTGAGTCGGGCGGCGGGGTCAGACAGTGGTCAGGAGGTAACAGAAACCTGTTAGCATCGCGGGCTATTGGGGGGAATTCTAGGCTTTACGACGGGAAATCAGTGCAGTGTTTTAGGCAGAGGAGGGACGGGATCCATTTTGATAGGCTCATTCTGGTATCAGTGTTGAATGATGGGTGGTAGACCAGGAGACCACTTAGAGGTCATTAGAGAAATCCATTGTAGTAAGTCAGACAAGAGATAATTTGGTGGCCTGCGCCACTGGTAGCCGTGGAAGTAGGGAAACGTGGTCACATTCTAGATATATTTTGAAGAAAGAGCCTTTACGATGTCCTGGCAGAATGGGTGTGGGGCTTGAGAAGAAGGGAAAGTCCATCATGATGGCAGAGATTTTGGGTTGTGCAACTAGAGGGAGTTGTCGCCACCTGAGATGGGGAAGTCTGCAGGGTGGGGAGGGTTTGGTGCCAAAAGAGGTTAGAAGTTCAGTTTTGAACAGGTTGAGTTTGAGATTATAAGACCCCCCCAAATGGAGATGCTGAGTGGACAGGTATATCCACATCCGATAGTTGAAGATGGTGATCTGAGCTGGAGGTACAACGGGGGTCTCTGGCCTGCAGTTGGGATTTAAAGGAATAAGGTCAGTGAGATCCTAGTGAGAGAGGAGTTCTCAGGATTGGGCCCTGGAACATTCCGGCTTTAGGAGGAGCAAAGGAAGTGGGACACCAAGAGGCAGCCCCTGGAGAGGGAGGGGAAATCTAAGGGTGAGGCATCTCGGAAGCCACATGAAATCACTTCAGAAGGAGGGAATGATGAGCTGTGCCCAGCGTGTGGATGGACCAGATGAGGCGGAGACTGGAATTGACTCTTGGATCAGTGCCACGCAGGTCATTGGTGCCTTCCGTAAAAACAGCAAAATGTCATGTGGGTCTGGTGACTATGGCAACCGAGGGAAAGATGGAGGGAGAACTCTGAGACCGAGATTGTTGACGGCAGTTTGGAGGTTTGCTGCAAAGGGGAGCCGAAAATGGGATGGGACCTGGTGGGGTGAGTCAGGCCAAGAGAATTCGTTTTGAGTTGGAAGCATTAACATTATTTATACGCCGATGGGAATGATTCAGTAGAGAGTAAAAAGTTGATAATATAGGACAGAGGGTTGCTGGAAGCATGTCTTGAGTGGGTGAGGGAGGTGCGTTCGTGTACAGGTGGAGTTGTTTGCTTCAGGCAGAGCACAGATAGTTACTGGTGGGGGACGGACTAAATGACAGATACATGGGGGCCGAGGTAGTGCTCAGAAGAGGAGTTTTCTTCTGATCGCTTTTATTTTCTTTGTGAAATAGGAAGTAAAGTCACCAGCTGAGAGAGCCATGGTGCAGGAGGGCTTGTAAGTTTGGGGAAAAAGGGAAGGAGGTGCGGAGTGATCACCTGTTAGTCGTAAGAGTCCACCTGTACTCATCGGTGAGATTGTGTGTTTTTCTAGACAGTTCAGCTGTGGAGTTGAGGGCACACACACACACAATAGCTCAAGAATTGAATTATGGAGAACTGTGAGTCTGTTTCTCTTTTGTAAAAAAGTTCATTTGTATCAATTTTTAATTATATTTCACATATACATGATATCATATGATATTTGTCTTTCTCTGTCTGACTCACTTCACTTAGTATGATAATGTCTAGGCCCACACACATTACTGTATATAAAATAGATAACTAACAAGGACCTACTGTATAGTACGGGGAACTCCACTCAGTATTCTGTAATAACCTATATGGGGAAAGAATCTGAAAAAGAATGATGGATACATATGTAAGTATAACGGATTCATTTTGCTGTCCACCTGAAACTAACATACATTTGTAAATCAACTGTACTCCAATAAAATTAAAAAAAAAAAAGAATCGAATTGTCATTTGGCTGAGCAGAGAGGGACAGATTGACAGGGGTGGCCCAGCAATAGCATCTGCAGGAGAGAGATGGCCCAGGTCACCTGGAGATTGCCACGGTGACTTGAGGACAGAGGACATCGGTCGTGAGGAGGTTGGGCTGGGCGATAGGGGAATTGGAGGTGCAGGAGAAGGGCCAGAGCTGTCTGGCCGGGGACACTGGAGGGAATGGCTGGGGAGACCAGAGGTGGTGGGCTGACCGTGTGCCTGAACCTGGGGATTTGGGGTGCTTTCGGGAACCTAAATTCCAGCGTTCCTTGCCCCGAGCCTCAGGTTCTCATCACCCCACTTTGCCTTTTCACTGCCTGCCCTTTATTTTTTAAATTTTTTGGGCCACACCTCTAGGCTTGTGGGATCTTAGTTCTTAGACCAGGGATTGAACTTGTAGTGAGAGTGCGGAGTCCTAGCCACTAGACCACCTGGGAGCTCCCTCACTGCCTGCACTGTGAAAGGGCCTGCTCGAGAACTCTTGTTGAATCCCGAACCAGATACCGATATTACCAATGTTCCTCTGGTAATACTGGGAATATATTGCTAATTTCTTACCAACACATTTCTTTGCTGAGGCAGAGGGAGGCCTGCAGCCAGCTCATCAGTGCAGTAAAGACACAGGAAATGTGACAGCTGACATTTGAAGCCGCCCTTCCCCTTCTTCATAGGCCTTGGACACTAAGAGGATTTTTCTTTTTCTTTTTTTTTTTAACCTCGACTTTAATGTTTTAGGGTTACTGCATCCCTCTCTGCAGTACATTTGCTGGTCCAGAGACAGAGTTCCCTCAGGTATGAGGAAAACATGAAAGCACCCTGGAACAAATGCACTGCAAGGCCAAGTGGAATTGTGCATTCTTTCCTGAATCTGCCCACTCCCACCTCCCAGGACGTTCTGCTTGGGAATCTGTCTCCAGCAAATTCCAAGAGCTGAAATGGCTTCATAGTTACAAAAGGTTCATGTTGAAGAAGCCAAAATACCAGAAAATGGCATTCCAGCACAAGCAAAGATATTTTTAAATGGTTAGGTTTTATAAAGAGACACGGCCTCCGTTGGATATAAACCACCCCCAATTCACACTTCTGTCATTGACATAGCTATATCTAAAAGATAGTTTCATTTTTTCTTTTTCTTTCTTCCCCCAGTGGAGAATGTCATTGGTAAGAAAATAAATCTTCTGTTAAGAAACTTTAACTGAGCCTTGGCCTTGACTCAGCCTTGGGAATGGCCGGCATGTGGAGAGCTGCAGCTGGGACAGCTGGGCTCAACCCTGCTCTTGGCTGGTGAAGCTTTAAGGCAAAGGTCGTTTAAAACTCTAACTAGAATCGAAAATATCAATACCCTGCTTAACTTCTCATGGTTTTGGAGTGGCTGAGGTAGTTACACGAGCAATATTTTTAGAAATAGAAACACTTAGAGATGCTGTTCTGAGTTGCTATGGTGGAAGGCCCTGTTCAAATAAATCTTAATGACCACATTTTCCACATTTGTCTCAATTGCAGTTTCTTTGTTTTTTTAATTAAAAAAATTTTTTTGTTGTTCTTTTTGTTGTTTTGTTTTGAGAGCTATACGTGCTATCCTCTAAGCCCTGCTGTCAAGTCAGTATTTCCTGGGTAAGTCTCCGTGAGCGTTCTCGGTGTTTCCACATCCCAAAGTGCAGAGGCAACGAGAACCACTGATCAAGAAGAAGCAAGTGCCTGTTCCCTGGGGCAGTGTGGACTTCTCTAGACAGCCAAGCAGCAGACACTTAATGAGCATCTATTATGTGCAAGGTCATGTGCTTGGGCCAAGAGGGATGGAAGAGTAGACACGGGGCGGGTCTCTGCTGTTATGGTTTCCTTTGACTAATGTTAACAAGCAGATGTGGAACGCCAATTCCCAAAACTTGAGCGCGGGACAGAGCAGAAGTGAGGCTGTGAGAAGTGGGTGCTGAGTACTAGATCCCTTCACGGCTGAGACATGTCTGAGTGGAGAGGAGAGAGGGACAGAGATGAGAAGGCAGTACGGAAGGCCACTCGGGCTGGACCCTGCAGGTTTGGAGTTAGACTCTTTCCTGTGGCTGGTCGGGGACCGTTATGATTTGCTAAGGGTAGTGATAGGATTTTTTTAAAAAGTGATTTGCACAGATTCATTGGGCACTCTTGTGCTCCTAATACAAAGAAAAGATGGAAAGCAGGGAAAACAGTCAAAAGCAAAAGTTTGATCATGTGGCTTAACAAAATTAATGGAATATTTTCCCCCCGATTTAAAAAATACAGTACGTTTTTGATTATTCCCCAAAGCCTAAGAACAGAGCTTCACAAACACATGCAAGCACTTTTACCAGAGCAATATCATCCTTTTATCATACTTATGATGTTAGCTACATTTAGCATGGCTTGATTAATATCAGTGAGGAAACCTTTAGTATCTAGTCATTATCATGTATTGAAAACTGCATAGCATAATTGAATTATCTCAATCTCATTTTAATCCTGAATTTACTTATTTTAATGGCTGACTTTATGGGTGTATTCCATAATTTATCTATCATCTATATATAAACACACTTATCTGAATTTAAAAACAAGGTAAAATCTTTCTGATAGAAAGGAATTCTCATTGGCTCATTGGTTTGACAGTGAAAACTATCTTCATCTCTTAAGTTATTGGAAGGAGCTAAATATGCAAATAATATGGACAAACATATAGTTGAAACATGGTTATAATAAAATCATGTATTAAGGTATTTTCTATGGAGAGGTGCATTGAAATGAATGTATTTTTTCTCAAATTTTTTTCTGAGTGTATTTGTTTAAACAAGGGGCCTCTATAGTCAGCATGTTGTACGTTAGATCCTCAGATCTTATTCATCTTATAACTGAAAGTTTATACTCGTTTACCAACCTCTGCCTATTTCCCACACCCTCCTGCACCTGGCAACCACCTTTCTACTCTTTGCTGTTTCTCTGAGTTTTACTTTCTTTCCTTTTTTTTTAGATTCCACATGTAAGTGATATCGTGTGGTCTTTTTCTCTGTCTGGCTTATTTCCAGACAGAGAAATAGCCTCCAGGTTCATCCATGTTGTTGCAAATGGCAGGGTTTCCTCTTTCTTTGAGGCTGAATAATAATAATAATAATAATAATAATAATAAATACACACACACACACACACGCATATCACGTTTTCTTTATCTATTCGTCTGCCGACAGACCCTTAGGTTTTTCCATACCTTGGCTGCTGTGAATAGAGCTGCAGTGAACATGGGGGTGCAGATATCTCTTTGAGTTCATGATTTTGTTTCCTTCGACATATATCCAGTAGTGGGATTGCTAGATCACATGGCAGTTATATTTATAATAATTTGAGGAACCTCCATAACTGTTTTCCATAGTGGCTGTACCAGTTTACATCTCCGTCATGTGCCCAAGGGTACCCTCTTCTCCACATCCTTGCCAGCATTTGTTACCTCTTGTCTTTTTGATAATAGACATCCTAACAGGTGTGAGGTGACATCTCCTTGTGGTTTGATTTGTGTTTCCCTGATGAATGTTGATGTTGAGCATCTTTTCATGTACCTGTTGGCCATTTGTACATTTCCTTTGGAGAAATATCTATTCAAGTTCCTTGCCCATTTTAAAATTGGATTATTTATGCTTTTACTATTTTTTTAAATAAATTTATTTATTTATTTTTGGCTGTGTTGGGTCTTCGTTGCTGTGCGTGGACTTTCTCTAGTTGAGGCGAGCAGAGGCTACTCTTCATTGCAGTGCACGGACTTCTTATTGCGGTGGCTTCTGTTGTTGCGGAGCACGGGCTCTAGGCGCACGGGCTTCAGTAGTTGTGGCACATGGGCTCAGTAGTTGTGGCTCGCAGGCTCTAGAGCGCAGGCTCAGTAGTTGTGGTGCACAGGCTTAGTTGCTCCATGGCATGTGGGATCTTCCCGGACCAGGGCTCGAACCTGTGTCCCCTGCATTGGCAGGTGGATTCTTAACCACTGTGCCACCAGGGAAGCCCTGTACTTTTACTATTGAGTTGTATGTGTTCTTTCTATATTTTGGATATTAACCCCTTATCAAACATAGGATTTACAAATATTTTTTTTCCCATTCTGTAGGTTGCCTTTTCATTTTGTTGATGGTTTCCTTTGCTGTGTGGAAGCTTTTTTGTTTGATGTTTACTTTTTTTGTTTACATTGCTTTTGTTGCCTTTGCTTTTGGTGTCAAATAAAAAAAAAATCATTGTCAAGGCTGGTGTTAAGGAGCTTACTGCCTAGGTTTTCTTCTAGATTTATGGTGTAAGATAGGGGTCCAGTTTCAGTCTTTTGCATGTGACTATCCAGTTTTTCGAACACCATTTATTGAAGAGATTATTCTTTCCCCATTGTATATTCTTGGTGTCTTTGTTGAAAATTAATTGCTCCTATACATATGGGTTTATTCCTGGGATTTTTATTATGTTTTGTTGATCTATGTGTCTGTTTTACCCAGTACCATACTGTTTTGATTACCATAGCTGCATCATATAGTTTGAAATTGAGAAGTGTTCAGCTTTGTTCTTCTTTCTCAGGATTGCTTCAGCTATTCATGCATATTAAAAAAAAATGATATACTGAAAATTACATTTTTTCAACTGTTGCTACTTTATTTTAAAAAGGCAATATTTCCAATATGCCAGAAGTTACATATTCTGCAACTATTTAAAATTCTTCTATAATTTTTAATGGCAACTGAGGAATGTGCTAAAGGCTTGTGTACTTGTAAAAGGTTATTTTTGGCTATAGCCCAGCCCCTCTCCAACAAAACCAGAAAATCTCTGCTTTGTGCCACACAGAGCAAATTCAAGGCTTTGTGGTGTGGTAGGAAGTGATGGACACAGGGGGTCAGAAGACAGGTCTAGGCCCAGCTTCACCACTAACTGCCCAGTGCAGCTTGGGAAAGTCACTGACGTCTCAGAGCCTGGATATTTTCATAGCAAAACGGGAATGACAGCAATTCTTCCCTACCTACCCGGAAGTCCTTGTGAGGATCAGATGTGCGTGAAGGATGGGGACATTTCTCATGATGTGTAAACAACTTTCAGCTCTTATTTACTGGTTAGGAACCAAATGCAAATGAAATGACCACCTGCAGCCTCCTCTGGGACCTGAGGGAAGGGGCAGTGAGGGTAGTGTGTGTGCAGGTGGGGCTGGACCTTGGAACCACAGAAGATGCAAACAAGATGACAGGAAGCACGTTGCTCACAGCTGTGAGGAGGGCTAGGCATTCCCGCAGTCATGGGCGTTTTGTTCTCTGAGGAGGAATATTCTGATTACTAGGGAGGGCTGCAGGACTTTGGAGGATCTGGCTAAGGGATGTCTTCCAGCACAGCAGGGAGAAGCCACAACCCTAGAGAGTTTGATTTACTCTCTGGCTTCTGAAGCCACTGTCCAAATGTCTAGGGAGAGATGAGGTAACTACTGATGGCTGCTAATAGCTGTCGTTGGTATATCGCTTTGGAGTTCATACATGAACCTCCATGTGCACTGTGTACTGTTATTAGCTTACACAGCTCTCCTGTGATTATAGCTATTGTTCTTCCTACTGTCCAGTTGGGAAAACTAAGACTGAAAGCAACTTGTTCAAGATGATGCAGCTGGAAGTTGGTGGTGGAGCCCAGCAAAGCCAGGACACCCAACTTCCAGATCTCACTTGACCTTTCTGCCTGATAAAGAAGGTTTTGTATGCACTCTCAGCACCAGGAAAGCAGGGAGGATTAGGAAGTCTGGGAGAACATCTTGGTTCAGAAATTTCAGAAACAAAGTTATTTAAGTTTTTTTTTTTTTTTTTTGCTAGATATGGTTAACTTTACAAGAAACTTCCAAACTGTTTTCTACATTGGCTGTAACATTTGGCAGTCCCATGAGCAATGTATTAGAATGTCAGTTCCTCTGCATCCATGCCAACAGGAAGTTATTTAGGTTTGCAAGACATCTTGAGTGCCAGCAGTAACTACCCAGCTATGGGAGAGGCCATATATATTGAAATGTGATGAATTATTTGCGGAGTTTTGGAACATCACTGTGAAGTCCATTAGTGGGCGGGGTTGGTGTGGTGAGGGAAGAGGCCAGTTGGGCTCTGGGGCATCCATCCCTAGAAGTATTAGGAAGTGTAGGCTGTATAAGATGACCACAGGGTACTTTGTAATTGTGTTCTGGATTCTCTCTGCTCAGTTCAAGTTCAACACTGTGGTGCAAGCTGAAGTGAACACCAGAGAGTGTAATCTTATCACTAATATCCCCCAGAAAGAAAATCAAATGAACTATGGGGTTTTGAAACATCAGAATGAAGAGCAGACTGTGACTTCTCCACTGTGTGAGTGAACTGAATGTGAGGATTTACAAGAAGCAGGATGTTTTGTGTATAAATTGCTCCAAGATGGGGAAAAAAAATCGTATTTCATAATCTTTGAAGAGGGGGCTAGCCAGGGGAAAACATTTCATCGTCCTTTTTCCCCCGTTTTTAGGGAATCAAAAAGCTTCCAATAGAATAGAGAAGAAATTACAAGTACATAATCTGAGGAAGGTTCTTATTCTTTTATAGGACAGGACCCAAAGGATGTCCTCTTTATTGAAAGGATCATGAAATCTGTAGACCTTAAGAGCTGGTATTGGAGTTGAATCTGGACTTCTTGCGCCCAGAGCTGCCTCCCTGGCTGGGGCAATGGAGGCGTGGGATTGGGGGGCGGTGTGGGCATGGTCCAGGACATCCGTTCAGAGAGCTGGCCACCAGCTCAGCCCGGACATCCTTGTTTTCTTTAATTTCATTGATGATGAATCAACAATGATCTTTCTGACTCCAATGAGCTATTGTTGCTCATAACCACCAAATTCGAGTCCCTAAAGCTTACCAATTAAGCTGGGTACTTAATTTTTTAAATACGTATATGCATGTAGTAAAATTATTAAAATATAGACAGGTTATTGAATACAAATGTAAATGCTTCATCTCCTTGTCCTCCCCAGAGGAAACCACTATTGATTTTTATTTTTTTAATTTTTTTTGATTTCCCCATCTAGAAAATTTAGTACCCATGAAAAGATACTCATTTTAAATCTGAACCAGATTAGACAACACCATTCTAAGCAGATCTTTTAAAGAAATGTGCAGATCTTTTAAAGTCGGATCCAGTACAAACAACACTTTATGTATGTGAGTTATGAAGCATAATTAATGAATATCCATGAACCTGTCTCTTAAACAAAAATATCATTAACACTGTGATATTGATGTCGACATTTTCCTCTATCTGACTGCTTTTCCCCGCACTATCATTTAATCTTCCCTTGCTATTTTTGGTAGTCTGTACTTCTAAAAGTATATATAATGTTACTCATTAAAAATTGTGTCATGCTGTTGTTCAGTGTTTTGTTTCTAAGATTTAACCACCTTGTTCCGTGTAGCTATATTTATTCATCTCGCTTACATAATATCTGATAAGGTTAACATCCATGCTTCCTCCTGTCAGTGGGTGTTTGAGTCATTTTCAGTCTTTTACTGTCACAAAATACTCTGCTATTTATATTCCTGCACATATATCTCTGCTATACGTACACTATGTTTTTTCCTTGGTTATATACCTAGGAGGAGAGTTTGGGCCTGAAGAAAGGCTAATTCATGACCAACTTTACAAGAAAATGTCCTGGTGATTTCCATAGTGATTATACCACCAATGCACATTGCCATCAGCAGTGAATAAAAGTGCCCTTTAAGATTCATGTCTGCCTTATCCCAACACTTGGTGTTATTGGACTTCTTAATTTTTGACAAATTAATAGTGAAGTGAACTTAATGTACCAATAATATTGAGCTTCTTTTCACATATTTAATTATCATCTGTTTCATCTATTGTAAAAGGACTGTTCATCTCCTTGTTCTAGTTTCCCAATGGGTTGTATATTTTTTTTCATTGATTTGAAAGCATTCTTTATATATTCTGAAGATTCATACTGTTAAAAATATTACCTTCTATTTTGTGCCATATATTTTCACAAGGTGCTTTTTGATGAACAGAAGTTCTTGATTTTAATGTATTTAATGTATACAACCTTGGCCATTTATAGTTAGAGCCTTTCATTTAAGATATTCTTCTGTATCCCAAGGTTATAAGTTACTCCCTTATTTTCTTTTATCAGTTTTACAATTATTTGTAATTAATTTTTGTGTGTGATAGAAGAATCCAGGATTATTTTTATCCATAAAGAATAATAATTCTCCTAGTACCACTTATTGAATAATCCTTTTTTTCTATTGATCTGGGATATACAGTCTGTAATATATTGAGTTTCCCTAAGTGCATGGGTTTGTTTTTCTGTGTTGTCTCTATTTGTATGTTGGTTAATTTGCCCACCTCTGTATCAGTGCTGCCTGCTCTTAATGACTGTAGCTCTCTACGAAGTCTTGATATTTGGTCCTTTCATCTTTTCCCTCTTATTGGGTGATGTTTGGCTGTACGTGGACTTTTGCTCTTCTATAGAGATTTTAGAGTTAGTTTATGAAACAGCAATAGCAACAATAAAAACAACAACAAAACTTGTGGGGAATTTGCTTGGATTGCAGTCAATCTATACATCAATTGAGAAAAAATTGACTTTTTTTGATATTGAGTTCTCCTATCCATGAACATTGTGTCAGTATCCATATATTTGTCTTCACAAATGTTTTTTGGGAAAGCTTTATACTTTTCTGTAGATAGATCTTACTCATTTGCTGTATGCCCTTAGGTACATGTGACATGTTTGTTTGTTTCCAGCCACCTCAGTTTTGGGGTGCCTTCAGAGATGGCATCTTTGCTGGAGGATAAAAGTGTAATTGATATCTATACATTGATCTTACATCCAGCCTCTTAACTCAACCTTTAGTATTTCTAATATTTTGTCTATGGATCCTCCTATATGTAAAAAGCCATTTGTGAATAATTAAAGTATGGTTTATTCCTTTCAATTCTCACATTTTCTTTTTCCTGTTTTCCTTGTTTGAGTTAGGACCTCCAGTACAATAATGAATTGGAGCAATAGAAGATAGCCCTTCATTGTTCTTAATCTTTATAAGGAGTGTTCTAATTTGATTAAGAATGTTGTTTGCTATCACTTTTTTTCCAAATACCCTTTATTAGGTTAAGGAAGTTCCCTTATGTTTCTGTTTTACAGTTTTGTTTTCTGCTTTTATTCATAAGTATATGCTGAGTTTTATCAAAGGCTGCTCTGTATCTATTAGGATGATCATATGATTTTCACTGTTTCTATTACTATGTTATCTTACACGTATGGCTCATTCCGAGGTAAACTCTCTTCTATGCCTAGGATAAATCTAGCTTGTTCGGCTTTACTTTTTTCCCCCTAAATACATGCCTGATGCACATCTGGATTCTATTTGCTCTTATTTTGTTTTAAATTTTTGTTTCTTTACTCATGAGTAAGTTTGGCCTCTATTTTTCCTTTCTTTAACTGCTTTTTGTCTGATTTAAAGAGGATTTTTTTTTCTATTTCTTGCAAGATTTTCTGTATGATTTGAATTATCTGCTCTTGAAATTTTGGTAGTACTCGGCTAAAAACAAGAACTCGTGCTTTCCTTGTTGTAAGATTTTTATCTATTTAATTTTTTTGAGGCTTTTAAAATGATCTGAATCCCTATTTCTTTTTAAACTGAATTTCTTTCGGTTTTCTTAAATTCTATTTTTCTAGGAGTATATTCCTAGTTACCTGTTTTTCAAGTTAAAATTAGCGTAAAATTATTCATTTAGTTTAAAATCCCTATCCATTTTTTTTCATTACAAATATGTTAATTGGGCCACATCTCTTTTTTCTTCCTTGACCAATCTGCCAGACAGTGTATGTTTTATTATTTTCAAAGAAAAATACTTTTGACTCTGTTGACTCTATTTTAACTTTGTGTTTTATTTATTTTTGTTTACCTGTTAATAGTTATTTTCTTCTACTTGCTTTGTGTTTATTCTGCAGTTGCTTTTCTAACTTCTTAAGCCAGAGACAGCTCAATAACTTCTAGACTTCTTTTTAAATATAAGCATTTAAGATTATAAATTTCTTAGTACTGCTTTAATGGCATCTCATAGGTTTTGTTAAACAATATTCTCAGTATGTTTAGTTCTACATGTTTTTAAAGTTCAATATTTTCTTCTAAACCCATGAGTTTATTGATGAGTCTTCTGTGCTTTTCAAGCATGGAGAATCTTTTCATTATTGATGTCTGTCTTAATTGCACTGATGTCAAAATACATGATCCACATGATACCAGTTACTAGAAATTTGCTGGTCATTCTATATGTCCCTGTGTAAGGTCAGTTTTTGTAAATGTTCTGTGTATTTTTGAGAAGATTGTGGATTTTCAGTTTGTTGATTATGAGAGTTCCTATGTCTATTAAATTTAGATTGTTAATAGTGCTTTTCGTACCACCTCTGTTTTTCCTAATTTTCTATATTTGCTATATTAAACAATGTATTGTGATTTCCCCTCTGTGGTGGTATATTTGTCATTTCTTTTCAGAAACTAATTTATTTTTGCTTTTTATATTTTGAAGCTATTTGATATATACAAACTTAGAATTACTATAGCTACGTGATGAACTGGGTATTTTATTGTTACATAATTGCCTTCTTTTACTCTAGCTATGTTTCTTGCTTTAAGTCTTCTTTCGTCTGATAGCTTTCTTTGGGTTGCATTTTTCTGGACCGCCTTTCTCCATCCTTTGACTTCCAATCTTTCCAGTTTCCTATGGTTTTATGTGTATCTCTGTTTTTAACTTTCATTTTTATCATTTATTTCTTTTGGCTATTGAGTTTAATCAGTTTATTTCTTACATGATTTAATAGGGTTGGTTATTTTCCTACTAAATTATTATTATTTTTTGCGGTACGCGGGCCTCTCACTGTTGTGGCCCCTCCCGTTGCGGAGCACAGGCTCTGGACGCTCAGGTTCAGCGGCCATGGCTCACGGGCCCAGCCGCTCCGCGGCATGTGGGATCTTCCCGGACCGGGGCACGAACCCGTGTCCCCTGCATCGGCAGGCGGACTCTCAACCACTGCGCCACCAGGGAAGCCCCTACTAAATTGTTTTTATACTATTTTCTTTGTTGCTTGTTTTTTTAAAGTGCATGTTTGTCTGTTTGTATTCTTTTTCCACTTCCTCCTTTTACATTGGGCAGTTATATATTCAATTTCTCTTCTTTTAGTGGAAACTGCTGAAATTTTACCATAAATACATCTAAGGTCTAAAATAAATATTTTAACTCCTTTGTTCTCAAAATACACAAAAGCCTCAGAACACTGCAATTAACTTGGAGGCATATAAGCTAGGGGTACTTATTTATTTATTTTTGGTTCAGTATTTTAACTGGACTTTAGTTATCTTCCAGTGTGAGAGACCTCTGCAGAATCTAATTCATCATACTGAGAGAAGTAGATGTCTCCCATTTTTTTTGTTTTAAAGTAATTGAATCTTTGTTGCTACTGAAGATACGGATGGTTTCCAAGCCCATTTCAGTATTGGGAGCATCACTGTGGCTGATAACCCCTTACTGCTAGGAAGGTTTTCATGACGTTTATGTAGATGGTCAGTGAAATGGGTGCAGCAAGTGTTAGTGTAAAGAAATATTTGTTGGTCAGTTTGGACCAGATGACTGATCCAGATGTAACCTGTATGTAAACAGAGGGGCTTCCTTCATACATCATACAAACATACAGAGAGGACACAACAGCATTAACGTTGCTTCTTATCAACATGGTATTCTAGATCTTTTAATTCTGTAATTTCATTTTACCCTTATTTTCTATAGTATATCAACATTTATAAAGATACTTACACCCTCTTCCCTCAAAAACAAAACAAAACAAAACAAAACAAGTCCAAGTGTGTATTTCTTTAAAAAGGAACCTCTCTGTCCCATGTTTTTCTCAGTGACTTGAAGTTCTGGGATCTGGCACTATGCCAGACCCTATGGGGCAAGATCACACTCTCTCTTCTCCTGCACGCTTCCCTGCCAGGCAGTGCCGATGTGTCTGGATATAGAATTGTGGAGTGTTCTGCTTAAAGGAAATCGTGCTTCTCATGTAGCACGTGGTTTCCACAATTATTTCGGGGAGGTGGTTCAGTGATCCTTTCTTCAAAGAAGTCTTCGGGAAGCCTGATGTCTCAAAAATAAACAGGCTCAGATTGGAACAAACTTGGGGCACCTGTAGCCTGTGCCAGTGAAGGCCTCCCCACCCTGGCCCCCAGGGAGAGCCGGGGAAGTGCAGACCCTACACAAGGCCTTTCTTTCTAGCTCCTAGCTCAGCAGAGGAGAAGCTGGAGACATCAAAGGTCCCCAGGTTGGCTGGGGGCTGGAGCAGAGATCAGGTGATCAGATCAGATCTGATCAGCAAAAATCAGAGATCTTTGCATCCTTTTCTAGGCCTTCCTGCCGCTAATAGTTCATTTCCACAACCAGGACAGCTGCTCGTTCGTGCAAAGCCAATTAGGAAGCAATTTCCACGTTTCCACTTTCATTATTTTCTTTATATTCAGAACCATGTCTAGACGTTTTGCTTGGGTGACCCCAGTTCACCAGCTAGACTTGCTGCGTCCTGTGTCTTCTGAAACCCCAGCCCCGGGTCTGTTGTCGGCTTTCTTAGGGGTCTCCCAGACTGGGGAAAAGGTGGCTGGTAACAGGGAGATGGTGACAAAAAGCTTCATTTTATTCTCTGTCTTGGGTTTGCTTCAGGCCCTTTGCTGGTCTTCTCCCTGCTGGTCACAGAGGGACCCATTCCTTCAAGCAGACAGACCACATGCTATTTCTGTTCTGTAAATTTCCAAGGCTTCTCCCCTGGCCACTCTCCAGTCACACGCAGGAGCAGAAAGTGTATTTGCAGCTATAATCAGCACGCTTAAATGCTGGTTAAATTCAGAGTAAGTACAAAATCTGTACTGCTCTTGACTCCAAAAGAAGCTATAAAAATATCACATGGCCTTGAGCCCTCCGAGACCTTTGACAACGAGGTGGTCCCTCTGAATCATTTCAAGGCTTATGGCTGTTCCAGAATATCCCAGATTACATGGTAAGGGGGGTGTGATCCATAGAGGACTGAGTCATGGCTGCCGACGGGCAAATTCCTCTCTTGTTTCTATTTTTCTGGGACAAGATGCACAGTAATGGTCACTTATTTTCTCGTAAACTCTTTGAGGGCGGCACCTTCCTTAATTGTCTCGGTAGCCTCAGTGTCTGGCACAGGTATGGACCCGAAATAGTTGTGAAGTGGCTGAACTAGAGAGTCAGGGGGCGGAGAGCAGAGGGCCGCCAGCTCCCTGCCTGATGCTCCCACGCGGACGCCCCTGATGCTTTCCCGTTTCGTTTATGCAGTCCCCGTGACCGCCCCATGAGACGTGGGGTGGTCGCTATTAATTCCAAATTACAGATGAGGGCGCTGAGGCTTCCAGGGGGTGTGGAATCATCCAAGAGCTTGTGAAGTTAATGTGCAATCGGCTCTTGAGTCTAGGTCTCTTGAATCTTAGGGGTTCTTTTCGTCTCACTACCGGTACATCCTCAAAGATGCTCTTTTTTAATCTACTGGCCCCTGGGGGCACTGGGCTGCCTCAGCATCACGCTCTGGAAGGCTTGCCGCTTTAGATCCCATGCCCTCACGCGTTCTCTGGTAGCCTTGCACTATGTCCATACACTGCTGAAAACAGAGAGGCTGCTTCCAAATTGTTACTGGTCTTCAGCAAAGTTCTAACTGGTTTCTCTGCCCCAGTAATCTAACTGGATTACTGCCGAGGAGTAATCGTCCTAAAATGATAAACATACCCTCTGTTCAAAACTCCATCATTGGCTCCCAGAGCTTCAAGGACCAAGATAAGAGTCTTTATCTGAACCCACGAGGCAGCTCCAGCCTACCTGCGGCCTTGTCTGCTCAGAGGCCCCCCGGCACGCACCTGGCTGGAGTCCAAGGAGTGATTTCTCAGTTGTTACTCCCTTCCCTCGGTCCAGTGTCTGCAGGAAGCTGGTCCTGAGACCCAGTTCGGTGGAGAAGCCCCTCCCCTGTCCCCTTCATTTGCTTCTGTTGGAACCCATGTCCCTCCTCCCTGTCATCAGGATTTAACCAGCTCTGAGTAGACTGTGAGCTTGGTGGGGAAGACCGTGCATCTCCTTGGGCTTTGACAGCGCCTGGAAGGCCGTGCACTTAGTCAGTGAGTAAACGGACTGCGTTTACAGTTCAAGAATTCCCTCCTGAATCCCCTTACATGTGTGTGCGCAGTATGGGTATTTGGAAGGATGTGATGGAGAGGAGGGGGCTTGCCATGGGGTCACTCACAGGGAACCTGCTCTACGTGGCGTTCACCTTGGCGCTAGTCCTGGGCTCCAAGCCCCTGATGTACGGACGGCGCTGTGGCCTCTGCCAGGGAGGCTGCCCCATGGGGTTCGTCTCTGTGTTCTCCCAAGCAGCTCTGCACGGCGCTCTGGCACGGCTCTGGCTCTCAGTGATGTTTATGGGGTTGTATAACACTGTAATTTCTCTCAACACTTAGACTTTTTTTTTTTTTCTTCGCGGCACGCAGGCCTCTCACTGTTGTGGCCTCTCCCGTTGCAGAGCACAGGCTCCGGACGCGCAGGCTCAGCGGCCATGGCTCACGGGCCCAGCCGCTCCGCGGCATGTGGGATCTTCCCGGACCGGGGCATGAACCTGTGTCCCCTGCATCGGCAGGCGGACTCTCAACCATTGTGTCACCAGGCAAGCCCAACACTTAAAACGTTTTGAGGCTTTTCGGTTCTGGGCCTCTCATAGATCCCAGAGAACACTTAGAGGGTTGCTCTGAGAGCTAATTCTAGAAATGCTTTTGTTGTAATAAAAGCAGTATCCTTTGCTCCACCCTTTCCAGTCTTTGAGCTGTGTCACCCTGTGTGTCACCCTGTGTGTCACCCTGTAGGCCCCGTGGGGACCTCACACTCCCTGCTTTCCCAGCACCCTGTACTGACTGGTCAGCAGCCCGATACAGGTTCTCAGCTTTTCTCCTGGACCGAGACCACCTAATCTTGGATGTGTCCCATTAGTCACCTACAGACCGGGGTGGGAGCGGCAGGGGACGTTCCGGGAAGCATGTGAATCCCCGGAGGGCTTCTGCCCTGTGCGTGGAGCTGACAGAGGGACACCGGCAGTCTGTAGAGTGGCTGTCATGTGGCAACCTCAGGGGACAGGCCCGCTTGTTCTCGGGATGCTGGGCCCCGTCCCATCGGCCCTGCCCCTGCAGCCCCTCCGTAGGCCCCCTGCTCTGCACTGCTGCTCCTGTAGAAGCTGGGAAAGGTCCAGAAAGTAAACAGGAATGATGGAAACACAAAGCCCGGCTAACTCGCTAATGCTGTGACAGAGACGGTGTACACAGACAGACGGACAAAAAACAGACAAGCTCTCCTTGCTCTCCTTGCTCTCTCGTCACCCAGCGAGGGAGAAAAAAAGCCCTACTGCAGGTAGAGCAGTTTCTAAGAAGAAAGGTCCTTAGCTCCCCTCAGGCCTCTCGGCACAGACCTTGAGAAAGTGGCCATGGGACCCGTCTGCGGTTCCGGAGTAGCTCTGGGCGCCTTTGGGCATCACACAGTCAGGCTGGGACTCGCACCTTTAGCTGATGACATGGCAGCCTCTCCTGAATCATAGTGGCAAGTTCCTGGGCCTTTGATGTGGCTTTTTGGGCCAGGCCAGAGCCTCAGCGTCCACTATTCCAGGAACATCCGTGTGACCACAGTTGACTTCCCAGAGGGTCCCAGGCTGGCCTTCCCTCCCAATCAGTCCGGTGTTCCCGTGAATCTTGGTAGGGGTTTGGCCCGCATGTTGCACAGATGTCGCTGACCCCGGGAGGGTGCGAGTGCCTGAAAACACGGGATTTAGAGGAATACGGGGGCCTTTCGGTCCTTGGTTTTGTTGTCAGGGCAGGTGGTGTTGCCAGACCTAGAGGCTGTCCACAGCAGCAGGGTTCATTCGGAGGGTCTCAGACCCACAGGGGCCTTAGCAACGAATATAGGCCACATGTTACAAACTGCTTTTGTTTTGGCAGTGGAACTTTTTCCCTCCAAATCAGCTATCATGTGTGATCTGAGCTGGGGTGGAGGACGCAGAACCCCCTTCCCTTCTACCCCAAATCATTGTGCAAACCCTGGGGCCCCTTCCTGGTCCTAAGCCAGCCCGCCTGCCTTCACAGGTGCACAGACACACAGATGCACAGATACACAGATGCACAGACATACAGATGCACAGACATATAGATGCACAGACACACAGACGCACAAACATACAGATGCACAGACACACAGATGCACAGATATACAGATGCACAGACACACAGACCGGGGGTCAGAGGCTTGAGGGGCCCGGCGGGTTGTCCAGACGCAGGTGGCTGTCCAGCAACGTGAAGGGGGAAGGCCAGAGTGCCGTCTCCCCCGCCTCTTCCACATGCCCGGCTTCACCATGAACACTCACCAGCCTGATGCCATCTTCTCGGGCCTTGGCACAGGTGTCGGGAGCCTGGTGGCCTCGGGCTGTCGAGGAGTTGAGGCTTCACCTCTGTCCTCCTGGGCTACCGCCACCGTGTGCTGGAAGGGCTAGCTTTGCCAGTGCCTGAGACCGTGAAGGGTGCCCAGCCCCACTGACCACTTCTTAAAACCCTTGCAGTTAGGATGTGGTGTGTTTATGTCAATACTAGGGAGCTTAGAGTTTTGTTTTTTTCTTTAAGAATCATTTAAAAGCCCTTTCCCTTCAATTCAGTGCTGACTCTGTCATGAAGCCCCGGATTCAGGCAGCTGGCATTGGCGGGTCTCCTCTGTCCAGGCCGTGGGTGGCTTTGTGCACAGAGAGGCTGGTTCATCCCTCGCGGAAACCTCATGCACGAGACAGGCCTTATGCCCCTGTTTTTCCCATGATGAAGCAGAGGCGCAGAGAGGTCAGGCCTGTGCCACAGGGCTGGTCAGTGCTGACCCCCTTTTAATGGCCATGTTTACCTGACGCCACATCTGCCCGCTGCATCGCCCTCTGCCCTCCACTCATCCAGCGGTCAGGGCACACTGTCTTTTACTTTTGTACATTTTTATACACCTGTGCCTGTTCTCCCGAGGCCAGATCCACTCAGCACATGTGTCTTAAGCTTCTATTTTGCAGAAGGCAAACGTTAGAAGACCTAAAGGATGAAAACGTGGAGAAACTGCCACTTTTCTCTCAAAACCCTGCAGGAGAGGGTCGAGGTCATGGTCTGGGTTGAGTGTACAGGGTGCAGAGTAACACTGTGGTGGGTTGTGCAGAGATCAAGGTCTAGAGCGGGGGGGGCATCTGAGAGGACTCTGGGTACTGAATTAAGAATTATGTATTCCCCATCGGTCAGCCCCCCTAAATCCTACTTCAGATGAGCCAGCATGTGGCTCGGTCACCGTCGAGCAGGGCTGGCTTCTCCCCTTAGAGCAGGGACGTGCGATGCTCCCGTCAAGTGGCCCCAGTGACTTACCTGGAATACACACCTCCCCCTCCCCCATCCCTACCCTGTGAGGACAGGGGCCTCCGGATCCCTGTAAAAGGTGCTGTTGCAGCCCAGTCACAGCCCCGGGCCAGGCCGGCGATCTTATACGGCACAAGCATCCCAGGCCGAACCCGGGGAGCTCTCAATTCCACATCCCTGGACTCTTAGGATGCCTTGGAATGTTCACAGCCTCTCTCCTAATGAGAGGTCTGGGGTTCCCAGGAGTAGGAAAGGGTGGACAGGAAGAGGAGGAATTGAGACCTGGGATGGAGCAGTGGGAGAGAAACTCAGAACCTCTGCAGAATTTGATGGTTAGTTAAGAGCATGGAGGCCTTGGGTCCGTTTGCGTGCTCACGTCCGGGCAGGAGAATTGTAGCTGGAACAGCCCGTGGAGCCCCAAGTCCCATGGGTCCCCCAAGACTTGTCTGGCATCAAATAGGACTTTGATCTCACCTTCCTGCAGGTACAGAGATCACACGTTTCTCCTCTAAGCCACTTCTTCTCTGTGACGCTTTGCTTCCTACGATCTCCTCAGCCCACGTTCTGAGATTCTAAGAATTAGTTCTTCTTTGGAAATGTGCAGATCGCCTCTCATACTTGAGAGGATGCTTTACGACAGTGGAGGCCTTTGGAAAACTACACGGACACACGAGAAAAGGAAAAGTCAACTGTGCCTTGTTTTGGTTTCTTGCTTATTGAAACCCTTTAAGTTTATTTTTTTTTCTGTTTCTCCCCTGGGGTGGGCTAGGGAAGAGGTACCGTGTAGATGGAGACGTTGGTGCCTTTGGAAGAGAGTCTTTATAGCAGAGCCAAGCCCTCTGAGGTTTCCAGATAAACGCTGGCCTATGTTCTTATTTTTTGAAACTTAGCATCGCAAGAGCCTGCTCTGATGCTTGGAAGGCTCACCCAGAAGGGGGCCTTTGCTTCTGTTTTGTTAGCAGTTGAGTGGGGGCACATGTCCACGACGATCCCTACATGCTGCCCTTTCCTCCTGGCAATGAGAGCGGCCAGGCACGCGTTATGGAAAGTGGTGACCAAAACCTGTCATTGAAGAAATTTAACCCAATCTTGAACGTGAAGAGAAAGCAGTCATGTCTCAGACGTGCTGGAGTTCAGGGAAAGAGTTACTGAAGTCAGAGGAGCCATGGGCTTGCTTTCTGCCTGGCGTTTATTTCATCTCACTGGCCCTCAATTTCGTCACCTATAAAAGGAAGAGGTGCTGGCAGTCCTGTCTTTGCAAATCGCCCTGCATGCGGCTGTGTGTGTCCTTACTCCCCTTGCCCTGGATGGGTGAGGTGTTGCAGGCAGGGTGTCGGGAGCTCTGCCGTGTTCACATTCACAAGTGGTTTGTTTTGCTACCTTCAGTATGAAAGGAAGAACAGAAGAAAGCACTGTCTGCCTTTTATTTTGAACTTGGCAGTGAAGGGATTGTGTGAAGCCATTGCTCAGTGTAATGCCAGTTTAGGGTGTGCGTGTGTGTGTGTGTGTGTGTGTGTGTGGTATTGAAGAAACCTTTAAAACAGCCTGCTTAGGTGTTTGAAATAAACCTGGCCTCCTTCATGTCTTTCTTGGTTTGTGAGTTTATCATTTAACTCTTTATGCCTTTTCTTGTATTTTCTCTTTAAAACATCAAGCCATACTTTTGCAATTGGAAAAGAAATAATAAATGCTTTTCTCTTTTTTAAGTCTGATGTTAAAGCAGTCCGTGTGTTTCTCACTGCCTCTTACTGCATTACAGAGAGGTTGGTTGCTTCATAGGTATTTGATATATATTTAGATTGCGTTTTATTTCTTTCGTTGTACTCAGATGTTAAAATGATAATATGCAGCAAGATCAGATCAGGAAAAAAAAAACAATGATTTTCTAAGGGGTGGAGGTACTTTATTTTTGCCGTTGAATTCCTGTAAAAGTACACTGTGCATCTCAGCAGTTACCTGTTCATTTAAGATTTGCGTTAAGTGACGACTACACTCAAGGCTCTGGGAGTGGACCTTTTGGGGATTTGAAGATATTTGGCATAGATCCAGCCTTCACAGAGATGTTTATGTATTTGGAGAGGTGAGACATGCATGATAATGACATCGTCAATACGTTATTTCAAGAGACACATGTCACTAAGAAATGGGAATTCCGATGCGGGTGGGTCCCGCAAGGTCGTGCTTTCATTTCTGGCATGTGGTTTGTTACTTTCCATCACTCCCTGGTCCTTCTGCCTGGCATCTCTTCCCTCTCGCACAGCAGCATCCTACTAGTCCCTTAAAGCCACACACAAATAGCTCCTCTTCCGTGAAGCATTACCGATGAGTTCATCTGGAAACGCTGTGTCTCTTCTGGGAACTCCTAGAGTGTTTGGCATTAGCTATGGTGTCTGGTTGGCATTTGGAAATCTCCCATTGTTGACTAAATACATGTAAGATTTTGTGAGAAGTCTTTAACCTTCTGACAGTAGGTTTCCTCATCTGTAAAGTTAGGGTAACAAATATCCCATTGGACTGAGGTCACGGCTAAATTAATGTAAATAGGTAAAGCTCCTAACACTTACTGGGCAGCCAGTAAAACATCACTTCTTTTCCCTTCTATGTTGTGTAGTTATTTGTGCACGTGTCTTATTCTATCACCTGCGTTGGAAACCTCCTGAGGCTGGATGCTGTCCTACCCAGGGCCCAGTGAAGACCCTCACACACGGACTGGACGGCCCTTTGCCCTCTCCATGGTTTGTGCCATCGTGAGGCCAACGCTGGACCTTTGGAGTCTTTGGTTGGTCTTGGTCTAGGGAGACCGCATGATCATAATGTTGATCTTGAAAGACGGAAGAATAACGGGGCCGTCCTCGGCGCTGGGAAGCAGAGGACAGGGGGAAAGTTGCGTGTGGCCTGGAATCAGGCAGCAAGTCTGAGAGCGGCGATTGATTGTTGAGATCCAGTTTTCTGTGTTTGAGGCACGTGAGAACATCTTTT
Organism: Delphinus delphis; assembly: GCF_949987515.2. Classification (NCBI taxonomy): domain Eukaryota; kingdom Metazoa; phylum Chordata; class Mammalia; order Artiodactyla; family Delphinidae; genus Delphinus; species Delphinus delphis. Next base: position 85,408,812 of record NC_082694.2, on the reverse strand, counting down.
TCTGTCCCTTCCACAGAGAGGCACTGGGCCTTGAGAGGAGGGATCGAGGTGGCATCATGAGTTCTCTGATGACACAGATTTTAAATGCCTAACGATGCAAGCCCAACTCTTGCACGAGTGTATTTTCATCCTCACTGGCCAAGCAAGGGGTCTTTGTGTTGAAGTATGTCCATGCGTTTTAGAGAGAAAATAATTTCCACTCATTCTGTTAGGGCACCAAGTTACCATGCAGCCGATTCTGATCAGAGAAATCCCCCCGTGTTGGCTTCTTCCTGTTCTTGAAGGTGTTGATCGAGCCGAGAGCCCTCCATGTGCCCCCACCTTCTCCTCACATGTCACGCTGCTCCTCGGCACCTGGCTCTCCTAAGTTAAACCCTTTTTCTGGCTTCCTCCCCCTTCTAGAACGAATCTGTGTAGTCAACTGTGTGATGTCCGCTTAGATGTCCTCTGCTTGAGCCCCACGTCTGGAAAGAAAATGATGGAACGAAAGAACATTACAAGAGAAGAGAACCAAATAAACCACGTGGTTTAACTAACTCCCTTTCCTTCTCTCTTTATCTTTCTTCCAATTTTCTTTCTTTCTCCGCACCCTTCCTCCCTCCCTCCTATTGATGAGTAAAAGTCTTCCAGCTGGTTCATGACCTGTCCAGGGGTAAAACTCAGGGTTTCTGGCTCATTTGTCCTTTACGTGCCAGTCACTGGATGAAGAGCTGGGGTCACGGAGATGCATTTAATCTAGTCCCTGGTCCCGAGCGTCCTCAGCTGGGGAAGGCGTCGGGCACACAGGCTATGCAGAGTGGAGCGGTTTTGCACTGGAGAAGGGTCCCTCTGGGAGTCTCGTGTTTTCCTTGCTCACCAACTGGCCACCTCAGCAGCTGGAGGCAGAGCTGTAGAAGAATTAATGAAGTGGCCCGGAAAAGAGGAGTAGGGTTAAAGGAAAACCATTGCAAGAGTAGCGGAGATGGAAAGGAACAACGAAAAAGCAGGGGCAAAGGAACACACTGGTTTCAGTGTGAATTCTCCTTATTTGGAGCAGGGCTTATGGTTTGAGATCAAGGAGAGAGTAAGGAGATGAGATACAAAAGCAGGGTTTTCTGCATAAAACGGGGTCCCGAGTGCGTGTTTATGCGGGGCCCTCGTTTGGAATTGCGTGTAGCCACGTGTACTCAGGTGGGAACTGTTTCCTTTGCCTTGGCTGGCGAGGCTGTTTTGAGCATATTACAGAAGCATAAGCACTCGGCAGACGAATGGGCAGTGATCAGGGTGGTGCGGAAATGAGGACGTGTCCTTTGCTGTTGAAGAAGGGTTGTATGAGGCGGTGACACGAGACAGGTTTTCTGACCCTGCTGGGGAGACTGAGGTGTCTGTGCAGGGCTCCCTGCCGGCCCTCCCCGCTACCCACCACACCTGCCAAGGCCGATGGGAGCCTTGGGGTGCGTGGGCTGGCAGTACCAGGCCCCCTTCCCTGGGAAGGTAGATTTCTCTCAGTTACAGCAAGGTCTGTACATTTAGGGCCTTGATAAAGTTTGGGGGACCAGTTTCTTATAAAGGCAGAACCTCCCAAAGTCTTGGACAAGGTTGTAAAACGTGAGCACAGGCAGCTGATCCGCGTGCAGGTGGCTTCCCCAGATGTGCAGGGCTGATAGGCCAGTGGCACCAGTTCTTGGAAAATGTTGTAGGATTCTACCTTCAGGGTTTCCTAGATGAAGCCATCTGTCTACCCTTTCCAGGTGAACAGTGAAATAAGCACCACCTTTTTCTTTTTCTGCAAGTAACTTTGTAAGAGTAGAAGGACATCTTTGTTTTAACTACCAGGTATGTGTTTTGGGGTTTTCATTTATTACGTTTCTGGTTTTTAAACAGGATTTGCATTTTAGTTTTGAGAGACTTAAAAGTTTAGTGTTATTTTAAAAAGGAAATAAAGAAGAAAGAAAGAAAAGGGAAGAAAAAAGAAGACTGTCCCCAAACCAAAATCCCACGTTCAGTATTAGGAAAGTCCTCACTCAGCAAGCACTTGCTGTGCCCTCGTGAGGCCCTGAGTTTGCCTCGTTTTTTTAACTCCTACATAGTAAGAAAAGAGGAGGTTTAATTGACCGTGTGAGTCTTAATTGTGACAAATTGGCCAGAAGGGCTCTAGAATATTTTAAGATTGGGGGTATCTTCTCCATGTTGGGTATTTTCTTCACCTTCAGGCTAGGGTGCAGGACCCAGACCACAAGCACAGCGGGCAGACTGCATGGTATCCAGTTGCCATGGCCCAGCCCTGGGCTTCCCAGAGACGGGAAAGGCTGTGCTTTGAGGGTTGTTTTGGGAGAAGGGTAAATGGCCACTGGAGAAATCCCCAATCACCAAAATATCCAAAACAATCTGTTATAAAAAGAACATTTTAGGGTAGAGGCTAATGGTAGCTAAATTAACAACCTCCTCCCTTGCATTTATGAAGTCCAATCAATATTGGTCTGAGAGGGGGAGTGACTGGAGGCTATTTTGGGGTGGTCTGAAGAACCTCAAGTTTGTCTAGTAGAATAATAACCGAGGAGGGTGTTCTGTGAACAGGCCAGTTAGGAGGTTAGTGGTTAGGGCTGTTGGGCAGGTTTTGGCATGCCAGGTGGTCCCTTGGGCTGTGGGTACCCAGATGGGTGTATGAGCTACCCGATTCCCTGTTGACAGACCTGGGATACAGAGACTGGGTTTGTGTGTCCACCTGGAAGCCCTTCTGTCTTGCTAACGTCCATGTTTCTGCCCGGCACAGACTCCTGTTCTCAAATCTTGATTTCTGTTACCGTGTCAAGAGTGTCTCCAGGACCTGCGAGGGGCATTTGAGGGGTACTTCTCTGTCTCCTCCTCCCCAGCCCCCGATCCTTCCCCGCATCCCTCTGGCATCTTCCCTCACTGACTGTCCCATCCATCCTATGCTCCTGCATTTCCCATCGCCATCCCCCTGAACGCAGGTTCTCATCAATTCAGGCACGTGTTCTAACAAATTCTCACCCATCTCTGTGCATTTAGGTTGTTCTGTCTCCAATTAGAGACTAATTTATCTGACAAATTACCCCAAATCAAGCTTGGAAGATGTTCTGTGAAACATCTAATTCCTCATGTACAGAAAGGCACAGCCTGTTTGTCACCTGCCCCAGGAAATCTTCCTGAAGCTCAGAGCTGGGCACTCCCATTGGTGGGGGGATGGAGACCCCCGGTCTGCAGTGACTCCTGTGGTCTGTACCCCGCCCCACCCCCTGCAGCACCCAGCTGTGGGGAGGAAGCCCCCATGACCCATGGGGGGAGCTGTTCCTGATGAATCCTGCTCTGGCTGCCTTTCCTCTCCTGCCTCACTCTGCACGTCTACAGCTGGGTCTCTGGGATCACTCCCCAAATCAACTGCTTCTGCTTCTGGGGGAGGCCAAGCTGAGATGCTTCCATAGGCTCTGTTTCTCTATGTGCGAAACGAGGGAAAAGCCAAGAGCTTGCTGGGAGAATCAGATGAATTAAAGGGCATGGATGTACTTTTAAACTCAAAGCGCTAACCTATTGGAATTTGGAATCCGTGTGTTGGCGGACTTCCTATGAGCATTTCAAGGAACACTGATGCTTTTCAGAAACGGGTCACTGCTTGCAATGATAAGTCGCTGACATCTCTGGGGCCCGAGAAATGGTTCCCTCTTGAAAGGATTCTTAGTTCTGTGGGATTTGTTGTTAGTTACTTTTAAATTGTGTCCCTCTCCTGCACTGCACTACTATTCCCCCTGTATTGCCACTATGACACGGAGTGAAGGGAACTTTTCTATGAAGACAGGATATTATGGCCTGGGGCAGTCTGATGCAAAGACAGCACGGCAGGGGCAGACGTACTGGACTTGCGGTCCGCAGACAGCCCATCCCTGCCAACCCCGAGTGCGTCCCTTTGTCAAGTCTCTTCCACTCTCTGGGCCACTGTCTCGAAGGCTGGCAGAGAGACATTCCAGGGCCCTCGGGCTTTCCTTATTTGCATTAGAAAATACAGAGTCACAATATCCTCCAGGATGACTCTCAAGTTGAAATATGTTGGCAAAAACACTTTCATTTTATTTTGGTCGAAGGAGGAGTGCGGTGAACATTTAGGGCACAGAAGGAAGCCAGGTGGGAATTAGGGCCGCAGCTCCCTCCTGGCTGGCAGGCCCTGCTGAGCCAACTGCTGTTCACCTCCACAGCCGGGCAAACCCTTGACTGATTCTGGGAAAACACAGCCCGTCCAGTAATTTTAGTGTGTCCTGTGGCAGCAGCAGGGATGAGGGGCTTCTGACCCAGCCTGCTCTTGTCACAGAAACAGACGTGCTTGACACAAAGGTCATTCTCTCCAACCATACAAAAGAGCGCCCGGAATTCCTTGTAAATTTGTTCTTTACAAGTCAATTGAGCCACCATGTCTAGAAAAACTAATTCGCTCTTCTTCAGGACAAAGGAGGCACTTAGAACTTAGGGGGCAGTGGGCAATGGCTCTGCAAATCTTCCTCCTCCAGCATCAGAAAGGGTGATGGTGGCCACGCTGTGTCCCCGAGTGCTGCCCTTCCAGGCCACCCTGTCCCCTGCAGAGAAAGCGTGAGGCTGGCAGAGTGTGACTCGTCCTGTTGGACAGATGGGGTCCTGTGCCTCGGGCTGTGCCTCCTGCCTCTGGTCCAGGGCTTGCACACGGCCTTGGTGACAGCCTGTCACCAGGGGTGGAGCTCTGGGAGTGATGATGACAATGATGGTTAGTCCGTGAAGGGCACTGGCTGAGTTTAGGGCCCTCAGCAGTCACCTGGGGTCTTCACAGGTGGAATTAAGTTTAAATGAGGTTATTAGGGCAGACTCTAACCCAGTATCATGAGTGTCCTCATCAAGTGGGGAAATATGGAGACAGAGACACCTCAAAAGGGAGGACGATGTGAAGAGACATGGGCAGAAGATGGCTGTCTGCAAGCCAAGGAGAAGGGCTGTGGAGGAACCAACCCTGCCCCCAGCCTGCCCTGGGACTTGCAGCCTCCAGAGCTGTGTGACAATAGATGACTGTTGTTTCAGCTGCCTGTCGGTGGTGGTGTGTTAAGGCAGCCTTAACTAACTAATGCACATCTCCTTATCCTCATTCTATAGATGGGAAAACTGAGGCTGGGTTGCTTGAGTAACTTGCCCAAGGTGCCCAGAGAGCACGGGCCTCAGGTGGGTGTGACCTAGGTCATCTGGTTCCAGCCACGTGCTCTCGGCCCGCAGGCCCGGGGGGCGGGGATGTGGGCCTTCTTCCTGCACAACCTCAGGGGCTGAGTTTCCTCACCCTACGGAGACTTCTCAAGGGACCCAGGGCTCCCTGCCTTTCTCCCAAGACCTTGTCCCTGTTCAAAGTTTTTTTAAATTAATGATTAATTAATTAAATTTTGGCTGCGTTGGGTCTTCGTTGCCGCGCGCGGGCTTTCTCTAGTTGCGACGAGCGGGGGCTACTCTCTGTTGCAGTGCGCGGGCTTCCCATTGCGGTGGCTTCTCTTGTTGCGGAGCACGGGCTCTAGGTGCGCGGGCTTCAGTAGTTGTGGCGCACGGGCTCAGTAGTTGTGGCTCACGGGCTTCATTGCTCCGTGGCATGTGGGATCTTCCCAGACCGGGGCTCAAACCCGTGTCCCCTGCATTGGCAGGCAGATTCTTAACCACTGTGCCACCAGGGAAGTCCCTGTTTGAAGTTTTGAGCTCAATGTATTGCCCCTGAAGCATGGCCTGCACACAATTTATTGCAGAAAAAAACGTTTGGGGCTTCCCTGGTGGCGCGATGGTTGAGAGTCCTCCTGCAGATGCAGGGGACACGGGTTCGTGCCCCGGTCCGGGAAGATCCCACATGCCGTGGAGCAGCTGGGCCCGTGAGCCATGGCCGCTGAGCCTGTGCGTCCGGAGACTGTGCTCCGCAATGGGAGAGGCCACGACAGTGAGAGGCCCGCGTACCGCAAAAAAAAAAAAAAGTTTGTTAAAAAAAATGGCAAACAAACAAAAACCTCGAGGACATGAACTTTGTGCGCTAAAATCACTCAGCTCTACCTTACTTTCCTAAACTTTTTTCTTCTTTGCCACATTTTTCTTACTTGTTTTTCTTCTTACAAAGTATAACATACACTTTGTGAAATATCTGGCAAATCTAGAGAAACAGGAATACTGATTAGCACCTTGTTTGACTTTATTGCCTGTGCCTCTGGTTGCCCACTGTCCTCTTCTGTCCTGGCTGCAGAAGCTCCAGCTGGCTTGAGGTTCACCGTAGCCCGGAAGTTATGCGGGGGCCTCTAGGGAGGGCTGTGCAGTGTTCTCTTAATCCTCCGATTTCCAAGAGTCTGTGAACCATTGTGAACCCGTCTGAATGCTCCTCCAGCTGTCTGGTTTCTCCAGTCGGCCTGATTTCTTTGGTGCTGTGAGCCCAGGACGGGGCTGTGATGCGATGGCTGGGGGGCGGTCCCGCCGATTGGCATCCGGTACACGTGGTAGTTCCAATCTTGCTCCGCATAAATGCCAGGAAGATGATGAATGCTGCAGAATTAAAAGACGGAGCTACCTCTGAGACGTGATGGTTAAGAGTGAAAAACAGCTTGGGTTCTTGGGTGGGTCTGGATAAAAACGAGATACAGTGTCAGGGTTACTGAGCATTTTCCTTGACCCTTCTCTGTAGACCTCGTGCCCTCTGCCCCTCATTTCAGCTGTGTGAACAGCTTATTCTCGACGCAGACAGTCCTCCAATCTCACTGTGCCGGTACGGCCCCTCCGCTGACCTGGGGATTAGGGGCCTGTCTTCTGATTAGATTCTGCCGCTCTGCTATGTGGCCATGGAGGTCTCTTGTCTCTGAGTGATGTGTATGGAAGAGGGCTTGGACAGTGTGATTCCCAAAGCTGTCCCTCCTCTTTTACTGTGTTAGCAAGTGTGGAGTAAACTCTGCTTAACTGCAACTCTACCTTTGAATGAGGCCTTGCGTGTTTCTCTGCTGTAGGTTAAGTACAGCATGTATATTTCTGGATTCCTGTTGGCTTCTTTTGAATTTAATGCAGTTTTCTTTCTGGTCTTTTCTTACCGGCTTGCACACAGGGGAGACCACAGCCTGGTTCCCGAGTGGTGGGCCGTGGGGGAGGAGCCTCATTTCTTTGTTCTCAGGCTCCTGGGGAGGAACGGCTCCCACCCCCAGGCCCACAACCTTATGCAATAACCGCAAATCAGGCTGGAGCCACAGAACCCCTCCGCTATCCTGGAAGCCCCAGCTCAGCACACAGCTGAGAAGATGCTAATTTTACATGATCTCCCTCCCCCTCCCCACCTTCTCCTCTTCATCACGAGCCAGGGTTTGGGATGGGCTCACTCGTGGGCACATCAGTTCCACAGAAAGACTGGGTGGCAGTCTGAAATGCTGCCACGTTTCTTTGTTCATTTGTCAAACTTCGGGAGACAGCTTTCCCCCAGCCTACAGAAGGGATGTTATGTAACTTCTGGCATTCACCGCACCCCTTACCTTCTTAAACTGCAAGTCTTCATGTGTTTGTAACTGATTTTTCCCTTTTAGAAGAATTTTCGAGTGGGTCAGGCTGAGCAGAAACAGCCCCAGGTGGTTTCTTCTGTGGGCTAATTGCTCTTTCTTGGGATGGGAGCGTAGGATCAGACTCCTTGGCAACCCTTTCCCTTTCTAGGTCCTCCCCACCCACTTCCTGGCCTCTCTAGCTTATGCACCATCTTACCATTGGCTGTAGGTGTTGCTGTGATCTCGGTTGACAAGGCAGCCAGCAGTGTTCCAGGGTGTGTCTGACCCTCCGTGAGGGCACTGTCCACACCTACCAAGGCCGAGATCAGGAGGCCCATCCCTGGGCTGTGTCCAGGCCCAGACTCCCAGAGGAAGACCTCCTGTAGATGCTTGTGGCTGGTGGAGCAGTTGATGAGGCAGGAAAGAGTTGATGAGGTCAGTTCTGCAACCCGCCTTAGCTAGAGAGGTGTACATCCTCTGCCAATGAGGAGAGAATAATCATAATAACAGCATGTGTTGAATGATCAATAACAACAGACACCATTGCCAGTGAGGCCCAAGGGGCCCTAGAGTTTATGGTTGGAAGAGTGGGGTTCTGGAGCCAGAACATCTCGGTTTGGAACTAGGCTCTGACACTTAATGTTGGACAAGTTGCAGCACTTCAGGGCCTCAGTTTTCTTATCTATAAAATGGGGATAAGAGTGCATACGTCACAGTTGGTGGAAGTATTAAATGAAGCAGTATGCATTTTATACAGCCTAAGATAGCGCCGTGGTAACTGTAAGCTGATGTTAAGTTTAAGTGATTTGCCACCATCCTGTGGCCGTGCCGAGATTCAAACCCAGTGGCCTCCGGTCCTGGAGATTGTCCACTTTCAGCAAAGGCCACTGTCTATCAGACTAGGCGCCTGTGATGTCTTAGGCTCCTTGGATAAAGAGACTTAGGATCTTCTCTCAGGATTGCCACTAACTCTTTAACCACAGCCTGGCCGGGTTATTGTACTGCACCTTCTCAGCTCCTCGCGTGTGTACTGGGATGGTAAAGCCATCCTATTGCCATTGACCCACAGGATAAATGCTTACGTAAGAGTCAGGAACACAAGGCAAGATGGCGTAGCTTTGTCTGGAGGGTCTTAGATACTGAGCATGGAGGTAAGACGTTGTGTCTGAATCTAAGTTGTGGTCGGGGTACCTCGGACCTGGGGCCGGGGAGACTCATGGGAGGGTCATAATGCCTCGCGCTGCAGTGATCTTGGCAGGTGCCATGAAGCTGGATGGTGAGGGGGGCACAGATTCACTAGGTGGAGGAGAGGCGTGGACATCCGCGCCCTTGGAACAGAGCGAGCAAAGGCCCAGGACTTCTGCGAGAAATAAACACTAGAGCACGTGGCCTGAATGGAAGGCTCTTTCTTGACCTTGACTGGGTCCCCATCCTGCGTGAAGCCAGGCGGACTATTCGGTGCACAGGTTCTTCGGGCTATAGTTGGCAAAGCCTCAGCTTGTGTAGTGTCTTCACCGCAGGCTCAGGCATTCAGAATAGAAATGATTTCAAAACAAAACAAAGGCAAACTTTGTTACAGTCTTGAACCACGTTAGAGCAGCGGGACGGTCAGAAAGACGGGCAGGATTCCCCCACAGGCATCTACACCGTATCCTGACCCCTGGTTTCCTTGGCGTACAGCCCCGCCCATGGGTTAGGAGCTGCCTCCGGCTGCTTTGAGGCTACCACTGCCGAGTGTAGCCGTTGCTGTGGAGCCTCTCTATGACCCACAAAGCCTACGGTAGGAACTGTCTGACCCTTATGGGGAACATTTGCCAGCCTCTGGTCTACACCTTTACTGGGCTTTCATAGCGCATTATTCACTAGTGGAAGGAAGGATGTAGAAATTAAGATTGGTAAGAATTCTAGACTCCACAGCTCCCAGACCATGCTTAGTGCTCGTCTGTTGATGGTAGCTTGGACACCACCCACTTACCTGCTCCATCTCATTCATACTCTGTAAACTGGGACGGCGAGCTCACTTACCCCTGTTCACCAGGAACATTGTAACTGAACACATAGGATTCTTAAAAAGCAAGAGCGGCGACTGGAGCGTGGTCCCGCGTGTCGCTGAGGTTATAGCTGCCTCGTGACAACCAGTGCTACGTCGATCTCATTGCATTCAGAAAATAAAGGCGTACAGCCTTGTGGTTAGAGAACAGGCCTGGGTCCTGCCTGCCGAGAGATGCACCCCACCTCCACCACTCAGCCTCCCTGTACCCCGGCCCTCCTGCAAATGAGGGCTGATGTTTCTTACAGCTGCTGTATGATTAAGTGGCTCATGAATTTGTGCACCTAGCAAGTTCTCAGTCAATGTTAGCTGTTATTATTATTTCTTAATCTTTATTTGAATTGATGTTGCTTTTTTTTCCTTGTGGGAAGTATAAAACCCTCCCCCAAAGGCTGACACTGTGAAAGTCTTATTACTCTGTGAGCTGACAGGCCCTTGTCTGAGAACTTAGCACTGACAGGCAGCTGATCAGAGGACGTTGAGCCTTTCAACAATAAAATAAATGCCAGGTTTTAAATTTGGAAGAGACATGGAGGAGAGCATTTATACGTTGACAGTTCTGGAACTCTGAGCTAGCTCAGAGAAGAAAAACACTATTAAAATATCATTTGGAACTTTTCTCTTATACAATTTTGAAATGATTCCCCTCACTTTAAGTACGCAAGTCTATGTGTAGAATGAATAGGCATTATCCCTTGATGGAATTAGGACCAGGCAAGAGACCCTCTGTTTATTCTAAATTACTGTTATTAAAATACTTAAGTTTATTTCATGAAAATCTTTGTAATCTCTAGACAGGAGTATCCATATAGTTCACAATCAATTTATTTAAAGGTAATATTTGAAGAGTCCTGTTCACCTCTGTGCCCGGTCAGTCCCTCCACCCTCTAGCCCAGCCCACTCCGCTAGGTAACTGCTTTAATTATGGTTCGGGTATTCATCCAGTGTTCCTTTTTTTTCCATTTTCTTTTTCTTTTTCTTTTTTTTTTTTTGTTGAAGTATGGTTGATTTACAATGCTGTGTTAGTTTCAAGTGCACAGCAAAGTGATTCAGTTATATATATATATATATTCTTTTTCAGATTCTTTCCCCTTATAGGTTATTACAGATATTGTGCTATACAGTAGTTCTTTTTTGGTTATCTATTTTATATGTAGTAGTGTGTATGCGTTAATCCCAAACTCTTAATTTATCCCCTTTCCCCTTTGATGACCATAAGTTTGTTTTCTATGTCTGTGAGTCTATTTCTATTTTGTAAATAAGACCATCTGTATCATTTTTTTAGATTTCACATATAAACGATATCCTATGAGATCTGTCTTTCTCTGTCTGGCTTAACTTCACTTAGTATGATAATCTGTTTTTCCATCCATGTTGCTACAAATGGCATTATTTGTAAATAAGTTCATTTGTATTTATTTTAGATTCCACATATAAATATCATATGATGTTTGTCTGACTTACTTCACTTAGCATGATACTCTTTAGGTCCATCCATGTTGCTGCAAATGGCATTATTTCATTCTTTTTTATGGCTGAGTAATAGTCCATTGTATATATATACCACATCTTCTTTATGCATTCATCTGTTGATGGACATTTAGGTTGCTTCCATGTCTTGGCTATTGTAAATAGTGCTGCAGTGAACACTGGGTGTGTGTATCTTTTTGAATTATGGTTTTCTCCAGCTATATGCCCAGGAGTGGGATTGCAGGATCATATGGTAGCTCTATTTTTATTTTTTTAAGGAACCTCCATACTGTTCTCCATAGTGCCTGCAGCATCCAGTGTTTCTCTATGCAAATACAAATAAGTACGAATATACATATGAAGTTTACACAACATTCAGTATGCAAAATACATGTTCTACAGTTTGCCTTTTAAATTTACTACATCGTTCAAATCTTCCCATCTTAATGCGTGGAATGTTTCTCCTCTTTCTACAGTAGCCTAGTAATCCATTCCAGGGTTGACTTCCTCAGCTTATTTAACCTGTCACCTACTTGGATTGTTTTTAATTTTTGATATTTCAGACAAGACCACAATGACAAACTTGCTCACACATACACTGGTCACATGCCCGAGAAGTGGGATTTCTGGTTCAAAGGATAAATGTAGGTGAAGTGTCGGTAGATTCTGACAACAAAACCCTTTTGATGTGTTGTATCGTCTCGGACTCCAACAAGTCAGGCAGGAGAGCAATTATTGACCGACAGCCTCGTGGACGAGTGTTTTGTCAAACGTTTGAATGTTTGCCGGTTGGAGAGTTGAGAAGTGGCATCTTATGCAGTGAATTTGCATCTCTCTTCTTAGGAATGAGTCCATCTGGGGACACTTGTCTTTCTTTCCCTGTGAACTACTTCTTGTACTTTGATCATTTTCTATTACTGTTGCTCTCTTACCTCTCAATTTCTAAAACTGTACAAAGGAAGTTAACTGGAATAAGTTTTGCAACTGTTTTTTAAAATAATTTTGTTATTTATTTTGACTTACCTTGGCTTTGCAGAATTTTTTGAACTTGTATATATAAAGGAATATTGCCAGGAAGAAACATAATGTCTCCTCATTCTAATGAAGCAGTGATTTTACTTATGTGGGTGTGTATCCTTTCTTTGTCTGTGGTGGCTAACATAGCATATGATTTTTATCCAAAATTATATTGTAAAGCCATCGGTTAAGGCTGTAAAATATCATTCTGTGGCTCGTACTTTTCCATTCTTCCGTTTTTACCGGTTTGATATTTCTTTTTAAAACGTGTATTTATTCTCTGAAAACTTTTTTAATATTATGAGAAATGCTATAATGAACATTTAATGCCCTTGATTTTTTTTATTCTTTTTTTTTAAAAATAGATTTATTTATTTATTTTTGGCTGCATTGGGTCTTCGTTGCTGTGCGCGGGCTTTCTCTAGTTGCAGCGAGCAGAGGCTACTCTTCATTGTGGTGTGCGGGCTTCTCATTGCGGTGGCTTCTCTTGTTGTGGAGCACGGGCTCTAGGCACGCAGGCTTCAGTAGTTGTGGCATGTGGGCTCAGTAGTTGTGCCTCGGGGGCTCTAGAGCGCAGGCTCAGTAGCTGTGGCGCACGGGCTTAGTTGCTCCACGGCATGTGGGATCTTCCTGGACCAGGGATCGAACCCGTGTCCCCTCCATTGGCAGGCGGATTCCTAACCACTGCACCACCAGGGAAGTCCTGATTTTTTTATTCTTATGGATGAATTCCCAGAAACGGTGTTACTTGATCAAAGGAGTTGAACATTTTTAAGGTCCTTGAGGAAGATTGACTGTTGCCTCTCAGTAGTGGTCTATCATTATGTGTTACCATTAGCCATGTGTGTTAAGTAGTGGCTCCGTGACTGTAGCCAGGTAATTATAATTTTAAAAATGTGCAGTTGACTTTATAGGTGGAGGATCAGCCCTATCATCTTCCACGTGAGTAAATCAGGGTGCAGAGTGCTCAGGAGGTGGGCCAAGGTCACAGAGTGGCTACGGCCAGTGTCCTGGCTCCCAGGAAGAGAGAGCTGGCACCTTTCCACATGAATTCACACCAGAGCACAGGTGACTGGACGTGGTCCTTTGGACAACTTTCACATAAATTTAACTGGGCCAAAATGAGCAATTGTATTTCACTGCAGAGAAAAGTCACACCAAATTGCTAATTTAGTAGTTATTGAGACATCCCCTCAGTAAATATTTACTTTCCACGTGTAGCCCATAATACCAGGTAGTAGATATGACATGGACATAAAATCCTCCCTGTTCCAGAAAAGCTTCTAGTAGAGCAGAGATCCCTCTCACCCAGTCACCCTGGGTTTCTCCCAGGCATGAGTTTGGAGCATCAGATAGATTGTGCGGACCTGTTTTCATGGGACACGTCCTCTGTGTCGGGGCCTTTGGATGCAAGTGTGAGAAAAGACAATGAAAATCAGCCTCCTCGAGGAAAGGGTGGCAGAGGATAAATGAGATAAGTAAGGTAAGCCGCAGACAGTGATGGGCTCTGAGGAAGAGGAAGGTGGGTGCAGGTGGAGCTTGAGGGCTTTGCATTGCATCTGCACTGCTGGGGAGTGGTCAGAAGCTTTCAAGCAGGAGAGACCTGATGAAATAGCGTCCTGCAGACACGTGAGGCTGCTGCGGAACCCGGAGAAACAGCCCCTCGGCCCCCATCCCTCATCGTCTCTGCGCAGGTGCGAGCAGACTTGGAGATGAGATCCGGGTGCCTGTGGACGAGGGTGTGTGTGGTCTTCCACGGCCCTGGAGCACCTGAGCCTGCTCCTTTCTGGAATGTCAGGAAGCATGCAGACGGCCCTTGATGCGTCAGAGGCCTGTAATCTGTGAAAGAGGAAAACATTGGCTGGACATAGCGGGTCCTATTATTTTGGGTGCTGTAATTCTACACTGATGATTCTCAAGTGACCAAAGAGTTGTATGTCTTTGAGAGAACGTAGTCCCTTTAGACCCATTATCATGTCAACAACTTGGTCCTTCCCCGAAACAGACTTCTCCACGTCTGTTCTCCGTGAAGGAAGGCTCCACGCACAGGAACACCATGTGCCGGTCCGAGGAGTACAACTCAGGTTTCAACACGGGGCTGGAAATAAATGCGCTTTCTAGACTCGCTTTCTATGGGTATTCCCAGCAGGAATGTTGCCCACATTGGAAGCTGGTGTTTTCTTGAGAGTTATCTGAAGTTGGCATCTCTGTTTCCCTGCAGGAAAGGTTGTATCAGTTTATTTGATTACATCCAGTTCCCTCATGGGTGGGCTTCGAGCAAAGCTGCATGTTCAGGAGACGGTGAAGTAGTTCTGCAGGCAGTGCTGACCCTGTTCGTCTGGGGCCTTCCTTCTGTCTTTGTGACTCTTCTCTAAATTGAAGCTCTGTGTCTACACCTGTGGGGCATCATCGCCACCATGTCAGAACTAATTTTGAGTAAGTTTTGTGGTTTTGATATTTAATAGAGTCCCCAGTGTTGTCTAGCTAAAGGCTGGAGAGTGGGGACAGGCGGGGTATTGGAACAGGAGAGGGACAAGAAGGGGTTCGTGGCATCTCCATGATCCCATCTCTCTGTCATGACTTGGGTATCTCTCTCTCCATCCAGTAAGCTCATCTGCACTTGGGGTCTCCTTAGCCAGGGGCAGAAAAGAGAGATTGGAGCAGCTGTGATGTTCTCTGAGTCCCTACTGGAATATGAGTTCTAGAATTGTGGGCGAGGGTTGAGCCTGGGGCTTGGGTACGTGGATCTCAGGACCCTTCCTGACTCCCTAATCTTGGCCACACCTCTGGACCCCTGGTCTTCAGTCCTGTCCAAGGACATACTGATGACCCAGCTTTCTTCACAAAGAGGTTAGGAAACCCAGTAGGGTGATAGATCGTTTCTCCTGATTATTAGAAAGTACAGACTCTGGCATTGGGCCTGGGGAAGACAGAGGAGCTTTTTGTGAGATTAAGATTCATCATCTCATCAAGGAAGTGGAACGCTGGATTGATTTCGGTATCTTAGCCAGCTAAATGGACTGTCCTTAACCATCATGGGGCCAAATGCCTCATTTCATAACTGGAGGACTCTCGGTGACGGAAAGGATATTTTTATGTGCAAAACATGACACTTTCAAAATTCTTAGGTTAAAACAGCAGTGGCGTTTTTTCTCAGAGGGTGGCCTCTTGTCATCTAAAGGTGGAACAGCCAGGTTAGCAATTGGCTTCTGTGAGCAGTGGACGAGAGTAGAGGGGCCGTGAGTGGAGTTCTTGTGAGTGAAGGAGCCTCTCCAAGCCCCAGGGAAGACTCTGCCACCCCGTCAGCAATCTGAGCAGTGGGTGCCTTGAGAGCGTTCGGTGGACCTGAGAGTAGTGGAAACGTTGGTGCGGGAAGAGAATGTGGCTTTGGAAAGTCAGGAAGGGGGTGAGAATTCTGGATTTGCCATCTGTTACCTTGGGACTTTGGCAAATGTTTTATTCTTCTTCAGCCTCTGCTGTTATCTGTTAAATGAAGATAACTGAGCTGATTTCCTTCTTTGAAGTGTTGATTAGCAACTATACAATAGAAAGTGTTTTTGAATAGAAGTTCAGAAACAGTTGCAGGCAATCACAAGGGCATTCTGAGACGCTATTCAGCATTGTTTGGTCAGAAAATAGGTATGTCCTCTTCACCCCAATGAAATAAGTAATGCCCACTGAGGCTAGTATTTTTTTTTTCCACCTAGTTAACTAGGCAGTAAAGGAAAGAACTAAATACAGCCATATTTTTCTGAGTAGGTTTTTTTAAACTGTCGGATGGTAATACTGACTCTTCTCATGGAACTTACTTTCGAGGGGGAAGAAAACAATACATAAATAAAGACGTGCGTGTAGACAATGCCTGGGGTAACATAAAGAGGGACAGGTGGCCGGAGGTGATGGGATGCAGGGGGTTTTATGTAGGTGATCAGATGATTGAAAGAAGGTGAAAGATGTGATAGTCTGTAGGTCATGGGCTTTGGAAAACAAAGATTCGTGATATTGTTGTCATAATCATCATACGGATGAAGGTGACATGGGATTCTTTAGGCTTGTTCCAAGCTCTCGTTTTCTGAATACAGGGGTCCTTTAATAGTTACCAGGCCATTATTACAATGAGAAAATAGCTGAGCCCCCAAGGAATAGAGTGATGTGGATTCTGCCCAACTCGGGGCGCAGCGGGTTATAATTTATTGGTGATTAAAAGTGAACTCTGAGTATACCCAGAGGTATAAATGAGAGTTTGGAGATAGCATAGGGAAGATACTTGTCATAGAAGTGTTACAGGGTCCAAGGCAGGGGACACCACTCCTGCTCTGCACGTGGGATTTGCATGTCTCTCCCACGCCTGTGCTGGCAGGTGTCAGAGGTTACTGCTTCCAGATCTAAAGACGTGGGGACTGAGTGTGGCTCACACCACGAGGTGATTGCACTTTTATGTGTCTGGTCCCTGTGTGAGCAATCACCTCATGGTCTGCTCCAACTAGGAGAAGCGGGATTTAAAGCTTCCTGTTTGCCTTCCCACAGGAAGTCTCCTGGGTGCTGAGGGTGTGCACTGGACCTTCTGACTTGCGCCTGCTGTGGTCTTTCTAGGACAAATCCTTAGGAGCCCTTGGGTCTCAATGAACTAGAGCACAAAGGATGGGGCACTGAGAACTGTCTTGTCCAGGCAGTGTCCAGCCTTTGGCTGTCATACATGTGGAAGCAGAGAAAGGGCCCAAACCTCTAGTTCTTTCACTTCCTTTCTTCGAACCTCAGGCTTTGGAGAGTTGCTCACGGTTACGTGTGTTTAAAGTGACATTTCCAGGCTGCTGTCGTCAGTCCCTGGCCTTGGTCCTGACCTTGGGCCTGCTCTCCTGGAGGACTTCTTGTAGGAATTTCCTGTTTCTGAGCCTCATCCAGGAGTCCTAGTTGGCTCCACCCACGGAATCGAGGATGCCCACCTGTAAATCAGGGGCTGGCAGGCTTTTCTGTGCAGGGCCAGATAGTGAGCGTTTTAGGCTTTGCTGGCCCACATTTCTTTGCTTGTGTTTTTCTTTGCCTTGTAGTCTCTCAAAATGCAAAAAGACATTCTTAGCTTGAAGGTTGTACAAAGAAAAGGCCTGGCCCTGGTTCGCAGACTCTGCTCTTCACTTGGAGGGCTTCTGCCCCGTGCAGAGCCTGCCTTGCCTGCTGGTAACGTGTACCCACCGAGTCTGCTTCCTGGGAAAGCGGTTGAGCTGGGCTCAGAGAGGCTCATTGAGATCCTGCAGCCGGCGGTAAATGATGGAGAAACCCTGGCACCTTCCTCCCACGCCCACCAGACTTGAGCACGGGCAGCTCTGTCCTTCAGTCCTTCCACTTGCGAGGTCAAAGGCCTTGGGGCTGGCCTGGACCCTGTCTCTCTCATAGCCATACCTGGGCTGTCAGCTCGTCCTAGCGTCTTTTCTTTCCAAGCAGGTCTAGAGTATGACCGCTTGTCCTCGGCCTGTTTCTCATGGCATCACCCGGACACACCCCGTCTCTCACCTGGACAGTTGCCCTTGTCTCCCACTGGTCTCTTGGCCTCTGCCTTTGCCCCGCTGGTCTGTCGGGGACCCTGGACACTATTTCAGCACATCTCCCCCACCCTGCTTGTTTTGCCCACTGCACACGCATTACTGGCTGACATACTGTCTGTTTTACCGATTTACCTCATTTATTTCCTGTCTTCCCAGTGGAGTGTTAGCTCCCAGAGGGCAGGGGTGCTTGCAGAGTCTGTGCACTGTTAACGTTTCCGGTGACCAGAGCAGTGCCTGGAACAAAGCGCTCCGAGATACCTGTTTAATGAATGATCGAAGGAAGACTGCCTTCTGTTGTCCCAGGTGTGAATTCCCCTAGGGACACATTTTAGTTCATCCCAATGATATCATGTACATTTGAAAACTAAGGGGTATATGTGTATGCATGTTTCTCGGGCATGCAGACCCTGAACGACCCCAGACCTCTGGCACGTGCCATGGCCTGGCCTGCAGGGACACCACCGGAACCTCAGGCTGGGCCATGTGTTCCTCTTGGTTATTTCAGGCCCCTCATTGAGTCCTACATGTCATCCTGCCAACTCTGTCTTCAGAGAATCTGGCAGATACCTGGCCTCCTCACTGAAAACATGAATCAGCTCTAACTACCCAAGTGGAGTTTATGGTGTCCACTTACTCTGTTTTTAGCAATACCCCTTCCTCTCATCTGTTCTTAAGAAGCAAAGACAAAATCCAAATAAACCTGATAGAAGAAGTGTATATATCGGTACAATAAGAAATCTGCTGCATGTATTTGGAAGCTCCAAATTTTACCTAATTTTCTGGCTAAAGTACATCAAGGAAGCCGAAACCATCTGCAGCTCAATATTGATAAAAGGGTGATTCTGCTCGACTCCCCCAAGGTTTCTTTGAACAGATTCCCTGTCATTCTATACCTTTTATTTGATCCCTTTTCTTTCATGCTGAGGTCTTCACAAGCAGGTGCTTCAACCGGAGAAAAGGCTTTGGTTGTTGCCCGACGTGCTGTGTGGGTGAGACCTCTGGCCCTTGTCATCCCGTGTCTAGAACAGTGTTTGGATCATTACAGAAGCCTAACGCCGGCTGGCTAACTACCGATCGGGAGTACATGGAAGGATTGGGTGTGTAACCATAGGCGTTGGGATGGGAGGGGCTTGAGGTGGAATTGTGGTGAGCTCTTAGAAAGGGCGGGCAGGAGTGTTGAGATGATTTCGTGGACAGACAGGGCTCACAGCCGCAGGAGTACCTGAGCTCTGAGATGGGTCTGTGGTGGCAGGATCGATCCTTCGAGAGCATGTTTTATCCTCTAGCTCTCTCTCTCTCTGAGATGCATCGCCCCCCAACCCCCCCGCCGAGGCCCCCCTTTGCTGCTGCAGTCACAGCAGCAGTCACTCTTGCTGAGAGCTGGGTGACAGCTTCCCAGGTGGGTGGAAGGAGGGAGGGTTCAGGGGCCTGGAGGAATCCTGCGAGCCAGGCCCGAGCCAGTGCTCAGATGAGGCTACTGATCCAGGAGGGTCCAGGACAGGTCCCGGGGGTCACGTGGTCGGTGGGCAGCAATGCTGACATGAGAACCCCGGCTTCTGGAATCTTCACAGAGGCCCGTGTCCATCCCACTGCGTGTTCCCTACTCCATCACGTCTTGTTCTGTTAACCCAAGGGATTGACAAGCTCCACACCAAGGAATTTCCCAGGCTCCTTGTCTTAGCAGCAAGACCTCTGTTTGGTGCCTGGAAGGACACAACTACGTACCTGTCCTACCCCCACCTGAGCTGGCCAGAGCGTGCTCCCAAAGCACCTGCCATCAACCAGGACTGACTTAAAGGGGCGGGGGGACGCGGAGGACACCTGTGCCCCACTGAGGGCCCTTTCTTTGGCAGAGTGTGATTAGGAATGTTTAGAGCCAGGAATGGGCATGGCCCATGCTGTCCGTGCTCTATCCTACATGTGTGGACATGTTCTGTTGCTCTTTTCTCTGTGTCCTTGTCTGAAAACTAAAAAGTGGAGATAATGATTCACTGTGTCACTGGCAAGGTTTGGCAATAGTACCATCAGGGTAGTTCACGACCAGGTAGAAGGCAGTGGGATGGCGTGAGGTGGCCGTGCGACCTCTTAGCAAATCCCTAAACAGCTGGGAGCAAGGCAATCATCTCTCAAAGGACACACAATCTGATGAGGATCCCCATCGGCCTTAAAACGCAATGCCTTTATGTCTGACTTTTAAAGTTGTCGCTCGCTGGTAGCCAAAGTGTGACGTTTGCGGTGGGAATAATAGTCCCTTTGTGTCTCCCTCTTCGTTTCATTCCTGGACCGAGGTCAGAGAGCCAGGCTGGGCTGGGCCGCCTGCGGGAAGCAGTGTGTGATGAGGAGGATACTGGGGCGTTGTGAGTGAGTGCTCTGCCGTGAATGTCACTTGTTTCATAAGCCAAGCCTCCCGCAGAGGGGCAGCTTCCAGAAGCAAGTGCGCAGGTCTGCCCAGGCCGGGGAGGAAGCGTCTCAAGGCCGGCGCCCCGGCTGGCGCTGGAAACGTCTGTAAGGGCTTTTCAGCCGGCTTTCTGTCGTGTCTGTGTGGACCTCCCTCTTTGGCACCCCGGGCAGGCAGACGGGCTCCGGGCCCTGCTGCAGGAAGACTCACTGTGTTGGCCTCGCCCCAGCCCAGACGTTTTCTCTGGCAAGAGAAGCGCAGACCCAGAGCGCCAGGGTAGGATGGAGGGAGGATGTGGGCCTGCTCTGTGGAAGGAGGCGGCTCGTTTAAGTCACCCTTCCCCTCAACCCCACTGTGCACTTCAGCGCCCAGGAGTAGAGGCTGCATCACAGTCAGGATGCGCCAGGTGAAGGAACTCCTCTTCGCTCTCACCTGTGCAGGTGCATTTGAAAGGTGCAGAGCTCCCATTCGTGGATGTTTTTTTAAACCACTTTTAGTACATTTCAAGATTTTGAATATGACAAATTTATCAAGCCATAAATCTATAGGCAAGGCAGTCAGAGCCCCAGAGCCCAGTGGCGATGGGAAGCAGATCTCCTTCGCCTTCCAAACGACATCTAGAAGGGGGTTAAGTTGAAATATGTTGAACTTGAGATAACTACAAGCAGAGAAGCTCCCGGGGCAGATCCCACAGCATTAAAGGAATAGAGCATCGGGCCAGACCTCTGCCTTCCCTTCCCTGCTTGAATGCAAGTATTTCCCAGCACTAAAAAAAAAAAAAAAGACAAAACTAAAAACCCCATTTTACGGAAAAGGTGACTGAGGGACACCAGTGTCGGGTAACCAACTGAAGGCCTCAAGGGGAAACAGGCTTACCTTCCTCAGACGCGGGGCCCGGCTGGGACACGGGTTTGTGGGACGGCCTGGCAAGGGGGTTGCCTTACTGGATGGGGCCTCAGGGATGGGGTGGGGGGGGCAGCCAAGCGCAACAGGACCTGTTTGCCCGAGAATGGCTGACTGCCTTAGACATCCATGCTTATAGCACAAAGAGGCTTCTGGGTCACTGTTAACAGAGGCGAGTTTATATGCTTGTAAAATGGTCCGAATCTTTGGGAGGCAGGAGGGAAGTAAACGGAAGGTCCCAGGTTAAGTGAAGGCAAGTTTCCTCGTCCTGTCTGTGGTAAGGGACCCTTGGGCCTCTACGACATGTGGAGTGGAAACCCTTACCTGTGCCTGACAGGTCTCTGGCTGTTTCTCCTGTGCAGAGTGCAGCCCGGACAGGCCAGAGTTCTCTCTGGTCCCTGGGCCCCTTGTTGATTGTCTCCTCTTTGCTCTTTTCCCTGCAAAGTCTGAATGTTGGGGAACCTGTGACAGTGAAATGACTGAAAAGTAGCCTTTTCTTCCCTTTTTAACCTGATGGTGTGTGGTTGTGCTTGGGAGCGTGTTTTGTGCTTCGTCCAGCAGAACCACACTGTACGGCCTTCTTGGAGTATCACTGTGTTCATTACCACCTGAAGACCCGCGCGGGGTTTGATGGTTAAAAATAAGCACGCGAATCTGCCCAATTATATTTAATCCCGTATTCCTCTGATTTTTAGTATCACACTTAATAGTACTGTTTGGAGTCAAATCTAAAAAAAATGATACAAATGAACTTTTTTACAAAACAGAAATCGGCTTACAGACATAGAAAGCAAATTTATGGTTACCAAAGGGGAAAGGGAGTGGGGAGAGATAAATTAGGAGGTTGGAATTAATGGATACACACTACTATATGTAAAATAGACGATCAACAAGGACCTACTGTATAGCACAGTTTACTATACTCAATATCTTGTAATAACCTATAATGGAAAAGAATCTGAGAAAGAATATATATATATATAATTTAACTGAATCACTGTGCTGTACACCTGAAACTAACACAACATTGTAAATCAACTATACTTCAATAGAAAAAAAAATAAGTTAAAAAATAAAAATAATACTGCTTGGGGAAAACATGGTCTTAGATTAAAATCTTAGATTCTTAAAAGATTCCAGTTGACTCTGCATGTTAATAGGCTTATTCGGGTTTAAATGAAAATAACAAATTTTTTAAAAGAAACTTTTTATTTTAGGGCAGTTTAGATGAACAGATTTGGTTTTAAATTTAGCTTTAGGTTAACAGATTTGGACTTATATTTAGAAAGCTGATGCAGATTGTACAGGGAGGTACCATATAGAAGAGTTTGAGGTCTCCACCACTGCTGACATCCCATCCCCACCAGAGGTGTGGGTGTTACAACGATGAACCTACACTGAGACATCCCTCCCACCCAGAGTCCATAGCTTGCCGTATTAGCCCAGGCTGCCATAACGAAACACCATAGACTGGGTGACTTAAAACACAGAAGTGTATTTTCTCACAGTTCTAGAGGCTACAAGTCCAAGATCGGGAAGCCAGCAGGGTTGGGTTCTCCTCAGGTGCTGGTGAAAGCCCTCTTTGTGGCTTGCAGGTGTCTACCTTCTCCCTGAGTCCTCACCTGTAGGAGAAAGAGAGGGCGATGCTGAGATCTTCCTCTCTCATAAGACCACAGCCTTACTGGATTAGAACCCCACCCTTACGACCCCACTGAACCTTCATTGCCTCGAAAGGACATACAGTCATCACTGAGGGTTAGGGCTTCAACATAGGAACTTTGTGGGGGACATGACTTTGCCCACACCATTGACATTGGGGCTCACACTTGGTGTGGGTTTTGGCAGATGTATAATGACATGCATCCACCATTACAAATCATACTGATTAGTTTCACTGTCCTAAAATAGCCTCTGTGCTCGGCCTGTTTATCCTTTTCTCCCTGACAGGCAATCTCTGATCTTTCTACAGTCTCCATAATTTTACCTTTTCCAGAATGTCATATAGTTTTAATCAGACAGTCTGTGGCCTTTCAGAGAGATTGGCTTCTTTCACTTAATAACATGCATTGAAGGTTCCTCCATGTTTCTCCATGGCTCGATAGCTCATTTCCTGTTAGCCCTGAAAAAATGTTCCATTGTCTGGATGACACACAGGTCATTTATCCGTTCACCTCCTGAAGGACATTTTGGTTGAGGCCACGTTTTGGCAGTCATGCGTAAAGCTGCCGTAAATATCCGTGCACAGTGTTCGTGTGAATATGTTTTCACGTTAGTTCCGTGAATACCTGGGAGCAGCATCGTCTCCTCTGGAGGAGATGACACTCAGACACCTTACTGAAGGTTCATGGAACCACATACACTTGGATAAGTCAACCTCCCTGCAGTCAGTTTTCTACCCAGCAACCGTTCTCATGTTTCTGCTGTGACTGGCAGCTCCAAACTGTGAAGCTGTAGCTTTCCACCCCGCCGCCAACATGGAAGCACTCGGGTGAGGCCCAGGAAGCTCCGTGGCAGAACTGGAATTAGTTTGTCTACAGACCCAGAAGGCTCCCTTCTCATGCAATGCATAGGATATACAAAGGACGTCTCGCAGGCTGGTTACGTGCCTTCTCTGTGTCTTGCTTTCCTCATTGTTGAAATTGGAATAATAACAACTACTAAAGCCTCAAAGTCACTGTGCGGATACATGAAATAATGTATAAAATTGGTTCACATAATGCCTGATGCACATATATGTGTATGTAATGGGCTGTCTGCCTGTGACCAGCACCGTCCAGCAGGGTAGAAAGCACTGCTTTTCAATTTGGGGGACAAACTAACACACGTGGCAGATGTGGAAAGGCCACGCTTCCATGGAGGGAGTCATGGCAAAGAATAAAGGAGGCTAATATGCAGAGTCTAACCCCGTGCCTGGCAGACACAGGCTGTGCAGTGTAGCATTTTTGAGAGGTGATCATGTGTTGGGCTTAAGCCCCTATGGGCTTCAGGGTGGGAGGGTCCTCGGGGGAGATGCTATCCTGTGGAATCATGTAGCCCAGCGGTTCTTAGACTTCATTGCATATGGGAATTCCCTGAAAGGCTAGTGAAAACTCAGATGGCTGTGACTCCCCCTGCCCCCTCGGCTGGGGAAGAACCACCAACATGCGTCTGCCGGCTTTAGGGCAGTCCTGCAGTGATTGGCTGACACCAATTTGATTTTCCCTTCCCCTACTTTGCCTTGAAGGGGTGACAGTGGGTGAGTAGGGACCTTCAGAATCCACAGCCCCAGAGCCCAGGTGCAATGGTCCTGGCCAAATAACCACTTCGTACTTTTAAGACTATCTCCCTCAATGGGTTTTTTTCCCTTCTAGCTCTTTCTCATCTTTGTATACCTCTCATCACAATGCACCCTCTGCATAACCCAGTCGTGCTTAATAAGTAACTTGCCTTATAAACATTTTGAGTTGCTTAGATTGAATAATGCTTATAATTGACCAGATGTTCTTAAAATAGTTTGTTGTTTCATTCTACTTGACATGCACATTAGGAAAACAAACACTTTTTTTCTCTTATTGTGCATTGTGATTTTCTTTGCAAATTCCTGTTTCAATTTTGCAGCTGTTCAATGTTTGCAAAATCATATTCAGCCCATCCTGTGTGTCGGGAAGGTCGTGATGGGCTTAGACAATGTATCCTTTTTTTTTTTTTTTGGTAAAATATGTCCAATTGTTGTTCCCATTGAATCATGATTGTGAGCTCACCTTAGAGAGTGTCTACTCTGTAGGAAAGAATACTGACAAGTTGCCAGGAGACCATGTCTGACCTGCTTCAAGGCTGAATCGTGGGGCTGGGAGGTGAGAGGCTGCAGCTAACCTGTGCCCAGGGCAGTGGAGGCCACACTGTCTCAGGTCAAGAGGAAATCATGGTCCAGGAAGAAAGGAAGTGAGAGGTCAAGCCTTGCAAGTTGAACTGAGGGTCATTATAAACAAGAAAGGAGCCAAGCTCAGAAGCTGGGGGAGAGAGAATTGTCTGAGGAGGAACCAGCCAGGATGGGACCAGTGGTCCAGGGTGAAAGGCAGTGAGTGGGGTCAGGGCCGTGGGCTTCAAGGACTATGTCAAAGGGTTAAGTCCCTGATTTCTGCCATTTGGGGTGATGTCCAGCCTTGGAGCAACCTGCACAGCAGATGATAAAGCAGGAGGCTTCTGAGGTTTTGGTGTTTGCTTCTTCCAAAGATGACGGCCATCAGCGTGAACTTCCTAAGACTAAGTCCATCTTACCATCTCTCAGTTTTTCTCCTCCCCTTGGTTCATATGGGTTAATGTCCAAGCTCTTGAACCCGACAGAGCCTAATGACCTTTACTTACCAGGAATTTTAAACGTATTCTTTCTCACTCACTCTTCACAAGTGTACCTGGGAGGTGATGGTGTGTACGTTTTACAGAGAGAAAAACACTAAAGTTCCTCGAGGTTGAGTAATTTCTCCAAAATCACATGACCAAGTGGCAGAACAGGAATTTGGACCCAGGTCTGCTGGGTGACATGTCATCTGCTGCTCAGTGCCCTACAGAATCTGGACCCCAGGGGGTATAGCTCAGGGGTAGAGCATTTGACTGCAGAATCTGGACCCCAGACCTTTTGGACAGTGTCCACTGCAGCCTTTCCCCAGCTCTCCAGGACAGAAAAGCCAATTAAGCAACCTCTGTCCTCTTGGGGACATTTCCAGTCTTAGGCAGTTTCTCAATGCTTCCAGTAAAGCTTTGTGATCCCTGATAGGGCTTAGCTAACAGTCTTAATCAAAACACAGTTGACACTCTGTACTGTGAGCTTTAAGAGATATTAAGGATTAAAACAAAAAAAGGTGCCGAGAAACATACAGAAAAAAGTCTTGGCACCTGAGCCCAGGATCCAGGCAACACTGGACATTTAAAATAATCATAATAAGCATAAATTCAAGATGCAGGGAGATGTGCCAAATGAAAATGAACTCAGGGACAGGAGGAGCCTTGATTCTGGTACACTTTGCACCCCCAGATCTCTGAGTGACCCCCAAATCACCTAAGTGTTCTGGTGCCCTTGGATGAAGGTCAAATGATCATGTTCGTTTAAATTAGCCGGAAGGCTCCAACCCACCCCAAAATTACTTGAATTTGTGTCAGAGTTCTTTTCTAACAATGGAAAGTGCACTTACTTTAGACTAAGTCGCCCACAGATACTAACTGTCCTGGGAGGAGGCTGCTGTCCATTCCCTGCCCCGACCTCGGATTTCCCGCCCTCGTTCCCAATGCCGATTCCCGCCGGAATTCAGTAACTCCCCTCACTTGCTTGAGCTCTTATAGGTCAGGGTCTCCTCCGCTGCTCTGCCACCCTGACATCACTCATGCGCCTGGGTCGTGTGTCACTGTGTCTTACCTCCTCTGTGCGTTCCCAAGACCATCGCAGAGTCTCTTCCCCAGCTCACACGTGCCTTCCCCGCCCCCAGCGCCCTGCGCAGAACCCACAGTGGTTCGTCCTAAGTAAATATTTGCTTAGTGATACCCGGTGAGCTGTGACTGTCAAAACACGAGAAATGGATATATTTTTTTTCTAAAAAAAAGTATCATGACAGCTCCCTGACCCCAGAAATAACTTGCACACCCAGCCCCTGGCTGGTATCATCAGAGGCCTTCTCACAGGTGGATAAACTATGGCCAAATGAGGCATCCCAGGGGAAGGGACGAGGGTTTACTGAGCATTGCCATGTGTGTCAGGTCCTTCATATGATCTCTGCTAATCCTGCACCAGCCCTGGGAGACGGAGGTTGTGGCCCCATCACACACATGAGCAGACTGAGGCTGACAGTGGCCAAGTAAGCCAGCACCCTACTAGATCGGGGTGTTCTGTTTGCCCTGGAGGAGCAGAGTTCCTTCTGCCCCTATGGTGTTGCCTCCACACCCTGTTGCCTGGTGAAAGATGCTGGGTTACCTCTCTCTCTTATTTTGATATCCACCCCCTTTTCACCTGTATGAAATGTAACCTCCCCTTAAAACTCAAGCCTTATCTCCCCTGCGAAGTTCTATCCGGAAGATTCTAGCCCAGGCTGATTTCCAGTTTTCCCGAGTGCCTTGAGCACTGATTTCACACATAATCCTACACTCTGCCTTGTGTTATCAATTAGCTTTTTATTTGGCAAAGGATGTTCCTGGGTTGAATCCGAAGACCCTAAGGTGGGGAGCTCTGTCTCACGCATCTTTGAGACTTTCCAGGATCCGAGAGCCGTTTTGTGTACGTTCTGGGTGTTGGTTGGTGTTGCTTTGTCTTGTTTTCTTTCCCTTCATGTGTGTACCTTGGTCGTTATGCGTACAGTCTTCTGCTGTACATGTGGAGTTGAACAAGACAAACCCTCTTTTCGTGGCCTCACAAACTCGGGGGGAATGTAGGTGTGTCTTGCCATCCAAATCTTTTCATGCCTCAGTTTAGAGAGTGAGGTTAGGGGTTCAGTAGGGAAGGATACCAAATTCTCTAAATCAGTTTAGATCCTGAGATTTGGATAGCAGATAGTGAGAGTTTGGGTGGCCGTGGATTTTATCTGAAATTTTAACTGAATCTTTCTCAGTTCTGAGTTTGGGGGGCAAGGGGCTGCTGGTAGAATAAAGCACATACTTACCCACCACAGGTGCAAAATAAGTGTTGTAAGGCTTAAATCAAGTCGCAGGGGGTATGCTAAGAGCAGGGAGCCATTTCCCTGGATGCAAGAATTCAGTCAATCAACAGGAAATTATTGAGGCCACCGTGGGTCAGAGCCGAGCTAAGAGCTGGACACTCACACCTTCTCTGTTTCCCTCGAGCAGTAAGCAGTGGAAATCGGTGTGTAACATAGCAATAGGAAGATGCCTGTTATCAGGGGAACACAGACCAGAGGTGGATGTGCACAGAGAATGTTGGGGAGGGTGGGGAAGTGAGGACTGTTCCGTGGATGATTGTAAAGTGTCTGTCACATACCGGGCACTGTTGGACGCACTTGACCCACATAAATGAACAAATCTGCCAAAGGGCCTTGCCTCCCTGAAACTTAAATTTTAGACAGTCTTCCAGGACTTCGGAGGCAGTGGTGCTTGAGCTGCTTCTGGAAGGTCAGGTGACACCTGGGTGGTGAGGACAGAAACCAGTGTGGAAGGACCATTCTACTGGGAGGGCACAGAGAGGCCAGAACTCCACCAACTGGTTTCCCTGGGATATCCCTACAGCAGAGACTGGAGAACACTTTGATCTGATTAGTAACTATTTTAACAAAAGCTTCCTTTGCCGGGTTGCTAAGGTTCTGCCCTCCTGAGCTGGGTGCTTCGTTTAGTGGACGGTGTCTTCCTCAGTACCCATCGGAGGGGTGGAGGGAAGGATGCCGATGGGTAGATCACTCGCCGTTTTGAATATTACCATCAATACGGGAAGGGAATCACCCACAGGCTCAGATCGGGGACCTCTGGCTAAAACTTCTCAGAGGACCCAGACGAGGACTCTAAAACCCCGGGCCCCTCAGTGTTCACTTGGCCACCCCCCAGAGCCCCAGTTTCAGCCAGGAGTGACCCCTGCCTCAGTTCTGGTGGAGGCCACAGGTGTCTGATGGCTTGTGCTTCTCTCGTTTCAGACTAATCTGCCATGACCACAGCACGGTGCCGGCCCACCTGGGACCTGGCCCTGGACCCGCTGGTGTCCTGCAAGCTGTGTCTCGGGGAGTACCCAGTGGAGAAGATGACGACCATTGCCCAGTGCCAATGCATCTTCTGTACCCTGGTGGGTCTTGCAGAAAACGCCAGTTTAAAAGAATTTCAGGATGAGCCTTTTTCACTTTTGTTTTTGGAGACACCGTGCAGCCCTTTGCCCTCACTTTTACCCAGTTATCGGAGGGATTCTCCTCCAAATCAGTCAGGCTCCCCAAGCAGGTTCGATTGCAGGCGCTCGTGGTGCAAAAGTAATCAGTTAAACAGAATTTTAGGAGCTGGGAACGCAGTTGAGAAACCCTGAGCATGGCATGTGCGCTCCTTTCTGGAAAGGCAAAGCTCCACCACAGCTCCCTTTAAATTTAATTGAACAGTGACATGACTGAGATTGCAGGGGTGCTGGCCTGGTGAGTGCGTACGGTAGAACAGTCAGCTCTCCGTGTCAGCCGTCACTGCTTTAGTGCTAAGCCGGAGAGGCTGCATCTTGAAATCACATTTGAATTTCCTGAAGATGCAGCCGGCGTCACCGTGGGCCAAATGGCCTGCTCTTAATGCCTGTAGGGGCTTCTGTTCCCATCAGGCCTCTCTCAGACCCAGCATTTTACCTATCAGAAGAGAAACATGAGGGTGTAGGGTTTGTTTTCAGTTTGTCTCGTTTAATTTTGCTTGGTTTTTCTTCCCATTCAAGAAATACAAAAAAAAAAAAAAAAAAGAAAAGAAAAGTCTGGAAAAAACAATTTTCCTTTAAACTGTGAAAAACTAAAAAAGTTTCTGAATTTGACTACTGTTATAAATGGACTGTAGGGACGGCCTTCCCATGTATGGTTCAGACGTCTGGACTGGGTTCTGTCCCCGACAGCCTCCTTCTGATTTTCAGAGACTTCTTTCTTCCTGCCCCTATTTTACAGACCTTATTCTGTTTGCCTCTGTTTTACAGACCTTGTCTGTTTGGGACCTATGTGCATTCAATAGCATCATCTGCATTTTACGGATGAGACGGAGCTTTCAATCGTTTAAGTCTGGGTCTCTGACTTCCCTTTATGTTAGACACTGGCTTCCTGAGGGCACGGTTCTGCCCCCAAATGCCTGGTTTGCAGCGGGGCCCACGATAGATAATCGGGAGAGGCAGCTGGGTTGAACCGCACAGAGTCAGCCTCAGCCGTGTGCTTAGCAGCCGAGAAATGTGCCTCATTAAAGCCCCAGGAAAGTAACTTCAACCTGGACCACCGGAAGTTGCTTTGGGCCTTTTCTGAGCTGGGGAAGGATGGGAGGGAGAGAGCCCTGGGGGGAGGTGGGTGGAAAGACAGACGTGCAGCCAATGAACACAGAGAATTGGGCTTGTTTTCATTTCTGGAGGATGAGATGGTCCAGCGTGGGGATGGATCAAAGGGTTCTCTTTATGCAAGAATTGCCCCCTCTTGCCTGAAGGGGAGTTTTCCGCAATCTCAACCAATTGGCTCGATTCTCCTCTGCAGATGTGCCTGTAGGCGAGCTTGCTGCCACTCGTGTCCCCTGCCTGCGTCGTGTGGGGAGGGCCTCACGGGCCCACGACTTCTTTTCTTCCACTGTGAGGTCGCCCATTCACCCTGGCATGGTTTTACCCAGCCTTTCATTTGTTGTCATTGTTGTTTTAGTTTTCTATTTCTAGAGCATAGTAGTGAAAATAAATAGGCAAGTCTAATTCAGATCAAACATTTAATTTAAGTCAGGGACTGTGAACAGAGGAAAATAACATTGTTTTCTCAAAGAGGGGTTTGCTGGGAGCGCTGAGAAACAGGTGACAGCTGTGATTGTTTTCTCACAGCCATTTATTAAAAATTAAGATGTTGAGGCAGGCTTACTTGTGTCCGCAGCTCCCTGCACCGTGAAGCACAGGAAACACCTGCGTGTCGCAGACTGGGGGAAGGCGCCCATGTCCCCTAGGGCTTCCGTCACCTGCTGTCCCCTCTGTGTAGGCCTCAGGGACCCCCAGCCAGCAGAACTGCCATTGTCTTCTTCCTGGGGACAGACCTGGGAAGGTAGGAAAGAGTGAAGAGAGAAAACTGTGCAAAGCTGAAAGGGGGCACTCTTAAAATAAAACACTACTAGAGAATTATGGGCTTTAGGTCTGAGGTAGATTGACCTCAAGGAGGAAGGGGCTCTAGGGGAAAGCCTGGTGTTTGGGGTCAGGCGTCAGGGCACTGAAACGCAGGCTGTTTCTGACCTCAGCTTCCCTTGTGTGCCTCATCTGTATAATGGAGCTGAACGGAGTTTACCCTAAGGTTCAGGAAGGACGTGTGAAGGAGTTGCCACGTGGAGGCTCAGATCCTCTCCATCTCGCTTCTGAACTGGGACTTAGAACCGCAGGGATTCGAGGGAGCTCTGGGCAGCTTTCCCCAAGCGTGTGTCCTGAGGAACACTTGTCCTCAAAGATGCACTCAGACAATCTGTGTGTTTCAGTGGATTTACTAAACACAGCATACCGTGTCCCTCTCTCTACCCTTACCCCTGGGACGCTCTGGGTGCCCAAGAGCACAGAGAAAGCCCCGAGGAACCCACACGAGGGACAGCTGTTGATTTAACCTGCATCTCCCCAGATTCCTCGAGCACCAGAAGTGTGTGCCTACCACGTACTAACGTGGCGTGACCATGACACATGTTCTGGGGGATTTCCCTTGTTTATAGGGGGCCTGGTGGCTTTAGGGTGAGTTCAAAGGTCATGGAGAGGCTGTGCACGGGGCCGGTGGGGCGTGACACAGGTAGGAGGGGGATGCACTGGTCCAAGGGTCTCAGTGGCTGGAGGGACCCTCCCAGCCCCGTGCACATTGCAGGTATGATGCTAAGCTCCAGGGGTTTGGAGATGTGACGCCCACCAGGTAGCTCAAAAGGTCAAGTTTTGGCTGAGTGTGAGAATGAAACTTAAAGAGATAAACGTAAACATTTGTGTGCAAAAATGTGAAATCTTCAAGTATGACCAT
The DNA here is from genome assembly GCF_949987515.2 of Delphinus delphis. Classification (NCBI taxonomy): domain Eukaryota; kingdom Metazoa; phylum Chordata; class Mammalia; order Artiodactyla; family Delphinidae; genus Delphinus; species Delphinus delphis. Next base: position 85,377,319 of record NC_082694.2, on the reverse strand, counting down.
CAGTTTCTGTGCAAAAGTACTGGGAGGAGAGAAAGGGTTGTTGACGTTTATGTCAAAACATGTCCTTAAAGTAAGATCCTGCACTGAGAGCCAATCCCACCTCCATTTCGTCAGCCTATGTTTCTGGTGGCCTGGGAGATGCCCCGTGGACCAGAAGCTAAAATGTATGACATTTTAAGCTAAAATGAAGCCCATCAAGGCCATTGTGGTCTCCCCTATACTTGCAGCATCCTATAACATAGAACGTTTATGGTGTTTCACTGCTGACAAAGCAGGGTCAGTGTGACAGCTCGCAGCACTGGAGGGGATCTTCTTGTTCCGAAGGTTGGGGGGACTTGAGGCTCAAAGACGTGGGGTTTTGTGGTTCTCCCCTCAAAATAACACGCCCCAGGGATCAGGAAGGTGGAAATGTCTGTCTTCCGAGACCCAGAACTTCTGACTCTTTCCCTTAGTTATGTTTTCTCATCCAGAAATCCAGCACGTGAAGAGATGGACCTTGACTTGCACACCTTAACATCCCCATCAGCTTTGCACAAAGTGGGTGCTTGGTCACTTCCATTCTTCAGTCCTTGTCAAGCGCCAGCCTGTGCCAGGTGCCCTGGGTACCTGGGGGAGATGAGAGCTTCCAGTCTCTTACTCTCCTGATCCCATGTGTAGGCGCGAGAGAGGTCTGGGTTGCTGTCATTGGGATGGAAAGACTTGTAATCGCAGTATAAACAGAGGTATGTGACGACACAGAGAAGGGAACTCACCCGGCAGGCTTCAAGGGGTCACTTGAAGAAAGCGTGATGGATACAGCCCCATCAGGAAGGGCAGGCAAAGGACGGGGTGTCATGGGGGGTTCCCACAGTGACATAACTGGCAGGGACTAGAAGGGCATCAGGCCAGAAAGATGCGAATGTGCAGCTGTGCTTGGATGGTGACGTGCAGAGAGCAGGGCAGCTTGGGTCATCCATCTCCCACATGAGGCCAGAGATGTGCAAGGAGCAGAAAGCTTTGGGCCTAGAAAGTGCATGAATCTTCCAGTGAGACCAGCTTCTCAGCAGGGCATTGTTTGCATAGACAGCCACAGTTTGGACACTGCAGGAAGGGCACTTGGCTGTAATTCACAAGTGTTGACTAGTCCTAGGGTCCGCCCCACCATTAACAATGGGGGGCCCTGGGCTAGTTCCTTTCCCCGTCTTCTCTGATGCCCTTGTCCAGGGAAGGAAAGTGGGACTCTTTAGTCTCTGAGCTCTCAGACTGCACGGACATTGTCACTTGCCAGTCCCACTGGCACTGCCTTTGTGTAGGCATTAAGAGCTTCCGGTGGCATGAGGATCCTGCCCGTGACCCAGGAAGCCTGCAGAGCTGGGGCTCCCAGCGATGGTAACAAAATGGTAGCAGCTGCAGACGGCACGTCCTCACCCTGCGCTGTCCACAGGTAGAGCGAGGGCATCTCTCTCGGTGACTTGTGGGTAAGGAAGACACGTGTGTTCCCAGGGAACCCTCTGGCCTCCTTGGCTGTGTGACCGTCATTGCTCCTGTTCTTGGGGCCGGCGAGGTGGGGCACTGCTCACAGGCTCTGCAGGCTCTGCAGGTGTGGTTTTCATTTTTACGTCTGGATTTAGGGTCCCTCTAAAACTTCCCCTTGTGGGTGAAAGAACAGCTTCTCTGATTGCCGGTGGTCTACCCCGTGCCTTGCGACATGGCCGCACTTCCCATAAGACCCTGCCAAGTGGGCAGGATTCTCCATCTCCTAAAAGGGACACTGCAGCTCAGAAAGACGGGGCCAGCTGCTCTAGAACGTTCACTGGGTGTGCCTTGACTCCGGTGCATTTGGTTTTTGCATTAAAACCTGATGCCTGTGCATTAACCATGCAGAAGAAAGTGCTGACTCCTGGTATCAGCTTTGCTGACAAACATAACAGAGAACTGAAGGGCTGCTGGGAGGCATTTGCAGGCCATGTCCTGGGTCACGGGCACTGGGCTTCCTTCTCATGCCCCCAGATCTCAGTACCTTCCTACCCAGGAAGGACACTTGGGTCCCTCTTTCTCTCTCCTTGTTCTGTGCACTTGATTCTGAATCTCAAAGCCGACCTCCCTGTTCTCTTGCAGGAGGCCTATCCACATCCTGCTGCAGTCAGGGTCCTGGAACCCTGCCCCACTGATGGCAAGACACCCAAATGGGCATTCTCGGTCTCCCCAGCCCCTTCTTATTCATGAGATAAAAGACAAACAAAAGTCTTGGTTTCTCCATTCGATGGAATAATCTTCAGTCCTTTGGAAAATCTAGACAGCTGAACCTAACGAGACTGGGTGAACAGAGTACCCCTCTGTTAGAATTAGCCCTCAGGTACCACCTATTCTGAGCAGTTGCCCATGTACTCCCATTGTCACACCCTCAGACCCTCAAACTCATCATATCCTTGCATCCCCTTCTCTCACGTGCCTTCTTAAATTCACATGCACACAACACACAGATCCCACACAACTGCGCACGAAACACACTCATTCTACTTTCAGGAAGAGTTCAACCCAAGGTTTATCTGTTGCTTCTGCATTTCCGGCCTCCTGGACTGTTGGTGCAGAGTAAATGAATATCTGTTGAGTGGATGAAACAGAGGACCCCTTTGTGTCCCTGACTCTGATTTCCATGTTAACCCTGCCCACCACAGCCGGCTCTGTCTGGCCTTCCCTGGGAGCTCTTGGTGATGAAGGTGTGGTTTGGTGAAACGCTCATACTTGCTTCTCCGCGGCTTAGGAGAAGAGAGACCTTGTCCTACACACACGGCATCTCCTGCAGCTCGTTTAGAAGCCCGAGGGTGAGGAGAGCGCCCTCCCTGCGGAGGAGAGAATGGTGTCTTCTCCCCAGAAAGGCCCAAGGACAGCCAGGGAGCAGAGCACTGAGGTTACCTGGAGCAGGGCTGACTGTGGGGCTGCACCTGGTCTTCAGCAAAGCCGAGGGGTCGGAGCTCAGGGGAGCTTTAGTCCAGGAGACAGCAGATCCTGTGGTCTGTCAAGAGCCGAGGACAAAGAGAGCACAGAGATGAGAGTTGGGTTTTGTTTTCTGGGGGTTTTCTTTTGGTAGAAAGTACGTCTGAATTTTGTTTTCCTCTAAAACTTTTACAATAGCAACCTTCATACTCTGGACTCCCCTGCTTTGGGTAAAGTCCCATTCCTGCAGTCTGGAGCAGCGTCGCGGCCAGCACGTTCACCACGGGGCCGGCTGGGTGGCCTGCTCAGGTTTCCAGCCCCTGGTGGCATGGCCGGGGGGCGGGGGGTGATGCAGGAAGCATCCTTGTCATGCCTGCTGTGCCAGGCAGTGGCTCCCGCCTCCCTGAGGACAGCTCTGTGAGGAAGGGCTTGCCCTCCCCGCCTGCAGAGATGCCTGGGATGCCACGTCGTCCAGCTGCTCTTTGGCAGTGACCTGAGGTCCGTGCCGCCCTGGGTCTCCCCTCCTCTGCACGGCTGCTGAGTGTCTGTGTCCATGCGGGTGTCGGCTTGTCGTGTGTGTGAGCGCTCGGCTCCCCAGTTGTTGGCATCTGCCTTTCCCTGCGGCGTTGTTAATCCCTTGCATTCTACCAGCACTCACAGGCACAGGGACTGGAGAGATAAACAGTTCTTGCTTTCAAAGAGCCTGCCTTCTAATGGGGAAGGAATGTAAGCAGACCCTCAGTGATGGAGGCTGAGGGGATGCCGGGCAGAACACGTGGTGCGTGTGCGGGCACCATGCCGGAGCACTGCGGACCCTGGGGCACCGACTGCAGAGGCACCCTTTTCTGTCCGCCAGGCTTGTCTCATTCCACACCGTGGAGGACGGGGGCTCAGAGAGGCACAGCTCCGGCTCCAGTCACACATCTGGCAGGCGGGTTCGCTGGCATCCCAACCCAGGGCGGGGATTCCGGGGTCCTTGCTGTTTGAACACTGTTCGTGGGGGTCCCACCACAGTTGTTTGGACCTGCCTGCATGGACTGTTTGTAAACAGTGGATCTTGGTAAGCAGAAGCTACTCAAGCACCTTTGAGCACAGTTTCTGGAGGTTTCTTTCAGCTGTTAGCATCATCAGTAGCCAGCAGGCCTCCAAGGGAGAAAGCAGATGAAATTCAGGCTTGCTGCAGACTTTACATCAGGCAGCGGTGTCTGCGTGGCCCCCTTCTCCTTGGCAGAAAAATTCTGGCACAGCGGAGGTACCTTAGCAGATCAGCAGTGCTGCCTCTGCCTTTGGACCGGGTTTCAAAGACTTGGACGACAGAGTGGAAAACGAAAGGCCTGGAACATTCTGTGGCTCTCAACAGCCCCCCTCCCTCCTCCTGCCCTTTGTGTGGTAGACGCTCCTTTGCTGGGACGTCTTGTCCCTCCGGCCAGCTTTCCATCTCTGGGATGCCTTCCTGACCACCCGCGCCCCTGAGGTGGGACCCCACTGGAGCCCCCAGCACAGTGCGTCTTAAGGATCTGCACCCGCATCTTTTCCCACAGGGGCCTTGGGGTCTTGATGTCATGGAATGTCCTGGCATCCAAGCATCAGGGACACATAAAGACACGGTCTAGTTTGACTCAGACTTTGCCACTTTAAAATGCATACAATGCTTTGTACTGAAAGAAAAATAAAAAAACCTCATGAGGTAACAGAAAATAAGTAATAAATGATTGCTTATGAAAGAATTCTTGATTGGGGAGGAAGAAGACACGAGTTTAGAAAAACAAAACCCTCACCTCTTTGGAGTCCGGCACACGTGGGTTTGAGCTCGAGCTCCTACACTTACAGACTCCACCTCTGGGCTCGTTTTTAACCTCCCTGAGCTTTGTTCTCTCCTCCATAAAATGGGAGTGATTAACACCTCCTAAGAGCCTCCCGTTTATTTAGTTGGCTAACACAGGTAGTGATGAACACAGGGTCCTGAGGCATTTGGTTACAGAGAGCTATAACTAATATGATGGTAGGAAGTATCAGTACATCAGTGTCTGCCTTTGTCATGTATATTTTGACTGAGGTTTCTCTGGCGTACTTTTGTGCTCGTTTCAAGACATCTTTTTGCTATTAGATTGAAAACCATAGCTTGTGAGTCACGGTCTGCTTTATATCTGGAAGAAGCCCGGGCTTGTTTTCGGTGGGTGCTTGGTCAGACACTTAGATCCTCATCTCTTTTTATATAGTAAACAAACGGATGCTTCCAGAGCACAGTCATTTTGCAAATTGCATAGCGGCCTGCTAGTGGCATAGGACGGACGCTGCTGGGTAGTCCTCCGCAGACGTGACGCACTGCTTGTTGATATGTGCCGTCTCTTCAACAGCGTCGTTCAGACTCGGAGATGCCCCCGGGTGTGTGCTTCACACCAGCTTTCATGGTTGCATTTTGTAAACCTTCTCTCGTCACGTACTTCTCTGCACAGTACTGTGAGAGTTTTCAGCATTTTATCAGTTTATGACATTCCAGTGTCCTCCAGAGACTCAATGTAGACAAACTTAATTGTAAAAAGTAAAATGATGATCTTGTTGCTAAGGTTCTGACTTTCTTTTCACCTATGACTGTAAGGCATCTATCACCCAGAGAGACACACCGCAGGTAACAGCGGTCCCTCTCACTTAGCTGGTCTGTGTGTTGGGAATTGTGTCGGGTGCTTTTGCATAGTTTCTTTCTTACCGTTGCAAAAGCCCAGCAAGATGGGCATCTGTATTCTGTAGTCAAGGGGGCTGTGGCCCAAACTCTTCACGTAACCGGTCCGCGGCTCTGCCTGGAAGGGCAGGGATTCCAGGTGTCTCTGTAGCTCTGAAGCCTGCGGTGTTTCTCTGCCTCAGCCTCTGCCCCCAGCCCCACACGGGACATTCGCTTTCCAGTCACCTCCCACCGTGAACAGACCTTGCTGTCGGGGTTCAGCACACCACCAAACCCTGGTGCCGTCCTCCTGAAGAGGTGCAGGCCTGATGGAGGCTCGGCGTGACCCCCTCCCTCCTCCTCTGCCCCTCCCTCGTTCTGGGAAGCTCCCGTGTTGGTTTTGATGAGTTTACCTCTGAAACCTCTGCCATCTTAGGCCTCAGAGGCAATGCCAGGACTAGGCTCATCCTTACTCGGTTCTCTGGAGCTCTCTTCATCATCACTGCATTGGTGAAGCATAGATGATCTGGGGAAAACCTGAGTTCAGGGCCCGCGTGGTCACAGGGAGCTTGGATAGGACAGAGGCATACAGGGCCCTTGGGTCGTAGGCACCCAGGCTGCAACTGACACGTGGAGTCTTAGCATTCTGTTCAGTGCTCTTGAGAGAGGCTGTAGGAGGTGGGTCTTTTCGAGGACTACCTTGATTTCTATTTTTTAAAGGAACTGCCATCTTTAGAGTCTTTAGTGAATGAAATATTCTGGTTTTGCTAAAGTGGTGAGAATTACCCATTTAGATCAACTGTCATTTATATATTGAGCATACACTCTTGTCCATGTAGTCTTCTAGACTCTTTCTCTTTTTGTTTTTTAACATAAATGTATTTACTTATTTACTTATTTATTTATTTATTTTGGCTGTGTTGGGTCTTCGTTGCTGCGCACGGGCTTTCTCTAGTTGCGGCAAGTGGGGATTACTCTTCATTGCAGTGCGTGGGCTTCTCATTGCGGTGGCTTCTCTTTGTTGCACAGCACGGGCTCTAGGCACGTGGGCTCAGTAGTTGTGGCACATGGGCTCAGTAGTTGTGGCTCGCGGGCTCTAGAGCGCAGGCTCAGTAGTTGTGGTGCACGGGCTTAGTTGCTCCGCGGCATGTGGGATCTTCCCAGACCAGGGATGGAACCCATGTCCCCTGCATTGACAGGCGGACTCCTAACCACTGAGCCACCAGGGAAGTTCTCGACCTCTTTCCCTTGCACAATATTTTTTCAACTCCACCATGATGTAGGCTGAACCACCCTAAAATGCAGATCCAGAAAATGAGGCTGGTAGAGAGGCAGACTTGTTCAAAGCACAGAACCACTGGAAAGTGCAGCTGGATCTGATTTTAGGCCCATCCATTCCTAGGAACCATGCATTCTTATAATGAAATGGATTAGACATTTTGCCGGGGGGAGGAAGAGGCTTAGGAAACAGCTTATGTGCTTTCCTTTTTTTTTTTTTTTTTTGAATTTTTGAATTTTATTTTATTTATTTTTTTATACAGCAGGTTCTTATTAGTCATCAATTTTATACACATCAGTGTATACATGTCAATCCCAATCGCCCAATGCATCCCATCACCACACCCCCTGCCGCTTCCCCCGCTTGGTGTCCATACATTTGTTCTCTACATCTGTGTCTCGATTTCTGCCCTGCAAACAGGTTCATCTGTACCTTTTTTCTAGGTTCCACAAATATGCGTGAATATACGATATTTGTTTTTCTCTTTCTGACGTACTTCACTCTGTATGACAGTCTCTAGATCCATCCACGTCTCTACAAATGACCCAATTTTGTTCCTTTTTATGGCTGAGTAATATTCCATTGTATATATGTACCACATCTTCTTTATCCGTTCGTCTGTCGATGGGCATTTAGGTTGTTTCCATGTCCTGGCTATTGTGAATAGTGCTGCAGTGAACATTGGGGTGCATGTGTCTTTTTTTTTTTTTTTTTTTTTTTTTGCGGTACGCGGGCCTCTCACCATTGTGGCCTCTCCCGTTGCGGAGCACAGGCTCCGGACTCGCAGGATCAGTGGCCATGGCTCACGGGCCCAGCCGCTCCGCGGCATGTGGGATCCTCCCGGACCGGGGCACGAACCCGTGTCCCCTGCATCAGCAGGCGGACTCTCAACCACTGCGCCACCAGGGAAGCCCCTGCATGTGTCTTTTTGAATTATGGTTTTCTCTGGGTATATGCCAGTAGTGGGATTGCTGGGTCCTATGGCAGTTCTATTTTTAGTTTTTTAAGGAGCCTCCATACTGTTCTCCATAGTGGCTGCATCAGTTTACATTCCCACCAACAGTGCATGTGCTTTTCTTGAATCGCTGTGACACGTAATAGTGTTATTATAATAGTGTAGTGGTGGTGGAATTATGAGCCCCAGTATTACACTGGGCTGTGACTGAAGGGAGGTTTGGAGACGCTGGTGAGATATTGTGCTTTGTTGTCCCTTCTCTGAAAGGTCTGGTTTCCCATGCTCTTTGAGTTCTGATGTAAGCGCTTCAATGTTTGTCTCAGTCACAAATGGTAGTGAGCTTGCAACTAGGGAAGGTCATGACCTTTCTTCTACTTGTTGTTTACAAAGGCTTTTTAAGGGAGTATTGGATTTTTACGACTAGCAGACAGTGAAGCAAGAGTAAACTGGCATTGGGAAAGGCCTCCTCGCTTTGGTATGAACTTTGCTTTGTGTCCCTCACTGATTTTTCTGACTTACTTCAGATGTCCAGCCAGACTGCCAAGTAGCGGAAGGTGGTAGCAAGTAATTGCCCAGTAAGTAAGGGGTCCCTGAAGGAGGATGGGCAGCCATACCTGGGTTCTCGGTGTGGGGTGCAGGGGCGACTTAGAGGCAGGCGAGGCTGGCTTGGAATCTGGGCTCTGCCCTTGCTGTCTGGGTGAGCTGGCAGTTCCTTCTTTGGTGACTCAGTGTTCACACCCGAGTGATGACATGGTCACACCTTTCCTGCGAGAATATTCTAAGGAGCACGTGAAACAATGGAATATAGGGGACTGAGCATGGCGCCTGACGTCTGATGTGTGTCTGAGGGACGCGGCTTCCCTGCTTCCCTCGATGCCTCTGCTCCTGACCTGGGCGCACTGGCATGGTGTTTGCCGAGGTCGGGTCCAGGGGTCCAGCCCGCATCCCTAGTCCCGGTGCAGAAGAGGTACCACGCAAATATTTGTTGAGTGAATACAACCCCTAATTTGGTCGTTGCTATGGCTACATGGTAAATATACAAAAAAATGCATTGGAACAATGTTCTTGATTTGCCCTTTTTTTTTTTTTAATGCCTCACTGCTCCTTCAGCCTTAGGGAAGTAAAGATGTTTACAGATATTTCTCTGTTTTGTTTTTTCTTTTTTTCAGTGCCTGAAACAGTATGTGGAACTCTTGATCAAAGAAGGATTAGAAACTGCAATTAGCTGCCCTGATGCTGCCTGCCCCAAACAGGGCCACCTACAGGAGAACGAGGCACGTTCAGCTGGGAAAACTGGGGTGCACGAGCCTGGGCTCCTCAGCGGATCGGGGGTTATGGGTTCTGTCTAGGCTGACCTGGCATTGTAGTCTAGCCCTCAGATTGTTATACTCCTTTTTCTTTTTTCCCTTAGATTGAGTGTATGGTTGCAGCTGAAATCATGCAAAAATACAAAAAGCTACAATTTGAAAGAGGTAGGTGCCCCAGTGTCGTAGCCCGTGACAGAATCCGGGTAACTTCGGGGAGTGCTTTGGGTGATTGTGATTATAGATCATTTGGCTACAGCAGAAGTGAAAACATGGATGTAAATTAGACTTCTAAAGTTCGGCTGTCGTTTGAATTCTCTGCAGAGCTCACAGCTGGAAGGCCTCTGTTGGGGATCTAGTTAGAACAGGAAAGATTCGTGAAACACAGCTTGCTTCTAGGGGTTTGGGATTTGGGGGGTAGTTTAAAGAGACCCTCGTGGGGCATTATTCTCCAGCCAGGTTAAGGCCTAACAATCTGAGAACTAATTCTTTGACCTCCGGAGAATTTAAGAGATACAAAGGCCTGGAAGCAAGTCCCAAGGTCACGCAGGGTGGAATCGTGGCGCTCGCCATCCTGACCGCACACACGTCCATCGCCTTCACAGGCTGCGTCATGCACGCTGGGACCAGTGGGTGCTGAGTCCTTAGTTCACCAAGTCTCCCAACAGCCCGACAAGGTTGTCTGTTAACCTGACACCCACAGGGACTCACTGACGTGCCCTGATTTCCATCTCTGGTGGGTAGTGGGGTGGGGTGTGGACCAGGTCCCCCGCAGTGCCCTGCCCAGCCCTGCTGGCTGGAGCCGGGCCGCTCCAGAGTTCAGACACGCTGAGCGTCCGGGATGGGTCTTTCTCTTTGCCGTCTGAAATACTTCAGGATCATAACATGGTACTTTAAAGAGTCTGTGGATTCTGTCTGGCCTCGTTTTCATATATATTCTGGACCTTGGGCTCATCTGAAAAGGAGCAGAATAAGACATGGGTAGAAGATGCTCTCTATGTAAAGCTTTATTGTGAAGATGCTGCATCCGGACTGTAAAATTTTCAGCTCAGTTTGTGAGCACTGAAGTTTGCTCCCCACTCTTCCTGGACTGGTTCTCGGTCCTTGCCTGGATCAGGCATTTATGAGAGATGAAACCCTGGGTGCCGTGTTTACAGGAAAACACCATCAGGATGGGAATGGAATGCGGAATAGACTAGAGTAAAGTGTCCAGAGACTCTTAGTTTAGCTGAATGTGGAAAGTTTTCTTTTTTTTTTTTTTTTAAAGAACTGCTAAAGATAGCTGCATTTCCTCTTGAGGCTCACTTCTCAAGAAACAAAAAAAAAAAGGTAATGTGTGGCCAACCTAAAAGAAATCAAACAGGATTTTTGATGGCATTGAAATTTGTTTTCAAGAGTTTATTTATTCAAATGCCATATATTGTTTGGTTTGGGGCAGTTTATAGCTTAAATATAATGTCATGTGATACAAAAGTCAGTATGTGGAGCAATAAAATTAAGTTGGATTTCTGAGACTTTGAGCGTCTTCTGAAAACATTTTCCAGTGGGAATCTTGACAGAAAGTGGCAGTTACTTGGGTTACAAGAAAATGAACTTTCTATGACATTGAATTTAAAAACGCAGCTGGGTAAATATTCCTACATAATAATTTTAACTGTGTTATTTCTTCCGAACTTTAGCTTAGTCAAAGATTTTTTTTTTTCCTCTGCATAATAATGAACCCAACTCGACTTAGGTTAAAAAAATATCTCTCAAACCCATCACTTTAAAACATTTTTCTAGCATTACGTTCAAAGCAGCAAAACACACAAAAAGGACTCGGACTTAATAGGACCAGAGACCGGTCTGAATGAAATGTTAAAATGTTAGGGCTAATAAAATACAGCTCTTGATTATAGCTGGTCACTGAGCAAATTCTGAGACAGGATCAGTGAGCAAGTTTCAACGTACTCCCTCCCTTTGAAATTCGTTTTCAAATGAGGATGGTGACTGGATTAAAAGTGACAGTTGCCATGATTTTCTGACAACCGTTAGTTACTAAAAAGTCCTATGGTTAAAGTTTCAAACACTGTCTTCCTGTGAACTTTGCACGTCTCATCTTATATCAGAGCCTTGATTTCAATCTGAGTTTCCCCACTCCTCCAGCCAGGTCCTTGGGAAGCAGGAAGCCAGGAGGGAGGCTGTGAGGTGCTTTCTGAGCACCTACTCTCCCAACTGGAAGACCCCCAAGGCTAGGAACAAACAAGCTTCCAGGGAAGGTCCATCGCCCTTGCCTGCATGCCCCACTGGACGACACACGAGCTCCTATTTGGGCGCCGACCACACCACGCTGCAGGCATTTGTTTATGTATCCAGGGCAGTGAGAATGGACCAATATGAGTGGGGATGCTGGGCCCTTCACAGTGTGCTTCTCAAAGGACAGCTGTGTTTAAGAAAGAAAAACATCTTTATGTGGCACATATATACAATGGAATATTCCTCAGCCATAAAAAGAAACAAAATTGAGTTATTTGTAGTGAGGTGGATGGACCTAGAGTCTGTCATACAGAATGAAGTAAGTCAGAAAGAGAAAAACAAATACCGTATGCTAACTCATATATATGGAATCTAAAAAAAAAAAAATGGTTCTGAAGAACTTAGGGACAGGACAGGAATAAAGATGCAGATGCAGAGAATGGACTTGAGGACACGGGGAGGGGGAAGGGTAAGCTGGGACGAAGTGAGAGAGTGGCATGGACATATATACACTACCAAATGTAAAATGGATAGCTAGTGGGAAGCAGCCGCATAGCACAGGGAGATCAGCTCGGTGCTTTGTGACCACCTAGAGGGGTGGGGTAGGGAGGGTGGGAGGGAGACGCAAGAGGGAAGAGATATGAGGATGTATGTATATGTATAGCTGATTCACTTTGTTATACAGCAGAAACTAACACACCATTGTAAAGCAATTATACTCCAATAAAGATGTTAAAAAAAAAAAAGGAAAGAAAAACATCTTTTCAAAGAGTTGGGCTTTTTGATAAGTAGAGCTATTAGGGAACTGCTTCATTAATCTATTATGAATATACCTTTGGGAGATGGGAGTTAAGATGAGTTTCTTCTAGTGTGCAAGAAAATACACTACTTGCCTTGTGTGAAAATATATACAAATATGTATATATATATATATTAAAAGATGCAATATTTATAATAGTTATATCATATGATATAATGTATCTAATGTATAGTACAACATATATATGTAATACATAGGTAGATGGACAGACATAGATATGTGTGTGTATACACATCCTGGAAAGAAAACCTCTGCTGTTGCCCGGTGTGGATTTTCCTGTTGATTGCATCCCATCTTGTACAACCAGCTGGCAGACTCCAGCAGCGGGGTGATGATGTAGAATTCCAATAGACGTCTGAGAGAGGAGCCCAGGCTGTGCCCACAGGGGCATGTGTGCCGGGCGCACGACAGAAGGGTGTTCTGAGCTAGCAGATCCATGGGGCAGAGTGTTTGCCCTCCACATCTCCCACAGGGAGTCTCTCCCATAGGGATGGGCGGTGCCATAAGGACCCAGGTCGCACAGTTGAAGTCGTTACCGTGGAAACCCTAACTGGGTTTCCTCTGCTGTGCGCTGCAGGATATAATTGGGCCTTTCATGAAAAGCTCCCCCCCCCACCCGCCGGCAGCCACGTGTGCCGTCTAAGAGGAGTGGACGGAAGATGGCGCTCTGCCGTGAGATGCAGGCAGAGATTCTGCTGGTCCCCTCCTGATGTCACAGGCTCCTCAGAGCAGACGCGGGGAGCGGTGGTAACTGGAAGGGTCTAAACTGGACAGTGTTGCCCCTTTAGGGGCAACAGCACTAAACACCTTGCCAAGTTGGCAGGGAAACAGACCCCGCTGAGGACGTACCTGCCCGTGTCCAGCTGTTGGAAGGCCGATCGCGCACATCCCGCAGCACTGCCCTCGGGGGCCGGGCACATAGGGGCCCCGTGATGTAGGTGCGGCAAACCCTGGCTCACCCACCAGCACAGCAGTACCGGAGGCAGAGCTCTTAGAGAAATTCCAGATGACGGAGGGGGAGGGCCGCCTGCTAAAAGGCACAGGACCCTGGGGCAGCGGCCGCCTCTGCATCCCTCCCTCTGCCTTCCTCCTGCCTCCTCAGCCCAGGGGCCTGCAGGCCGCTGCCCCACACACGTGCGTTTTCCCAGAAAACCACTGCCTCGGATCGGACAGCCAGAGACAGTCTTAGAAAAGCCCCCACTCTCAACTCATCGTGACAAGAACGAACTTTACTCCTTTGCTCACTATTAGGCGCATCAGGAAGATTTTACCTTATTATAAAGAAAAACAATTAAAAAGTATCACATTTTCCTGAATGCAGGTGTTCCTCTGTATTAGCAAGTCTTCTAAAGCTTCTGCCAGACCTACCAATTTGATACTTTTGTGCTGTTGATTAATTCACCTTTTAAAAAAAGTTAGATTAGGTTAGGAGTCGGCCAGCCATGGCCAGTGGGCCAAATTAGTACGGCCCCTGGCTTGGGGTTATAAATCAAGTTTTATTGGAACACTCATTTACGGATCAACACAGATGCCTTTGTGCTACCACAGCAGAGCTGAGTAGTTGGATGGAGACCTCATGGCCCTCAAAGACTGAAATACTTACTGTTAGCCCCCGGATTGGATGGTGAGATGGGTTTTAGTCCAGTTGTACCTGACAGGAGCTCATTCATGGCGGGCTGAATCCACATTTGATTGGGGAGCATGGCAAACACACGGGTGGCCTGTTGAGGTGAGGCCCGGACGCCTGCAGCTCATGACAGCCCCAGCCTGTTGGAGTTCCCAGTGACTACAAATCCTGTCTCTGATGTGGGTGAACCCACCCACCCTGGCCGTCGCTGGTCACGTGGCCGAGAAGCCTGCAAGTGCCTTTCACTGCTTCCAAGTTCCCAGCACAATGCAGTCCGTTCCTTCTCAAGAGCGACCCTCAGTGGCTGACTTGGAGGCCTTTGAACACACCCTGGAATCCTCTGGCCTCCCTTGCGGCGTTTTGGCCTTGCATCAGCATCCCTGTGGGTTCCTGCCCAGCTCTCCCTCCCGCTGGCCTGCATTGAGAGTCCAGTCACACTGGACAAAGGGTCCAAGGAACCAGTAACCAGGCTCACGGGAAGGACAGCTCGGGACCGTTATTTAAAGAAATGCGAGATATGAAAGCAGATGTGAAGGAATGGGAGGGTTGTGGTGTTCTGTTTTTCAAAATCAACTTCCTGACTGATTTCATCAAATCAGGCTTTTTAGTGACGTGGGCTCCACTTCAGAGGGAAAGCCTGCTGTTGAAGAGTGAATTTCATACAGTCCTTAGCTCAGGGCTTAGCTTTGAACTTGGGAGGGAGATAGTCATAAGTCAGAGGTCTGACCTTCGATGGGAAGAAGAATCAGCCATCGCCCTTCCCTCTTTCCCTTCCATCCTTAACCAGTATTTGGGGATGCCCGATGCACGCCCCACACTGGGCTAGGTTGTGAGGCTATGAGCCTGAAGGACGGTCCTGACTCCATGAAGCTACGTCCCAGGGCAGGCGGGCAGCGAGCAGCACGTGGTCCCTGGACCACAAGGCTTCCAGGATGTAGGGGCCCCTGAGCCACGAGGACTCTGGGGGTACTTGGGGATCTGCTGTCCCCCACGTGAGTGGAGTGGGAAATGGGGAGTGGCTGCGGGGGAGGAGGTAGAGCCAGATGGGTCCCGGATCGTGAAGGGGATGTTATGTCTGACCTTGATTTCCTTTTCTCCCTTAAACACGTGAAGTCCGTGTCCATCAGTCCGAAGCCCCGCCAGATCCTTGGTCCTGCGGCGTTTGACTTGCCCGTTTTTATTCCCTGTGCCAGAGGTGCTCCTGGACCCCTGTCGGACTTGGTGCCCGGCGTCCACCTGCCAGGCTGTGTGCCAGCTCCAGGAGATGGGGCTGCAGACCCCGCAGCTGGTGCAGTGCAAAGCCTGCGACACGGAATTCTGCTCCGCCTGCAAAGCCAGCTGGCACCCTGGCCAGGGCTGCCCAGAGACCATGCCCATCACCTTCCTTCCCGGGGAGACCAGGTACGCTCAGGGCACAGACTGCAGGCCGGGAGAAGGAATCAGGCTTCTCCCTCAATGTGCCTCTGGGGAGGACAGGGCTGCACCCCGGTCAGTCTCCAAGGTCAGTCTTCTCTTGGGTCTCATTCAGACCTGGATTTGTTTATTATTAAATTTTGAGAACTGATTATGTGCCTGGCACTGTGCCAGCCTCTGGAAATATAAAGTTGCATAAGAAACAGAGTACACTCTGCCCATCCAGAAAGGCAAACGTATGAACAGTCAGTTACTAGGCAGGGTTTTAAGTCCTGTGATAACCTGAAGTTTTGCCAAGACTCCATTGTGCTGAAGATGATCCGAAATGGGGGTGCGGGAGCAGAAACGAGAGGGGGCAGTGGTTAGAAACACCAGAAGGATCACCAAATACAGGCTCCTGGTGCCTGAGGCCAAGGGGGCCACATGTCCCTGAAATGGGGGCCTTGGCAGGAAGGCTGCGGTAAACCACTATAGCGGTTTTGCCCTCCCGTCCCCCGCCAGACCCTCAGCCTGGATGGCCAGGTGGACACCACAGCATCACTCTGTGTACCTTGAAATTTAGTAGGTTGAAGCATAGAAACTGATCGTATTCAGCTGTTTTGTCCTCCAGTATCTGCAGTGGCATCTGGTTCAATCAGATAGAGGTGGCCCAGCGCCTGTTGAGGCCAGTTCCTGGTGGAGTAAATCTCACCATCCACCTGAAGGTGTCACCAGCCTGTCTTCCTCTGTCCCCATCTGCTGCCCCCGCCCCTCTCACCACAGCTCGACCTGCCCAGGGACCCTCATGGCGACGCCGGACACACTCCTGTCCCCTGCCGACTGCACCTCTGCGCTGTGCCTGGAATGTCCCTTCTCTGCCCTCCTGCTTCCCCTGGGGACTCCTTGCCACCCTCGAGGACATGGCTTATGTCCTCTCTTTTGTCAAGCTTCCCAGTTCCCAGGGCAGGGTTGGAGACCCATCCTCTGTGCCCCCGCTGGAGATCGTTTGCATTGATGACAGCACCAGCCTTGTTGGCTGTTAGTTCATCTGTTTATGTGGCCAGTCCCTCCACTAGGCTGAGCTCTTGTGTGTGTTTGGGCGTTGTCACCCCACATCTTGGCATACGGCAGGCGCCGAAACACTTAACTTATACTTAGGGTCTTGATCCTTCATAATTTTGTGAGGAGAGCCACACTGCGAGTGTGACAGATTACACATAACCGGGAGAGCTGGATTTCCAGGCTGGGGAAGAAGCAGGTAGAGGGCAGGCGGGGCTGTACCCTCGTGAAGCAGTCGGGTGACTGTTTAAGAGAAGGCCCCACTTAGTGAGTGAGGGGCTCCTCCCTTCCAAGAACCAGCGAAACCAGGAGTCAGGAAGAGCCGGTGTCCTGCTCTTGGGAGGGATGGAGAAGGGATCCATAAAACCTCCTTAAGGTGGAGGGTGGTGGGTGGTGGGTGGTGGGAGCCTGACGACTTAGTATTTCTTCATCTGTGGTGCTCTGATTTCATGGAGGTCATTGCCCAAAGACTGCAATTATGTCACGGTGGCACAACATACGTGTGTATTAAATCATCCGTGATATACCTTAGAAAGGACAAGAACAAACAAAATGAAAAAAAAAAATCAGGTTGTGCCACCTAAGAAACTGACACAAGGGCAATTTGAATAAGAACTCACAAATCTCATTTTGTGAAAATATAAAAAACAAAGATTTTACCCCCAAAAAATCTGACTTTCTGGCTTATCCAGCCACATGGAACTCCATCCCCACCAGGAGACAGGTGTCTGGAGCTGGGCAGCAACCCCTTCTTTATCTGGGGTTTCTGGCATCTTTACTTTGCCACAGTCCTCACCACTCCCTCTTGTCTCCCTGGCCCCTGGGCTGACTGTCAACTACCATTTATAACTGAGGACATGCTCGGTTATTTTCATATAACAGACTTTTTTTTCCTTTAAGTTAAATCTTCCTTTAACCCCCATTCCCACCCACCACCTGACAAGCCCCACTCATTTATGTTGTGTGTTTGCCCCTTAAAGACATTAGACCACGTAAATTGTGATGAAACTGTCAAAAGACTCCTACCTGCCTTCACAAGTTTGAGTGTATAGTAGTAGTTGTTACTAATAATCATTTTAAATATAATTAAGGTACCAGAAAATCTTTGAAAACTATTGTCTATACCGTATAATTTCCATGCCGCAATGCACCAGAACTTACATATTTTAACTGTTTCTGCTTGAAAAGTCTCCCTGAGAGGCGCTTTCCACTCTCCACTAACGTGGCCTCTGTTCATGGCATTTCCTTCAAAATTAGTTTATGAGTCACATGAGAAAATTGGTTTCATTATTTTAAGGTCACACCTGGCTTTCAAATCAAAACAACGTTTTCTAACCTGATAGTCAACCTTAATCACGGGACTTGGTACCTCCTGACTTTTGGCCTTTGTTAGAAATCAAGCTCATTCCAGAAGGAGGCAGCTAGCGTCTGTGCATGGCTGGCCCCTGCCCATCCCCATGGAGGTACCTGCACGTGTTATGACAGCCCTGCTTCATTGTAAATCTCATTCTGTGCAGCCAGGCTGGTCCGCAGTTTGCTGTTAAATTAGAGATGAATTTGAGCTACAGTTGTATTATCTTTCAGTAATAGTATTACTAACAACTAGCATTTATTGAGTGATTACTATATACGTGCTGGGTTCTATGTGCTCAGCACAGAGAAACTCTTTACATCTTCATCACCCGCTCTGAGACGGATGCAGTTTGCCTCATGTCTGCAGACGTGGAGACTGATAGTATGTACACAGCCCAGCTAGGGCTTGCATGTCTGTCTCCAGACCCCCTGACTACGAGGACATACTGCTTCCTTCCAGGTCGTCTTACCTGGTCACCTTGTACTAGTGAACGAAACAAGAAGCTATTAAGCTGGGGCACGTGCCCCACGGTGTAGGAGCCTCGAGCTTAGGAAAACCCTGAGACTGCAGTTGTTCGGAAGCTCACTGATCCTCAGACAACCGTGTAAAGCGATGACATAATTAGGGCTGACATTCACTACGATGCTTATGGAAGATCCTTCAGCCAGAATTTACTCAGGATGCCAGAATTTGCTCACTTGCAGTGAATTTATACTCACGAATGCATTAGGTTCTGAAAAGGCTGCTCATCCCAATGGGAAGTCACTTTTCTCCTGGTGACGTTGAGTAGCTGCAGTGAGTTCAAGCAGTACGTGCCCCATAATCAGCGATGACTGCCCTTGGTGGCTTCCTTTTCCAGATGATTCCATATTTTTAGCTGTCTTTTAAGATGAATAGCATGGGATGGACATCGTTCTACAGTCAACCTAAAAAGATACCTAGGCCGTCTTGTTATGAACAGCATAGAATCATTGCTGCCGTTTACTGGGCACTTCACACAGGCCTGCACTGCCCTTTGCCCTTCACACATGCATAACCCCATCTGTCACACTCACACTGACCAGAAGGCTGGGCCTCAGAGAGGTTGCCACCCCGCCAGTGTGCAGATGAGCTGCACTTGACCCCAAGCTTAAATGCCACCATGCTCACCCCTGTGGGCCTGCTCAGACCTCTCAGGAAAACAGTTTTGTACAGACAAGCCAAGTAGATCTTAATAAGCGATTTGTGTGTATGTGTGTGTGTTTTAATATTTTTTTCTGATAATGGCAAAGAACATACCATGTGTTACCAACCCTTAGGAAAGTACACAATTATATGAATAAGGGCATAAAATTCGACCATAATCCCATTATTCAGAGACCTCCATTCTAAGCCTTTTGCCCTATTTTCTTTGGTTTGTCTGTGCACGTCTAAATTTAGACATGTGCTGATCTTGCTTTTTCTTTTCCCCAAGCCAAACTGGCTGCTTCACAGTTTTTCGGTGATTGTTTTCCAGAGTTCGAGTCTCTTTGGTTTCAACATATTTCACAGGTGACCTCAGTCCCTCTATTTGAGCTAGTGCTTCCAGGGTTAACCTGTGCTGGCAGGTGTCTCCTGGCCCTCTGGCCCTCTGAGCACAGCCCTGATGCAGCTTCTCCTTCAGCAGCTCCACTTTCCAACTGGAGGAGGACGACGCGCCCATCAAACGCTGCCCCAAGTGCAAGGTCTACATCGAGCGGGATGAAGGGTGCGCACAGATGATGTGTAAGAACTGCAAGCACGCCTTCTGCTGGTACTGCCTCGAGTCCCTGGACGTGAGTACGCGGCGGGGGCTTTGGGGGTCAGGCTGAAGCCGGAGGCGTGTGCCAGCCGCTTCACTGAAGTTACACTGTCAGGCGTTTTCTCTGTGCGTATTTATGGTAATGTGAGCTCCCTGGATGCAGTGGTATCAAAAGATGGGAGTTTGTGCAGGAGCCCTGGGAGCGAAGGGTCAGCTCAGACTGGGCTTCAGCCTGGGTGTTAAAGGGGTGGGTAGGATCTCAGCATCTCCCCACATCGGGGAGCTGAAACAACAGACGTTGGTCTCTCCGTGCTGGATGCAGGACGTCTGAGGTCAGCGCCGGCGTCCTCAGGTTCTGGAGCCGCTTCCTGGTGTACAGACGGCCGCCTCCGCTGTGGCCTCACCTGGCAGAGAGAGGGAGCTCTGGACTCTCTTCCTCTTCCTAGAAGGACACGAATCCCATCACGGGGGCCACAGCCTCATGACCTCCTCTGAACCTAAACACCTCCCAGCAGCCCCACCTCCAAACACCATCACACTGCAGGTCAGGGCTTCAACACAGGGATTTGGGGGAATGCAAACAGTCCATAGCAGGGGCCGTTACTGGAATAGCAAGGATGATGGAGGCAGGGGACCGCGGATGCTGGGCGCGGGGCAGTTACTTTAGTGACCCTCGTGTCACCTGCAGGGCAGAAGAACATACAGACCCTCTGCCGTCTGGCAGGATGGCAGTTTCTGGCCTCATACGGCCACCGTCTCCCCAGTGTGCCCTGCGCTGTCTCTGCTGTTTGGAATGATGTCTGAAGCCTTAAAAAGTCTTCAGGGCCGTCAGAGGCTTTATGTGTGTAGTTTCTTTATTTATCGTATATATAATTATATATATAGTCCAAATATATAGTCTCTATATATCATATATAGGCTATATATAGTCTCCCTGTATTATACATAATATAAATATATATGTAAGTTGCATTTTACTGTATTTCTTTTTTTTGAAAACTGATTATTAAATTATGTTATATTATCTAAAGTCTGGCCTGCAATTTGCAATTCCTTATCAACTTTTCCTAAAGGGGGAAGGAAATGAAATGCCAGTTTTACCTCATGTTATCAAATCTCCTGGTAGATTTTTTGGGAGAAGTATTAGAAATGGACAGACACAGATTTCCAGAGGGAGCATTGCTTCTGCTGTGACCTCCCCTGCTACCGTGACCTCCCCGAGGTCTGTCCCCTTTGAGCCCAAAGCTGTTCTCTCTCTGCTCTGGTCTCTGGAGAGACACCCTCTCTGTCCGTCTGTGTGTCCATCTGACTTGGCTCTAAAGCACAGTCCCTGCCGGCCAGAGGCCCCGTTGTGTCCTGACTCTGCCCGGACCAGGGACAGAGGTAGCACAGGGCAATTTCCTCCTTGAAGGTCAGTGTCCTTGGGGCCAAGGGTGGCCTGTTTTCCTCTGTAGGTGATGAGCTGCTGAAAAGTGACCCTGTGACCACAGAAAACAGACCCTGAGGGACAGGGGGTCTGCTCTGCAGCGGTCAATCAAGGACAGTAGCCGTGATTTAGGGCAAGTGTGTGAACGTGTGTCTGGAAGCAGCAGAGCTTCTGAGACGGAGGAGGGGCTTACACGGCCCCCTTCCCTCCTCTCGGGAATTTTCCTCTCCGAGCACCGGCTCCTGGGCACGTACACCTCCCGGAGTTATCAGTCATCTTAGGGTGATTCTTTCCATTCTCGTCCTTGCCCCTGCCCCCCCCGCCAGGCCCCGCCCTCACCCGTGAGGCCCAGGACTGCACTGCTTCTCTGCTGCCCCTGCGGGCCCAACATTCACCGCTTACAGACGGAAGGGACCCGCTCGCCTTCTATCGTTTTTGGAGTTGGTGGTAAATGGTCCCTATTTATGAAGTGATGCTTACGTGGGCTGAAGGTTAGCCTATCTGTGACTTGCGCTGCACAGCCCTGTTGTTTCATACGGGCGCTCCTTCTGTGAGAGGTGGAATGATTGTTTCCTGACTTTAAGAAGCAGTCCAGGAAGGTTAACCACCTTTCCCCAAAGCACCGAAGGAGTGAGGAACGGACTCGGCATCCACTCTCTGATCTTTCAGACCCCAAGACCCAACAGCTTGGGTACGACCAGTCACTGTCAGCCAGAGTAGGACAGGAAGTCTCACACCTTCCGTGGTGGAGCTGCTCTGAGGAATTCACTGTTATCTGCGAGCATCTGGTCCACCGTGCTCTCTTTCGCCAGCACCATTGTTTCTGCTTCCACCCAGAAGCTTGATGAGGCTTCTCTGAACAATGTAAGGGAAACATTCACTCTCACCACGCACCTAGGTTCCTGGCAGGCCCTGCGGTGGGTATACCCAAGGGCTTCATCCAGGAACTTAAAGTCACGATGAAATCACTTTTATATTGTAAAAGCAACTTGGAGTGCTTTTGTTAGGGAGAAGGCTTTTGTTTTGCTCAGGAAGCATGCCGTGAGTGTTGGCAACTCAACTCCGCATGGAGGCCTGGGCTGCCAGGATGCCACTGGCAAAATCCGTGACCTTGAGGGGCTGGTGACCTCTCGACTGAGAAGCCCCTAGTAGCACCTGGTCCTCGTGAGCACAGTGCTACAGGACGGCTGGTGTGGAGTCCCCAGCAGCCCCTCCGGGGCGGGTCACTGGGTCTGGGGTGGGAGTGGGGTGTGGGCACAGCTATGGAGTTAGCCGACCAGGCAGAGGGCAGAATGTGGGAGACGGGTCACCTCCAGAGGACAGGACGTGGTCAGGAAGGATGTGGGCTGTACGTGGTCTGTGTCTGGCCGAGGCGGGTAACGTGACCAGGGTCTCCGTGCCGAGCTACAGCTGGACCTCTGGCACGGGGGCTCGTGCCCCCCAAACACTGGTCCAACAGCAGCTTGATGAGGGCCACGTGGGGCATCTGTGACCTGGGTACCCCCCCCCGCCCCCCGACCCAGAGTCAGGATCCGCGTTTCCCCAGGCGGCCCCAGGGACTGTAACGTGCAGTCCCCGGGTTTGTCCAGCTTTGCCAGGCGAGAGCCCTGAAGACTTTTCAGCTGGGTCACGCAGAGCAGCTCAGCTTGCGTTTCAGAAAACAAATCCAAAGGCTGTTAGGAGTCTACAGAGCAAGGCCGTGAGAGGCAGCCTGGGAAAATGAGGCTTAAAGTGGGACGTGACTATCCGTGGTGTGTGGGTGAAAGAAAACAGAATTAGGAGTTCGAGGAACAGAGCGTCTCCGTGGACAGAAGTCATCAGAAATGGCCCCAGAGAGGACAAGCTCCAGCCAGAAGAGGCGTGTGTTCACCCGCGCCTGTGCTTCCTTGGACAGATGAGGGTCTAGGACAGGGGGTGAGTCGGGGGGTGGCCGTCTGGGCCCTCGCCACAACCCCCAGAAAGCCAGGATTTCCTGATGCTCCAGCGTGTGTTCAGGCTCCACGAGGCCGACCTATAAAATCATCAGACTGGAGGCTCCCTGGGCGGACCACCCAGCGGGGCCGCTAAGGACCAAAGGACACCACCGCCCCCGGCTCTGCCCGGCCCTCGGAGGAGTGACTTCCCGCCTCAGACACGCTGGGCCTTGTGCTTATTTCCCCTTTTCTCAGAAAGAGGCTCTGTTTACAGGCTCAGTTAAGTGAACACACAGCATCAGCCTCTCTCTGTGCTGTTTACTGAGCTGGTCCTTTTCATGGACGATAGGAGAGAAAATGGCGCCTCCTGTACAGGGAGAAGCAGAGGGCTTTGTCCAGAAAACGCACTCCTGTTCCTCGGTCGCTGCTCGCTGAGGTTTGGGGGCCGCGCACCGAGCCGGGGACGTGGTGACAGAGGCTGACATCAGCTCAGGGTCCCGGCTCCAAGAACCTGACGGTCTGGTGAAGGTTGTCAGGGGAAGGTGATTGGAGATGGAGGTGGGACGTGAGGACACCTGGAGGTGGTAGGGTGCAGGATGTTCCCTCGAGCTGTCTCTCACTTCTAGACAGTCCGAGGTGGAGGGTGGGTCTCCTCTTGAGTACTGAGAACATTTTCTTGGTCTGAGCTGAGAGGAAGGACTTTCAGGGCGAGGAGGATGGACCAGACATAAAGGAAGTCATTGCATCCCGGAATAATCCTGCCAGGGTGGCGGGAAGATGCACAAGCAGAGACTCGTGGGGAGTAAAGCACAGCCAGGGCTGGGGGCAGCTCGTGGAGCAGCAGGGGGCTCTGACCTACTTGTACAGAAGTCCTGCATCAGCACAGAGTCCCTGAGCCCGGCGGGGGTGGGGGTGGGGGAGCCAGGCTGCCGCAGAGACCGAAGCTGGAGCAGGGCTCCCTCTAGTGGCCCGTGAGCAGTCTGTCGGGGACGCTCCACGGAGGATGGAGAGCCTGGGGACTCACAGGGACCTGGGGTGGCAGCAGCTCCCTCTGGGTGTACGTTCTTCCTCTGCTGTTGTCCTCATTCTCTCACATCCCCAATCAGAGCTTTAAAAAAAGAAACTGGGACCAGGCAGGACTCATTCACTGAACAGAGAGGACTGTCCCACCCACCCCTGTTTTTTCCCTTCCTTCTCAGGATGACTTCCTTCTGATCCATTATGATAAAGGGCCCTGCAGGAACAAGCTGGGTCATTCCAGGGCATCTGTCATCTGGCATCGGACACAGGTAGGAGGCCGCTCACCTCACACTCTGACCTCTGGGGGAGAGGGGGAGAGAGTGTGTGTGTACATGTGTGTGGGGTTTCCAGGAGACTTGCCGGTTGGTCAAAGGTCTGTTATATAGAAAAACAGCTAGTAAATGGGGTTCCTGCCTGAATTTTTCCTGGACCAAGATGATGCTTTCAGTAGGCCTGGAATAAATATGCACCACGCTTAGCCCCTGATGATGCTTCAACATCAGGCTTTCCATTGCTTGCACCTACTCTCGACCTTGGTAATGACCCACTGTGCTTAGTCAGTCCTTGCATGGCCTTTAATGGAAGAGCTGTCCATAGAGGCTCCCAGGTGAGCAAATTAGTCACAGAGAAGGGTAAGAGGGAAGGAATGGAAAGGTCCCTGGGTGATGATGTCTGTGCAGCTGGTGCGGTTATTCATACTTTCAACACGTATTTATTTCCTATTGTGTGCCTGGCAGTATTCTAGGAGCTGGGAGTACTCCAGTGAATAAGATAGATGCATCCTTCTCTGATGGAACCCACATTCCGTGTAGGGACAGATAACGTATATATATATGATGTGAATTCAGCTACAGGGGAGGTGTGACTGGGGAGGGGTCTTTTAGATGGTGTGGCTGGGAAGGCTTGTTGGAGGTGTTGCTTTAGGACTGAGCACTGAGTGTTGGGGAGCCGGCCATGGGAGTAGGTGGGACAAGGCAGAGGAGACAGTGCAAGCAGGGGGGAACGGAGATGGGCTGATGGGAGGAACTATGGCATAAAGGTCCATGGGGACCAGGAGGCAGCAGTGGTCAGAGATGATCAGAGTTGACCCCATGGGCTTTGCAGAATGAGGTGCGATCTTCGGGGTGTGCTCTGGGCACGGGGGGAGCCCACCGAGGGGAGCTGCAGGCAGGACTCAGGTGTGCGCCAGCTCCTGGGTACAGGGAAGAGCCTTGATGGGCTCCGACCATTACCACATTGTCGGCATTTCTCAGCACAGCCTTGAAGCAGGCGGTCTGGGAGATGCAGGAACCGAGACTCAGGCAGTTTTGTGGGAATAGAAGGAGACCACCCGTAAGTGTGCTTCTTCGGTGATCCTCACTGCAGACCACGTGGCAGGGCTGATGAGCCCCCAGGTGGCCGGACAGTAGACGGTCCTGGCTTTGCAGGCCATAAGGTCTCTGTTGCAACTATCAGCTCTGCCTGGTAGGGAAGCAGCTGCCGCAGCCAGTAGGCCAGCAAAGGCCCGTGGCTGCATTCCAGGAAAACGCTTTAAACAATCAGGTGGTAGCATTGACTGTGGTGAAGGCTGCACAATTCTGAGTGCACTAAAAACCATCAAACTGTGCAGTAAATAGGTGAGTTGTGAGGTATGTGAGTTATAGCTCCATAAAGTTGTAAGAACCAAACTAAACAAAACGGACCGCGGACCAGATCTGGCCCGAGGGCCAGTCTGCCGACCGCAGCGTGGAGAGTGGATTTTAGCTGCATTTTATTTCGTCCTCCTGGCCAGTACGGCCAGCTCCAGTGCTCGCCCCTCCACCTCTGCTGTGTAAAAAAAGCACCCCAAACAACAGAAATAGACACCCTCGCGGTTCTAGAGGCCAGGAGTCTGGAGTCGAGGTGTGGGCAGGGCTCCCTCGGAAACCTGCAGGAGGGCCCCGCCTGCCTCTTCCGGCCCCTGGTCGTTCCCTGCAGTCCTAGCTCCCAGGTGCGCCTCTCCAGCACTTCATCTTTCTCTCTGCACATCTGTCTCTGTGTCCAAACTTCCCGATGGATAAAGACAGCAGTCATAATGGATCAGGGCCCATCCTGGTAATGTCATTTTAACCTGATTCCCTCTGTAAAGGCCCTCTTTCTGCATAAGGAGCTGTCTCTCCATGTGGTCTGAGCTCCCTAAGAGCACGGCAAGCTTCCCAGGAGAGTGTGAGAGCTGTGGAGACCCTGTCCAATAGCAAGGCTGGGCTGGGCGCTCACACCTCAGCCCTCGTGCCTGCTTATCCGCGGGAGTGAGTCACGTGTTCCTGGGGTCCTGGAACAGTTGCAGTTCCTGGTAACAGTCATTTAGAGAACGGGCCCTTGAGAAATGCAGAAGCCTGGATGGGGGTCCGTAGCCTCCCCTGTTGTTGAGGAAGGATCCTGGGGGCACCTCCCACCAGCCTCTCTCAGCATCGTCGGTCGGCACCTGCCAGGGGCACCTGCTGAGTGCCAGCTCTGAGTCACCCCTGGAGCCACATGGACAAAGGAAGCCCCCCCCCCTCCGCCCCGATCTCAGGCCCCTCTTGGTGCTGGTGGAATTGAACAAAGGCACTCGGGGTGCAGGGGTCTCTTCCTTGGGGTGTGAGGAACCCTGGAGACACACAGGGCTGTAGACAGATGTCCACACATTAGTATTGGATTTGGGGTAAACAATAAAATATGAGCGAGCAGTGTCAGAAGGAAAGTAAGGGAGTCACAAAAGCTAGCAAAGCATGTGACATATAAACCAGGAACGAAGGCCAGAGGCTTGGGAATTAGCGAGGGACATGGTGTGCAGTGGAAGAGCCCCGCCCAGAGCAGACATTCGTGTGCAATCACAAGACCAATTCGCTCTTAAGCCTTCAGTTTTCATAGTTAGAACCGCCTCCCAGCACATGATACAGAACCTCCATTACTGAAAGGAACTTGCACTCTCGTAATTTGCTTTTGGAGGTAAAGCATCCACGTGGAAGCTGGGAAAGGCCTCCCTTCCCTTGTGAGTCGCCTGGCTCTCCATCCGATTGGTGGCCTCCATTCCCTTACCCCTCAGACGGGCTCTGGCTCAGGGCACGTTCATCATCTGCTTCGTCAGTGATCCGCGAGTGGAGTTTCACTTTGCATTTATCACCAAATCTCTTAAGCAGAAATGCAGGTTTGATTATCTTCCATCAATTTACTCAGGAAAATTGCATTCAGTGTCTTCCTAGCGCCCGGACGTCATAGTAGGCGCTGATGTCCAGGTGCTCTGGGATGGCGGGCAGGCCCCCGTTCCATGGCCTGACTCTGGGTCTCCCTCCACAGCCCCTCCTCTTTTTCTCCTCGTCACTCACTGGCCTTCGGGACGCAAGCCCCCAGCTGTGCTGTGTCCCTCTCCCTGGCCCCGCTGTGGCCCCGCTGTTGTCCTGGTCTTCATCACCCACCCCTGTCTCTCCCTGTCTTGTCCATGCCCAGCTCTGCACGTCCTAATTCTGCCCCCTTCCCTGACCACACTGAGGGCTCACAACCCGGGCCTTCCACCTGCCCTCGTGAACACCTCTGGAAACACGCTTGTTGTGCGGCGGCCCCTGCCTTTCCCGGCGCTGTTCCAGCCATCGTGCGTAAGAGACAAGGGCGGCATTTCTTTCTCAGTCAAGTAAATCTTCTTCCTTAGGAGGCCAACACCTGACAAGGGGGAGTCGCACCCACACTGGCTCTTCCTTTTCTTCTGAGCAGGAGACCCACCTCCCTGTAAAGAGAGAGCTCACTTAGCCCGAGGGTGGCATTTCACACGCGGCTGATTGCTGATGCCTGTGTTCACACGTGGTGGAGCTGTCCTCACTCAGCCCCCCCGAGGCCAGGCTACAGGGCAGGGGCCTCGCGCAGTGACCTGTTCTGAGGGTGTTTTTCACTACGCTCAGGAAAATACACGCAAGTTGTGTCTTGTACTTGAACTAGACGCCCAGTCCTCTCTGTCTTAAGTGCTGGGGCCTTTGGAATCGCTCTTTGGCCACAGATGTTGCATTGGTGGAATGAGAACATTGGACTGGATCATTATCCAGGGTCAACCGTGGTTTCATTATTCTACATTTATAGGCAGGTGGGACCAGCGCTTGTGACCACGGCAGGGAGGGGACGTCGTGTCAGCCCTCTGTGTGCATTCCTAGAGCCCACGGCCCCCCGGGACTGCAAGGCTATGTCTGCCTCACTTCGGTTTCCGTCCTGGCGGCCCCACCGAACTCACAGCTTCGTGCCTACCTGGCTGCTGGCCATCTCCACTTGGACGTCTAACGGTACATTTCAGCTAGCACAGGCGCGAACAGAAGTTTAGATTTTCCCTCAAGATCGCCTCCTTCTCCAGGTCTCCCTCATGGCGGGAAGCACACCCCCAGCTTCCGTATCTTCTGAGCAAAAGACCTGGGCCGCCCCCAGCACTCCCCGCAGCACCCCTCCACTCCGGCCACATCACCTCCTTCCTGCTCCCTGAACGCTACTCCCAGGCTCACTGCACGGGTAGCCGTCTTAACGTTCCCTGCTGGGGTTCTTCTCCTGCAGACAGCAGCTCCGCGATCCCATCCTCAGAGACAGCTTCCCGTGTCTCCCTTATCAGGCCCCTATCTCCACCTGTCTGACCCCTGCGGGTCCTGACGCCTCTCCTGGGGCTGTTTTCAGTGTCCTGACTCTGTTTTTGGGCAGAAGTTTTTCATTATTTGCATCCACCTCCTCCTCCCAACAGGAGAACCCATTCTCTCAGAGGACAAAAGCAGACCCTAACTCTCTCGCACTCTATCCAATCCAGAACGGCAGATATTCATGAAGCAGAGAAAAGAGGGGCTCTGTGGTGGGGCGAGGAGGACTGCAGTGGGAGCAATCGGTAAATGTTCCATGTAGACGACGCAGCTGCCACCGGCCCCCTTAGCTCATTCATCCCCTGCCTCAGAACACACACAGGGCCAGCGCAGTGAGGATATTCAACAACTGGCCATGGGGCGGCAGGGGGCGGGGCGGCGTCAGCACCCCCAGGATGGCTGTTTCAAGTTGCCAAGGTGATGTCATTGGATGGAGAACTGGAAAGAGACATGGGAGCAGCCCCCATATACCCCAGCACAGCCCTCGGCCAGTGGCCCGGCCTCTGCGCATGCAGGCCTGGGCACAGCAGACACCCAGGCTGTGTCCAATGCCAAGTTTCAGTGAATTAAATGTGTCCCGTTCATCTCACCATCTCTTTGACTTGGGTTAGTGTTCCCAAGCCCTGGAGTGGTTTTGTCACAGAACTCTCTGGGGCCAGAGGATTCAGAAGCTACTAGATTCCATTGAACTGGTTCATCCTATAAACACATATTGGACATTGGTTAAGGCAGAGCCACCAGGCTGTGTGCAGGGGCTCATGGTGGTCACACAAACTGTGTCCTGCTCCGAATGAGTGTACCTCTTGAGAAACTGTCTGACTGCTTAGCCGCTCCTTCAAATCAGGGTTTGCCAGTAGGAATGATCCTCGTTTCACCGTGATTCCTTCTTTATCCTTCTGTCTTCCTACAGTATATCATTTCTGCCTGACACGTACTTATAAGATGCTCACGAAGTGATTATTTTTGTTGTGAGGTATTTGCTTCCTGTCTCATTCTTTACTGTTGGCTGACTTCCCTCTGACAATACCTGTATCCTCCCATCACCAGTTGGGACCCACTGGGTAACATCGCTTGTTCAATGGCATGCAAAGAAAGAGACAAGATAGCCTGAGTGAAAATGAAGATGGGGTCTTATTGACCAAGAATGTGAGCATTTGGTGAAGGATTTTGGTGTGTTATTGGTGCAAGAGTCCCTGGCTCCCTAGAGACTGAGAAAGTGTCCCAGGTGGTTGAGGTTATCCAAGATGCCCTGCAGGTCGGTGATGCCTTCCTGGGGGGTTTTATGTATTCTGAAATATCTGCGTGCGTGATTTTAACAGAGCACGATCTGAGTCCACACCGCGTGATTCCACCGTTGACATTATGTTCAGACAAATGCACTCAGCCAGGCGGCAGAAAACACAGATTCTGAGCATAGGCACAATCTAATTTAGAAACACAACACGGTGTGTGTGTGTGTGTGTGAGAGTGTGTGTGTGTGTGAGAGTGTGTGTGTGTGAGATGATTTTCCAGCAAAATCTAAGGGTGCGCTTTCATTCACACTGCTGTGATGCTGCAGCGTAGCCTCATACTTCAGAGCTGATACTAGCTCTTGGAGATCTTTTACTTTATCTGCTTATTTTATGATTGAGAAAACTGAAGCCCAGAGAGGTGAACACACTGAGTCAGGATTAGAACCATGAGCCCAAGGGGTTCATGTATTTATCGCTCTGAACACTAGGTGGCGGACGAGCTCCACCTTCAGATTCCGATTCTGGACTCCAGCAGCTGGTGGAGGGGGGACCAGTTAAAGAACCACCCCCCTTGCTTCTTTGTCCAGCCTCACTGTCTGATTTGAATGACAGTATGTCTACATTTGAGGCTTACTTCCTTCGGTATTTACTCATACCTAGGGGTAAACATATGTTTTTTAAAAAAATCAAAATTCGTAGCAGTAAATGTTGGGTTTTAAACTCCAGGGATAACACAGGTCTGGTCACCCCCTAATGCACCACGCCTGTGCCTTTCTGTTCTCCCACCTGGAATGCCTTATCCCACTCATTTTTATTTACCACCCACGTCCTCATAACCCTTATAATCTCAACCGTTTCCCATTGCACGCAAAGTCTCCTGCCCCTGGCTAATGTAGGTGTCTGGCTCCTGGGCTCCCTTTACACCCTGGAACCCAATGGCAGTTTTTGTAAAATGTATTATTATCAGTTGTAGTCATGGTCTCTTTCCACCAGACTGGGTGGTCCTTGAGAGCCAAGATCTAATGTGCCTCTGTGTTTGCCACCGCTAATACAGCCTTTGGCTCGGAGGAAGCTTGTTGGTTAACTGGATGTATAATTGGATGGATGTTTGGGTATTTAGGTGGAAGGAGGGAAGGGAAGAGAAGGGGAAGGAAGAAAAAAGGAAACAAGGGAAGGGGGAGTGAAAGGAAGGAAGGGAAGGGAAGGAAATATGGATGGATGGATGGATGGATAGGTGAGTGGATGCTGGATAGATGGATGACGGATGGGTGATGAGTGGATGACTAAATGGATTGATGGATGGATGATACAGGTGGTAGATGATGGAAACACACATGGGTGGATGGACGAGTAGATGGAGAGATGAAAGATGTATGGAAAGATGGGTGGATGTTGTGTGTAAAATGGATGGATAGATGGATAGGTGGATGGATATACGTGGGTGGATGATGGATGCGTGGATGAAGGGATGGATGGATAGATGGGTGGATATAGGTGGGTGGGTGGATGGGTGGACAGATGGATGGATGGATGGGTAGTTGGATGGTTGGGTGGGTACAGATGGATGGATGGATAGATGGGTGGATATAGGTGGGTGGATGGATGGGTGGACAGGTGGATGGATGGATGGGTAGTTGGATGGTTGGGTGGATACAGATGGATGGATGGACAGATGGGTGGATATAGGTGGGTGGATGATGGATGCGTGGATGAAGGGATGGATGGATAGATGGGTGGATATAGGTGGGTGGATGGATGGGTGGACAGGTGGATGGATGGATGGGTAGTTGGATGGTTGGGTGGGTACAGATGGATGGATGGACAGATGGGTGGATATAGGTGGGTGGATGGATAGATGGGTGGATATAGGTGGGTGGATGGATGGGTGGACAGATGGATGGATGGATGGGTAGTTGGATGGTTGGGTGGGTACAGATGGATGGATGGACAGATGGGTGGATATAGGTGGGTGGATGGACAGATGGGTGGATATAGGTGGGTGGATGGATGGGTGGACAGATGGATGGATGGATGGGTAGTTGGATGGTTGGGTGGGTACAGATGGATGGATGGACAGATGGGTGGATATAGGTGGGTGGATGGATAGATGGGTGGATATAGGTGGGTGGATGGATGGGTGGACAGATGGATGGATGGATGGGTAGTTGGATGGTTGGGTGGGTACAGATGGATGGATGGATAGATGGGTGGATATAGGTGGGTGGATGGATGGGTGGACAGATGGATGGATGGATGGGTAGTTGGATGGTTGGGTGGGTACAGATGGATGGATGGACAGATGGGTGGATATAGGTGGGTGGATGGACAGATGGGTGGATATAGGTGGGTGGATGATGGATGCGTGGATGTTGTGTGGTTTATACTTTAGCTATTGAACTTGCAGATCAGCCAACTTACCCTCTGCTCCTCTGTTTCCTTCTTGCAGGTTGTGGGCATTTTTGCTGGATTTGGGCTCCTGCTCTTGGTGGCTTCACCTTTCCTGCTCCTGGCCACTCCGTTTGTACTTTGCTGCAAGTGCAAGTGCAGTAAAGGCGACGACGACCCCCTACCCACCTAGAGGAAGGCGTGATGCTGGAACAAGACCCCACCTCCGGGAAGCGTGGTTCTCTCCCATCCCCACCCCGCCGTCCCCCTCTCACTAAACATGTTTCTTGCCTTATGTGCCCCATTGAGCTTCACAGTGTCACGCCGGATGCCGTGATTTCAGGGACTGATATCAGATCATTGGCGGAGGCCCCAGGTGCAGTCACCCCGGCGTGGGGGAGGCAAGGCTGGCATGGGTGGGGCACGTCCCACAGAGGCTGTCTCTGCAGACTTGACAAGGGAGCTGCTGTATGGACCACCAGGTGGTGGTAGACTAGGAACGTCTGGTGTTGCTTAGGAGACCTTCTCTCGCAGAATGTTGTCCGTCTCCTCCTTGGCTTCAAGCTGGCGCCACGTTGCTGAGAGAAGCAGTCTTTTAAGGATCGCATCTCACTTCAGACAGAATCCAAGTGTTCTGACTTGAGAAAAGCACTCTGTTTATGACAACTCTTTTTATTACTAATGGCATTTAGTAAAATCCTTTTTAGAAGGTTTTTTTTTTTTTTTTTTTTTTCCCAACTGAGTAGTGAAAAATCAACAAGGTGCATTGAAACCATCCTATGCCTTTTCTTGAAATGTGCATTTTAAGAAGTTATGGTTAAATGACCTTTCTGGCTCGGCCACTTTTCAGGAGATTTAGAAAGCCTTATGCGCTCTTTGTGTTTTTCTTGAAACTTGTGGAGACTTTTTGGATGCTGTAAGCTGTGTACTGTTATCAACGTGTTTCCTGTATCATTGCATTTCTTTGAAAACACGGATGCATTTGAAGGGACATGCCCATCCTTAGGTTTGCCTTTTGTCTTTCTCTCTCTGGTGATTCAGCTCAGCTCACAGGACTCCTCTCTTTTCACCCAAGTATCAGTAAATATTTTTTCATGTCTTCAGAAACCAAATGTTTTACTTGGAAATAGTTCTGCTGAGAATCCCTGTGGTTTGGCCGTAGCCTCAGTCTCCTCAAGCAGACAAAACCAAGCAAATAGTGACATTGATGCCCAGAAGGGGGGCCTCCTATCAGGGCTGGGGGACTCCCAGGGGCTGGGGGAGAAGCTTCCGGATGTTCACAGTTTTTGTAATGACTAAGCTAATTTGGAGAAATCATCTTAGTTCCAAATCCTGTTGCTTACCCTGCTGAAAAAAATCTTCCATTTCACTTAGTTATTTGGATTGGTCTTTTACAGGCTGTGTGTGTCGATTACCATGGCAGCAGGATGCCCGGATCAGTAAGACACACGGAACTCCATCAATTGCCTTTGGACAGTGTGTCCTTTACAGAAAGTTGACTTTAATAATGGCTTTTAAAGAGCAAACTGATTGCATCCAACTTGGGACTTCTAAACATAGTAGAAAGGCAAATGTTGTAGATTTATCATGGTGGAACTTTTTTTTTAAACTTACTAAGCATTCCACAAAGGAGTAAAATGAAAACAAAACCTGACTTTTATCTCAGTTGTTTGCTTGTGGCAAGCACATTTGTAAAGTGTGGTGGTGTTTTATATCCTTGACTTCTGCAATTGGGTACCTGTCTCAGGTCCTGGTTTACCTTCCCATAGAGAAATGTCTTTATTTCTTAACATTTCATCAGTTAGGAGAAACAGGCTCACCTCACTCTTCCCCTCTAGTATTGATTTTCTTTTTGAAACCGAAGCCATTTAGGAACCCAGTCTGTGTCAAAATTACATGCAAAAAATCCTCCTTATAATTGCAGTTTGAAAACTCAGTAACAATAAGAACATGCCTGGGACCATCTTTTTGGATGAAGCCTGGGCACTAGGTCTCTGCAGTTTGAGACGTTTTGATCGGCCCTGGAGGTAGAATGGCTTTTCTGGAGAGAGTGACAGCTCCAGGAGGCCTGAAGATGAGGTTGGCGGCCCAGGCGTGAGGTGGCTTCATGATCTGTGAGTGCGCTTTAGAATTCGTATGGAATACAGCAGACTCGTGGCCCATGTCCAGTGGTCCACGGAGCAGGCCTTCATCATCCCAGGTCATCCTGCCTGTGCTCACCACTGCCCATTGCATACAGAGGTCCATACAGTAGTACCCCCTCCTTTGGGGTGGGAACCAGAGGCTTTGGAAAGGTTGCATTCCCTGGGTCAGTGCTCAGGTCCCTTTATTCCTAGCGAGTCGGGCTGTCTTGTCTCTCCTAGAAGAGTCCATGGGCAAATCGTGCACATCTAGAGCATCAACCATCCCTGTGCCTTTACCTCTGCTCATAGCACATGGTTTGACCCAGGTAGGGAACACCGGAGATTCTGGGGCCGGCTGGGCACCTACTTGCTCTGAGTTTTTGCATCAGGCATGCCTCAGAGTGCTCAGTCTGATTCAGTAAAAGCAAAACGAAAACTGTCTATTCCCTAGAAAGATACCAGTGGGATCGCATTGAGATCCTTACATAGACTTGCATCGCCCCCATATGACTCCTTTTCTTTCAGGGAGGAATGCCATCCCGTTGTTTGTGGGGATGCAGTATGAACCAGGCTTGATGTCAGACGTAAACAGGATGTGGGAAGGTGGCCCGCGGTTTGGGTTTTGACCTTTCGGTCCCTCCCAGTAAAACCTGGTGATTCGATGCTTAGGAGCTGGTCTTAATTAAAAATGACACATTTACAGGTGGTTTTCCTGCTGACTCTCTGGAAGCACACGTCTGTGTATTCATTTAGAGGCCTTTAAATCTGGGGAGGAGGGGTGGAAGAGCATGGAGACAGACCACGGCTGACTCTGCCCCTGTCCCGGTGGGGTTATCTGAGTCCCTTTGGTAACTGACAACGCTGTGAGGTTTCCCCGGCCGTGCCTGGTCTCTGAGCCTGATCCTGCCCTGCATCCTCCAGCCTGGCCGGCCGAGCTCGCCATCGTCACAGGGGACCAGCGCCTTCAGAGGCGTCTCTGTAGATGCTCACGGGACAGAGACCCACCTAGGACCTGAGCATGCGCAGAGCCTTTGACAGCACGCATGGCTGTCCAGACCAGTGTCTGCTCCACCTCCAGGGGGAGCTGCGGGCTGAGGGACCAATATCCGCCACCTCTGGCATCTTTTTAAAGGGGAACAAATTCTCTTTACAGCATATTATTGCACAAAACCGGTTTAGCAACCAGGCCAGTTCCCGGGGGAAGGGGAGTATCAGATATGCAAAAATTACTCCAAGATGATTTTATCTTTCTCTCCTATGTTACAAATGTTAAAGGTTATTTCGCAAATTAGAAGAGAGCATTTTCCCTTGGTCGTCTTTAAAAATGAGAGGATTGGAAAGAACCAGGGTGGGTTTTTTGTATATTTCTCAGATTCTCATTGATTAATAAATACCCCGGGATGTGTATATAATCACAGTAAAATCATCAAGGGAAAACATTTTGCATGTATAAAGCTTCCTGAAGGTCTCTCTAAAAAATGCCAAAGCTTGTTTATTCCTTATCATTAACCCAAGCCCTTATGAAAGCAAACAAGAGTTATGACTGGTATTGTCAAAAATGCCTGCTGGAGAGAAGGGGCTGCATTAAAGCAGAATGATGGACGCATCCTAACCAGGAGAGCCTGCTGTTTGGGTGTGGAAAGCCCGTGGTCTCCCCGTCCTTGGTTGGCACAATCCTGTCTTCCGAGATTCCAACAGCCTTCAGGGAGGGGTAGATACCCGACCTTTCCTTCATTCCATGCTCATTTTACCATGGGTGTATTTTAATCTTGTATAAAAATATGCATGAATGAGTCATGCACATGTATACATTATGTATTTGACAAGTGGTGGTAAAAACAAAACAACAAAAACAAGTTTGGTTTGTGTTTTTGAGATGTCAGTACGTTTTGTGCCACTAACACTGTGATGTATAAAAGAGCTGTTTGAATGCCTTTTAATGTTGTGTTTTGTACTTTGGAATCATATGGAAAAGTTTGATTTGTAATTTCAATACATATTTTAAGTGTATTGTGTCTTATGTAGTTTGCCCCCCCCCCCACCCTTTAGAAGGGATTTCTTTTTAAAGATATTTTGGCTGGAATACAGGTTACTTTTGTAAATCCTGTCTGGCTCCATCTTTTTTATGCTCTTAGTTGACTGCTGTCTTGAAGATTGAAAATACTATGAGGATTGGAGGTGGACGGGAAGGGGAACTTCTACCACCGGGAAAACAGGGTTTTTTTGTTTGTTTGTTTAAAGAGTAATAATTAACATACACTAGGATATTGTTTTGGGTGTACAGCATAGTGATTCAATATTTTTATACATTATGAAATGATTACCACAGTAAGACCAGCTACCATTCGTCACCATATAAAGCTTTCACAATCTTTTTTTTTTTATTGGAGTGTAATTGCTTTACAATGTTGTGTTAGTTTCTGCTGCATGGCGAAGTGAATGAGCCATACGAACACACACATCCCCTCCCTCTTAGACCTCCCTCCCATCCCATCCCCCATCCACCCATCTAGGTCATCCCAGAGCACCGAGCTGAGCTCCCTGTGCCATACAGCGGGTTCCCACTAGCTATCTATTTTACACACTGTAGTGTATGTATGTCAATGCTAATCTCCCAGTTCTTTCCACCCTCCTCTTCCCCGCCATGTCCTCCCTTCCATTCTCTACGTCTGCATCGCTATTCCTGCCCTGCAAATAGGTTCATCTGTACCATTTTTCTAGATTCCACATACATGCATTAACATACGATATTTGTTTTTCTGTTTCTGACTTACTTCACTCTGTATGACAGACTCTAGGTCCATCCACATCTCTACAAATAACCCAATTTTGTTCCTTTTTATGGCTGAGTAATCTTATTGACTATTTTCCCTATATTACATTACATCCCTGGGATCTCACAGCTGGAAGTGTGTACCTCTTAATCTCCTGCACATTATCTTGTCCATCCACCAGCCCCCTCCCTTCTGGCAACCACCAGTTTGTTCTCTGTAACTATGAGTCTGTTTCTGTTTTGTTTCAGTTGCTTGTTGGTTTTGTCTTGTAGATTTGCACATATAAGTGAAATCATAGATTCTTTGTGTTTCACTATCTGACTTATTTCACTTAGCATGATACCCTCCAGGTCCATCCACATACACTGAGGTTTTCTCTCTTGGGAATGTTCTCAACTCTGTTTTGCAGCCAAAACGATCTGGGACACTGGGAAGGTGGGCCCATTCATCCTCCCGTGTCTCCTTCTCCCGGTGCCAGCCCAGGAAGGCGGCATCAGAAAGCATCCCAGCCTGGCTCCTCTGCCTACGTCCACAGAGACAAGCACTTGCAAAACTACCAAAGTTTACAAGAGCATCATCAAAGTCAGTGATCATCCTTTCCCTACTGGGAAAAAAAGAATAAATATGGATTCTGTGTGTTTAGCAGGGGAAAGGAATAGTAACTCTGAGTATTCCACCTTGATTTTCCTTTGCTTCATCTACACCTCATGAAGGAATGTATGTACCTCCCTCATTAACCTGAACTGAAAGGCTAGAAATAGACAGTTAATTACCCGTCCTATGGCTACGTTTTAAAAACCACCCTTAGAATCTGGAGATGCAGATGGAGCGAGGAGTGTTGTGTGAACTGGGGACTCATTGCTAGCATTGAAGACACAGAGTCCCTGCTCACAGGGACTCTTAGTCTGCAGTGAGGCAGGTCTGTCCATCAGAGACGATGATTAGTGATCTGGTGGGCCACCTGCAGTCCTTCAGCCGGAGAAGGAGGATGAGCTGTGTGAACTGGGTCTTGGAGATGAGTAAGGGTCAGCCAAGCAAAAACGAGGGCTGGAGTGTTCAAGGGAATGGCCCAGTCCAGCAAGTGCAAGGGCTTTGGTCAGACCAGCACACTGGGGCTGGACTGTCACTCGAGTGTCCACCTGCGGTGGGCATAGCATGAAAAGCTCTGGGACTCGACCTTCATTCTAAAGCTACGGGGAGTGTGTCGGTTTTCTAGGGCTGCCATAACAAAGCCCTACAAACTGGGGGGCTGAAACAACAAAAATTTCTTCTCCCGCAGTTCTGGAGGCCAGAGGCCCAGGATCAACGGGTAACAGGTTTGGTCCCTTCTGAGAACCCTTAGCGGAGAGGATCAGTGCCAGCCTCTCTCCCAGCTTCTAGGGGTTCGCTGGCATCTCTGGTGTTCCTTGGCTTGTTCATGCCTCAAACAAATCTCTGTCTTCATCTTCACGTGTTCTTTCCCCTGTGTGCCTGACTGTCTCTGTGTCCACATCTCTTCTTTTTATAAAGACACCAGTCACTGGATTAGTCCCACCAGGGACTAATCATCCAGGATGACCTCATCTTAACTTGACCGTTTTCAAAGACCCTATTTCCAAATGAGGTCACATTCACAGGTGCTGGGGGTGAGGATTCCACCATGTGTTGGAGGAATACAGCTCAGCCCAAAGAGGGAGCATGGCCCATGGGTGGACAGCCCTGCGCGAGTGAGACTGGTCACAGAAGGCAGAGGAGATCCAAGGTGGGAGGTTGCCAAGCCTCCCCCGCCCTGAAGCAGCCCCTCCCCACTCTGGTTGGACCTCAGTTCTTCAAGCTGACCTGGAACGTGGGAATCACCCCAGAGGACACTCTGCTGAGAAGGAAACTGCTTTTAAGCAAAATAAATCTGCGTGCGTGTGTGTGTGTGTGTGTGTGTGTGTGTATACACATGGGCACGTGGATTCGTCCTCCCCACAAAAACTACTCCTCACTGTACCAGCACTCACCAACATCAGCCTCTTAGGGGACCCAAATTGCAGGGCGCAGGAGAGTGTCGGTGCTGACCACGGCTTGTGCGCGTAGGAGGGTTGCTGCGAAGGTCGACCTCACTGTGTGGAGAACGGTTCTCCACCGTGTGGAGAACGTAGCTGTTGATGTGGCCAGATCCGAAGACAGTGTCAAATGCTGGGCTCTGTCTCAGCCCGTGGGTGACTCAGACATTGAAAAATAGCCATTCCTGCTCATTACTGGTTTATTACAATGCTTCCCTTTCTAGCGTCTCTCAGCGTGTGTGTTTTAGGAATGGGGCTGACACGGAACAGGGGGCAGAGCGTCATGGTCAGGAGTGTGGCCACTGTGCTCAGGGCACCCTGGGCTCAGGTCCCAGATGGGTGACTGCCTAGGCATGTGACTTACCCAGGGGGTCCCTTTCTTCATTTGAAAATGAGGGTTAAAATACTTCACGGGATTTTCTTTTTCTACTTACTTTTTTCAATATTTATTTAAATTTTAAAATAAATTTCTACAAGTTTTAAAGGTTACTTTGCATTTACAGTTATCACAAAATACTGGCTCTATTCCCCAAGCTGTGCAATACGTCCTTGAGCCTGTCTTACACCCAATAGTTTGTGCCTCACACTCCTTCTCCCCCACCCCCGTGTTGCCCCTCCTCCACTGGTGACCACTAGTTTGTTCTCTGTATCCTTCCCTGGACCTTTCCAAGGATAAATGAGAAAAAGCAAGTCAATCGTAGAGTGTTGGGCAACATGTCAAGTCATTGATGAATTCCGGTTCTGATGTGGGTGACAGCCCCACCAAGAATAGTCACTCACATCCTCCAACTACAAAACACCGAGGGCCTCTTCCCCTCTTCTCATTCTAAGACCCGTGAAACATGCCGGATCCGACCAATTTTCCCTCTGATATCACAGCCCATGCTGCCAGGGATACTGGTAATGGCTGTGTTGGACTCTGACACAAAGAAACATGGAGTAAAATTCTCCGTATGGGAAAACCAAAAGTCATTCACTTGTTCCCCTAGGTAGTTATTTGGGTCTTTTTAAATACATATTTTAACTCATTCTATATATAGTTTTTATCGACTTAGAAAATCCACTCAGAATGTCCATATATTTAATGCAGTTTTCATCACACTGGAAAGCTCCAGGAGAGCATAGTCTGTTCTCACTCCTCAGATTCTCTCTGTTTATCACAGCTTTTATGCAAGGCCCAAAATGTAAAAAGAATAAATTTTGAAAGCTTCAGAAAAGTGAACTCGATTGTTAGTTTTATCCAGGAGTTTAGGAAATTAACATTATAAATATGGGTTTTTACTGTTTGCATCACTAACTCCTACTACTGTCTGACACATAGTAGAGACATAGTAGATGCTTGTCAAATGAAGGAATTAATTGCTCTGTGAGTGTGTGTGTGTGTGTGTGTGTGTTTACAGGAGGAAGGTCAATTGCTTGGGTCATTCGGTTAAAAAAAATCAACCATTAAATTTAAACTGGCAGACCCAGCAATCCCACTACTGGGCATATACCCAAGAGAAAACCATAATTCAAAAAGACACGTGCACCCCAATGTTCACTGCAGCACTATTTACAATAGCCAAATGGATAAAGAAGATGTGGTACATTTATACAATGGGATATTACTCAGCCATAAAAAGGAACGAAAATGGGTCATTTGTAGAGACATGGATGGCCATAGAGACTGTCATACAGAGTGAAGTAAATTAGAAAGAGAAAAAACTATCGTATATTAATGCGTATATGTGGAATCTAGAAAAATGCTATAGATGATCTTATTTGCAAAGCAGAAATAGACACGCAGACGTTGAGAAAAAATATATGGACACCAAGGGGGAAAGGGGTGTGTGTGGGTTGAATTGGGAGATTGGGATTGACATATATACACTATAGATACTATATAGAAAATAGATAACTAATGAGAACCTACTGTATAGCACAGGGAACTCTACTCAGTGCTCTGTGGTGACCTGAATGGGAAGGAAATCCAAAAAAGAGGGGATATATGTATACGTATAGCTGATTCACTTTGCTGTACAGCAGAAACTAACGCAACATTGTAAAGCAACTATACTCCAATAATAATTAATAAAAAAAAATTGAACTGGAAGTATACAGACAGTCTAGAAGCAAAAGTGTCACTATACTTGTATTATGAATTGGGACCCTATCATAAGCTGGGCAGTTTGCTCACTCCCTTACACGGGTTGATTTGAGTGCTCACAGGTCTGCAAGGACTGTCATCTCCACAGCACAGGAATGAAAGGAGCTCTGGGAGGCGTGGCCACAAGGACCCCTGTAGGAAGTGGCAGCTGGCGGGGGATGCAAGTCTGCCCTGCTGGACACATGTGCTGCCCATCACACTATTCTCCTGCCTTTTCTTTCTTGATCCACTCTTAAAAAAATTGTTATCTATATAATATATATTATATATTGTAAATATACTACAATAAACCACTCTGCATGGTTTATTGTAATATATTCTGTAGAAGTTTTGCGAACAGAAACAGTGCACAACAGATCCAGGAAGGCAGTTACTTTCTAGAAAACTGGGGTGTGGCAGGGTGAGGGAAGGAAGGGGACACCCATCAGAGACTTCTCAGCCTCACCTGTGATGTTTATTTCACACACCAGACATAAAACTGAGCTCTATAGGATTCAGGTTTTAATTTTTTTTTTTTAAATTTAGCTGAAAAGTGCATGGGTGTTTGTTACACTATACTTTTTAGTTTTTTGGATTTTTAATTTCTTAAGAATTAGATTTTGACCCCCAGCTTCCCGTACTGCTCCTTATTTATGCTTTTACAATTCTAAGACAATAACATATCCCAGGAGTGTGAATTCTCTGGAGAGCTTCAGGGAGATGCAGAAGAACTCTCCCTTCAAGGACTGATTCTTGGCTCTCTCTTCCGACCTCATGGAGGAGACCCCGAATACCAGCATTTCAGTGAAGCTTTGATCCCTAACGAAGCTCCCCAGGGAAGAATCGACAGACTCCCACGGCTGGAAAAACCCCTCAGAGATCACCTGTTCTTATAAACGAGGAGCCTGGCACCCAGCGGGGAGACTTCCTCGCCCACAGCCCGCAGCTCCTTCTCGGCAGATCTTCCCTCTCCATCCTCGGCACCTTAATTCCGCACACAGACCAAAGAGTGTGCAGCGGGATTCTGCCCTCAGGCATCAAGGCCACTGGGCTGCAGAGATGAGGAGGTTATACCTGCCCTGAAGTACAGTGAGGGGCAGAGAGGAGCAGCATCCCTCAGGGGAAGTCAGAGCAACTCCTGGGGGAGAAGGGATTGCAGGGCTTGGGGGTGGGCAGAGAGAACAGGGCTTCCCTGAGCACAGACAGGAGGGAGGGGAGCCTCTTCACACCCTCTGTGTGAGCAGAGTCACAGAAGCAGGCCTCCTGGGGTGGGGTTGGGGACAGACAGGTGGTGAAGGGGCTGGAGCAGCAGGAAGAAGACCACTAGGCTTGGCCAGCCTGGGAGATTCGGGATGAAGGCTGGTGGTGGCATGAGAAGCATGGCTACCAGTTGGGAGCCTGCAGTGGAAGGGAGTGGAGGTCTGGAAGTGACTAGGAGGCTGTTAAAATGGGTGGGCGTCTGTACCAGACTGTGGAGTGGAAGCAGAAAGGATAGAACATCAATAAAAAGACTTAAGATCAACAGAGGTGAAATTGCAGAGTTGGCTCTGTTGGCAGCTGAGTTCTGGGTGTACGGTTTGCTGGACATGCTGCAGTGACCTGGACTCGGGGACTGTGTGTTCCTGGGCCGTGTTGTGGCACTTTGTCCACAGGGTTCAGGATGACCAAGGGAAGAATGACTACTCTGACTGTTCCCGTCCTCTGCTTTCAACACTGCTGGATCTTCCTGTGCTAAGCGCCCTCCTCCAGGAGAATCATGAAAACGCCCAGTGTTAGGAGACACGCAGAGCAATGCTCGCCTGGGTGTGCCCACTTCTTACTCATATTCCCCCTTCTTCAATCCATCTTAATTATGATGCTTAATTAAACATCCCACAAATGCTGCCAACATGCCCCATTGCCTCAGCCGCTAGAGCTTGGAGGAAGTAGATGCACAGGGACAGTCCACGCTCACCCTCAAAACTCAGGTGATACTCCCTCAGAGTCACCTTTTCTTGATGCTGAAAGAGGAAAAGGAAACTGATGATCTTGGCCAAGGAGACCATGGGGAAATGGGCAGGGGAATGACTAATTTCTTTCTTCTGTGACGCTTCACTCAACAAAGAAGCTTACTGCCTAGCGTGGAGCATGAGAAACCTTAACCCTTAACATTTTCCAATCCTTACAAAAATTCTAGAAGTCTGTATCATTTTGCACCCATTTTGTAGATGAGAAACCATAAGCTGACCTGCCCACGGTGAAAGTCAGTATTCCATGGAGCCAGGATTTGAGCAGGTGTCCTTAGGATTGCCAAGATGGATCTCTCCACCGAATTGTTTCATTTTCCCAACGCCTCTTGTAGAGTGGGTACCGTGGAGGCAGGACGGCTCATTATTTTGAGAGAGAAGCTCATTATGGCTCACAGAGGATGTATCATAAGTGATGTAACTGGTAGCAACAAAGCCAACTTATCCCATGCTGAACAGCGACGGTGCGCTTGTGCCTTTGGTCCAGTGTTTTAGAAGGAGAAGCTCTTGGGTTTGTGGTCCCCATGCTGAGAGCATGTTTCAGGCTTCTTTTGTGACATGGTGGGGGCCACTTGTTTACCAAAGACCCTCCTGTTCCCCATAATTCTCAGTTTGTGTATGAAACAGGGTAAGTCGTGCACAGGGACCCATGTACACCATTACACGTGTAATATTTAATTAGAGCTAGCACTTTGTTGTAATTTCTCTTTCCAACATTTATTTCATCATTAGTCTTTTCATTTCTCCTGCAGAGCCTTGAGTATTTCTT
This sequence comes from Delphinus delphis, assembly GCF_949987515.2. NCBI lineage: Eukaryota > Metazoa > Chordata > Mammalia > Artiodactyla > Delphinidae > Delphinus > Delphinus delphis. The sequence continues at coordinate 85,333,556 of NC_082694.2, read as the reverse complement.
GAAAATGACTTCTATGAAATACTTCCATATGCATTTAAACTTGTTCAACATACTTTTTCAGTTTTTAGTGAAATTGCAAAAGTCAGTTTTAGATATTTGCAAACGGCAATAACTTCTTTTCTTTGATCCTCACGTGATTTTCTTCTCCAGCTGGTATATTCCTAGAGTTGGAAGGAATCTCGGTAGGCGTCTTATCTCCTTTTTACTGAAAATGTGGAACTACTTAGAAACGCAGAAACTAAGCCCCACCTCAGATCTACTGAGTTAGAATCTGGATTTTAGGATGATCCCTAGGTGACTGGTGAGTACATTATATTAACTTTTCATGGCTGTGTAACAAATTAGCAAAAACTTGGTGTCTTAAAGCATGCTGATTATCTCACAGTTTTTATGGGTATGTAGTCTGGGAAGCTTAACTAGGTCCACTGCTCAGAGTCTCACCAGGCCAGAAAGGTGTCAGCTGGGCTGTGTTCTCATCTGAAGTCTCTACTGGGGAAAAGCCCACTTCTGTTCTCATTTACAATGTTAGCAGAATTCATTTTCTTCCATGTGCCTGTTGTTGTCTGCAGGGGGGCCCCTCAGATCCTAGAGGCTGCCTGCACTTCCTCACCACGTGGGTTTCCTCAACATGGTGGCTTACATTATCAAATCAGCTAAGAAAGTCTCTCTCTAGTGTGTGCTAGCAAGATGAACATATATGCATATGTATATATGCACTTGTATGTATAAATATATGTATATATACATGTGTACGTGTGTGTGTGTGTGTGTGTGTGTGTGTGTGTAGATTGATCATGGGAGTGACATCTTTGCCTTGTTTAGAAGCAAGTTATGGGACTTGCCCCACTTGAGGCAAGGGAACTATACAGGGTGTGAGCATGGACGCTACCCTAGGGTCTTTCTTTCGTGTACATAGAAATTTGAGGAGCAATGATCAGATCTCATCTGTTACCACATTCTCACAGGTGCAAGGACCTAAGGCTTTGCGTATGAACCACTTTTCCTAAGTGACACAGCTAGATTTCTAGTCCTCTCGTTTGCTTTTACACCACACTCACCAGCTTCTACACCCACTGCCCTCTCCAAGCATCTCTTGCTAAAGTCACCAATGTCCTCTCAACCCCCACGGGCTCCAGTTGCATTATGCCGGCATTCTGCTTTCCCAGAGAGGGTCACAGCTGAAAGGGCTCGACAAAGAACGCGTGGCGGTGTCCCCAGTGGACGAGGGGGTCTGTAAGACCCTCAGCCATTCTCAAAGCACGTGGTAATCGGCGGTTCTGGATGCTTCTTTTGCTCCTCACAAATTCCAAAGGATTCAGCCAGACACATACTCCAAGACCCTCTGGAGTGTTTCCCTTGTGCACAAACTTCAGCCAGAATAAACCAAAAGTGAGATGGAGGGAAAGGTCACAGTGTTTTTCTGGGACTCCAAGTGACTGCCTCAGATTTAGCTCTGATTTTTCCAGCTCACGATCCCTAACCACAATCCCACTGTCCTTCACTGTTTCCCAGACCACATCAGAGATGCCTGGGATCTCCTGCCTTCTCTTCTCACTTGGAAGAACTCTTGACCTCCTCCAAGAGACCCTGCTCAGATGTCCTATGCTCTATGAAGCCTTTCCTGTCAATCCAGCTACTGGTCCGCCCCACCTCCCTGACCAGCTCCTGCAGTCTCGCTTTCCTCCTATGCTCCCCTTGCATTTGGTCGAGTTGCCATGCTGGCACTTAAGATGAGTTGTAATGACCTATTTATGTGCCTGTATTCCTTGGGAGAACTTGGGCCCTGAGTCTACACTTTGTTTTTCCTAATGTCTAGTAGATGGGCACCAAATGATTTCTAAAAAGGTAGATGTAAACTATAGAACTCAAAGACAAATAAAAATGTTTTGAAGACCTGAGTTCTACTAAGACAGCGGCCTGAATAGACCTGTTCTGTTCACCCCTGACATTCATGTGAGCTGGTCACAGAAATAAAGAGGCTGCCAGCATGTCAGACCTGAGTTTCGTTATCAGGTCCAAATTAATTCCCAGTTTCCAGGCAAAAGCAGAATGTGGCACTCTGACAACTCATTCCAAGCTCATTTATGTAAATATTTTTCTGCACAGCTTTATGTCTCTGAGTTGGGGTCTGACTTCCAATGTCAGCACAGAGCCCTGACGGGAGTATAACGTTCCCACCAGGCTTCAGTTGAATATTTATGACTATTCTGTAGTAGCTGCCTTCTATTGTTCCTGGAAGACTTTTATTATTTAGAGAGTAATTAATCATATTCTGAGGGACAATGCAGGAGCCAAGTTCCATGGTGAGGTTTCTCTTCCCAGATGAACAAAATAATAACCACAGCCAAGGCTTTCCCCCCAGATCGCTTATCTCCTGCATTGATCTGCACACGTTCCCACAGGCCAAGGTGGAATTCCACCACCACACAGCCAGCTGAAGAACACAGCTCAGCTGTACGTCTCCTGCTGTGATTTTGTTGGTTGGTTAGCACACCTAGTCTTTGGAATTCATGATTTAGGCCAAATGCTGCGGCCTAGAATTATATCTCATACTTACTTCTGGTAAGGCTATCATAACTCTTCATAAATTACCCAACATAAGAATGAGAACTATTTCTAGAATCTCAGAGGTTGATATGGAAGAGTCCCCACTCTGTGCATGAGACACTCTGTGCCTTTGACAGATGTTACCTATCAAATACATATTGTATGACAGGAATTTTCCCCATTTTACTCTGTAACAGATAAAAAACATAAGTGATAGTAAATCAGTTTGCTATGGATAATCATTCCCAAGTTCAGTGGTTTAAAATAACGAGTATTTCTCATTGCCGGTGAGCCTAGTGGTCAGGGAGGCAGTTCTTCCTGTGTCCCCAGAGCTAATTCAAGCACCTGTGATTAGCTCGGGTCAGCGGGGTTCGTGGTTCTGCCGATCCAGAACTGACTTGGCCTCGCTTCACGTGGAGGCCCGTTTCTAGCAGGTTTGGCAAGTGTTGTCCTCAGGCTGACCCGGGCAGAGGTTGAACAAAGAGTAGAAACACGCAGGGTCCCTGGAGGTCTAGGCTTGAAACTGTTTCATTTTAATTCTGCTGAGTTTTTTTTTTTTATATTGTTTTTTCCTTTTTGTTTTTTTGCCAAAGCAAATCTCAAGAAGGTTCCAGAGTTAAGAAATAGGGAAATATTGTACATTCTGCCTCTTGATGTGAGTGGCTGTAAAATCGCATTGCAAAGGGGGTGGATGGGGGGCCATCCATGTAATCAGTCGCAGATGTGTTCTTTGTAATGATGTGGGGAATTCGACGCAAAGAAGGTTACGTACGGGGCCTTCCATCTCAACCAAGAAAGGCCACAGAAGACATTGCATCCTTGGTATGAAGGACATTATGGTCCCAAGTTAAAACAAGTTGATTACAGACAACTCAGGTGGAGAGTCAGATAAACAAAGAATGATAAAGGTTTGTTCACCACTGATACCAGCGTGCGTGGTGTTGAGTGAGATGGACCAGAGGAGGGAGGAGAGATATACACCCAGTTTCTTTCTCTGAATCTCTGCTGACTTTGAAGGGAATTCTCTTTTCTGCTCAGAGGGCTGATTGTGGTGAAGTTCTATCAGCAGCTTCATTAATTCTTAAGCAGCTCAAATGGGGAGAGCTTCAGATCCCACCACGTATCAGGGCAGTCATATTAGGGATGACATAGTTTCTGGTAGGCTCCTGTCTATGTATGGACCATCTCCTTTCTCTAGAAATTCTTCTTTTGGGGGGAACAGAAATATAATAATACTAAGAATATGAAAACAAAACAATGACAAAAATTCAATTGGAATTGTTTGTGGTCCAAGTACTGAACAGAGGTGGAAAAATGAAAATGTTTGACATTTATCCTATGGGTAAGGTGTAAGCAGGCAAGAGGCAGGATCAGCTTTGCAACTTAGAAAGGGCACATCTGTATGGAGTGAATACTCACACTAGATTTGAGAACACAAAACTGAGTTTGGCAGTAATCTACGGAAGAGATGCTAAAGGTCATGATGGGGGCATTGGTCATTGGGTTGGAGAAACGAGGATGAATTTAATAATGTTCGTAGGACAGAACGTGGCAGTTAGCTGTAGCAGCGTGGTGGTGACAGGGAGAAAGCAGCAGCTCTTGTTCTGGGTTCAAGGCCTTGGACAAATGTGCATATGCACTGGGGTGGTGAATATAGGAGGAGGAGCAAGATGGGGTTGGGAGGGAGATTGTGGGTTCGGTTATGGACAGGTTAAGCTTGACGTGCCCATGCGGTACCCAGTGGAAGTGTCCAAAGGGCAGGTAGATATAAAAGAACAAAGCTTAGGAAAATAATCAGGGCAGGGGATTAACTTTGGAACCATTGTTATATAGATGGACAGTAAGGATATGGAAGCCAAAGAGGTGTTGAAAGAGTTACCAAAGGAGAAAAAGCCCAAGGCAGCAGACCAATATTAGAGCTTCGTCAGAGGAAACACAGCTCATAGAAGGGAGACTCAGAAGAAGTGGTCTGCAAGGTAGAGGGAGAAAATAGGAGTGGAGAATAAAAGATTTCAAAAATGAAGAAATGGTCTAATGTCTACTGCTGCAGACAATTCAGGTTAGATTTTTTTTTCAAAACCATTAGTTTTGCCCTAAGGAGAGCATTGGTAATCTTGAAGAATAGATTGGGAGTCAGAACAAATTCAAGGCTACAGTCTGCTGTAACTATAAGCTGCTGTCGCGTTTAAAGCGCTTTTTAGGTGTCGGAACATTTTCTTAGCTGTAACAATAATAATGGTAAAAGCTAACATTTCCTGAGTGTTCAACATGCTAAGTACCAGCATGGTACTTAGTGCTTTGGGAGACACATTTTAAAATTTAATCCCCTGAACAACTCTATGAGTTTGATACTCTCAGTTTTACTTTAAAACTGAGCACGTGAGGCTTCGAAATGTGAAGGAATTGGCCTGAGGTCAGGCAGCTAATAGTGATGGAACAGAACTGGTTTCCAGGTGCTCCAACCCCAGAGGCAGAACCTCTTACCCAGTAAACCATGACCCCTGTTCATGGTGTTCAGACTCTTTGGGCTGCAAGTATCCCATTCAGTTCTGTTAAGCCCACAAGAAAAAAGATGAATTCATGACAATGAAACAGGCAGGTGTGCAAGTGGGTCTTTTACTGGGATGGAGAAAGCGACCCAGAATGTTCTCTCCTTCTCCCTTGCATGGACATCTTTCTCCCTGAAGCCTGACTTTGTCAGTATCCCACACATCAGTGTCCTGACAACAACTGTCTTTAAGTTGATATTCCCTCTGTTCAAAGAAGATTTAGGTTGATGCTCAAATCTCTTAGTTCCAAATCAAAAGTCCTGCAGAAGAACTCTGATTGGAACAAACTGATCAAGTGTCTTCCTGTGGCCCCATCAAGTGAAGTCAGGAGGCCTGGACCAAATGTAAAAATGGCTACTCTCGTCTTGACCTTGTAGAATTGGGAGAGCTGGAAAGGTAGTTTCCTAAGAAGTGGGATGAGGTGGGGGGAATCTTAGGGACAAAACAGTAGGTGTACATTTTCCATGATGTCTAATTCCTCTGGCATCCCAGAGAATTGGGTAGTTTATCCCATGTTTTAAAAATGAGCACTGACAGGTATATGAAAAAATGTTCAATATCACTCATCATGGGGGAAATGCAAATCAAAGCCACAATGAGATGTCACCTCACACCTGTCAGAAAGGCGGTTATCAGAAAAACAAAAAACAAGTTTTAGTGAAGATGCAGAGAAATTAGAGTACTTGTACACTGTTGGTATGCAAAATGGTGCAGCCACTATGGAAAACAGTATAGAGGTTCCTCGAACAATTAAAAATGGAATTACTGTAAGATCCAACAATCCTACCTCTGAATATTTATCCAAAGCAATTGAAATCAGGATCTTGACAAGATATTAGCATTCTGATGTTCAGAGAAGCACTATTCACAATAGCCAAGGTATGGAAACAAGTATCCATCCACAGATGAATATATAAGGAAAACGTGGTGTATCCCTACACTGGAATACTATTCAGCCACACATGACAACACTGACAGACCTCGAAGACAATTATGCTAAGTGAAATAAGTCAGTCACAGAAAGATAAACACTGCATGATTCCACTTACAAGAGGTATCTATTAGTCCAATTCATAGCATCAAAAAGTGGAATAGTGGTTCCCAGGGGCTGAGAGGAAAAAGAAATGAGGAGTTAACTAACTGTTGGGCATAAAGTTTCAGTCAAGCAAGATTGGAGATGTACAATGAGATGAATGTTGTTTTCGAGCCTGGTAACACAACACCCATTCTGCAGCCCGTGGATCAAGGAGTGATTCTGACTTTCAAGTCTTGCTAAAAAATACGTTTTGTAAGGCTATAGCTGCCACAGTGACTTCTCTGATGGATCTGGGCAAATTAAACTGAAAACCTTCTGGAAAGGACCATTTTAGATGCCATGAAGAACATTCATGAGTAACAGGAGGAGATCAAAATATCCATATTAAAGGAGTTTGGGAGAAGTTGATTCCAACCCTCATGGATGACTTTGAGGGGTTCAAGACTTCAGTGGAAGAAGTAACTGCAGATGTGGTGAAAATAGCAAAAAAAGTAGAATTCGAAGTGGAGCCTGAAGACGTGGCTGAATTGCTGCTATCGCATGATAAAACTTGAAAGGATGAGGAGTTGTTTCTCATGGATGAGCAAGGAAAGTGTTTGTTGTCATTTCAACAATCTTCACTTCACCAGGAGTACGTTCCATCTCAAAAATACACAAAGGATTCAGAACATTACAAACTTAGTTGATAAAACAGTGGCAGGGTTTGAGAAGATTGACTTCGGTTTTAAAAGAAGTTCTACTGTGGGTGAAATGCTATCACACACCATTACATGCTACAGAGGAATCTCTCATGATAGGAAAAGTTAATCAATGCGGCAAACTTCATTGTTGTCTTGTTTTAAGAAATTGGTGGGACTTCCCTAGTGGTCCGGTGGTTAAGACTGCGCTTCCAGTGCAGCGGGTGCAGGTTCTATCCCTGGTCAGGGCACTGAGATCCCAATGCCACCCAACCAAGAAAAACACAATTGCTGCAGCCACTCCAGCCTTCAGCAGCCACAGCCCTGATCAGCCAGCAGCCGTCCACATCGAGGCAAGACCCTCCGTCAGCAAAAAGGTTATGACTCTCTGAAGGCTCAGATGATAGTTAGCATTTTTTAGCAATAAAGTCTTTTTAAATTAAGTTCTGTACATTGTATTTTTCTTAGACATAATGCAATTGCACACCTAATAGACTACAGTATAGTGTAAAGATAAGTTTTACATGCACTGGGAATTGAAAGAATTTGTGTGATTTTCTTTATTGTGCTACTGGCTTTATTGCCATGGTCTGGAACTGAACCTGAGCTATCTCCAAGGTCTGGGAGCATTTCGACCAGGTGGTGAGGATGAAACTAAACTCCTTGAAGCCCCATTAGCTTGGGTGTATTCAGTCCTCCTAAATATAATAACTAGAGAAGATTCAAAGTAGTCCAACCTAAGCAGTCATCAGTAGAATAATTCCTTGTTAGTTGTAGCCCAGCTTCTAAACACACGTGCATTGGAGGTGGGGGGCACGTAACTTAAGAGCGGCTGGTCCCCAGGTGTCTGTGGCACCGCCCATCCTGCAGGGAGTTACTGCAAATTAACCATGGTCCCTTGGCCATGGGTGTCCTGTAGGGTGTCCTGTCCTTCTTGTGAGCAAAAAAGTTGAGGTGTTTTATCAAGAACTTGTTCTTATCAGAGACACCTGTAACTGAGCATCCCTCTGGAATGATAGCCTTTTGGTTTATTATTATTAAGACAGTATTTTAGAGTAATTTTAGGTGCACAGCAAAACTGAGCTGGGGGTAGAGAGATCTCCCGTTTACCATCTGCCCACGCCCACACACATGCCTGCCCCCAATCTTAACAGCCCCCTCCAGAGGGCACATTGCTGGAATCTATGAACCTACACTGACACATCATCACCCAAAGTCCATAGCTTACATTAGGGGTCCTTCTTGGTGTTGTACATTCTGTGGTCGGACAAATGTATAATGACATGTATCCACCATTATTGCATCATACACAGTATTTTCGCAACCGTAAAAATCCTCTGTGTTCCACCTATTCATCTCTCCCCAGTCCCCCAATCCCTGACAACCACTGATTTTTTTTTTACTCTCGCCATAGTTTTGCCTTTATCAGAAGGTTATCTAGTTGTATTCATGCAGTATGTAGTATTTCATATTATCTTCTTTCATTTAGTAATGTGCATTTAAGGTTCTTCCATGTCTTTTCATGGCTCGATAGCTCATTTCTTTTTAGCACTGAAAAATATTACATTGGATGTACCACAGTTCATTTATTCATTCATCTACCGAAGGACATCTTGATTGCTTCTACGTTTTGGCAATTATGAATGAATCTGATATAAACATCTGCATGAAAGAGTTTGTGTGGACATAAGTTTGCAACTCCTTTGTGTAAGTACCAAGGAATGCAATTGCTGGACATATGGAAAACATATGTTTTTCTGGTAAGAAACCACCAAACTATCTTGCAAAGTGTCTGCACCATTTTGCAGTCCCACCAGCAATGAATGAGAGTTCCTATTGCTCCACAAACTCATCAGTGTTTGCTGTTGTCAGTGTCCCAGATTTTAGCTGTTACAATAGGCGTGTAGTGGTACCTCATTGTTGTTTTAATTTTCATTTTCCTGATGATGTACAATGTGGAGCATCTTTTCGCTACTATATTTTTTAGCATTGTGTTTACCCTGGAAAGGCTCTTAAAATTTGTCTCTAAAGATAGGGCAATATGAACTATTAAGATTATCCTCACACAAATGTTACCTTTCTCCTCCCTCCCTCCCTTCCTCCTTTCCTTCCTTCCTTCCTTCCTTTTTTCCTTCCTTCCTTCTTTCCTTCCTTCCTCCCTCCCTTTCTTTTTTTATGATTAAGGCTTTATAGACATGCTAGGCTATGAAAATATAGTTAGTAAAGAATTTACGGTTTAATGTGGAAGCAACATGTGAACTATACTACTATTACTACTACTATAACATAAGAACTATAATAATTCTTAGAAGTCAAAGACAGAATTACTGTCCCTCCCTGAACAGGTGTGGCTCAAGGAAGAGATTTAAGGAGGTACCATGTGATGTGCACACACTAAAGGGGAGTCAAAAGCTCTGGTCCCATTGCACTTTAACCCTACAAGGTGGAATGATCTTTTCAGATTTGAAATGCTAAAGTGATGTGACTTTACCAGTATCAGGAATTGAAGAAACTATTGGCTTGGCCAAAAAGTTCATTCCAGTTTTTCTGTAAGACGTTGTGGAAAAACCCAATCAAACTTTTTGGCTAACCCCAACATATCAGAGCAAAAATCATAGACACTAAAAAGAAGGCAAGATTATGAACACATTCATGCCACTACATTTGACAACTTGGATGAAATAGAGAAGTCTTTGAAAAAAAACACAACTAACCACAAGCGACAAAGAACAAATAGAAAATCCACACATCTCTACATCTACTAAAGAAACCAAATTTATAAGCAAAGACCTTCCCAAAACAAACAAAACAAAAACCTCCAGGCTGAGAGGGTTTGACTGGTAAACTTTATCAAATATTTAAAGAAGAAATGTTAAAAAATCTTACATACAACCTCATTCAGAAACTAGATGAAGAGCGAATACTACCCAACTTATTTATAACCCTGATACCAAAGCCTGACAAAGATTAGAATGTAAGGAAACTGCAGAAACACAGATGCGAAAATTCTCATTAAATTTAGTAACTGAAAACCAAAAATATACCAAAAGTATAATTCACCATAATAACAGAATAAAAATAAAAATCATACAATCATCTCAGTGAATATTGCAAAAGCATTCGACAAAAGTCAGCTTCCATTTGTGTGAGAGCTCTCAGCAAACTAGGAATAGGCAGGAACTACTGTGGTCTGTTGAGAGGCTTCACCTACAATTTACTGTGAAATAGTGAATGCTTTTTCCGTAACATTGGGAGCAAGGCAAGGCTATCTACTCCTTCCATTTCTATTCCACATTGTACTAGAGTTCCTGGTTCATGCAACAGGCAGGAAAGAAGTAGAAGGCATAAAGATTTGGATAAGAAGTAGAACTGTCTTAGTTTGTAGCTGATACGATTACTTACATAGAAAACCCTAAGGAATCTACACAAAACTACTAGAAGCATCAAATAAATTTAGTTATGTTGCAGGATACAAGGTCAATATATAAAATGTATTGTATTTCACTAGGCTAGCAGCAAACATTTGAAAAATTAATTTAAAACTCCATTTTTAACAGCAGCAAAAATACAAAATGCTTAGAAATATATTTAACAAAATATGTATAAGATGTTTACTCTTAAAATTTCAACCCATGGGTAAGAGAACTTGAAGAAGACTTGAAGGAAAGGGAGATACGCGATGTGATGTTCACGAATTGCAGGACTCAGTAGTGTCATGATGTCAATTCTCCCCAAATTGCTCTGGATTCAACGTACTCTCAAGGTCTTATCAGATGTTTCATATAGAAATTGAAAGTTGAATTTATACGGGAATGCAGAGAACCTAGAATAGACAAAACAATCTTGAAGAAAAAAAAAAAAAACTTGGACGACTCACATCACGATTTTAAAATTTCTTATAAAACTACAGTAATCAAGACCCTGTGGTTTGGGGATAAGGATAGACAAAAATGCGTTGACAAACCACAGCTGTGAGCCAAAAACAGCCTGCTGTTTGCCGTTGTACAGTGGTGAGAATGGCTTTCACATTTTTAAAAGTTTGACAAAATCAGAAGAAGAAGAAGATTTTGTGACACGATGTGAAATTTGCCTTTCAGTATTACAGAAGTTCCCCTGGAAGACAACCACACCGCACACTCTGACTATTTCACACCCCAAGCGGAGAGGTGAGTCTTTTCAACAGAGACCACATGGCCTGCAAAACCTAAAATACTCCCTGGCTTGCTCTTTACAGAATAGGCTTATTCATCTTTGGACAAATAGATCAAAAGAGTAGAATAGAGAGCCTCCAAAGAGATGCACGTAAATGTGGTACACTGACTTTTAACAAGAGTGCCCAGGCAATTCGATCGTGAGTTTTCCTAACAACTCCACGTGGAAGGCCTGAGCCTCAGTACCTACCCCACAACCGACACAAAAATGACTTGAGGTTGATCATAGATTTAGCATAAAAGCTACTGAAAGAAAACAGAGGAGCATAACTTTGTGGCCTTGGGGTAAGCAAATATTTTTTTGAGAGGATACAAAAATTTTAACCGTGGGAGAACAAGATTGATAGAATGGTTTTATCACAACTAAAGCTCGAAAGGGGAGGCTATGAAGAAAATGAAAAGACAAGCCGGGGAGAAAATATTTACGATATAGTATCTGACAAAGAACTTATATCCAAAATATATAAAGAACTCCTTCAAATCAATAATGAAAGGGAACCAACCCGATTTTAAAAGATGGACACAGGACTTCTATAGCCATGTCACAATATAAAATACATGATTAGTTAATAAACACATGAAAAGGTGTTCAGCATCACTAGTTACCAGGAAATTGCAAACCAAACCTGCAATGGAATAAGGTTACACCCCCACCAGAAAGGTTAAAATTAAGCCACTGACAACATCTCTCACCTAACAGAAAGACTTTCCCCTCATAATTAAAGTTGGCTTAGGCAAAGATGCAATCGTTTTGAAGAAGCAACAAGTATATGAATGAATATTGCACAGATTTTTGCTCCTGCACAGCTTTTGAAAGATTCAGAAACAGCCACGAGTGGGGATTTTTCAAAAGAAAGTTTTATGTCTCTAGTTCCCAAATCTATTCTCAAATCATAGCCTCAGCCCCGAGGACGAACATGACATTTGTTTACGTGCCCTATGCCTTATAATGGTTTTATTTTATTCTGGTTTACAGATTTTTGAAAGAGAGAGTAGGACCAGCTGAGCTTGAAGGCGTGTGGTATGTGTACTCAGACCCTGCGATCCTGAACTGGACGCCCCATAGTGTGAGGATTTAGGGGAGTAACAGGTGCTCTGCTCTACCTGTTCGTTCACTTACTCACTGGCTCTGAGCACAGGGTGGGGATGGAAGGGAGGCAGCGGGACTGACCACAGGCATCCTGGTCAGGACACAGAACAGTGGACTTTCCAAGCATCTACTCGAGGCCAAGGGCTGCTGGTGGTGGTGGTGGTGGTGGGGGTTCCTTATGGCTGCACAGCGTGGCCAGCATCTTGTAAAACGATCCACACATCCCTCCTCCACCTAAAGAATGTGGGCAATGGGCAGGAACCCATGGCGGGCCATTCGGAGTCCTTCTCAAGGAAGTCCGACGTCATATTAATGCTCACGAGGCCAGATAAACTTGGGGTGTCCCCACCTGAGGAGCAGAGGGAAGGCTGGTCTGCAGGGAGATGGCGGAGAAGGACCAGCGGGGAACGAGACCTGCGCTCACAGTGGCGTCCAGTTCTAGGGAGCTGCCCTGCACGTGGGCAGCGAGGTCCTTTCGGGCTTCGAGGTGTAATAAGACGGAGCAAATGTTTTCAGGAGAATCCTTCTCTGAGGAGCATTGTTACGTTTTTCAGGAAGGTTTTCTTTCGTGAACATATTTAAGGTTTCTAGCTGAGATCAGCCCTGGAGAGGAGTTTCTGGTTCTTGTTGGACACATGGAAGCAGGAAGAAGGGTGAGAGAACCCGGAGGTGGTGGAGGGTGAATTCCTTGGTGTGGTCATTTCTGGGCCGTTAAGGAACCTCACAAAGTGTTTGCGGTGGGCGAAATATGTGCATGTGTGTGCACACTCGCGGAAATAACCTGGCGCAGGGTCCGGACTGGCATGGAGGGAAACCCAAGGTTCATGAGAAGAGGAGGGCCCACGGAGGCCGGAAGAAGTTTGCAAGAGGAAAAAGTGGGCGAGAGCTTGGAGCTCACAATCTCTGGAATTGGGGTTTGAGTCAAGCATCACTGCATTTCTGAGAAGCCGGCCAGCATGCAGTGCCAAGAGATAGCCAGCAGGTGGCACTGCAGCACTTCGTGTTTCCAGTTTCTGGCGGGCCTGTGCTTTGAGGTCTTTTGTTATTTTTTATTTTGTCCTTTTTGTTTGCCATGTAAGTGGCGAATTCTGTGTCTGCCTCCTGCCCTTCCACCCTGTACGCACCTAGCTTCCTTTCAACTTCTTTCAGAATACTTTTTTTTTTCTTTCTCCCTTAAATTAATCAAAACCACAAGGGCAGCAAAGAAAGAAAAAGCAAGTGCTGAGGTTCAGAAAGGACCGTGTGATATTTAGGGCAGCTGAGCAGACCCTGCCGTGCACGTCTCTGACTGAGACCAGACCTCTGCGGCCATCGCCTCACCCTGGTCCTCGGGGGCCACACTGCGAGTAGGTGGAATCCCATCATGGGGTCCAGAGACAGGTGATGGACAGGTACCTCCTCCCCATGCACCTGGTCCACATCCCAGATGGACACACCTGTTTGAAGAGGTCCCCTTTCAAGATAATCTAAAAATCAGCCTTCACCTTAGACGTCTTTCAGTAACTGCTTTCTGTTCTTCAGGCCAGGAGATTGGTTCTTGCCCAGACAATGGTTTCTCCCCGTAGGCTCCTTTCTCCTTAATAGAATGAGAGGGAACCCCAAAGACACACACGCTCAGGGGGAACTCTGGTCCCTGCTCTGCCAGTCACCTCAGGCACGTCACTCAACCTCACTCATCCTCGGTGGCCTCACCTGGGAAAGGTTTTACTACTGTGCCCTCTAGACCCCCAGGAAGCGAGAATAAGAAAAAATTAAATGGGTTTTGCCTTCTCCCTTCGAAAGTGTTTTCAGCCACTTTTAATCCTTTGAAAGGCTTTGAGGTAGGCATTGCCCTCCCATCTTCTCTGCCCCTTAACGCCTGTGGGACCTTGGACCCACTCTGCTCCATCTCTGAACTGCAGGTTCACATCAGCTCTTCATCTGTAAAATATGGACAAGAGTACGAATCCTCTAAGGGTTCCATTCATTGAAATAAACATGCATAAAGTTAACTGGGTTTTGTCATTGCAGTGGTTAGTATTGTATCTTAGGGTCTAGCCTGATTACAAATCCATGCATGGATGAAAAGGAGATCTGTTTAAAACTTTAATGAAGGGACCTAATATTTTTCCTTCTACTGCCAGATTCTACTCAGAATATGGGACCAGAAACATTTGCTCCCCAGTCTTAAGGGTGAGATGTTTGGGCTGCAAAGCAAACTCTTTGTTTCATAAGTAAAAAGACTTCTTTGCATAGTGAACAGAGTGATTCCAGATCTTTCTCATTCACTCTGAGCGGCTCCGTTTAGCCTCTGGGTTGGGATGCAGTGTGTTGCCTTATTGCCAGCTGGGAATTAGAAGGAGAAAGTCGGAAGACCCCAGGTTCTGCTTCTGCTTGCATGGTCTTGGGCCTCACTTCACGCCTTTGCCCACCATTTCTTCCCTTGGAAGCAAGACTACCCCTTCCTAAAACAGCTCATAAGGCTGTTGTGAAGATCAAATAAAGATGGGGGTGTGAGAACACTTCTAGAACTAGAGAGCTTTGTAGACATAGCTGTTACTAGCGGGTCATTTAATTCTCAACTTGTTGAGAACCTCTGTATCCTGGTCCTAGGCACATGGCAGGAAGGCACCTGGCAGGAAGCAGAGTGAGACAGAGCCCTAGAAATGAACAAAGCATAGTTTCCTCCCTCAAGTCATTTCTATGGAGCCCCTGGACTTGACAAAATTGAAGACCATTTATTTATGTTTAAAAAATGACCAGAAAGGGATTAATGTTTGGTTTCCCAGAGGTAATTCCACCAAAAAGGAGTGAGATTTCATTTTAAAGCTTTAAAAAAAAATGTATTGATGAATCTCCCTGGGATTCATTTCTCTAAATAATAAGTTTTATTTACCTTGAAAATCTCAACGAGTATTGTGGACTTATTTCTAGCTGACAAAGTGGGTATTTTCCCTACTTTATATCTCAGTGTTGTACTGCTTTGAAAGAGTGTTGATCACATGAAATCATTTGTTTTTTGTTTTTTTTTTTTTTTTTTTTTTTTTTTCCGGTACGCGGGCCTCTCACCGTTGTGGCCTCTCCCGTTACGGAGC
Source organism: Delphinus delphis (assembly GCF_949987515.2). Lineage (NCBI taxonomy): Eukaryota > Metazoa > Chordata > Mammalia > Artiodactyla > Delphinidae > Delphinus > Delphinus delphis. The sequence continues at coordinate 85,318,372 of NC_082694.2, read as the reverse complement.
AACAGGCTCTGGACGCGCAGGCTCAGCGGCCATGGCTCACGGGCACAGCCGCCCCGCGGCATGTGGGATCCTCCCAGACCGGGGCACGAACCCGTGTCCCCTAGCATCGGCAGGCGGACTCTCAACCACTGCGCCACCAGGGAAGCCCCCATTTGTGGTTTTTAAACCCTGGAAACATTGTTAGCTTCCTTCCGAACCGCAGCGGGCTGGAACATATGCAACATCGGTGCTATTAACGTTTTCCTGAACAGGCATCTTTAACATATGCATTATTCATTCTTTGTCTTTAAGAATCATTCCCAATTTACAGTTTTATCCTATCTGCATGCAAAATTTTGCCAATTTTCTCACAATTTCATTTTAAGTTACCTTTTCTTTCCTTCCCATCATAATTATAACTATTTTTGTGTCGCTACTTTGGAAACTTTCGCTACTCTTGCATTTATGAGACAAAGTGAGGTTTGTTATATATTTGTAAAACGCTTCAAATCTGAGCACCATGCCGCACCAGCACCTGCGTCGCCCAGCAGAGCAGGTGGGATTTTGTCCTGGAAGATCACTTTCATCTAGTCCAAGAAAAATTTTTAAAAGTGTGTAAGTAGAAAAAACTCCACACTATTGCCCAATCCTATTTCATTAAGAGTTTTAAATCAAGAATGGAATTTTAATTTTATCAAAGAGCTCTTCCAAACGTATGGAAAAGGTGATAGATGGTCTTTTTCCCTTTGGTCCATTCAAGTGGAGGATTGTGTGGTAGGTTCCCTCATGTTGAATCACCCTCGCATTCTAGAATGAACTAGAGCTCTTCATGGTGCTAGACCGTGACTAGGCCTCTGGATTATGTTTGCTAATATATAGTAAGAAATTGGATGTAATTATTATTTATTTATTTATTTATTTATTTATTTTGTGGTACGCGGGCCTCTCACTGTTGTGGCCTTTCCCGTTGCGGAGCACAGGCTCCGGACGTGCAGGCTTAGCGGCCATGGCTCACGGGGCCCAGCCGCTCCACAGCATGTGGGATCTTCCCGGACCGGGGCGTGAACCCGCGTCCCCTGCATCGGCAGGCGGACTCTCAACCACTGCGCCACCAGGGAAGTCTGAATGTAATTATTTTTACGTCGAGTTGGCCCACGGTTGTCCTTTCTCTTCTTGGTTGGTTTGTTTTCATGTTTTGCCGCTTTACAAAATGGTTTGGGAAGTTTTCTTCCCCTTCTCCCTCTTCCATCCTCCGCTTCCTCCTGCTCAGAAACACTTCATGTCATTCTAGTACCTCTTCCTCAAAGGATTGTTAGAAATCTCCTTTGAGAATGACCGGGCCTGGTGCTCTTTTATAGGAAGGCAGTTAATTCTCTAGGACTTCGTTTGTTCTCTATTAACTGGACTATTTAGAATGTTTTCTTTCTTTTGGAGTCAGTTGGGTCATGTATATTCTATCTCAGGTCTTTACATTGATTTGTGCAAAGTTTTGCAAACTGTGCTTTATCTTTTTTCACTTTCCCCTTATGTCTATAATTCTTATTATTAATGGTTCATCATTTTATTGTTATTGTTGCTCTTTAAACCAGGAGTCGGTTTTTAAACATTTTTAATGTTTTTCTCCATTTTATTTATTAATGCTACTACTTTTTTTCCTAAGTAAATAACTTCTGCTTTTATCTTTATTAGTTCTTTTGTTCTGCTTTCCTTAATTTTACCTTTCTTATGTTTTTCTAATTTCTTGCATTAAATAATTAAATAACACATTTCCAGTTTTACTTTCTGATTAACATGCATGATAATGGCAGAGAAATCCCCTCTGAGAAACTTACAGTCCTGTTCTGTGATCCTGGCATTTCACGTTCTCACTGTCCTATGTCCAGAAACTTCACACTCAGTTTTGAGCTTTGGATTTACTCTTTGACCAAAGTACTGTTAAATGGAATTTCTTAGATTTCCTCATGAAAGCCTTTTAGGATTAGTTTTATTTTCTAACTTTGTTTTTTAATCTCTGGGTTTTTTTCCATCGTTGTATATAGCATTTCTACTCTTTGGGGATTTAATGAGTTTTTTCTTGTGACCTCATAAAAGGTCCATTTTTAAAAATTGAAGTATAGTCAACATACAATATTGTGTAAGTTTCAGGTATACAGCAACGTGAGTCCGTTATACACACACACACACACACACACACACACACACACACACACACATATATATATATATGTACATATCTATATTCTGTTTTCAATTCATTTTAAAGGGCTGTTACACGGACACTTGAAACTGTCTACCTATCTTCTGTTCCCATGGCATATGTTAGACATGAATTGATTCTCTTCACCTTATTAACATTTTATTTAAGACTCCTCTTTGGGATGTGTTTTGTCTACTTTTATCTTTTCCGTCATGATACAAGTGACTTAAAATTCTGCCACTAGTGTATTTCTATTTGTCCACGTCCTATCTTCAGTTTCTGATTTATAAACGTGGGTTCCAAGGCATTTGGAGCATAAGCCTTAGGTCTGTTCTGACTTGAATTCAAATCCTGACCCTATTACCTATTAAACGTTTGGCCTTGGTTGATTTCCTTTATTGACCTGAGCTGTCTTTGGAAAGCGGGATAATGATTCATACACTGTAGAATCATGACAGGGTTTAGGAATGATGCCTGTGGAGAGCCAGACCCTCAGTAGATGCCAATAAACTGTAGTTTTCACTCTTGCTGCCATTATCCTTATTAATACACTCTGTTAGCACGTATAACGGGTAGTTTTAGTAATGAAGGTGTGACGGGTAACACACTTTTCTAATGGTTTCTCTACTTCTGTGGACGTTGTTTATGTAAATACTTCCGTACAAATCCTACCGTTCATGTGACTCACACTATGCTCATTACCGTTGCCCTCATACTGCTGCTACTGCTTAAGCTCTTGTCGCTACTGTTAACACCTAGGCTGCTGTTATCTCTAATACTTCAATAATTTCTACCTTCGCTGCTGCTTCTGCTATTAATATGTCTTCCAGTACAACTGCTTCTCCTGGTGTTATTCCTCTATTGTTACTACCACTGTGACTGCTGTTCGTGAATTACAATGATTTCTGAGCGTTTTAGTATAAAAGAATGTGGGACCGGAAGCCAGAGGTCAAGGCATGGTTCTAGTTTTGTCGCAAATCCAGAGCAACTCGTTCACTCTCTGAGCAGATTTCTCTACCTGACAAATGTGGTTTCACTGCTTCTCTAGCCCCCTCACTGAGTCACCATGAGATTCAAATGAGATCACATTTGCGAAAGTTCTGCAAAGACGCTGAGGCCCTAGAGGTTACCTCGGAGGTTATGATATCCTGGCTTCTTTGTTTGTTTGTTCCAGAAAGGCTTGGCCTTGTGTGTGTGTGTGTGTGTGTGTGTGTGTGTGTGTGTGAGGGAGCACAGGACCCAGTGTCTGTTTCCACACCTAGTCCCAAATCAATTCTGGAACCACATCGATTCTATGCTGTTCCTGGAGTGAAAGAAGATGCTCTGAGGCCAAAATGTATCACTTTGCCCTTTAGATGTTGAATCTCAAATTTCTAGTGTTCCTTCCAAGCTAAATATATGTGCCCATAGATACAATAATCTAGTTAAGTCTCAAGATTTATTATGTCACAAGTGAGGCCAAGAAGATGGCTTCTGCCGAGGTTGCCAGGAGAGCAGGGCCACAAGCCAGAATAAGGCTTTTCTGGAAGAAGGAATCATGTGCGGTTTTCATCAGGGCTGGGAGTTCCGAGGTCACTGAGAAGCTTGTTGTTTCCCAGAGAAAGATGCATTTACAAAGTCTCCTGGGCCTTCTAAATTGCAGGACGGAAGTGGTCTCAGGTCTGTGCCCTTCTGTAGCTGTACGTGAAGTCACAGACGAGTTAGGGGCCTCCAGGCCTGGTTGACCCCCTGCTACTGGGGCTACTTCGGCCCCATCAGACCTTCTCTGCACTCCATCCCTAGTGCTTGTTCAATGAGGTGAGGCAGGCAGGCAAAGATGGTTGAAACAGTGAATGCACATAGTAAACCTCAACGAATGTGATGATTAGAATGAAGGTCATAATCTCTACCCTGCAGAGTCCGTGGCTGCAAAACGGAGTGACCACATGACATCATTTTGGGTGTTTTGGAAATGCTCCCATTTCCCCTTAGGTGTTCCGTCAGGAGAGACAAGGATTGAGCAAGAGAAGAGAAGATGATGCACACGGTGCTGATGGGAACCAACCAGAACATTAGAATTTTGGAGGGGTAATTGCGAGAGAGAGAGTTGGGCAGCTTTCATTTTGTGCAAACACGGACATGTGTGTACATGCATGATCTCTCTCACACACACACACACAATGCAATGGCTGTCATACTGAAGATGACAGACAAACAGTTTGTGTACCAGGAGTTGTGTCAGATGAGAAGCTGCCAGCGGCTGGACAGGCCGTGTTCACTCACAGACTGCTGGCTGGGGCAGAGGTGCCTCGTTTGGAGTGGGAGTCCACTGAGGTGATGCTTGGTCACTTACTACGATGACCTAGTGGAGGGAAGTGGGCTAAGGCAGCATAGCTCAGAGAAGTCGGATTGGGTGGACAGGTGGATTGTCCCAGGCTGTCTGGGGTTGGAAGGATTAGGGTCCACTGGGGTGGGAGGCAAGGTGAGCTAAAGAGAGTTAAAAGCATGCGGGGCAGGTGAGAGAAGCCACCTGGGGAAATGGCTGAGCTCCGGTGTGTGTTGATAAACCAGGTTTTTACCCAGAGTCCCGATGTTGTGCAGGGTTTGGGGGGACACTGCCTCATGGCCAGTCTGAATAGAGGCTAGGAGGCCACACAGACTGATCAGAGGAAGAAAACAAGACTGGCTGCAGAAGGTGCCTTCCCTCTGCGCATCTGGGGAGCAGCGGGCTGCCCACTCGCCCTGCACACCCGGAGCACAGGTCAGCAGGGCCCTGCCCCACTCAGCGGCACCCCAGATCAAGGAACGTGACTCTGGAAAACTGATCAAGGAGCTAGGGGCTGACGCATGAGGGCTCCACTGTGAAAGGAGAAAACATGCAACAGGATGGATGAGGGGAGACTTTATCTTGACTTACAGGCTCCGTGGTCATTTAAAAAACTTTCCTAGGGCTCACCTGCATTATACAATAGTATTTCACAACTCAGCAATCCACAAATTGAATTTTTTAGGTCTTGTAATATTTGGTCATCTAATTCCACAGATGAGGAAATAGAGCCTCAAGATAAATAATTTGTCCCCGTCTCTGCAGCTCATGAAAGGGGGAGCCCAGGTGTGACTGGCTGCAGAGTTAGCTCTTTTCCTCTGCAACCCTTGGCCTGAGTGCACTCAATGTATCCAGGCTTCAGATGTCCGCAGTGGGTTGGTTCCTTTTTGAAGGTCATTCGTGGCAGTGAGTTTATTTAACTGTTGCCTGCAGGCAGCCTGGGCACGGGGTGGGTGTGCATGCACACATACAAGACAGGTGTGTAATTGTGAGCGTGTGATGTTTAGCTGAGCTTGCACTGGAGTCAACTCAAGCTGACCAGGGGCCATTCCCACCGAGCTTATCCAAACACCCAGCGAGGACATTCGGCCACTTTATAATGCATGTGACTGGGTTCTGCTGTACGATGGTGCATGACGCCCCTTCATTAAATCCTGGAAACATCTGTTTCTCTTCAGCCTGTTTAAAGGTCTCACTTTATTAGATATTGGGTAATGATCAACAAGTCATTTGCTGTTAAAAACAGGTGTCCTCGTGCTTAAAGCTTGTGTCTGGGGCTGAGGGGAGGACAACTGAGCCTGTACACAAAGGGTGAACTGTGGGTGTCCTCGAGAGAAGCCCCAAACCACTGAGGCAACAGAATGGTCCACTGCCAGGCCCTGGGCTTGTACTATCTTAATCCTAGCCCTATGGACTCAAGATCATGATTGTTATTTCCTTGTTTGGGGGTTGGTTCTGGCCTTGAGGGATGTCTTGTCTGGACACATAAAAGCACATGCACATGGGGGTCCGTCTGTGGCACCTGCACTGTCGCTCTGATCTCCTTTATACCAATGCAGTTGACTGCCTGCCCTTGGATGATGAGAAAATAGTGGACTTTGACCGCTGCATGCTTGATTCTCCAGGAGCCCTAAACCCTGACTTTGCTGGAGCCAGACATTGGGAGGAGCCTCATAGCTAAACTGCAGCCACCAAGCTCTCGGGTCCTACAATGTGAATGTAAAAAAAAAATTTTAATTGAAGTAGAGTTGATTTACACTGTTTCAGTTTCAGGTGTACAGCAAAGTGATTCAGATATATGTATTCTTTTTCAGATTCTTTTCCTTTATAGGTTATTACAAAATATTGAGTATAGTTCCCTGTGCTATTCAGTAGGTCCTTGTTGTTTATCTCTTTTATATATAATAGTGTGTATCTGTTAATCCCATACTCCTAATAATTTATCCTTCCCTCACCTTTCCACTTTGGTAACCATAAGTTTGTTTTCTATGTCTGTAGGTCTGTGTCTGTTTTGTAAATAAGTTCATTTGTATCTTTTTCTTTAGATTCCACATACAAGGGATATCATATGATATTTGTCTTTCTCTGCCTGGCTTATTTCACTTAGTGTGATAATCTCTCCACCCCAGACTTAATTTGAGGTTTTGAGCTCTTTACCACGTATGATGTGAAACTGTAAAAAGAAAAAAATCCATCTAAGTCTCAGTTAATGACGATTGAAACACCTATTCAATGGCTTATTCCAAAGTCTTGTAGAGAAGTTCTAGAATTCTAGAAAGTTCTAGAGCTTTCTTTCAACAACAAACTTGTGGGACTTCCCTGGTGGTGCAGTGGTTAAGAATCCGCCTGCCAATGCAGGGGACACGGATTCGAGCCCTGATCTGGGAAGATTCCACATGCCACGGAGCAACTAAGCCTGCGCGCCACAACTACTGAGGTCCATGCACCTAGAGCCTGTGAGCCACAACTACTGAGCTCAAGTGCCACAACTACTGAAGCCCGTGTGCCTAGAGCCTGTGCACCACGAGAGAAGCCACGACAATGAGAAGCCCGCCCACTGCAATGAAGAGTAGCCCCCGCTCGCCGCAACTAGAGAAAGTGTGCGCGCAGCAATGAAGACCCAACACAGCCAAAATAAATAAATAAATAAATTTATAAACAAACAAACAAACAAACCTGTGATTACCAAAGGGGGAAGGTGGGGGAGGGAGTTTGGGATTAACATACACATACTACTATGTATTAAATAGGTAACCAACAAGGACCTACTGTATAGCCCAGGGAACTATACTCAATATCTTGTAATAATCTATAAGGGAAAAGAATCTAAAAGAGAATATATATAACTGAATCACTTTGCTGTGAAACTAACCTGAAACTAACACAACATTGTAAATCAACTATACTTCAATAAAAATAAAATAAAATAAGTGGCATAAAACCCAGCCCTGAGCCCCCAGTGGGAAGCAACTCTTGACCATGTCAATCTGGGCATGATGTTCAGCTCACCTTAACCTTTTCTCTCCCAAGTGTCACTTGGTGATTCAGTGTAAAAGTCTGTCACAAGTCCAGCTCAGAGTGGCCATGCAGTAAATGTGACTACTGTCCCTCAACCTTTCCTGGATCCCGATGATGGGAAACTCCGAGGACTTGGAACTTCCTAACAGCATCTGCACACGTTGCTTTCTTCTGGGTCCAAGGTGTTGGCTTCCTGACACCTGCAGGTGGCAGACTCTTGCACTAGTTAGGTGTGTTGGCTTTAAGGAAAAAAAAAAAAAGAAAAAGAGGAGCAGTTGGGCTTTTTGTCTTTAGCTTTTTTGGCTAGCTGCTTCCTGCTTCATAAATCTGGGGAGTGAGGCGAGGGAGCCTGGGAGGGGGGTGAGCTCAGCACCTCTCTGGCCAGCTGCTGGGTCCATCTGCAGCTGGGGCTGGCGCCATGATCTATGGCCAGAGTGCTGCACCAGGGGGCCTTTACTGCTGCTTCATGGCAGCTGGTGTGAATGGCAGTGGAAAAATAAACCCTTCTTTTCCCCAACATCAGGAAAAATGTTCCCAAAGACAAACATTCACGCACGCACACACACACACAGACACACACACACACACACACACCCCTTAACTATTCCATTCTGGTTGCAGTTCTCAGGCCTGCAGTACCAGCCCCAAGGGCTGGGGTTTTTACTTTTAAAGATCTGTCCTTTCACTTGGGAGCCATTGAACCCCCAATAATATATCAAAGTTGTTTGGTATCCAAATTTCCAGCTTCCAAGGGAGTTAGGAGTCTCAAGGGAAAGCGTCAGTCATGAATTAAGAAGGAAAACACCTTCGTTTCCACTTACATTGTTTTTTCCCATTTTATAAAAAAATTTTTATTTTGTATTGGAGTATATTTGATTATCAATGTTGTGTTAGTTTCAGGTGTACAGCAAAGAGATTTGGTTATACATATTGGTTATACTTATTCTTTTTCAAGTTTTTTTCCCATTTAGGTTATTACAGAATATTGAGCAGAGTTCCCGGTGCTATACAGTCTTTGTTGGTTATCTATTTTAAATATAGCAGTGTGTATATATTTCGAAAACATTCTTTGAAATGACAGATTGACAACAGTACTTGTCAGCCATTGGAAACTCCGTGTTCTCCCAGACCAATCTGGTAACTAGCGAGACTGCAAAAGGACCTTGGCCCTTCATCTCGGGCCGTGTCCTCAAGCCCAGCACTCAGCAGGGCCCCCCTGAATCATGTTGAAATGCACTTTATTAAAATGGGCTCTACCCCTCTGAAATTCCAGTGCCTCAGTTAAACAGCCAGGGATTCTGATAGGAGCTGAGTTGATAGGACAGAATAGGCATACATTTTTTTCTTTCCTTTGGCAAGTATTTTTAATAGATGCTAATAAATGCCAAGCAACCTTTAGTTTTTGGTTAAGACGATTCCCAAGCCCTGAGGTACTCAGAGCCCAACAGTGCCATGGGTGTTAGGACACACGTCTGCCGAGGGTACTTCAGGTTCAGAGGAAGAAGCTGTCAGGCCTGCCTTGGGGACGGGTGTCAGGACAGGACTGAGGCATTTCACACTGGGAATCCAGGGGCGTGATTGAAATTGTCTGCTCATTAGAGCCCAGATTAAATGCTACTATCTCCATGAAGCCTTTTCTGATGTTTCAGCCAAAAGTGATTTTTTCTTCCTCTATCCTCCACAATTTTAGATTCTAAAATGTGTCTTTACTAGTTCTCAGTGGACATCTAGTTTCTGCCCGTGGACGTCTTGAGGGCAAGGATGGGATGTGGCACATCTTGTACTCTTACTTCGTTTACTCAGCAGGTCAGAGAAGAGCACATGTGTCTTCTTTGCCTGAATAAACAACCAGGCAGGAATCAGCCTCACTCAAGGTCATGCTAAGGTCTGGGTGCCTTTGGCCTTCATTCAGTCTCAGGGCCTGGCCAGCCCAGGACCCATCTGGACAGATGGAAGGTGGAGGCTGAGTCTGTTGCCTGCAAAGCATCCTTGGGAACTCTGGCCATCCTGATGAAGTTAATATCTGCAGATGTCCTTTATCCCTGTGCTGTGAAGCAGGAAAGGTGAGAGATGATAGGAAGAGAATGAGCTCACAGAAGTCAAGAGAATAAGGTTTCATGTTGCTACATGGAGTCCAAATCAAAGAGACCTGGATTGATAGGATACAATACATTGTATTAGGAGGTCATGATTCATGGGCTTCCTTATTCTACCACCTTGCATATATGACCTCATTTCTCTAAGCTTTGGTTTCTTCATCTTTAATTGGCATTCGTTAACTATATTTTGTTAGTGTGGAGAGGAATTAACAGAACATGTGTATGTGTGTGTGTGTATATATATTATATATATATATTATATATATATAATATATATATATATATATATATATATATATAATGTACCTAACACAATTACTGTCATGTAGAAACTGGATTAGTACTCTATTTGTAGAGAGAAAGCCCATGAATTTTTTCTTTTTTTAAAAAAAATTCATAGTAAAAAGTGTGCATGGCTTACAAAAATCAGAGTAATAAAAGCTTAGGAAAAACTGTAGCCTGGGCCCATGTCCAGAGTCATCTACTTCAAACTCTTCTAGTTATATCTTCTGGTTTAAAACTTCAGATTTTGAAATAATATATATTTATTCTATTTTTTAAAAGTTTAAAACCTTCTGATTGATCTCAGTCATGGACGATGAGGTTTTAGGTGTTACATTCTATGCCTACCACATATATCTTTGATAAAAAATATTTTTTCTATTAACCTATCAATAATTCTTTTTGAAAAAGGGGTTTAGTATACCATCCAGTATCATCCAATGCATAGTAAATATATGGGCTCCATTGTTGTTGAGACATCCTTGTGAGAACTTCCATCCTCCTGCTCTAACATGGACGGTTCTGTGTTAAATCTGTGGTCCAGTGGTCATCTCAGAACTTGCCTTCACCAATTTTCTCGGAACTCATTTTTGTTGCACCTAATTTGGCTTACCTTCATTCTAGACTTCATGATTTCCTCTTTTTCTGGAGTTTGCATCTTCATTTGAGTATATCCTCCAGGATCTTCCCAAGAAAATGTGCAGAGGAGGTTCATCTAGTGAGGTACTGCATGCCAAAATATAATTATTTGCAACTAATATTTTATTTCGGTTGGATATAGAATTCTAGATCAGAAATTATTTTAATCTCAGAATGTTAAGTTCTGTGGATATTGCCACATTGGATTGTAGTAATTATTATTATAATTCCTATCTGAGTCCTGTTCCTTCGAAGATATTTTTTTCTTCTCTCTGAAAGCTTTTAACCTCTTATCTTTAACCTTGGCATTCTGAAATTTTGCTATGGTGTTTTTTGCTGTATATATATGTATATATATATATATATATATATATATATATATATATATATATATATATATATATACATATGTATATTTTTCTCCATTTATTGAATAGGTCACTTTATTAGTTTCCTGTGACTGCAGCAGTTACCACTAACTGGGTGGCTTAAAAAAAGAAATTTATTCTCTCAAGCTCTGGTAGCCAATGGTCTGAAATCAGTGTCACTGAGCTGAAACCAAGGTTCTGACAGGGTTCCATCCTGGCCTGGCTGGTGGCCTGGCTGCCACCATTCCTTGGCTTGTGGTTGCATCACTCTGGTCTTTGCCTCTGTGGTCAAAGTGCCTTCTCTTCTGTATGGGTCAAATCTCCTTCTGCTTTCCTCTTATGAATGCACAAGTGATTGCATTTAGGGTCCACCTGGATAATCCAGGATACTCTTCCCAGCTCAAGGTCCTTAACTCAATCACATTTTCAAATACTTGAAATAAAAACCCAACATACAACATTATAGGTTCCAGGTATTAGGACATAGATATTGTTTGTGGGGGTGGGCAGCTATAATTCATCCCACCACAGTCACTCAATAGGAACTGAAGTCCTTTGGTTCTGAGACATTTTCTTTTATTATTTCTTTAATAATTCTTCCCTTCTATTTACTCTGTGTTTTCTCTAACTCCTGCTATTAAGATATTTGATTTCTCAGACAAATCTTCTTAATTTCTTATCTTCTCCTATTTCCCATGTCCCATAATTTTTGTTACATTTTTCTGGGAGATTTTCTCAAATTTAACTTCCAACCTTCTTATTGTGTTTTTAACTTTTTGGATTATAGTTTTAATTTTTAAGAGCTCTGTTCTCTGATTATTCATGTTTAACAGCATTCTGTTCTTGTTTCATTGAAATAATATCTTATCTCTTTGAGAATATATTTTTAAAGTTTCTTCTACAATGAAGAAACTTTAAAAATCTATTTAATTAATATTCTTTTCCTTGTTATTAAGTTTTGATTTGTCTTCCTGCCCTCCAAATGTCTAGTGCTTCTTGGTTTTCTGCTTAGATTTAAGAGTCAAGTACTAAACAGCCACCTGAAATTCTGAGTGTATGGCTTAGTAATTGGTAAGCTTCACTTGGAGTAATTGGTGTTTGGATGGATATGACTGTGTCCTTGGACCTATTTTTTTTCCCCCCTCAGGCACATCCATTCTCAAGAGATTGGTTCTCCCATCTCTTCCTGTCATGTTTTGTGAGCCAAGGAAAGAAGAATCTTGGGAGGACCTCCTCTTCATTATGCTGATGTCATTCTTTCCCTCTGTCTATAGCCTCATACTTTACCTTTTCCCTCTTTACTCCCACCTGGATGGAAGAGTGTAGATGCCTTAGTGCTCAGGGTGGAGTGGATGGGGGGCTAGCTCTCTGTATGGCTATCAAATCAGTTTTGTTCTCAGCCTCTCTTCTTACTCCTGTTTCTTGAAGTAAATGGAATTTCTGAGATTTTCTGTGGTCTATATCCTTAATAAGCCATTGACTTGAGTACAGTGATTGTGAAGCTTTTTGTTTGGATAAACAACAGACACTGAGTACATGCAATGTGCCCAGTTACCATGCTGGGCATTGTCTGGGAAGTGTGAATGGTTTGAGATAGAAGGAACAGTTAGGGAATTATTAAAAATTGAGTTGAAACGCATTGGGCAGACTAATCAGAAAAGTCCCTGTGTGCTGTACCTTGAGGACTGAATCCATCTTATGGCCAATGAGGCACCCATGACAGGTTTGAAACGGAGACATACGATGTCTGGCAGAAAGTCCAAAGAGGGCATATTCACCCTCACATTTTTCTCTCTCTTCTTTTATTCTCACTGCTTTTTCTCTTTGCATCCTTTTTCTTCTCTCACAATCATCCTAATAAACACTTTCATTTATAAATTTCCCAAATGGATTTTCTTTCTTTGAGTTTGTAGTATTTTATCATCAAGTAATCCTTTAACTCAGCTACACTTGGCTTACGCCATTTCTTTCTTTCCTTTTTTTTTAGTAACAAGCACAAACAGTTTGATTTGTTCAAAGCAGATTTTTTTATTATTAAAATGAACAGTTCACACCAATCAAAAGAAGTCAGTGCTTAGAATAGCTGAAAATGGATAGACATAGAGCTTTGGAACATATTTTGATAACTGAACAGGAGGACAGCTTCAAGATTTGTGACTAAAGGTTGTCCAAGTTTCCCATATTTTAAAGATTTGCAGGCAAGCTCAAAACCTGTTTAAAATAAGGAACTCCTGTCTCAAATGCCGATCACACTTGTCCTATGTATAGATCATGCTTATTTTATAAATGTCATCCAAGGGAAGGTCAGAGCTACCCACCTGGTCCTTATCTTTACCAGCTGTGAAAGAGAAAGTTGTGAAAAGACAGCTTCCAAAAAATCACATCTCTGGCCATGTATGAAAAAAAAAAAAAAAAAGGGAAAAGAAACCCAACGTATTGAATACCTATTATGTGCAGGGCTCTGTGCCGGGCACTTTGACCTGCACTCACCTTCCTTCATGCAATAATGATGAGAGGCAGATGGTTTTATTACCACCTTCAAATAGCAAAACCAAGGCTCAGAGGCGGATGGGTCCAGACCACCAAGGTGGAAGCGGGGAGTGCAATCTGTACCCAGGACAGTCTTGGGTCCCACAGCTGCATTTTCAGGTTCCAAGAGAGTGAGGATAAATCATATGGTTTCTTTTCGTCATACACCGCCAACAGAAAGAGCTCCAAAATGCAACTATCTTCGTTGGGAAAGCAGGTCTCTGCGTGCTTCCTTGTCAGCAGTGACAGTCTGTCTTCCCCTGCGTGGTGCAGAGGGTCAATTTAAATCCTCCGAAGTGCCAAGAGCCCCATCTGCTCCTCCATCTGAAATGGGAATATTTTGCTCTTTTTTTTTTTTTTTTTTAAGTCTTGATTTGGTCTTTCAGTGTTTGTGTTGCAGCTTTCAGCCCTGATGCCAATAATGAGGAAAATGTATTAAGTGATAAGGGGGAAATCAATGAAATGAACATGAACGAGAGAGGAAAATGGGAAATGGGAAACTGAATTTGTGCTGTAATATCCAGTCCAGGTATGATGAGGAATGAAAGCGCATTCCTGAGAGATTCCAACAGAACTGACGAAGCCCTCCACGTCTGGAGTCGAGGGTTCAAGACGGCCCCAGAAGACGTGACAGAAACACCTTGAAGAGCCTCCCTGAAGGTGCAGCCTGTTCTAGGGTCCAGCTGCTGTGTATTAGGAATGCTTATATTTTATGTATGCTCGCCTGAGAAGGGAGTGCTCTGGTAATCACAGTGTTGTTGGTTTCACATCCGTGTGCAGAGCCGCAAGTCTCCATGATAAGAGTGTGAGGACAGTGTTTCAGGGAATCATAGAATTACAGAGCTTGAGGCTACCATGGAGGGAGTGGGGTTTGGGGGTGATAAACAAGCACTGGGCCAGGAATCACAGGGATGGGGCTTTAGAACCATCCCGGTAGGGTTACTGGTCAACCTCCCAAATCTCCCTGAACCTGTTTCTTCAGCCAGAAAATGGACCTAGGGATGGCACCACAGAAATGTAAAAAGCAAATGCAATGGTCATGTTTAACATGTTCTGCTAAGTAACAAGGTATTATTAATGATCCCCTAATCTGATCTCTCATTTTATATTTGGGCAAAGGGAAGACTAAGGAAGTGAAATTATTTCCAGTTTTACTTAAAAACAGGAATTGTTTGGTCTTTTGCATTGATTAAAACTTTCTCAGATAAGTTGTCCCCCTTGATTCTCATAATGGCCAGGAGAACTTCTGCAGGCTGGGTCATCCTCACCCACAGATGGGGATGCACATGTAGTGATCTGCAGCTTGTAGTTCTCGCAGAAATGTGGCCATTGTCCGTGGACCATGGCTTCCACGGGGCTGGACAGAACATCAAGGCAGCTTACCCTGTGCTTGGCAAACTGCCACATGAGGGTCTTTGGGCTGCCAAGGAGTTTTTTCAAGGCTGCTCTGGGTGAAAAAGTAAAGACTCCACCTTTTCCAATTTTAAAACTAGGCTTCTCTGCTGATAATTTGATGCATGCAAAGAGGGTTAAACAGATTTCTATGACACTTTGAAGACTCTTGAATTATGCTCTGACTCCCTGATTTGATCCGTGGAGAACTACGACTAAGAGAGGTGAAGACACCTGCCGGAGGACACCCAGCTCACTTATCCTCGACAGCCCGCTTCCGCTAATTCCTAGACCAGCACTCCCTCCATGAAATAAACTCCTCTGTTTCGGGTATTAGTGACATTCATTTGATGGATTTCCTATGGGTGTCAAACTATCCATGTAGATGAGAAGATAGTTTTGGAACCCCAAAATAATCATTTTGAAAGTATTTACATGACTACTTGAGAGCAGGTCATTTAAAAACGTGTCTACTTTAAAATATATATATAAGGTAGGAATCTGATATGACATCGACACTTCAAGGCCTGCCTTAATTAAAAGTTAAGGCAAATTAAAATCATCAATAATAGAATTATTCCCTAAGATTACAGGTAAGTGTGAAATGGGCATTGATCCTAAATGTTTCCTGTTATAATTTCCAGGGTTTTAAAGAAATCTGGGTACTGCGTCTTTGAACATGAGGACCGTGTAAACTTGATGAACTGGCAACAGCAAGCACTTATTTTCCCAGTGCAGGGAAAACAGGAGAAAGAGGACATGTCTCACCACGCCCTATGCGGAGGAGGGTGGCAGGTGGACCTTGGGTGCTTCCTTGCTTGGGGAAAGTCCATCAGCAGAAACCAGTTCCTGGTGGATCAGGGTCTGCTCTGAGGATGCTGGGCTTGGCCTCCTAGGAGAGAAGGAGAGGACTCTCTGCCCCCAGGGAGGTGTACCCGATCCCTCAAACCACTCAGAATTCCTGGGGTCAAGAGCCAGCTCTTATCAGCCTTTCCTGGCCAGGTGGCTTTGTGCCAGGCTGGCGGGGTCTTTGATCTCTTTGTTTTTCAACACAGAAAACCTTTCTTTCCCCTTTGTTTTTCTCTTCCGGTCCCTGGTCTCTTGTTTGATGTCGCTTGTTCAACGCAGAAGTACTGATTCCTGCAAAAGGAGCCCACTTATCCTTCCAGATGCTGGAGATCTGAAAGCCATCTTCGCCCCACAGAGACTCCTCTGGCAGAAATCGCCAACTTTGTCCTTAACAACAGGTGTCACTGTTGCAGCAAAAACCCTGCCAGGGCCAGGTTAGCCCAAAGACATTTATACCCAAGGGAGAAAAGGCCCTACAGGAGACGCAAACTTGGCCAAAGGAACTCCGAAATGAATGTGAAACCTCCTAAAGGCTGTAAATCATCCTCATGTCATGAAAGGCTGAGCGCCCATCCTTTTGGAAGCGAGACAGTGGGACTGGGCCGGATCGGTAAGCACGGACGATCTCACAAAAATGGGCAGAGCCGGCACATCCTGGAGGCCAGTGCTGCCTCCTGGCCCAGCAGGGATGGAGAGGAGCAGGGACAGACCCCGTGTCTCCTGGACCACAGTCCGGGGGGAGTCTTCTGTGCTGGGTCTGGTGCTCATGTCCTCAGTTTCTCGGTGACGACCTCAGCAAGAAGCCGTGCACTGGAACCCACGCAATTCACTGGGTTTGCCCAGGGACACCCAGAGAGAAGCGAAGCTGTGCAGACCCACTCTTGTCTCGCAGCTCAGGCTGGTAGAGACAGAACAATGAACTTATTTACAAAACAGAAGCAGATTCACACACATAGGAAACAAACTTGTGGTTACCAAAGGGGAAAGGGTGGGGAGGGATAAATTAGGAGTTTGGGATTAACAGACACACACTATTATACATAAAATAGATAATCAGCAAGGACCTACTGTATAGCACAGGGAACTATATTCAATATCTGGTAATAACCTATAAGGGAAAAGAATCTGAAAAGGAATATATATATATAAAACTACGGCACTTTGCGGAACACCTGAAACTAACACACTGTGGTAAATCCGCTCTACTTCAAGACCAGCACAGAGCGCCACCATCGTCCAGACTTCTCCCGGGTCTCTGTACCCAGAAACACGGGGCCTTCCAGTGAATCGTGCAGACGTCCTTTTAGGCTGGTGGATTCCATGTGACTGTCTAAGACCGCTCACTCGCAGGGATGCTAATGGTTACAAGACTCAAAACTCTTTACTCTCAAGTGGGCTTTGTTTTTTGCAGACCTGGTTGTTCGTTTAAAGTCGAAACATCCTGAAATGTTAATAAGAAGTCAGAATTTACCTACCTTTAGGCATACCTGAAAACTGCCCATTTCAGTAGACAGGACTTTGGAAGGCTGACAAGCAGCTTAGCATGCCACCATTGGATTTAAGTACAGCGTACACCCATAAATAGAGGAAATAAAAGAAAGGAAGAAACACTGGGAGAGAAGGAGTCTGGGAACATGTGCTCAGAGAGCTGGATCCATCATATTCCTAAACAGGACCTGTGTCCCGGGAAGCCAGTGCTGGGTGGGGGCAGGCAGGGATCACAACTGCTATTTACTGAGTGGTCCATTCATAACACACAAGTCACGCTTCCTAAGGATGCACCCCTCCCCCAACATCTGCACCAGTAATGACGTAAGGATCGTTTCTAGTTTTGCTTCAGGGAGGGAAAGAAATGAGAGTATCTGTCAACTCAAAAGTATTAGGTGCTGAGGATGCCCGGGAGGGAACAGATAAAATTGTCCTCGGAGACGGAGGCAACACTGTGTGAATAACTCAGATTCCATTCACAGACTGGCTTTTTTTTTGTTTTTAAGCACATCCAATAATTTTGTTTCATTTTGAAAATTGTCTTTAGATTCTGCTTTTTTAAATGAATCCATTTCTATCAGCGCTGTATATGCTGTAATTTAAGTCATCCTTGACACTTCCTACCCATCTTCTCTCTAGTGGGTTCTTCTATCTACATCTATGATCCTCAGTACCAAGTTACACCATCATTTCTATTTCTCTCTCTTTTTAAAAATAAACTTCATATTTTAGAGCAGTTAGTTTTACAGAAAATTGGGCGGATAGTAGAGCGATTTCCTATCGTCCCCTCTTTCCTCTGTCACAGTTTCCCTTATTATTAGCATCTTTCATTAGTGTGGTACTTTTGTTACAATTGAACCAATATTGCAACAATATGAAAGAAGGCCAGAGTTTACACTGGAGTTCTCTCTTTGTGTTGGGCGTTCTCCTAGGGGTTTTGATAACTGCATGATGTTATGTGTCTACCAGCACAGTATCGCACAGAATAATTTCCCTGCCCTTAAAATGCTATGTGCTCTGCCTATTCATCCCTCCCCTGAGACTAGGTTTCTGTAGTTGATCAGTAACTAGCTAACTATGTAACCATAATTAGGCGTCTGATACTTCCAAGACTCAACTTCCAAATAGATGAAATAGGATTTATAATGCTATCTACTTTATGGGGTGTTTGTAAAGATTAAGAGAGAAAATGAACATAAAAGTACCACGCATAAATCCTTACACAGAAAATGTTTAATTTAGTAACAGATAAAGTGGGTTAATACTTGACTCTCCTTCCACAAGCACAGAGCTTTATGGCTAGGAGGATTTCGGCGGTGATAAGGGTGTTTTACCTCAATGCTGCGAGCACTGGTAAGGGTTGTCTGAGGGCTGCTTTGTGCAGGATCCTGAAGCCGGTCCCACTTAAGCAGGACAGAGTTTTGACCTTTATCATCACAGACAGTCAGGGGCATAGGAAGGAGAAGTAGTGTCACACTGCTGCATATTTGCCGTTCCGGGTCCTTCGCAACTGCATCTCAGACAAGCCCAAGGCGGTCAGGGAGCCCTCCTCCTGGGCAGTGCAGCTCATCTGGTGGCCATTAGGTCCAGCCCTGTCTTCCAGCCTGCACTGAGGCCACTTCCCATTAAAGGACGCTGCTCCTATGGCTCTGATGCAATACAACGCTAACCACCTAGACTTTAAGTAGAGGGAGACCTCTTCAAGAAGGGGGTGTCAGTGGTAAACCTTATACCCATTAACTCGGCCTTTGGTTGGGATCCGGGATTTCATTCCTTAGCTCCAGAGCAGAATTCCTCATCTCTTCTCCCAGGACAGAGTAAGACACTGAATTTTGCTACGTGTTTGTCAGAAAGATGCAACAGCCCTGTGGTTGGACAGAATCCCTGTGGAGACGCCGTGCCGCCCTGGAGGGGACACCGTGTGGGCCCGACTGTCCTCCCACACGACCCACATGGCAGGCCCATGGGTGGACGCAGACCAGTGAGCAAGCAGCCCTACTTTAAAGGAAATGTCACAGGTGAGAGGCATGGCAAACAGGACAGGAAGAGCTGGAGGTGACCCTGTGCATTTGGGGGGCAGCGGTCACTCTGAATGCGTCCTGGTCTTCTCTCCTTCTCCCCTCTGCTGTCCCCTTCCCCAGAAGTCGGGTTAGAGAGGAGGGGTCGGTGTCACCGTATGGATGGGGGTCCCTCAGTTCTCCTCTTCTATTTCAGACAAGCCATGGTCTCACCGGCCTGCCCGATGATTTGGTTGGAGTGCCCAAGGTTAGACTTGCTCTTTAAGAAGGGCAACCTGCCCAGGAGAAGCTCTTCATCCGGTCAAAGGGAGGGGAAATGTCTCTCCAGTCCCCACCACTTTGTCTTCTGGAAAATGAGTAAATATTACCAAAGCCACGAGTCATACATTTTGAGTAGATAATCACTAACAGAAAATAAAAATAGACAATTATTTCAAGTAAAAGGACCACCACAGAGCTGCTGGCTGCAAGCTTTGCCTTGCCTATGCCTTGTTCAGTATGGAGGAACTTAGGTGCCAAGAAACATGGATATCTTTTCTTTTCTTTATTGTTAAAATTTTATTTATTTCAGATTCTTTTCCCTTATAGGTTATTACATAATATTGAGCATAGTTCCCTGTGCTATACAGTAGGTCCTTGTTGACTATCTATTTTATACATAGTAGTGTGTATATGTTAATCCCAGTCTCCTAATTTATCCCTCACCCCACCCCCCCTTTGCCCTTTGGTAACCATAATTTTGTTTTCTGTGTCTGTGAGTCTCTTTCTGTTTTGGAAATAAGTTCATTTGTGTCTTTTTTTTTCTTTTAGAGTCCACATATAAGTGATATCGTAAGATATTTGTCTTTGTCTGGCATACTTCACTTAGTATGATAATCTCTAGGTCCGTCCACGTTGCTGCAAATGGTGTATTGTCATTCTTTTTTATGGCTGAGTAATATTCCACCATATATATGTGCCACATCTTCTTTATCCATCCATCTGTCGATGGATATTTACGTTGCTTCCATGTCTTGGCTATTGTAAATAGTGCGGCAATGGGGTGCATGTATCTCTTTGAATTATAGTTTTCTCTGAACCTAGGTACCTTTTCCTAGGAATTGTATGAGGCAGGGGTTCTGGGACACAGTCTCTTCCCTTGGCTCTGCTGTTCTCTTCTTCTTATCAGAGTGGTAGCCAGGAAACTCACAGTTCTCAAGCTATATTCTTCGGGTTTTCCTTTTGAAGTAGATGCTGGGCATTCAGAAGAGAATGAGGCAGAAAATGGAGAGAAACTTGGAAAGAAAAAATTTAAAGAAGTAGTATGAGAAAAGTCTAGCATAAAGTCCAAACAGCCTAAAGTCTTGTCCTGGATTTTGTATGTATGCTGAATATAGCTTGAAAGGAGTAGGCTGAATTAAGACAAAAACGAGCTACTGAGACTGACAGTGATAAAATAGAATAAAAATATACAGCGTTGTAGAGGGTGAAGGGGTATGGCATACTCACACACAGATTGTGTGAAAATACTTTGCTGTAACCTCTTTACAGACTGCATTGAAAGCTTTAAAACTGTTTGTGACTTTGACCTGCTTCTAGGGATTTGTATTAAGAAAATTATTAGTCAAGTGCCAAAATATGTATACACAAAGATGTTCATCAAAGTGTTTTTTAAAATAAAAACAACAACAAAAATTAATCAACTGTGATCTTATTTAAGGCTGTGTAGCAAATAATAGTATTGCGCCCATTTGGTGGAATGGCAAAGCCACTGAAGTCATAATGAACACTATATAAACATTGTAATGAACACATGATAATGAAATTGTTACTACCTATAATGAGCATGATAATGAGCATGATAATGAGCATAATGAGCATGATAATGAAATTGTTACTACCAAAACCTGATAATACATTACAGCTAGCATATACAGTGTGATTTCACTGTGTAATATAAACATGTATATTATAAATCTATAGGAAGCAAAAATGACAAGCTCCAAAAATGTTATGAAGGGATTAAAAAAGATATCTCCCCCCTGCAATTGGGTTAACATAAGTCAAATCAAGTTGATATTAATCTCCCTTAGTTCTGAAGAGATTACACATGATTTCTTCTTTCTTTTCCTTTTTTCTTCTCCGTATTTTCTATTTTTCCAAATAAACATGCATTATTTGTATACTCAAAATAAAAAATACAAATAAATAAAATGTCAATCTGAATTTAAACATCTTTTCCATAAAAGAAGAAATCAACAGTTATTTGACCTTTGTTTTAAAAGTGATTTCTTTATAAATTTAAGGTTTTTCAGTTTAGGACACTTTGAGTCTTTCTCCCAGTTCCTTTAAAGCTACAGTTTGGAAATGCCAGCTGCCATCTGTTCAAGTATTGACCTCGATCATCAGGGAAGTGAAATTGTGCTTAGAAAAGAAACACAGAGGAGAATCCTGAGACTTCAACTACAGTCGAACACAAAGCAGATTGCTCTTCCTGACAGAAAATTCAGGGAGCTTGAGTTGTCTGTTGGTTCCTGTTGCCCTCCAGTTTGATTTTACTTTGTAGCTCTTTCCACAAAGATGTAGTTGATAGGATAGATAGGGTACACATTCATTGATCTTCAACTATATCCTCTTGCTGTTAAGAAAACTGTTCCGTCTCTATGAAGAAACATGTGAAGATACAGTTTCTGTTTTTTTGGAATCTGATACAATATATTTAATAGCTGGTTCAGCCCTGAGTATAAACTAATCAAAATGAATGCTGGTTGTTTTAAAAACAAAGGTACTTGGGACCATATTTGCATGCTGGAAGAATATCGGGGAGCTTGGGTGTATTCACATAACTTCCAATTAAACCATTCTGTTTGGAAGAGTATTTTTTCCTTTGTTGCAGCAGCAAGATCTACAGTAGTGCAGGTCACCTGCTAAGGCAAGCCTTCACTTGGAATTTTTATTGATTTCTACTCCTCTTTCGAGTGGACCTTCTTTAGCTTGCTGCTGGTGGTTAGGTCCAGTTAAGAGCATCTTTGGATTCTGACAGAAGAGCATTTGAACCTCCTTGCATCGCTCATCAACTACATGTCCCTGGGCAAATTATTCCAACTTTTGAGACTTAGTTTCCTAAGCCACAAAATGGGGGTAATGTTATTTACCTTGCCCAA
This sequence comes from Delphinus delphis, assembly GCF_949987515.2. Taxonomy (NCBI): domain Eukaryota; kingdom Metazoa; phylum Chordata; class Mammalia; order Artiodactyla; family Delphinidae; genus Delphinus; species Delphinus delphis. The sequence continues at coordinate 85,296,066 of NC_082694.2, read as the reverse complement.
TCGTAGTGTAATTGAGATCACATAAGTCATCAAGATGTCTGCGTGGCCAGAAAAAACATATCTCATCAATAGTAGTTGTTCTTGCAAATATCATTAATAAAACAAAATAAAGTTGGCTTCCAGATAAAAACCTGCTTCACATGAAGGCAGTTTTTGAATATAGAATCATCTAAAAAACAAGCTAATTCTGTAGCCAGTGCAAATATTAATTATCAGTCTAGCGAGAAGCAGGTCACAATGCTGAATGTCAATGTGATAAAATGTTTCCCAGTTACAAGACAGTAGCACCTTGCTAATTTGTCATTAAGGGGCCCCTGGAGCTGAGAGAGATGACAAAAATCTGTGTGAAGAAGGAATTCTCACTGATTAAATCAAGCTTCTGCAGTTTTGAAAAATGTGCTACCTTTGTTAGCTCTGCTTGCTTTAGAGTTTTAATGATACCCATATAATGGACAGGGTCTCCTACAGCTGAAAATTTACCACTTCAAGTTTGGCAAAATTTTTCAACTAAATGACAAAATCTTCTCATTGTGGATGGGAGGCTAGAGACTTGGCTAAAGAAATTTAAATTTTTTTCTGAATTTTAATTCAACTACCTAGATATTTTGCAACTGGCTCTGTCTTCAAAATCAACCCATTATATTTGCATTATCATCAGGAAAATGTCAAGACTATTTAGTATTTCCACACAAATATGGGAAAGTTTAACAGAATAAACCTGGTGAGAAGTAGGGATTATGTGTTGGAAAAGCCAATGTTTTCAAATTCAAATACATCTGTATTGGATTTCTAGTTTCAGACTGAGTATGTGACCTTGGGCCTTATAGGTAAAATGGGGACTGTTTTTCCTGTCTGACAGCGTCGATAGAGACAAAGTATGTGATGAGCTTGAATAGAGCAGGCACACAGTACGCTGTAATGGCAGCTTCTCTTATCATATACATTATTTGTTAATTAAATATCATTGGAAAGAAAAAAATGCTCAGTTACCGATTCTAATTTCAATTCCAACCTTTTCACCTATAACAAATATTTTGAGAGAATTAGAGCTATCAAATGTTTCTTCTAAGGACCTGCTAAAGACACCGAGGTAATCATTTTTAAAATGGTGATTGAGTGAGAATTCAGTTCACCAGTGATTTGCGCAGTAGCCCTTCCATGTGGCCTGGCGTGCAAGTCTCATCATAAATGTTCCCTCCCCCAGCAGAGTTTTTTTCTTCTTAACATTTTTATTGGAGTATAATTGCTTTACAATGGTATGTTAGTTTCTGCTTTATAACAAAGTGGATCAGCTATACACATACATATATCCCCATATCTCCTCCCTCTTACGTCTCCCTCCCACCCTCCCTACCCCACCCCTCTAGGTGGTCACAAAGCACAGAGCTGATCTCCCTGTGCTATGCGACTGCTTCCCACTAGCTATCTATTTTACATTTGGTAGTGTATATATGTCCATGCCACTCTCTCACTTTGTCCCAGCTTACCCTTCCCCCTCCAGAGTTTTTGAATTGAAGTTTCTTCACTGTCTGGCCACTCCATGAATACATAGCAATCCAGAATGAATGTCCTGCAGGGCTGCCCAGGATCTCAGACCTTCGCTTCTGTTTTAACAGGGAATTTGGTTCCTAAAAACAAAGCCCACACTTTAGGTAGGATATTGGCCAGGTCAGTGGAAGCAATGCCATTGAATCAGCCTGATCTGAGGTGCTGGGATCTGGGATCCGTCTCAGTTCTACCTGCAGTGTGCTGTGGACCCTGAGCACTACGCACCATCTCTCTGATGCATTTCCTCACCTGCAGTCCTGTTTGAGGTCCCCAACCTGCTCCCCGATCCTAAAGTTTAGGACCTTGCATCTTCCCAAGTCTAGGTTTTCATCAGAAAGTCACTTGTTCTATAAAGAAATAACTAGTTATAGCCACTACTGTACAAAAGCTTTTAGTGATTAGGAACAAGCATATTCTAACTGGGCTCATTTACGTGCTATAGGAGTTTCTACTGGGAGAATGAAACCCAGCTGAGAGTTTTCCCAGTGGGATAGTCTTGTGCTATATACATTTACAAATAATTTACATTTCTCCCATTTTTAGCAAATACTAAAATTCCTTAGCTGAGACACTTATGTTTCCTAACATTATTTCATATTATTTTGCCATAATTTATATTAAGAACCTCCATTTATCTTCTAAAGGTTAATGCATAATTGTATGTGATACTTAATATGTCTTTACCTGTAAACTTGTAGTTATAGGGATCCACTGCTCTTTTTCATGAGAAAGCTTCTTTTTAGCAATCAACCTTTTAGTTCTACTGAAATTGTGTTTATAACCCTGAGGTATAAAACATATAATAATGTCCAACACTTTTATGGTGCCCATTTTATGTCTGGCCTCACCCTAAGGTATTCAACACATTTAATCCTCATGAAAAATCTATAAGCTTGGGAAGGTAGTATTATTACCTCCATTTTATAGGTGGAAAAACCGAGGCACTGAGAGAGAACTATCTTGTCCACAGTCACAAAACTTGTCAGTGGTGGAAACTGCAATTTAACCCAAGCAGGGTGAGTCCAGTAGGTATAGAACCCCTGCACTGCATGGCTTTTCACAAAAAATGGAGCTCATTTGGTTAAAACACAGAGGCTTGGGAGCCAAGAGCCCCCAGTGCTTCATCTTCACTTCTTCCCCTGGGGCAGCCCTAACAGTGGTTCTCAGTGCTGGCCCTCGGACCTTTCCATTGCCACATTACTCTCTGGTGTTCTCTACAGTCTCATTGCTTTAAATAGCTTCTATGCTCCCAATGAATGTCTGATCCCTCCCCTGAACTCCAGCCTTCTACAACCACCTACTTACTTGACATCTCTTGTTGGATATTTCATTGGATTGTCACTCAACATATCCCAGACCAAACTCCTCATTCCTCCATCCCTACACACACACAGAACTCCCTCCCTATCTCAGTATACGACAATCTGTCCTTACAGTCGCCCAGTCCAAGCACCGGGAAGTTTGTCACCTTGGACTTATTTTCTCACGGTTCATGTGGAAAATCCTACTGGAGCCAACTTCAAAATAAATCCAGAATCTGAAGACCTCACCATTTCCTTTTCCATTCCCAATCCATCATCTCTCCAACGGATTATTACAACTGCTCCAAACTGGTCCAAACTGGTCCAAACTTCTCCACTTGCCTCTGTAACATGGGCTATTTTTGACATAGGGACCGGGGTGATCTCTTTACGTGGAAATTCCATCATCTCAGTTTCTTGCTCACAACCTGATGGTCCCCGTCTGTCCCTAAATAAAAGTTACACGTCCTCCCTGACCTGACTTTCTGCTGTTCTGCTGGCCACCTCTTCCACACCTGTCCATCCACATCACTGGCGTCCTCCCTATTCCTTGGACATGCTGAGCAGGTGTCCACTCCAGGGGCTCTTCTTGTGGTTCTTTCTTTTGGATACTCTGCCATCAGATACTCTCAGGGCTCCTTTCCTTCTGTCCCTCAGATCTTTGCTAAAATACCACTATATTACAGAGACCCATTCTTGGGCACTCAAAAAAGAGCTACCCCCTCCCACCTCTCCTGGAAATTTCTTTTCTCTCACCTTGCTTTATTGTTCTTCATAACATTTAACACCATCTAACATCCTCCATAATTTTGATCATTACTTCTACCCCCTCCCACTCCAACCCCTACCAGAATGCTATCTCACGAGGATAGGGATTTTATTTTTGTTGTTGGTGCAGAATTGATAGGGGGCATAGTAGTCAGGTAATACATATCTGTAGAATACAATAATGAATGACTTTCCTAGAAATTTCCAGGTTTCATGGAGCACAACCACCTGGGCTCAATATCAGGGATGCAAATACAGTGGTGGTCTGAGCTGAGGTGTAAGGGAAGGAAGCTGGGACCAGGTCAGACCTGGCTGCTGAGATGACTTGAAACCCTGAGAGCCAGAGTCTAACGCTGTCCCAATTTGGTAAGAAGGGTTAGTGGTACAGCAAACTTTTGCTTAATCCATGCCAGTGTCAGCATCCAGGGCAACCTACTCTGAAAGGTGGGATGCAGGAGGTGACATGTGCAGTGAAGGTCTCAGAAAGTTCAGTCTATTTGTAGCAGAAGGAAGTGTGAGACTGAGGTCTAGAAAGTGACAAGAGCTGGACGGGGAGTCAGGACTGAGCATCAAGGCAGGAATACCAGCAAGGCAGCAGGGATGGTGAGAGGCCCAGCACTGTTGGGGCCACATGAAAAGTGTGGGGAATGATGGGAGAGGACAAGCAGGACTCTATCTATATGGACTAGACTCTGGGTCTGGCAAACGCTTCTACCAAATGCAAACTTCTGCATTCCTGAGAGCCGGGTCCTATAGCTTCTCCCCTACGGGTCTGGGATTCTGCAGGTGCTGAAAGGCAGCACCTGTAGCCAGAGGAGCCAGGGAAGGCAGGGCTGACACCTATCTCTACAGCCTAACAGATTATCTTTCCGGAGGTTTCTCCAGCTTATGTTTATGGTATTTACCTTCTGTTCTCTTTGGATTGTTTGTTTGTTTAAAGGAAGATTAAATAACCTCACACAACATCATGACACTTGAAAATAACATGAATCTGAGATTGTTTGCTTCATTATCTCCTTGTAAAAACAAACACCGCTGTCTCCTGCCCACCTCTCTCAGGCGGGCCTGCTGTCAGAATTCTCCTGTTAGAGCAACGTTACCACTGCGTACACATCATTCTTTCTCATAAGCAAATTGTTTTCATAAACCTCAGTGGCTTCTACAGCCCTTCTCCTCCAAGAAGCCTTCTTTGTGAATTTCCAATAACATTCGCTCTCCCCTACGACCAGCTGGCAGCTCTGTTTATTGAAAATGTGAAATATTGTTCCTTCCTTGTGTTGCCCCAAATTACTCCATGTTTATGTCTCTGGCCCAGATTTCTACTCTGAGCCCAGACCAATAGCTTAGTTGACATCGACACTTGGAAATCTCAAAAGAAAATGTCTCAAACTTCAATATTGAACATTTATCTCTTCAATCCTGGTGTATTTCAGTGCATGACACCGATATCCGTCCTGGGACATCTCATGTGGGTTAGCAACTGTTTCACCTTGAAAACTGCATAAAAGCCAAGTATGGCTTTATTCCCATTTAACATGTGCAAGCACATGGCATAGACTCAACCTGACAAGTTCAATAACAGAACACAAAATGCCATATTAACCTACCCCTGGGATAAGGATGGTGGAAGACCCCTCCCCTCTGCTGGGACACCTTCCTGCCTTGTACATGTCAAATACTTGCCTAGTCCGGCTACTGGAGAGATTTGTTTCCAGCAACACAATGAACCATGCTCCCTGAATGACCCTTCTTGATGAAAACAATCAAAATGCCATCAGTTTACAGTTTTTAGAGATATTTTTCTAAAATATATAGAAATCAGCTTTTTAATTGTATCAATAATCCCTTAAGAAATTCTTTCTGAACTTCTCAGAGGCCAAATATAGTGTGAAAGATGAAGGTCAGAGAAGTGAGCAGATCAGTACAATAAACTGTCACCAGATGCCATTTGCCAATGGGGCAATTAGAAGATTCAATATTCAAGGCCGCATTGAGCACAAGGCCACACGAAGCCAAAGCCCCACGCATGTTGGGGGACCAATAGATCTGTCCAACGAACCTGTGACTTCTAGTAGCTTCACCTTTAGCTTAAGAGTAAACTAGAATAAGCTCACTGCCCAGTTCCTTACATGGAAAATTACATTTTGTTCTAGGTTGAAGGTCAAAGAAATCTTCCCTGAGAATCAAAACCACAAGCTGAAGCTCACGTAGGTTTAGAGATCTAATTCGCCTCCTTGTGTAGGGTGAACAGTGTGGAACCAGGATTGAGAGTCTCCAGGCACCAGGTGCCCGGAGCAAATACAATTACTTTCTGAAGGAACTTCCTTTGTTGGAAATGTAGATACTCCCGACCCATCCCAGATCCACTCAGTTAAAATCTGTAAACACATGCACATATTGAAATCCCATAGATAAAATTCCAATAAACGAAAATGCACAGTAAGTCATAAAACACAAGGGATCCAGGCACCATGAATAGGAATAAGAAACAAGAATCACATCACATAGACCTTGGATATTGACATAACCAGACACTGGATGTCTTCTAACATTGCTTCTGAGCGTTTATGGGCTACCTAGTGATATTTTGATTTATTAAAATAATATCCTAACTCAGTAAGTCTAAGAGTTGGTCCTGATATTGTGCATTTCTAATAAACCCCCAAGGTTTGCCATTGCTTCTAATCTGTGGACCACACATTAAGTAGTAAACTTTTGATTTGATGTTCAATACATTGTATCTGTTTTCTATTGTTGCTATAAGAAATTACCACAATTTAGGGTTTTGAAAAAACATGTGTTTATTATCTAGTTCTGGGGGTTGGCTCAGCTGAATTCTCTGCTCCAGGTTTCAGGAATCCAAAGTTTAGGCTTTGCTGGCATAGTCTCATGAGAAGGCTTTTGGGAGAATCCACTTCCAAGCTCATCAGGGCTGTTGGCAGAATCTGGGTTTTTGCAGTTGTAAGCCTAAGGTCCATTTCCTTCCTGACTGCTGTCTGGGGGCTACCATTAACTCTGAGGCCTCTTTTCGGTCATTTTATGGGAGCACCTACATCTCAGATCCAGCAAAGGTATATTGAGTCCTTCTCACCCTGGGGACCTTTCTGCTCTCCCCTCCGCTATATTTTTTTCTTACAGGAGGAAGTTCTCCCCTTTTCAGGTTGCCTGTGATTAGAATGGATCAGCCTGGATAATCGAGGCTAATCGTCCTCCTTAAAGCCTGTAAACTCAGTTACATCTGCAAAGTCACTGTTGCCCTTTAAAGCAATATATTTGTAAATTCCAGGGATTGGGGCATGCACATCTTTGGAGGGGGGACTTTCTCTACATTATGTGTATTAAGATATTAGGGAAGCTTAATAACATCTTCAAAAACAGGAGAGTGAAAAATAATAAATAAGGTTAATTAGAGAACTAAATAAAATAATTAAAAATTAAAATACCATGACAATTAAGATAAAAATCTATTGGAGAGAGTAAATGGAAAGTTGGGCAGCTGTAGAATCATTAAATCACATGGAATATGGTCAAGGGGGATAAATGGATGTCATATAGTAAAAGGGAAGTTGAAACACATGCAGCGGAGATCAAAGTTGTGAACTTGCATCAAACTGTAGTTTCTGAAGGAGATAACAGAGAGAATGAGAAAAGAATTAATATTAAAGGATATAATGACTTAAAATTTTCCAGAATTGTAGAAAGAAATCAACCCTTACATGCAAAAATCCCAATAAATCCCAAGCAATATAAGTAAAAAGAAATCCTTACACAGACTCATCACAATGAAACTGGAACAAAACGAAAACAAAGATAGAAAGAGTATTTTTAAAACAGAAAGAAAAGATTACATTTACAAATACGACAGTTTGATGGATATCTGATTTCTCAAAAGCCACAATGGAAGTTGAAAGATAATAAGATTTTCAATACACTAAGAGGAAATAAATGACCAGGCAAAATTATATATATGTATGAATTATAAGTATTATATAATGATTTTATATATAATTATATATATATTATGAAATATGTTTAAAAATGAGGACAAAATAAGTATTTCCTATTAATAGAAACTCAATTTTCCTCCAGCCAATATTAGAGAAATTTCTAAAGGATGTATTTTGGGCAGAAGGAAAATTATCATGCATGGAAATTCCGAGAATCATGAAGTATTGAGCAAAGAGAGTAATAAATATGCAAAAGAATCTAAACAATCATCAATTTTATCCTACAGTAAAAATGAAGTCTGTGATGTAAAAGAAACAAGAGAAAACTAAAATCAGTGAAAACAATATAGCTTAGAAGTCAGAAGACAGGCAGTGGAAAATAAATATTTTAAGATCTCTGTATTGTTCATGGGGAAGGTAATGTTATTTTAGGTGCAAAGTATGTGTGTTCAATTGTCTCATGTAACCACCAAGAGAATAATAGAGTGCATAACTTCCAAACTAAAGGAGGAGAAAAACAACAAAAGGTACATAACCAATCAAAAGTAGGGTGAAGTGAATCAATATGAAGCACAAAATCAGGTGGTAGAAATAAGTACAAATGTATATGTGTATGTATATATACATGTAATAATATAATTGAAAATGAACTAAAGTATCCAATTAAAGATTACCAGACTTGTTTAAAATTGTTTCTATGTATAGACCTATGTGTTATTTATAGGAAACATATATGAAACAAAACAATACAAAAAGGCTTAAAGTAAAGGCAAATCCTAACCCAAAGAAAGCTGATGGCTACATTAATGTCAGACACATTAGTCTTTAAGGCAGAAAGGAATGCCTGAGAAAGACATGTAATCTCTTGAAAACTACCATGAAATATAAAATTATAAAATATATAAAAATAAAAATACTCTGAAATTTATATGGAATAGTAAATGGCAAAAATTAAAAAAAAGCCAGAACATTGAAGAGCAGCAGGGCAATGCTATGAGGGGTGACTTTGTTTGAGACATTGAGACTTCTCATGTTACAGTCATTAGGAGGGCAGGAGAGTGGGGCATGGCTTCAATGACAGACCAATTAACCAATGAGCAGGACAGAGATCCCATAATCACCACTTGATAATAGCACCATGATTTATGACAGCACTGGTGTTGCAGATCCATAGGAAAAGGAGAGCATAGCTCTACATCTCTAAAGGAAAACATGGGACAACATCTTTATCACACTAAGGTACAACTTTAACAAGATGTAAAAAGTGAAAAAGAACTGCAAAAATCAAATTCCTTTAAAATTAAGAATCTCTCTTCTACTAAATAAACCTCAAGGAAAAAGATTATGAATGCTGCAAACTGGAAGATGTTTTTTCAAACATGTAATTGAAATGGGATCAATATGCAGAATATATAAATAATTGATACATATCCATATGAAAAACACAAACAACCTCATAAAAAAGAGACAAAATGTAAAGAGACATTTCACAGAAAAAGAAATTCAGTTGGCCGATAACATGAGAAAAGGCCTCAATTTCATTAATCAGGAAAATGGACATTAAATACACGTCACTGGATTTGTAAGACTGGCAACAATTTTAAAGACTGCCAAAATCAAGTGTTGACAAAGATGTGGACTAACTGGAATTCCTTGTATACTGCTAGTAATACTCTAAATTGGTAAAACCATTTTGGGAAATAATGAACATTATCTACTATAGTCCAAGATGAAATTAGCCTACATGGCATTAATATACAATCCAGTAAGAAACAATAAAAATTTTATGCATACATAAAATTTGAAGCTGACAGATACTAATATGATTTGTATGGGAATATCACAGAGCTAGGTAATTATTGACCCTCAAACCCTTCCAGTCAAATTTGAAGAGAAGTTCTTTGATTTTGAAAAATAAGATGATTATTTTAACCAAACAGTAAACTCAAAAATGACCCTGTAATTCTTCTAAATAATCAAAATTATATTATGGATATTATAAGTTAAAGGATTGCTATCACCCACACATGTTAATATAAATGCACTGGATTATCATAATAGTTTATGAAACAACCTAGGACCGTTATGGATTTGGAAGACTCTTTGGCTAGGACATTCATAAGACTTAAATCCCCATTTTGAGTGTGATTCTGGAGAAGAAATGAGCATCTGAATGGAATCCTTTGGCTTTTGTAACACAACCTGATCTAATTTCCCTTCAATTATTCTGCCCACTCTCTCTGTTTCTGTTGTAGGTTCATCACCTCTAATTGAGACACTAACTTATGCAGTTGCTCAGGACTCAATCCCAAACCCTCTCCTCTTCCCAGTCTAACTTTTCCTCAGGCACTTTCATCCGTATCTCTGTCTTTATTACCACAGTCATAGACAATGTCGAATTATGTGTTTGCCCAGATTTCTGCTCCGAGCATCAGTTCTGTATACCCAAGTGACAGCTTGATATCTCCATCTGGTGTTTCAAAGGCAGCTCAAGGTCAACATTTTAAAATTTAATCCCACGATGTATTTGCTTCAAACCATGTCAGCTGCTCCACAGAAAGGCACTGGTACCTACTGTCTTATGAAAGCCAGAATCCCCTACATCACAAGGCAAATCCAGCTTGTGGCCTGTTTCATGTAGTTCATGAGCTAAGGATGAGCCAAACATTTAAAAAATGCTTGCTAAAAAGCAAGAAGCAGAATAAAATAAACCAAGAACAATATGCAACAGAGTCCACGTGTGGTGTGGCTTTCAAAGCCTAAAATGTAAAAATGTTTAGGGACTCCAGATTTAGACTTACATTTGACACTTTGCTGTTTCTTCATGTGCCATATGCAATCCAACATGAAATTTTATCAATTTGCTATATGAATATTCCAAGGATCTTTTCAGTTCTGTTTATCACCACTGCACCACTGCAGGTGGGAATCTGATGGTCTCTTGTCTCAAGTATCACAGTAGGCTCCTAATTATGATTTGTTTCCCTGAATCCATTCTGAGACAGAGGAACTTTGTCCTATGCCTGATGAAAATTATTCAATGGCTTTGCCCTTGTCCTCAAATAAAGAACAAATTCTTAGTGTGGTTTACAAGACACACTGAGGTCACTATCGTTTTCCATGCTCCAGCCACACTGACCTTACTTCAGTTACCAAAACACGCCCTTCTTTTTCCTGCCACTGGACCTTTGCACAGATGCTCTTCCTGTGTCTGGAACAGCCTTCACTCCTCCCCCCTTCTCCCGTGAAAATGCCACTGTTCCTTCAAATCTCACTTCTGTTCAACAGTCTGTATCTATCCTCTCTGATCAGGCTAATTTTTATTATATTCTCTTTTGTAGCACTTATAATAGATGTAGTTATATATTTGTCTGATTTGTGGTTTAATTATTTTTGTTTTTATTTAAAATTTACATACAATAAGGTTCACTTTTTGGTGCACAGTTCTATGAGTTTTGACAAATGCAGAGAACTATGTAACCACCAGTGCAGTAAAGTCACAGAAGGTTTCTATCACCCTAAATGAACACCCTTATGCTGCCTCTCCTACCCCACACTTCAGCCCCAGAAACCACGGACCTGTTCTCTGACCCTATAGTTTTGCATTTTCCAGAATGTCATATAAATGGAATTAGACACTATATAGCATTTTGAGTCTGGTTTCTCTCGCTTAGCATAATGCATTTGGAATTTATCCTTATCGTTGAATGTACCAGTAATTTGTTAATTTTTATTGCTGAGTAGTATTGATGTATCATATTTTATTTATCCATTCACTGTTAAAGGTCGTTTGGTTATTTCCATTTTTGGTGATTTATAATAGAGTTTCTATAAACTTAGTCATATAGATTCTTGTGTGAACTCAATTTTTCATTTCTTTTGAGTAAATGCCTATGAGTGGGATTGGTTGGTCGTAGAGTGTGTGTTTAAATTTATAAGAAACTGACAAACTGTTTTCCACATTTTTTTCTATTGTGCCTTCTTCCATTAATGCGTGAGAGTTCTTGTCATATACAGTGGTACACCTTGGTGATTTTAGTATGCATTTTTCTAATGCCACATGATGCTGAGCATCTTTTCGTGTACTCATTTGCCTTCCACACACTTTGTTTGGTAAAAACTGTCTGTGAAAATATTTTGCCCATTATTTACATTGGCATGTTTGCTTTTAAATTGTTGAGTTTTCTAAGTTCTTTATATATTGTGGGAAACGTCCTTTGTCAGATATGCAAATATTTTCTCCCAATCTATAGCTTGTCTATATTCTTTCAGCAACCTATTTTGAAGAGCAGACGTTTTAAATTTAAAGTCCAACTTAACATTTTTTCTTTCACAGATCATGCTTAGCTAAGAAAGATGCCTGAATGAAGGTCATAAAGGCTTTTCTCTGATGTTTTCTTCTGAGAGTTTTATAATTGTATATTTTACATTTAGAGCTGAGACATTTTGAGTTAATTTTTAGTTAAGGTATAGGTTGAAATTTGTTTTTTGCTTTTTGTTTTTATTTGTCTGTTTTGCATATGAAAGTCCCATTGGTCCAGTACCATTTCTTGAAAAGGCAATTCATTGTTCATGTAACTATCTTTTCACATTATATAACAATCTGTTCTGTCACATTGGTTTATACCAATACCACATTTTTTTAAAGGTATCTTTGATGAATTTATTTTGTAATTTAATTTATTTTTTATTGAATTAGAGTTGATTGTTTTTTATTCAAGTATAATGTTATATTGGTTTCTGGTGTATAGCATAGTGACTCAGTATTTTTATAGATTATACACCATTAAACGTTATTATGAGATAATGCCTATAATTCCTTGTGCTATATAATGTATCCTTGTTATTTACCTATTTTATACATAGTAGTTGTATCTCCTAATCCCATACCCCTATCCTGCCCCTCCCCACCTTCTTCTCCCCACTGATAACCACTAGTTTGTTTTCTGTATCTGTGAGTCTGTTTCTGTTTTGCTATATACTTTTGTTTGTACTATGTTTTAGATTCCACATATGAGTGATATCATACAGTATTTGTCTTTCTATCTGACTTATTTCACTAAACATAATATTCTCTAGGTCCATCCACATTGCTGCTAATGGCACAGTCCCATTCTCTTTTATGGCTGAGTAATATTCCGTCATATATGTCTTCTTCATTCATTTGTCTGTTGATGGACATTTGGATTGCTTCCATATCTTGGCTATTGTAAATAGTGCTGCTAGGAACATTGGGTGCATGTATTTTTTTGAATTTGTATTTTCATTTTTTTCTGGATAAACCTACACCCAGGAGTGGAATTGCTGGATCATATGGTAATTCTATTTTTAGTTTTTTGGGGAACTCCCATACTGCTTTCCATAGTGGCTGCACGAATTTACATTCTCACCAAGAGTGTACAAGGGTTCCCTTTCCTCCACATCCTCGCCAACATTTGTTATTTGCAGACTTTTTGATGATAGCTATTCTAACAAGTATGAGATGATATCTCATTGTTGTTTAGATTTGTATTTCCCTAATAATTAGCAATGTGAGCATCTTTTCATGTGCATATTAGTCATCTGTATGTCTTCTTTGGAAAAATGTCTATTCAGGTCATCTGCCCATTTTTTGATTGGGTTTTTTGTTTTTCAATATTGAGTTGTATGAGATATTTATATATTTTGGATATTAACCCCTTGTCAGTCATATCATTTGCAAATATTTTCTCCCAATCCATAGGTTGTCTTTTTGTTTTGTCAATGGATTCCTTTGCTGTGAAAAATCTTTTAAGTTTAATTGTTTATTTTTGCTTTTATTTATTTGCCTTAGGTGACAGAACCAAAAAATTATTGAAATAATTTGGGCAGTATTTCTTCCCCTGTTTTTTGGAAGAGATTATGTAGAATTGGTAGCATTTCTTTCCTAAATGTTTGGTAGAACTGTAGTGAAACCATCTGAGTCTGCAGTTTTCTTTGTTGGAAGGTTTTTAACTACAGTTCAGTTTATTTATTTGGTGTAGGAAGAATCATACTACCTATTTCTTCAGTGAGGTTTGATAATTTGTGACTTACAAAGAATCATTCCATTTCATCTATGTTGTTGAACTGAAGACCATAGAATTGCTCATAGAATTTTGTTATTATTCTTTTAAAGTCTTAAGGGTCTCTAGTCATATTCCCTCTTTATTTCTTGAATTAGGGAGTTTGCGTCTTCTCTTTTTTTCGTGGGCAGTTTGAGTAGCGCTTTATCAATTTTATTGAGCTTTACAAAGAATAAGCTTTTGATTTTATTGATTTTTTCCTCTATTGTTTTTGCAGTCAATGACTGCTGCATAGTTCCACAATTTGGTTCACCCTTGAGAAGACAAAGGAGGGGGGAAAAATCTATGAAAGTCACTCTGGCTATAAGTTGTTACTCAGCTTTTACTTCAATTCCCAATTCATCTGATATTGCTTACTTTTCAGAGGCCTCAAGTAGCTTTTTGTTGTGTTCTGTCCAATTTCAGCTAGAACCAGTGGGAGAGATAGGCTGTAGTCAGCGTGTGGTCCCTCTAGGCCACAGTGTAAATCTGCATGTTGCCTTGTTGCTGTCTATGTTTCTTTCATCTATACTGTGGGTTCATTGAAGCAGAAAGCTTGCATTTTTCCCTATTAGCCCATCCTCTGGGTTTAGCAAAGCACCTGGTACATCAATATATAGTATTATAGGTTGTTAAATCCCTCTTTTTCAATATATATTTAATGTAGTAATCCTAGTTTCCCATAAAACTATTACTACATTGATTTTAAACCTTACAAGATGGAATCTTAGAATCAAGGATGTCTTAGTCTTCTCTTACTCCATAACAAACTATTACCAACATACGTATTATCTCTAGTTTCTGACCTGTTTCTGTGGGTCAGGGGTCCAGGCACGGCTTAGCAGTCTTCTGCTCAGTGTCTCACCAGGCTGTGACTGAGGTGTCAGCTGAGCTGTGTTCTGACCCAGAGGATCATTAGGGAAGAATCCATTTCTATGCTCATTCAGGTTGTTGGCAGGGTTTATTTCCTTGTGGTTGTAGGACTGAGGCCCTCAGCTTCTCACAGGCTGCCCTTAAGTCTTGGACCACTGTGGTTTTCTGACACTTGGCCCTCTCCATGGGCACTTCACTACATGGCTGTCTGCTTCTTCAAAGCCACCAGGAAAATCTCTCTCTAGTCTGCTAAGTTATAATCTTATATAATGTAATGTAGTCATGGAGTGATAGCCTTCACCTTTGTCATGTAACATAACCTAATCAATAGAGTTACATCCTTTGCCATATTCTGTTAGAAGCAGGTCACAGGACATGTCCACATTCAAGGGAAGGATAGTCATCACATTAGGCATCACCTCAGGGGGTATGTATCACAAAAGAGTTATAATATTTATTCATTTCATGTGAGTATTTAGAAAGCACTACTAAAGTAGACTTGGATCAAGAATGAGAGTGAGAATGTCTCCCATTTCACTTGCTGTCAAGTTTCTAGTTTCACGTTCATATAAAATAGTTGATTTATAGGAAATATCCTTTGAATTAATAAATGAGAAAATGCTTGGGACTTAACATTTGATAGAATGTAGCTCTGCTGCTAGTCTCTGGCCAGAGAAGATGCAGAATAAAGCCCATGGATGATGTGACTTCATTGGACTCTTCTAAAGATTCCCAGACAACCCAGTGCACTGTGCCCAAAGGTTTCACAACATATAACACAGTTTGTGTTCATAATTTCAGAGAATTGTTTTCTACCCCAGCCCTAGAGTTACACTGTTCTACCTGGCACTGTTGGGTCTCACAGAGCAAGAATCCAGTTTGTGATGCAGTGCAGCATAGATGACCAGTGATTTAATCCATTCCACTCTTACTTTAGTGAAACTGCTTCCATTGATTCCCTATGATGCATTGCATTTTCTGGTAAAGATCACATTGGATGTTATTGAACATCACACTTATTATGTGACATTTTGATATCGTCATCATCAGCTGGGGAAACTGTAGAAAGCTGAAACATGCAATCATAGCTCAGGTCTATGAATTCTGAGGTCAAAGAATAATTCTCCGTTTCATTTTATTCAGAGCTTTCAAAATTTTGAAGTCCCTTACATACATTATCTGTAAAATATTGTGTTATCCAAAGATTTCCTACCACATAAGTGACACATGCCCACTCATGGTAGGTCTCCCTTTCTGAATTTATTTTTAAGTT
This sequence comes from Delphinus delphis, assembly GCF_949987515.2. Lineage (NCBI taxonomy): Eukaryota > Metazoa > Chordata > Mammalia > Artiodactyla > Delphinidae > Delphinus > Delphinus delphis. Next base: position 85,280,294 of record NC_082694.2, on the reverse strand, counting down.
TATATTTTCCACAGGTGCTCCTAAATGCTTTTTGTAAATGCAGCAGCATAATATTTAAATGTTGGACTTTGATATCTCCAAGACTGATTCCCTTCCCTTGATAAGGAGTGGGCTTTAAAGGCTCCAGGAGGACCAGGGTCAGTGTGCTTCTTTCCTGTCGTTGTGGGTTGAGATAGGGTTGGATTCTGTAAGAATGTCCAAGGTCAAATAAGAAATAATAGGTCTGAAATTTACAATGATTACAGGGATGAGATGGAGAGGGGATCAAGCTGCAGGGACCAGAAGATGATGATGAATGCAAGGGTGGGAAAACAAGTCACAGTTGGGTAGGTGAGGTGGACCAGACACATGGGATGTCAGCCCATGCTAATGGACCAGAGAAAGTTCCAAAAGATAGGGTGGAATTTTCTTAGCTTGCCATGCAGGTCTCCTGTTACTTGGACTCTCCATCTCTTGGTACCTGATCCTTTCTGGCCATATTGAGTGTCTAACTATTCCCTTATAAAACTCGGAGTGTGTTTCCTGGTTTTTGTAAATGTTATTTCTAGATGCACTCCTAATATATCCTTCTTTATTTTATATGATTGAATATCATAATCACCTCTAAAATGGAATTTGAAATTTACCTCCTCTGAGAAGTACTCGGTCCCTCCTCCTTCTGTACACTCATCATAAAAGCGTAGACCGCACTATAGGGTCTTCCCTACATAGCGTGAGAAACCTGCTCATTGAGAACAGAGGCTAGGACCTCACATATTAGGTTCTTCTTTGAATTCTTTTTTTCATTCATCTAAAATCAAGGGAACTTTGTAGGAGTCAGTGCTGTGGAAGACAAAAGGACCCAGTCTCTGAATTCAAGAAACTTACTTTAATGGACAAGATGACACGTCTGCAAATGTATAATATATGGTAAGTAATGAAAACTAGCATTTTGTGGTACTTTATAAGACACAATCATTACCTCTTTGCTTCTCACAAGACATATGGGTCAGATAATATTTCCATAACTTCACAAGTGACAAAACTGATAGATAAATGGGAGTACAATGATTGTCCAAGGAATACAAGGAACACAATCATTGTCCAACAGTCTTAATTAGGAATTTAATTTTAGATTTTCTGCTGCAAATTTTATGTATTTTCCTCTAACTCAGGATGTCTTTGACCAAAATGAAGGATGCAAATGACTTTTATGGGAGTTTCTGAAGACAGAGTGCTTGCTTTTCCTGCACTGGTTCAGGAAGGCTTTATGGAGAGCGTACTAAGTGAAATACCCCTGGAAGCATAGATAAAAACTTCATCAATGAAGTAAAAGTGAGAAGCAGTTTAGAAAGGGAGGAAAGAATGAACATGTTGCATTTGGGGCATAAAGTCTGACTGGGAATAATATCAGAAAGCTTTAAGTGCTTGCTAAAGTTTTCAATGATCTTTTTGCAACAAGAGTGTTAATGGCTTCAGAAGAAAAAACAATGATGAATGTGGTACCTTAAATGTCCCAATGTGGAGGTGAAAAATGGGATGAATTGCTGATGGATCCTAAGGTAAGATAACCAGATAGGAGACTTGAATACAACTAGGTGTGATTACCTCTGACAAATGGAGTGTATTGGTAGCAAAATTGTGTTTAGAGAAATGGTCATCATATTACGCTCAGAGAAATCTTAACCCACCTTTGATATTTGGCAAGAGATAATAATATTTAGGCAATAGAAAATGTAGTTTGGTGTTTTTGATAAATCAGTACAGATAACGTTTGAACACCTGTTATGTACCTGGCATTGTCTCAGCTGTTGAAGATACCACAATGAACAATACAAAAATGCCTTAATGGAGCTCCTATTCTGGCATTAAATGTGTTCCTGATACAGATAACAGACGCTTAATGATAAACAACCACTCTTTTTTTAGAGGTGAGGAGTGGAGAGGAGTGGATGGTGTGAAGGGCAAAAAGAGAAGCTGGCTGTGAAAAGAAAATGTCTTATTTTAGCAGTGTATGCCTGATGAATTGGGATGAAGCTAGAAAAGCCTTTATAGTTGAAACTGCTTGAAGAAATTCAGCTGAATGAAAAACAGAATCTTGTTCCTGTGGGCAGCTGGATGAAAAGTTTGAAGCTTTGTTGTTGTTGAGAACACTGATCCTTCTCACCAAGCTATTCAGAATACTCTGGTCTCCCAAGGCAATGCGGAAGCAGGAAGCAGGTACTGGAGCAAATTTTTTTCTAAATTTAAAATAAATCCAGTGGGTTTTGTGCCAAATAATCACCAGCTGCTGTGAGATCAATGTGTGTGGAATTATTAACAGGAAGCAAATTACTAACTACAACCTGTGGAGAGAATTCGTCTCAGGCAAGGACTTTCTTTGAAGGATTGTGCCCAGTGTGAAAACATTTAATTTCCCCACAGTCACTCCACAGGGACCCACCAAGGGTGCCATTGGTAATAAACAAGAAGTTGCTGGATGCAAAGCTTTGGAATCACTAACCTGAAATACAGAGAGGGAAGTGTAGCAGAGAAAAAGTACATTCCATCAACAATATCTTCAAGCTTTGGTATAAAACCTCCAGGTTAGTGAACAGGTCCCTGCATTGGATTTGAGACCTTGTGCTTGGAATGTCCTCAATAAATATTTTCTGTTATTGGTTGAATGAACCATACCTTTACACTCATGAGAGTGTAAAGAAACTGTGTTTCAAAAGGTTAACGTCTGTGTTGCCTGGTCTGTGGGATAGATGAGATGGAAGCAGTATTTTTCCATCTTTATCTGCCTGAGAATCAAGTACTGAAATGTGAGTTGAGACAAGGTCAGACCTGCAGCACCCACTTTCCCTAGGACACATACGGTTTTGGTCAGCAGTTGACCTGCTATGTATCACCTGTCTCTTTTTCACTTACATGTTGAAATGAACAGTTGCCACTTTGAGCAGTGGTTATAATCGTGTGTGGGATCACAATTAGTCTACATTTTTTTGCAACAACTGTGACCTTATCCAATCTTACTTTTAGATAAGTGAGAAAAGGAGAGTATTGTTTTATACCTGGGGAGAGGGATGAGGCCTTGGGAGTCTGAGTCAGGTGGTAAAGGGCTCTGGGATAGAAGTGTCACAATTTAGATCAGAGTTGGTGACTATGCTGTACTAAATTCACGATAAAGTAAGTAAGATGATATAAGTAAGCAGAAAAAAAAATAGCCAGAATTTAAGATAGAGATCGAATACAAAACACCTTGGAGACCAAGTAGAGACAAAGTGTACTAGACTTTCCATTTGTCAATCATCAATTCCAATCTCACAAAGTCTGACTTAATTTTGGTTTGCCCTTCTTGAATTCTATAACATTTAAAAATTATTGAAATAATGCTCATTCAATATATTTAAATTTGTTTAAGTGGATTTTATTGTTTGCAATTTAAAGAATCTGGACTAGACACTGCTAGGGCTGGAGATGAGAGAGGGTCAGGAAGGGCTGCCCAGACTGCCTTCAGCAGTAGATGGTGGACATTAAGTGGCCTTTAATATGTAAATAACCAAGTATTAAATGCATTATTCTTGGAATGAACACAGGGAATTAACAATGCTATGGACACTTTTAAATGTGGTCTCATTTAGTCATTTATATTCAATTTAATAATTTATCCTATCTTCTAGTAGACCTTTGCTAAAATAGTTTTCAAAAAATGAGTATGTGTGGACCTCTTTGAAAAGTTTTTTTAAAAAAGTCTTTTGTGTCTCAAAGAATACATAAATGAAGTTCAGTTTTACTTGATACTTTGGAATTATTGGCAATTTGCTAAGTATGATTAATTTGCTAAGTATGCTAAGTATATAAATATCATTATATTACAATTATAGGAGATTGTCTTTACTTTGATGAGAAACTCACTGTAGTATTTAGGGTAAAGCATCATGATGCCTGAAATGTAGATATGGTTCAGGAAATAAAAGCTAAGTAAAGAAAATATGGGACAATGTTAAACACACATACATATCAACACACTCGTATTTAATTTGAGATGGTTGGGTAGATGGGTGTTTATATTAGATTTTCTAAGCTGTGCAACAAATCACCACGAATTATGTAAGTTAAAAAAACTCACACCTGTATTGTTTCACAGTTTCGATGGGTCAGGAGTCTGGGCTCAGCTTAGCTGGGTCCTCTGCTTAGGGTTTCACAGGCTGGGCTGTGTTCTCATGAAAAGGTTTGCCTGGAGAGGGCTCTGTTTCCAGGCTCATCAAGGCTGTTGGCAGAATTATCTTTGTAGCTGTGTTCATGTCAGCTTGCTTTTGAGATCTAGAAATGCATAAAGACTTTAACAAAACAGGCACCACACTCTTATATAATCATGTGCACATAATCAGGTGTGTCACTGTTGCCACATTCTCTTGATTAGAAACAAGTTGCAGGTCTTTATCACACTCAAGAGATAGGGATTACACAAAGGTTAATTCTAGGAGTGGGTGTCATGGGGTCCGCCATAAAGTCTGGCAACCACAGGGTTCATGGAAGGCAGAATAGGAGAGACCCCTTCTGGCCATATTTAAAATGGATATCTTGGAAACTTTATGAGTAACCAGGGGATACTTTAAGTGAGATTGCAGTTCATTGCTCTATTCTTTCAACTTCTCTCTCTCTCTCTCCATATATATATATATATATATATATATATGTATATGTATATGTATATATATAAAACACATATATATATACACACATAAATGTTCAATATAAATATATATACATTCAATATAAATGTACATATTCAAACAGGAGATGGTATTCTTAATATTTGAAAATGTGTCTCAACATCCAATTATGCTGCAAAAGAGAACTTTCATCTTCTATCTTTGTAACCAGTGAAATCATTGCAAGAAAGTATTTGTCTAAGGAAAAAAATGTACATTTTAAAATCACTTGGAATTTGAGGGCTTCTGAGAATACTTTTTTAGATCCCTGAGTTTCGCAGATGCTGTATTAAGGTACAAAAGTTTAGTGAAGCAGTTTAATGATGGCTAGTTTTAACTGTCACTGTCAACTTGGCTAGGCCTGTCAATCAAACAGGAGTCTAGGTGTTTCTGTGAAGGTGTTTTGCAGTTGTGGTTAACATTTACAATCAGTTGACTTTTAGAAGAATAAGTCAATCATGTAGGTGAGCTTCATCCAACATTTGGAAATCCTTAAGAGCAAAAGCTAAGGAGTTATGCCGCCACAAGCCAAGAGACACCAGGAGCCACCAGAAGCCACATGAGGCTTCAGAAACATGTAGAACAACTTAAAGAACTGCAAAAAAGAGATAGTTTACTGAACAATTACAGTTGGAGATTTCCATTCACCCCCCAAAAAATTGATGGAAGAAGTAGACATAAAATCAATAAGAATATGTTTATCTTCCTAAATATATGATTTTGTGGAAGAAATTGTATGGAGATTGGGATTTCCTAGATCAAATGACATTCACTTTTACTTTGGAGGCATCAGAATAATTTGTTTCCTTGCCTGATTCCAACAAAGAGCATTGGTGGAAGAAGCGAACTAAGAGAACATATTGGGAACCAAGCCTTCCCAGGAGCATGTGAGCTTCACTGGCCCGTGAAGTAGCCCAGGGGTTGCATTCTGTCCTCACACAAAGAACCTGTTGCTAATTAAAGATTTAAGAAATACAGCGGGATAAGTAACATCAGCCCAGATGGCATGGCAAGAAACCTCCGGTGAGGCTTGAGGCAGACAGTAATTCTGCATGATTTGTCAGCTAGACAGGGGTCTGGAATGATTGGCCCAATACACTTCAGGTGGAAATTACCTTCAAGGACTGGGGACTCGGGGCAAAGTAGAGACTGCTAACTCCTCTTTCAGAAGGTTTTTGTTCGGTTCACTTACTTCAAAATAGAGAGATTATTTTTTTTTCAAGCTGAGTTTTATTTATTTTCATTTTCTTTTCTCTTGGGATGTAATTTACATACAATATATCCTAAATGCTCAGTTCAATAAGATTTAACAATAATATACATCCATGTAATCAATAACAAAGAGAAGATATAGAACATATTCATAGAGAGACCTTTTATTCTTTAAGCTTCATGGAGATTTCTGTCTAGTTTCCTTACCTCTTTATAGGACTCAATAACCACATGAATTCAATGTGTGCTTTAAGCCCTGCTGTGTAAAGAGCATGAACGTTAGATTTGTAAGGGATGCAGTGGTGGGGTATGTCCCATAATGTGTTCCTTAGAATCTAAGTCCATTAGCAAAATGGCGGGTAATGTATTAAAAAGGAAAAAAGGTGGGTTTGTAGCCAAATAAAATCAGGAAATATTGGTTCAACAATTAAGATTTCGATTTTTTAAGTTGAAAGTTGCAGAAGTTATCAGAACCTGTAATAATTTAAGAAAAAAGGTAACTGTCCCTCCAACCCTGGATGAGCTGGCTTTATCACCGGAATCCCCAAGTCTACCTGTGGGGTTGTATCTGATCACTTGGCAGAGGGAAAGGAATAGAACAGACTACCTGTCCTCACCTTAGGTCAGTGCCTGGCACCTGCAGCTTGGCTGATGCTGTGATCTGGGGAACCTGCGCCATCATCAGCTCAGCCAAGGTGGATTCACAGTGATGTGACCTAAAGCTTAGAAGATTTGAGTGGTCCTCATTGAGAAACAATTACAAAATTATAAATACATTAGGAAAGCAATTAGGAATGCATATTTAAAATGAAAATATCCATCATAACGAATTGCTAGAACATTAGCGATTTAGACTCCAATTGTTCTGAGCTGTCTTTGGATAGTTGACCTGCTATGCTGACATGGAAATACTTCCCGATTGCAAATTGTCCCCCACTCCACACACACCTGAGAATATTCCCAGCAAGTCTGAGCGGTCATGGATGGAAGAGGAGTGTCTTAGTCAACTTGAGCTGCTCTAACAAAACAGCAGAGGCTTGGCAGCTTATAAACAGCAAACACCTATTTCTTGAAGTTCTGGAGGTTGGGAAGTTCAAGATCAAGATGCTGGCAGATTCAGTGTCCGGTGGGAACCTGCTTCCTGGTTCATAGATGGCTGCCCTCTCCCTGTGTCCTCACATGGAGGAAGGGGTGAGAGAGAGATTTCCCAACTGGCTTTTACAAGGCACTGATCCCATTCCTGAAGCCTCCACCCTCATGACCTAATCACCTCCCAGATATCCCATCTCCTAATACCATCTCCTTGGGAAATAGGTTTCAACATATGCATTTTAGAAAGACACAAACATTCAGACTACAGCAGGGGAAGGAAATTGATAGGTCCTCAGCCTTCAGTTGCTTCAGGCTAAGTGCTCCTTGGTCTATTCTTCTGACCCCATGCTCCTTCCCACAGGGCTAAGGATAAGGACCCTAATTCCCATGTTACAAATATAAGTAGTATCACAATTTATTAAATTTTTCCTAGTTTTCTAATATCAAAAGATAAACTCTTATTATTGACATTATTGAAATATATCTTTGTTTGTAACAGTAGCTACCATATACTTTAAGTAAAATAAATCATAACCAACCTTATTATAATTTTGCAAATCTCCTAGAAAAATATGGGAGCATACGCATCATTAAAAAATTGGTCTACCTCTACTCAGGCCATTTTGGATTTGGGGTTTAAATCCGTGGGAAGTAATCTGAATTTTCCTTTGTGCATTGTTTAGCTCGCTGTTGCACTAAATAGGGGTTAAAAAGATTACAGAAGAGCTTGCTGTTTGTGCAAGAATATATTAAACACATATTATAGACTTCTGGTATAAACAGAGTACTAATAATTTAGTTATATTCTGCTTACATCAATCTGGTGTTAACTGACCACAAATAGAATGTTTCCAAAGAAAGTCAAGGAGAACAGTTAAGGAAGACTGAGCATTGGATTTCTGACTGGAGCTTAAAAGGACTAAATCCGTGCCTTAGACGACTAACAGATGAGAGCTTCTCTAACATTGGGGAGGGGGAGAGCACATCCAGGGGAGTGCAACTGGGAAAGACAGAATAAAATTAAGCAAAGGAAAATTGAGCGAGGGAAAATTAAAGCAATCCTAACAGTGAGGGCTATTAAACCATTGAAAAGTCTCCCGAGGGAAGTGATGGAAACCTCCTTGCTTGAGTCATTTCAAAATCGACAAAGCAACGGAAAATGTACTGCGGGGAACAATCCAGTGCCAGCAGGGAGCGGACACGATGATTTAATAGTTCTTTTCCCTCTCTCATTTCCACGTTCTGTGAAATTGTATTGCAGCTACGAAACAAGATATTCTTCACTCCGACAGTATGTTTACAGAGGCTTCATCTGAAGCACAACGTTGAAAAGAAAGAAAAAAAATGCACTTAAAAATTCTGTGTTCAAATTCTTTTTATGAACTGGGATTTCAGATAGGGTGTAACATTGGAATTTAAGTTGAACTTTGTGTTCCTTTGACTTAACAAGTAAGAACTTCTAGAACTTTAATAAATGAATAATTCTGAAGCTTAGCTTGTATTTGTCCCAGTGTGAAACGGAATACTAGGCAGAGTAAAGTTTAATATTTTTTGGAATTGCCCATGTAAACATCAAAAGTGGTACAGCTTAGGCAATAAGCATTAGTCAAAAGCTAACTTTAGCACAAAAGGAAGAGAGGAATACAATGAAGATGTCAGATTCCTCTTTGCACCTGAAAATCTAAAGACAACGATATTATTTTTGAAAGGTGCTCTTGAATTTTATTGCTGGGTAATTCTTGCTTAGAGATTAGAGCTGATCTTAATAGCCAAGAGAATATTGTGGAAAGAAACCAACATATGACCCAGACACTGAAGACATAAGCAACTTCATTAAAATCAGTGTTGGGTTTTATCTTCGAAGTGTTTAAAGACCTTGGTGTGATCCCTAATCAAGGGCAATTTATTATGTCTTTTTAATTGTTTCCTTAAACTGTCATACTGATTACTTACCATGTTCCAGACATGCTAAGCCATTTTCATATATAATTCATTCAACAATATCGAATTCCTATGTTGGGCTAAACATGGCACAATAAGAATTTTTAAAAGTAAATTTTCTATTTGAATGATTTCTGATTTACAGATGCATGGAAGTAATGCAGAGTTCCCCTACATTTTTCATCCAGTCTCACTCTCCCTTAATAGTATCCTCTTACATTACCAGGCTACGTTTCTCAAAACTAAGACATCAACTAAAGCCTTTCCTAGTAAACAAGGTCCACGCTTTACTGGGATTTCAGCAGTTTTTCACTAATGTCCATTTTCTGTTCCAGGATACAGTCCATTGCCTGTAGTCTTCATGTCTCCTTAGCCTCCTCTGGTTTGTGACAGTCCCTCAGACTGTCCTTGTTTTGATGACCTTGATAGTTTTAAGGTATTCTCACCAGGTAATTTGCAGAATGTGGGTGCATTTTCTCCTGAATAGACTTGGTTAAGGGTTTTTGGAAAGAATATGACATGGGCGAAGTGCCCTTCTTGTCACATCATATTGGAGGCACCTGACCTCCACGTAACATCAGTGCCGTATCTCCTGGTTAAGGAGCGATGGCCAGTTCCTCCAGTTTGAAGTTATTATTTTTCCCTCTACCTACTCTACTCTTGGGAGTGAGTCACAAAATTCAGAGTACTCTCAAGGGGGTGGATTAACTGAACCTTCTATGGGGAAAATATCTACATATATTTGAGATTTTGTGTAAGGGAGAGTTTGCCTCTTTGCCTTCATTTATTTGTATATTCAACCATTTATTTATACAAACTATGGATTTATTTTATCCTGTGGATGATAATCCAATGCTACCTTATTTATATTGTTGCTCAAGTGGTCCTGGCTATTGGTAGCTGTTTCAGTTGGGCTTGTGTGTTCCCTTTTTTGAAAGTTATATTTCATTTAGAGTTCCTATAAAATATTGGCTATATTCCCTATGTTGTACTATATGTTTGTGTTGCTTATTTATTTTATACATAGTAGTTTGTACCTCTTCATTCCTTACCCCTATTCATGTGTTCCTTTGATATGTCCCCATCATTTCTTTCTTTTTTTTTTTTCAACACTTCCTTACTTTCTAGGCCGAAGAGATGCTCCAGGATCATCTTGTATATTCCCTGTCAATGTTCTAGAATCAGACATTTCTCCAAGGAGCCCTGGATTGCTTTCTAGCAGAAAATATTTAGAAATCAGAATCTGGATGTTAGCATCCAGGTGTCAAGGCCGTCTCAGTGGACAGGCTAGATAACACATGTATGTGTACAAACTAATGTATGCAGGGTGGGATATTGCCTCTGTATCCTCTGTAAATATATGTATATTTATATGCACACACATACACACACACACACACACACACACACGAGTTCATACTGATGTCTTTGACTAATCCAACACTCACCACAGGGTTCATTCCAGCCTTTCCTTCTTGCTTACCTGTAGTTTCCTTTTCTAACAATGAGAAACTTGATTCTAACCATCCACCATCCATCTCTTACTTGTCAAACACCAGTATACATGTAAAGAAGTTTGATAATAGTTAACCCCCTTTGCCGTGAGAAGCAAATTTACAAGGGAGTACAGTTTCTTTGTCTTTAGTCTTACAGTTTCCAGTTAAAACAACATTTTCCAGGCTAACTTAGATCCTCCACCCCTGCCCCTTCAGTGAGGTCATATCACACATCTCAGGTACTTTGATTCATTTGGCATTCCATTCTCAGAGCCCTAGACATTCTGGTTTAATTTTTACTTTTTAGTTTGCATACATTCAAGTGCACTGTTTGGCATGTGCAGCTCTATGGGTTTTGACAAATGCACAGATTCCTGTAGGCATCACCCCAGTACCACACAGAATGGTTCCTTCACTCCATTGTCGGATACATACAGAGACTGTGTTCTTCCAGCTTATGGCTTGTTTTTTTTTCATTTTTAGTTGTAGCTTTTGAAGAGTAGAAGATCTAAATTATCATCGTTTCCAATTTGCCTTTCTTCTTTTATGATTATGATTTTTGTATGTCTTCCTTAAGAAAATTTTACCTACCTGAAAAGTTATTCTCCTATGACTTCTTATAGAACTTTAATGGATTTAGCTTTAATGTTTAGAGCTATGATCCATCTCAAATTAAATTTTGTGCGAAATGTGAGTTAGGGGTGTGTAATTAGTTTATTTTCCTTCCACGCGTTTATTAAGTTATTGAAGTGATATTTTCTTTCAAAAGACATTCTCTGAGACACCTCAGGTCTTTAATGAAAAATCAATTGAATGTATATATGTGGGTCTATTTCTGGTCTCTACTCTGTTCCAATAATCCGTTTATGTATCCACAAACCAATAACTGTACTTCATAGTAAGTCTTAACATCAGTTAGTGTGCATCCTCCAACTTTATTCTTCTTTTCCAAGATTATTTTGTATCTCTTAATTTCTTTGTATTTCCATATATATCTTTTAACATCTTTATTGGAGTATACTTGCTTTACAATGGTGTGTTAGTTTCTGCTGTATAACAAAGTGAATCAGCTATACACATACATATATCCCCATATCTCCTCCCTCTTGCATCTCCCTCCCACCTTCCCTATCCCACCCCTCAAGGTGGTCACAAAGCGCCAAGCTGATTCCCCTGTGCTATGCAGCTGCTTCCCATTAGCTATTTACGTTACATTTGGTAGTATTCCATATACATTTTTGAACTGACTTCACAATAAACCCTGTTGGGGTTTTGAATCCATAGGTCAATTTGGGGAAAATAGATACCCTATAAATATTGAGCTTTCTGATTTATGAATATGATATATCTCTACATTTAGTTATAGTTCCTTTAAATTATCTCAGTAATGCTTTTTATCTTTTAGAAAGAGGTTATGCAGGTCATTTGTTAAATTTATTCTTATATATTTCAGGTTTTTTGATGCAATTTAAATGGAATTAATAAATATAAATATATTTAGATTTTTAATTTCTGCTTATGTCATTTGGTAAGGGTTTTTTTTTCCCCCCCAAAGAATTTCTCTATTTTATTTCTATTCTCAAATTTTTTGGCATAAAGTCATTTTAGTATTGCTCAGCATTTTAATTTCTGTAATATCTATAGTAATATACTTCTCTTTCCTACTGGCAATTGGTGTCTTCTTTTTGTTTCTTGATAAGCAATTCTTGATAAGTAATTCTCTGCCTTTATGTTTTCATGAAACAACAGCCTTTGTTAATTTTCGGCATTGATTATTGCTCTATGTTTACACATTTTTCTCTTTTCTTGTGCTCTTTTGAATTAATGGAAATTTACTATATTTTTCATCTCTAAGTTGTGTGTTATTACAGTTACATGTTATTATAAGTCTTTTCTCTTTCCTTGACTTTTATGTAAATAGATATTTCATTACATTTTCTTCTCTATTTACTTGTGTGTTATATTTATATTATTATGCTATAATTGTTATATATTATTATATTTTAGATTGGTCCTTACATTGTTTATTTTGACTTGTTACTGCCTAGCATATTTTAGTACTTTTAGCACTTTCCACTTAGTGCTAGGATCTTTATCTCCATTTATACCCACTAGGGTTTTTTTTTCTATGTATTTTAATTCTGCATATATTTTAGTCTCCATGAGGCTTTAATATTCATGCTTTGCATAGCTCATATATACTTATATTTAATTACATATTTACTATTTTTTACTCCTCATTTCTTCTGGCATTCCCATGTTTCCATCTGGGATATTTTTTCCTTCTCAGAAAATTATCTTAAGTGATTCCTTTAATGATGCCAACTGGCAAAAAATTCTGAGTTTTTGTTTGGCTAGAAATATCTCTATTAAATTTTTTTGTTTCAAGGGTATATTTGCTGGGTATTGAATTTTATAGAAATCTATGTTAGCTGTTCCTTTCTTTCACCAGTTTAAAGATAATATTCTGTCTTCCAGGTTTTGTCATTTCTGCTCTGAGATCAGGTACCAGTGTAATTATTTCTCTGATGGTGATTTTTTCTGTTTTCAAAATTTTTCTTCTGCCTTTTCCTTTTAGCAATTTCATTATGATAAGTCTATGGATAATTTCATTTACATTTTTTTCTGCTCATAGTTCACAGCTCTTTTTGAACCAGAACCTTTGGTTTGGGAAACAGTTTTTAACAGGTTTTCAACTATGTTTTCTGCCCCATTTTCTCTTAACAACCTTCCTGGGACTTCAGATAAACTTTTTTCCCCCACTACATAACACATGGAGGAAAAAGTTTAATTTGTATGGAATTAAAGCATATTTTTCTTTGATGTTTTCTCCTACATTTTTCATCCTTTTTCTTTTACAAGTCTCAGCCTATATACTTTCTACTGACCTATTTTACTGTTTATTCATTCTCTTTTCTGCTGTGTTAAATGTGCTGGAAACCCATCTACTGACACTTGTTAAAGGTGAAAAGTCAGATTTTATTCAAACTATTGCCGTAGAAGAGAGAGACTTTGTATAGAACTGAGCTCAACTCCAAACACACCAAGGGCAGCTGGGGATTTATAGCCACTGGACAGGAGTCGGTGGATTGAAAATTGTTAAGATGAATTAATTAAATATCAAACATGGGGGGATTCCCATTAAACTGCTTTAGATTCTTGCTAAAACTGGGCTGGAAGGCCAAGGACTGCAGGTCAGGGTCCAGGCCTGGTTGAGAAGAGGGCTCAGAGGAGGCTGACTAATGTTTGATCAAGGATAGAGGCCTTGTCAACTGACATCTTAATGTCCAGTATTGAATTTTTCAGGTTTGTAATATGCTGTCCAGGGATCCAAGTTGTCAGGTTAGACAGTTTACCAAGGTCTCTTCTTTTTCACTGGGTCCTGAAATCCAGATGTCTATACTTCAGCCTAATAAACTACTGAATACTCTGTTCTGCATTTCAATGGTTTTGTGCTTAGTTTCTTAGCTGCTTGCTTTGTGCAATTTCTGACTTCTACAAATGCCTAGAAAGGGGAAATCACCAACTTCAGACTCACTTTTTTTCCCCAGTGGTTGCCTTAAAGTTTATAATATACATTTATAATCAGTCAAAGTATACTTTCAAATAACACTACAATGCGTCATGAGTTGTGCAGATGCTTTGTAACAGAGTATTCTCAATTCCTCCCTCCCATCTCTTATAACATTGCTGACATTCATTTCACTTATCCATAAGATATAATCACCAAATACGTTGTTGCTGTTAATTTGAATAAACTGTTATGTGTTAGACCCACTAAAAATAAGAAAATTAAAATTTATTATTAAATTTAAAAAATTTAATTTTAGAAGTAAAATAATTTTACCTTCATTTATTCCTTCTCAAATGCTCTTCCTTTCTTTTGTAGATCCAGGATTCTGACCTTTATCATTTTCCTTCTCTCTGAAGAAAATTTTTTAACATTTCTTGCAAGTTAGGTCTACTGGTGAAAAAGTCCCTCAGTTTTCTTTGTTTGAGAATGTTTATTTCTCCTTCAATTTTGAAGGTAATTTCAATGGATAAAGAATTCTAGGTTGGTGGTTCTGTTTTTTCAAGACCTTAAATATTTCGTTCCACTCTGTTCTTCTTGCATGGTTTCTGAAGAAAGGTCTAGTGCAATTTTTATCTGTGTTCCTCTATAGGTAACATATTTTTCCTCTCTGGCTTCTTTCAAGAATTTTTCTTTATCCTTGATTTTCTGCAGTCTGAAACTGATATGCCTGAGTATACTTTTATTTATTTTTTTTGGTATTTATTCTGCTCTGTATTCCCTGAGCTTCCTGGACCTATGGTTTGGTTTCTGACATTAACTTAAGGCAATTTTCAGCCGTTGTTGCTTTAAATATTTCTTCTGTTCCTTTTTTTTTTTTTTTAATTTTCTTCTCCTCAAGTATTCCCATGACACGTTATGTCATACATTTTGTAATTGTCCCACATTTCTTGGACATTCAGTCCCATTTTTTCATTTTTTTTCTCTTTGCTTATAAATTTGAGAAATTTCTATTGACATATTTTCCAACTTGCTTATTCTTTTCCCAGCCCTGTCTAATCTACTGACGAGCCTTTTAAAGGTACTCACCATTCTGTTACAGTGTTTTTGACCCAGTATCTACTTTTGATTCTTAGAGTTTCCACCTGTCTGCTTACATGTCTGGCATGTTGTCCACTTTTTCCATTAAAGCCCTTAGCATATTAATTACTGTTATTTTATACTTTCAGTCTGATAATTCCAAAACTTTGACATACCTAGTCTGCTCTTACGCTTGCTTTGTTTCTTCAAACTGGTTTTTTTTTTTTTTTGCCTTTTAGTATGCCTTCAATTTTTTCGTTGAAAGCTCTATGTACTGAGTAAAAGAGAGTAGGGCAGATCAGCCTTCAGTGTGAGGTTTACGTTTATCTGGCTAGGAGTTAGGTTGTGTTTACTCTTCCCTGTAGCCATAGGTGTTAGAGGTTAACATTTTCTCTGTTTTTTTTCCTCCCCTGTTGTCTGGGTTTCTCTAGAGAATCTTTCTCTGGGGTCTGAGCTTTGTTATTCTTTTAGTTGCAATCCACTGTGATTTTATAGATGCCTAATTAACTTTGTGGTAAGGTATGAGAGGATGGAAAACAGTCTGTAATCTTATGATTAGGTCTCAACCTGTTAGTGAGCCTGCATCACTGGGCTGTGACCTTCACAAGAGCGTCTCAGCTTTTTCCACCTTAGGTGAGACAACAAGGTTAGAGGTGTCTGGAGTGGGGTTTTCCCTTCCCCCAGATTAGTTAGGCTCTGGGAAAATCTTATTTTTTTTGAGGCAAGTCCTTTGTTAAGAGAAAATAATGTTCTGGCCATATATCAAAATAGTTATCTTTCCTCTCTTCCTCCTGGATCCTGAGGAGATTCTTCTCAGGTTATATTCACACTGATAACCTGGTGGAATCTTGGGGGTAAAACTCATAAATGTGGGTCTTTCCCCCAAGACTGACCCCCTGGAGATTTGAAATCTCCAGCTTCTCCACTCTGAACATACAGCAATTTGTGAATTACCATTTAACTTTTTCTATCTTGATAAGAAACACACAGAGACATTATTTACTACATGTGTATGTGCATTAAGTACAATGATATTTGAAAGAAGGATTTCTATTCTATGTGCATATATACATGTATATATATTGTGTGTACATATATATATATATATATATACATAAATACTCCTATGCATAATGTTTAAATATACATACCTATATGCAACTAATATATGTAATATTTATACCCATGTATATACAAATATTTGTTTTAAAATGTATTTCTAGATAAAGGAGAATTATTGCTACAACAAAGAACATGAACTTCTTTAAGTCTTCCGACATATGTTCTCTCTCTCCCCATCTCTCCTCCTATTGTGTACATATCTCTCTATCCCCTTCATATATCTATTTTTCTAAAGTACTCTAAAAGATTATATAAATTTATGTCCCCAACAGTTAGCTGAGAAAAGTTGTCTCCTTGCACCCTTTTGAAAATAATATATCCTTTTAGAGTCCTTGAATTCACCTCCCATATACCTTCATTCAGGGAAGGTGTATTATTTTTCTGCTTTGTTCTCCTGCTAGCTGCAGTGTTTGAAATGCTGGTAACTGCATGTTGAAAAGCTGACCCTGGATTTTCTGATTTCTTTCTTTCTTTCCTGCCTCTTACATGAGAGCAGATAATAGGGGAGCCCTGTCAGTAGACCATTCAGGTTCAATAGTAAGTCCATCTCATAATGTTCTTGGGCTATTGTGTTTGAATAGATTTTTTTCTAACTCATGGTTGCAGAAATATTAATCAAATGAATATTTATAATTTAAAAAGCATAACCATGTGAAATTTAACAGAAGGGTGCTTGACCTGAGGGAAACTTCCCTACAATATGAAAAGCAGTGCAACACGTTCAAAGGAGACTTGAACACACCCACCCTTCCCTCCTCATTTCACTCACTTAAAATCGGTGACAAGAATCTCGAGGGAGCTGTCATTTACTCTCTGGGCTGTGACTAATGCCCGATTTCTATCTTTGTTCAACTTCAAAGGAATCTGAAGGCAAGTAAAAGGCTCTCTTAGACATGAATCATAACAATCCCCATCTCTCTCTTTACAGCTAAATACCAGGTCTTTCAAACAGAGTTCTAAGAAGGTCATGGATAGTCTGCAGGATCACTGAAGTCAGGAATGAATCAACAACACTCATATTGCTGAATTATCCATAAGAAAAGTCACTAGGAAGCAAACTAGAGATGGTGCAGTCCAACCGCTTCAACTCATATATGAGGAAACTCTGTGTTATCCGCTGCTCTGTCCACATTGCACTGCTGCTTGGCAGTAGAGGTAGAACTAGAAACATGTTATTCCAACTCAAGCCAATACCATTTCCATTATCCATTCAGATCAATGGTCTGTTCTTTACTCAGAATCACAGATAACTTGGATCTAATTATGTGAAACACCATAGGAGGAACATTGTCTTGTAAGGTATGAATATGCAAACACACATAGGCATGCATTTGATGGGATGAGTGGTCCTGAGACAATTTTTGAGTTCAGTAATCTGCCCCCATGTCTAGTAAAGAGTCCACTGCCAGGTTTTCAGGAAAAGTCAAGTATTTAGGGTCAATTTTCCTCCTGGAGGGCCATCGCTCTGTGACTTGCCATATAAGTCTGTGCTTTATGCATCGAGGTCCATTTTTATTTAATGAAAATTACTGCAGGGTAAGTACCCCAGAAATCTCAATACAGTAATTTCAACAAAAATATCTTATTACTTTTCTTTTTTCTCAATCTAGATTGCTTCCATTCTTTGGCCATCCATCTTTGTATTTGGTCTTGTTTCACTAATTATTTTCCTTTCCTCTTCTGAAGGAAAATAGATCTATACATTTTCTCTTCTTTGTTACTTGAGTGATATCCTTTGCATAGGCCAACATCTGCCCTTGGATCTGTGGAGAATAGGCTTGAATGTAATGTGTTTCACCTGTGTGAGATGTTATGAAGGTGGCAGAGAAAGACTGGTGACTTTTCACACTATGTCCAATGCCCAAAACCTTGGGCACACTTAATCAATTCATGTTCTTCCACTTTAAATTCAGATTTGTTACTTTCCATCCAAGTATATGTAAAAATGCATCATAAGGTGTGAAATGTTTTATTTTATTGGGAAGCTGTAATGCAATGACTGTAGCTAACATTACTTAAGAGCTTACTATATGATAGATATTACATGTTAAAAGTTTTTATCTTACTTAAATTCATTGGTAGGCAATCTTATCTCATTTGCAAAAGAGGAAATGGGGCCACAAAGAGTTCATGTAACTTCCCCAAAGTCATACTACTCATAAATGGCACAGATGGAATTTTAATTCCCAAACATGCTATACAGCCCACAGTTGTGGCAAAGTGAAACAAAATAACACACCCAAATGGACTAGCAATAAGTGGATGTGAAGTTCAACTTCATCATTAGGTTAAGTAGATAGGTAATAGGTAGATAAGAGATAGATAGATAGATACATGCATACATAGATAACAATTCCTTCAGTTGGGGAAAAGAGCAATGCTTTTCACTCTCATAGAGATGGGGCTCAGAGCTTTTTTATGGTGGTTCCCCCAGGAGGCTGGGATAGGTTCTCAGGGTATAAAGTCATAAAGAGATGGGACCAGATCTACAGAGGTTCTGAAACTTCCAAAGGACTCCCAAAGAGCTGATGACCCTGTGGGCCATGTAGATAAAGACAATAGTCATTGCAGCAGTGCATGCAAGGACAAATAATCAGTGACCTGCAGTACTGCTTATGAGAGGCCAGGGACATGGAACATCCCTAGGAGGGCAGGTGGGAGGAAATCCACAAGAATGACTGAAAGAAAGTGACTCTCCTGCAGCCCATCAGAATGGAGTTTGGAATAAAATGCTCAGCTATGTATATACAAGAAGTTATTCATTATAGATATGCTTTAAATTCCTATCTCATGTCAGACACCAGGAACTCAGAGTTCATATCAATGTGCAATAAAATACAGGAAATTATCCATGATGGCTAGGTATGCATTCTTGTTATTGACATTTAAAGTAATAAAAAAAATTGTGTTGAAATGTTCTCATTACCTCCATTTGATGTCAAAGCCTTATTGTAACCAGTAAAGCTAAGGAGAAACAACACTGGAGGCGGTTTTGGATGGAAACTTGACCTACTTCCCCTGGTGTGATAAATCTTAGGTATCAAGGACCGCAAGCAGTGACAGCAAATGAAGAGCAGAGAAGGAAGGCAGAATGTCTCAGTGGTGGAAGCTATAGAGTGTCCAGCAGATGATGTGCTCTCTAAAGATGCCAGCATTTGCACATGCAATCATGTGTCTCATCTCTGACACTGGATGTAGATTTTCTGGACCCAATCTGTGTAATCCATGGAGGAAGTGTTTTGTGAGGTTAAGATACAGACATCATAGGCCTCCAAACACAGCCTGGTATTGATTCTCTCCAAACTTACGTCCAGTGCAGGGTCATCACTGTGTCTTACTATCCATTCTGTCAATATCGATGACATTTCTCTGCTGAGTGAAATGTATGACATGTGTTTATTCTTATTCATATATCTCTAAATACAAATTAACCTATGTAAAAATAAAGAGTTACAAGAATGAAAATATTGATATTAATCTAAGAACACCCTTGAACTGAGGGGAAGGAGGTGGCAACAGAGAAAATGACATGTGCTTCTTCATGACTCATATTTAACACAAAAACTTGCATACCTGCCACTGGCTTCTTACTTTTCAAGTTACACTTGAGTGATAGGTAGGAAAGGCACGACCTATCATGAAACTACTGTTTCTCAAAAAATTTTAAAGCAAACAGTTCTTTCGGCAGGTGAAGTGTTACTCTGTAGCCCTATGTGATTGGAAAAAGCAAAGATATTTCACTGAAGCAGGGGCAGGGGGCCCAGAGCACCCCAGCTCACCCCACTTCACTTCTCCCCAGCCACCCCCGACGTACTTCCTTGGAATATTTAGGGTTCTCTGAGTACCCCAGCTTACGACACTAGACTCTATGCTCCTGGAGAGAAGAGATCTGACTTCCCCATCTCTGTCTCCTCATCACTTATTTATTGACGAGAACTGTGACAGAGTCAGTAGCAAAACTAAAATTAGAACCCAGTTGTCCTGACTCCCAGTCTTAAACTTTTCCCCATTACACTAAAAACCTATCAATGGATTTTAAATGTTGCATCTCAGGAATTATATAGTTTTATGAAGCTAAAAGTTACATATGTTTATTCAAAAAGCCAGTAAAACTGAAAATCTGAGGGTTATTTTCTAGTCATTCCAATAACCTCCCAAGCATTCGGTAAGAAAATGTATTTACCACAGCTAATAAGACTCTTATTATCTCTCCACTATCATTACATTTCTTCAAAACATTTCCAATAAGAACACTCCAAATTACACCCCCCCTCAGCTAGCTCATCTGTTTAGTCAATAAGCAACGTTTTATTGCTTTTATGAATTAAGCCCACTTTGCATCCAATCATTTTGCAAACATCTGTAGCAGAAGCAGTCTAGGGAGCTTTTGAAAAATCAATCAGAGGGGAACAGCTTTCACTTCATCAGTTTTTTTTTTTTAATTTTAATAAAGTATTTACACATGTTTGCTCTGCCTGAAATGGAAACACGATGGAGGCCTCAGCAGCATCACAGGATGAGGGCTCCTTTGCCAGGGCAGTGACTGCGCCCCTTGGCTTGTTCTTCTCGGGTGAGAAGTTACTGTCGCTGCTGCCTTTTGGTTGAACAACAGAGCTGAGCAAGTCTTACCTAGCCTTAGATGGGGGCATTGCTTATGTGAATCTCATTGGCTGGGGGAAGATGTCCATTTTTTATCCTTCTGGCCTTTCTATGAGCTTTACCTGTGAATGGAAGAAAGAGGGACATTTTCAATTATAACAAGGTTCTTAGATCTGGTCTTTACAAATGAAAAAATGATAAGTTACCTGTGCAGAAGTGAGATTCTATATGATTACTTGATATTGATTTCAGAAATCACTGTGAATGTAAAGTCAGGAAGGAGAGGGTCAGGAGAAGAGAGACTGCTGTATCCCAATGACAGCTACTGAGACTAAAAGCTAAAGGTAGAGATCATGGACCTCAGCACTTCCAAGAAGGAATTCTGAGGCCATTTTGGATACATTAGTTACTTTAGAAAATCTTGATTGTATTGATTTTTCATCTCTTTTCCTTTATTGTGCTGCCTTTAGAACATTTTGGAATTAGTTTTTTAGTATTTGACATTTTCTCATGCTGTGTGGTTTAGAAGACATTTCAACAGTGTGTAGAAGGGGGCAGGGGGATGGGAGGCACAGATGGCGCATTTGACGACGTTGGTTGAGGCAGAAACTCAGTCATGGTTAACTTCTGAACCAAAGATGTTTTGGGCTAGAGGAGAACCATTTTAGTTGAAATCTTTCACTTTACTGATGAGAAATTTAGAGCCAGAATTGCAAAAGCTCTTCAAGGAGAAAACCTCAAAGATTATATTAGGGGTTCTTTATGTCACCTTGTTTTCTTTCCTATCTTTACCACTGATAGGTTTGAAGGAGATTTTCTTTTAAACGGTGCAGTAATATCATGCTACGAGAAGCATTCCTTATTAACAAGAGAAAAGTGACTTGTAGACCGTGAGTTTGTTGTGAAGAATAAGAGGATCCAGGTACCCACGCAGGTGAACCCAGACTTGAAGAAGCCCCCAACCAGTTAACTAATAGTAATGCACACCCCAGTCCTTTCTGTACACTTCTGAGCTGTGGGCCTCTCCGGCCATGGGCAGCAGAGGGCACCCACAGTGGCAGAGATGCAATTATCTTCTTGTTGGACAGGATGGTTTGGGAAGCAAAACCCTAGAGGAGAAATGAAGAGAGAGTTCAATTTTTTTTTATTAATTTTTATTGGAGTAGAGTTGCTTTACAATGTTGTGTTAGTTTCTGCTGTACAGCAAAGTGAATCAGCTATATGTATACATATATCCCCTCTTTTTTGGATTTCCTTCCCATTTAGGTCATCACAGAGCACTGAGTAGTGTGCCCTGTGCTATACAGTAGGTTCGCACTAGTTATCTATTTTATACACAGTAGAGTTCAATTTTTAACCAGAGGCAATTTCCAGGAAGGTCTGTAGATGCCACCTGGCAGTTCAGCAGCAGCTCGGACTCAAGAAAGCAGGCTGTACTTAAGACTCCTCTTGTGGGAAGGCCAAGTTTAACATGCTTTATTCCCCCAAAGCCATTTTTGAATTCTCAGCTAAAAGGATTTAAGCAGAGAAGCACACTTCCATGCTCCCCAAAGACAACCCCTTGAGCAAATACACTTCCAACTCACTTTTAAAAAGCTGCAATCCGCTTTGCACTGAAATGAAGCACAGCGTGGTAGAAAGCTGAGGTTTATCACCAGACTTGTGATGAATATTCAGCTATAGCCTTCATGACTACAGGCATTAGAATGCTGTTGTACTAACCGGGAATACATACCTGTCTGTTTTCACATGCTTTCTGACAAATAGGCGGTTCCCACATGCACGGCGGTTAAACACATTATCTTTTTTCAAAAATGTCATACATTACTTTGACTAACACCAAAAAACATATATATTTTGTAGCATGAGAAGACGAGAATATTTGTGCTTAAGTAATCATAATAATAGTGCATCATTACCCTGACTTAGTGTTTCACGGTTTCCAGGGCAAACATTAAGAGAACTGTACATATACTCTAAACAATCTCACACTTTTATAGGTCAATTATACCTCAGTAAAACTGAAATTTTTTCAAAAATCTGCTTTTGACTCCCTCTCTGTGGTGATTTGGAAACATTGCTGGTTTAAGTGGTGGTCCTCTAATTCCCACCTTGACACCCTCTGCGGCAAAGCTGTTCCCTGAATGTACAGATCACAGAAGTCAATGCAGACCTCAAAGTAATCTCAGAGTGAGCTCCCTCAGGCCACCTCGGTCTCCTGCCTTCTCCCAACTTGGTCACAATTGCTCTCCGATTACTTTGAGTTTTCTCCCCTTGGGACGTTTCCAAGATGTTTTAGGCCACACATCTTGGATCAGGGACCGGATTCTTCCTGCATTGCTGTCTATCCTCTGGGACTAACACCTGTTACACAAACAAGACCTTTTAAAAACGTTTTTTCTTAGGTTGGTTGAAAGGGATGTTTCTGATTCATCTTTGCGTCAGTGGCCCAGTGTCATCACAAATGTCCTTATAATTGAAAGCAGGCGGCTGGAGCATCACAGGGGGAGGGGTGATGGTGGGAGCAGAGGCTGGAGCGTGAGATGTACAGGGTGACACTTGGCAGGTGTCTGTTGCGTGGATGAGCTGTAGTCCCACAGAGTGTGGGCTCCTTTATTCATGCTCGAATTCATTCATTACCTGGAGTTTAAGGGATGCCGGCTCCGTGCGCGACCCCTATTCTCTTGATGGCTGTCCTCTTATTTCTCCCTCCTCTTTCCTGAGCACCTTATCCATTGCTCTGCTGCGCCATCCTCCTGGAAACACCTTCTTCACCTTGGTTCCCAGGACACCTTCTCTCATGCTTTTCCATCTCCTCCTGACAGCGTTTTCTCAGTCTCCTTTCTGCATCCTCCTCATCTCCCTGACCCCCAGATGCTGGGGGGCTCAGGGCTCAGTCTTTGGCCCCATCCTTTCCCCTGCCGACCCTCACCTTCATTTATTGAGGGTCTACCCTGCGAGTGTGGGAGTTTCACTGTTACCTCTTTGATGCTCCCTAGCGATATTGTTGATAGGTGTCATCATTCCCAAGGAAACCAAGACTTCCACAGAATGAATAACTAAAGGAAGTTCTCAGAGCTTCCGGGGGCAGAGGTAGGATGTGAAGTCAAGTCTGACTGACACAAAATCCTGTTTTCTTCTGTGCCTATTTATAAAATGTGAAATTTCAAAAAAGGAGATGGCAGGTATTTTTTTTCCTGCCATGCCATCCTGCCTTCTGTCCTGAGGAAATTCCATACATTTAAACCAGACAGTCTTCCAGGGTTCCTGGGACCTTCTCTTTCCTTTTCCTCCTGTTTCTAATACCTCTTACATAGCATCATGTCTGGTACCCAGAGGGAGAAGATAGAAACTATGCCCATGTGAATATTTTCAAAATGATGATATTTTGTAAAGAAAGTCAGATTCATGTTTAGTAGAAAGCAGTATATTTTCACTTAGCAGCCTTAATATTATTATGTCAGACACAGTAAACAGCACTCATAGTCTCTTATCCCCTATTGAGAAAATGAGCAACTGTAACCAAAGCAGCAGGAAAATCCAAACCCTGAAGAGTAGGGCTGAAGTTCTGAGACCTGGCTGAGGCCCTAGGCACGTATCACATTAAAGCCAGCCAGATTTCTTCAGAGAAAGTTCAGAGAAACAAGAATCATGAATGTGGATTTACAAAACAAGGATTCTGAGGGGAGGACTTGCTTTAAGGAAGGTGTAGACTTAAATGCTGACCAGAGGAAATGCGTTGGACTCAGAACCTATGTACACACTCAAACTAAGTAAACCACAGAAAACCGTCTTAATCATTGAACAACTGACCTTATATTGGCACATGTGGGGACCATTCAAGGCGGAGTCAACATGTTGAAGTGAAGGCCTGAGGTCTGCGGGCGTGCGGACAAAATGTGAGCCACTTCCTGCCAGAGAACAGGCACGGTAGACCCCCGGGAGGCGATCTGTCATTGGCAGCTCATCGTGGTATCTGTTCTTCCAACCTCCCCACGGCTCCTCCATGGATCATAACAGTCCTTATCCTCTCTGTCCCCTGCAGTTAGAAAAGAATATAATTCACCCAGTGGGACTTTGGGCCAAGGTTCCTTTCAGAGCATTTGGACATCGTTTCTTTGCTAGAAAGGGCATCCAGTACAGTTTATTAAAGACAAAAAACAAAAAGAAACCTGAAAACAAAATCTCTGGTCTCCTTCCCTATCTTTTTTTAATTGTCAGGAGAGCTGGCCAGTGGGTAAGTTGTTCTTTGTGTGAGTCCGGTCATGGTGATGTGTATTTAATAGTAAGGATAAAATGGATTTGTGAGGCCATTGTGAAGGGGAATGCAATGCTAATGTACCATGCGGCTGGACTTGCAACTTTCCTTTGCTAAATTAAAGCTTTTGGAGAGAGGAACACTTAAAAGTGCTAAACTCTGGAAATCGATATCCGTCATGTGCAAACTGGGTTGCGTGTATGACAATAGATGACTGACAAACATTAAAATAGTTATTGAATTCTCACTATTTCTCACTGAGTTTGATTTACCATCCCAATTTTATGGATTAAGATAAATACCCAGAGAGATGAGTTAATTCATTCAGGAATACACTGCCCTATTTGAACACATCTAACTACCTGCATACTTTCCTTTCTCTAGAGCAATTGCCTTTCAGCATTTATTTGAGGGCTATAAAGACTCTTTTTTTTTCTTGTTCAATACTGAGGCAGAATCCAGTGGCCACTTCCCTCCTATACTTAATTATGTAGAATTGGGAACTGCACCGTCACACAGGCACGATTAAGTACCATACAGTTTAGAGCTTTACAGAACATAAAGCCTCATTTTTTGTAACTGACACTTCTTTTAGGAATTAATACCATCAATTTCCATGCCCTTCAGTTTCAAGATCTGGGGCTCCTAGATATAGAAATGAATTTGCTAACTTGCCTCCGTGGCATTCATTTGGCTCATAGGAAATTAACCTTCTTACTGGAACACTTTTTTTCTTATATTCTAAAAAATCTATCTGAAGTTAGGGTCAGAGTATGAAATGAACTTGTGTACTTGGAATCTTCTTATGGGAAAGGAGTTGGACATTTCATATTCGATTGCATTTATTTTTGTACATGCAGTGAGGAATCCTGAATATTTTTTCTCTAAAATCTTAGAGGAAAAAAAATAAACAAAAATGAAATAGTTGTCATGTGGTTAAACCTCAGTTTACTCTACTTTTCTTTGTCTTTCCCTGGAGCCCTTTCAGAGATGGAAGATTTCCTCAGACAGCAAGTTTCTCAGCACAGGTTGGAAAAACAAACAAAAAAGTGCCTAGGATTTTAGGCTATATCATTGACTCAGGAAAAAAAAAAAAGGACTTTAAACTGTCTTTTTGGGGGCTTGGGTTAAAAAGAATTCAGAGCAACAGCTGCTTCCACTTCATTTAAAATTATACAGGTAGACACTCCCTGACATACATTAATTTTCATCCCCAGGCAGCGGGACTGGTAGATGAGACTCAGCACCATCTCTGTCCCCCATCCCTGTGTCCATAACCCTTTGAACTTCCCTGCACTTCAATCTTACCTTTTTCTGTCCCAATACATCCAATTTACAGAAGTACGAGGTGAGAAAAGAGCATAAGGTAGATTAAAAAAAAATCATATTATAGAGCAAAGAAATTCATGCAGAGGCCATGGTTCTTGGTTCTATGCTTGGTCTGGGGGCCAACTATATTTGTGCTTTTCTCCTCTTTGTTTTCCAGGTACTCTTTGCATGAAGGCAGCACCTTAGCAGTAGCGTTCTGGGTAAGGAGCCACATCCTCACCTTGTCCCGTGGTTCTGTCCATGGAGGTTGCAGTGACCTTACATGTGCTTTTACCGTACAGGCTGGGGTCCCTCAACCATCTCCATAGTTAACGGAGTTTCCCATCATTCAACAGTCACCGTCTCTCCCCTTCATCACAGGATCGGTTGCTCCAGGGATTAGCCTGAACTGCATTAAAGTCAGCCTCATCCTCCAGGGGCAAAGGGATCATCAGACGGCCCTGAGACTGTCTCAGGTTTCAATCTGCTGAAATGGCCCTTGTGTGCCTCATCACAGATGTTCCTCCCTTGGGGGGAAACTATTCGGTACAGTCCAGAAGCATGGAGAGTGGGTCACTAGGTACATCTGACCTGAGCCCTGTGTTCTGTCAATGGGGAAAAATCTCATTGAATGCTGAGGGAGAGTTCTACTGTCAGTAGAAAACTGACCACATGGGTAGTGAACACACACAGTTACAATACAGAGTGGTCAGGGCTGTGAAAGGAACTGGAACAGTGTTCCCTGTGAGCAGACACGTGGCTCTCCAAATAAACCTGAGCACGAGTAGGTTTCCGGGGGCTACGGGGGCTGAACTGGGTCTTGAAGGATCGGTAAGAATGGATGAAGCAAGAACGAGGTTCAAGCAGAGAGAAAAGCATTTGCAAGACAGAGAAGCTATCGGTTTCAGAGGGGTGATGTAGATAATGGTTAAGAGTGAGACAGATGTGGGTTTGAGTCCTGGTACAGATCCTTATCCACTGAATGTCTTACTTTGTCCTTGTGTGTGTGACTACTTTATAAAAAAAAATAACATTAATAAAAATAGTACTTACCTCATTTTATTTTATAAGCATTAAATGACATAATGCATATATTGTCCTTGTGTTTGGAACATTTTAAGTGTCCATTAAGTGTTAATATTGGCAGTGATCATTGCAATCATGATAACAAACACCAGCAACATGCATTCTGACCGAGGAAATGAGCATTGCAAGTTCGAGATGTGCTCTTGGAGAGTTTTATGAAAGATACGGTCAACATTTTATTTAGCTGGAAAAGAGTAAGGATTGAGTAAAATATGGAAATATGTAGAAAAACCAGAGCCAGCCATTTAACAGGTCTGAGGGATTTATGAGTGGGAATAATGGGGGGAAAGACCTTAATATTTTAGCAGGATTATGTTGGGCTTTGAACGGCTATATATTGTTTGGATGTCTTCTGTAAGTATTGAGGAAATTGATGGAAGGCATTGAAAAGAAAACCACCAGGGAAGGAAAAAAAAAAAAAAAAAAGAAAGTTCTTTGAATTATGAAGCTGGCATCATAGGTGTCCTTTCCCCCATTTAAAACTGGTATTGACATGTTTTCTACTATTGACATTCCAAACATGTGACAGCTCAGTCCAGCATACAACAAATGAAGGCAGATGAGAAGCAAGAAAACAAGCTGATCCAACTGTTACTGGAACGGGTTTTGGGCTCATTAACAAGTATAAAAAAGTATAATACCAGTGGCATTTTAGGTCAGTGATAATGCAGAATCCTGGAAACATTGCTAAAACTCATCTTTTATAATCTTCTGATACATGATAATTTTACTTTTCCATTGGTTTTCTCTAGACCTAATTTTATTTATCAGAATTTATCTTAGGAATAACACTGTTGGGATTTGGGCATAAAAAGAATAGGAAATATTTCTGATAAACCACGTGGCTTAGCCACTGAGTTACCAAGAGTCTGATTAAGAAAAAAAAGTTTGTAAATCAACTATATTTCAGTAAAATATTTTTCTTTTTAAAAAGAAAGAGAATGGGGCTTCCCTGGTGGCGCAGTGGTTAAGAACCTGCCTGCTAGTGCAGGGGACGCGGGTTTGAGCCCTGGTCCGGGAGGATCCCACATGCCGCGGAGCAACTCAGCCCGCGTGCCGCAACTACTGAAGCCCGCACGCCTGGAGCCTGTGCTCTGCAACAAGGGAAGCCACCACAATGAGAAGCCAGTGCACCGCAACGAAGAGTAACCGCCGATCTCCAAAACTAGAGAAAGCTCCGTGCACAGTAATGAAGACCCAACGCAGCCAAAACTAAATAAAATTTATAAAAAAAAAGAAAAGAAAAGCAGTTTCTGTAGGAGGAGGGGAGAGTGAAAAGAGTGAGGGCAACGGTGAGAAGGATGGAAAGGAAGAGGCCCAGAAAGAGTCAGAGAGAGGGGGAGCTGCATCTGGGTGCAGCTCCTTTCTCTGACTCACAAATATTAGGGGACCCGATGAGAGACGCGAAACACAGAAAGTGTGGTGTTCTGTCGAGGTTTTGAAACTGGGGTTTACGGCCAGTTTACCTAAAGCATCAAGAGACTGTGGGCCCCAGCAGCCAGGTTCCTGCTGCTGTAATCAGTTCATGCTGGACTGAAGAGCTAGACCACTGTAAGTGACCTGAGGCTTCCTCAACACAGGAAAGAGCTCAGCGTTTTGTTTTGTTTTTTTCAGACTTTAATATAGTCTGTTTAAGAGGAGCACTACTGCCAAAGCCCAGAGCTGGGTGTGGCTGTGAGGAGAGACTGGGGTTGAGCCTGGGTTTAGAACACAGTGTTATTCAGAGACTGAAAGTTAGACAAGAAAGGGCAAATACTTGGATTCACCAACGTTTTAAATATAAATGTCAGTAGAAACCCAAGTGCACCCTTTTTCTCTCGGCCTTTAGTTTACAGGAAAGCAGTTTGTTATCGGCATTTGGGGAGGACTAATGCTGACTTGCATTTATGTATGCATGCAACGACTCATCAGAGAATGGAGATGTGCTGCCTCCTGTTTGGGGATTTCCTCAAGAGAAAATAATTAAGAAGCAAAATGGTAGAGAAGAGAAACACTTGGGAGACAATGCAGTAAAAAAAAGCAAAAAACATGACTTTGGGGGATAAGATAGACTTAGAATTGAATCCCTGCTCTGCCGTTTAGACTTCTCCAGGTCTCAGCGTCCTCACCTGTAAAATGGGGGCACTAACACCTGCCTTGCAAGGGTGTATTAACGATTAGGGAAATAATACGGGTGAAGCCCGTAGTGGAATAGCTGGCCATCAGCACATGGATTTCCCTCACCCCCAGGGACGTAGCTCATCTCTTTGCAGGGAACTTGGATCAGCTTTGTCTTGGCGGTTGCCAGATGGAGAAGGACTCCCTGTGTGAGGCCGTGTAACGTGAGTGCTAAGATTTCTTATGGGGTTCGTTCCAGGCCCTCCACTGTGATTAGACATCTAGTTAGAGGCTCCTGCTATCACGTTAATCCCATGTATCCTTTGAGCTGACTTGGATGAGAACGACTGCACACTTTACTCTTTCTGTTTGCTTCAGAGCACGACTGGAATTGATACGGATTAGGCTTATCATTCCACCTTCTTTTAAAAGATCATGTGGAGGGCTTCCCTGGTGGCACAGTGGTTGAGAGTCCGCCTGCCGATGCAGGGAACGCGGGTTCATGCCCCGGTCCGGGAGGATCCCACATGCTGCGGAGCGGCTGGGCCCGTGAGCCATGGCCGCTGAGCCTACGCGTCCAGAGCCTGTGCTCCGCAATGGGAGAGGCCACAACAGTGAGAAGCCCGCGTATGCAAAAATAAATAAAATAAAATAAAATAAAAGATCATGTGGAAATGGGCATTTCAATCAAATAATTTGTCAAGTATGTTTCCAGAAGTGCTCTAGAGTAATAAATGCTGAAATTTGAAATTTAGGAGAGATTTTGAGTGTGTATAGGAGAAGCAAAATGAGATGCCCCCAAACGCACTGTTTCCCCATTTATACCAGAAATCAGGTATTTAGTTTATATTCCCCTTAGATCCCTACCCGTTTGCTTCTAAGGCTATCAGAGTCTCAAGGTTTAACAGGCCGTAAAGTGGGGACAACTTTTCTGTAGCAACGGCCTGCAATCAAACTGTTTTCCAATAGAGGCTGTGGTCCCATCCACTCTGGGAAATGCAGGGAGAAGTCATCCCCATGGTTGGTGGCTTCAGGGTGTTTGCCGTGAACACCCCGACTTCACGGAGGTGGCCCCTCCTGTTGGCGAGTGACGTGTGCCTCTTCAAACACCAGCACACTTTCTCTAATTTTTTTTTCCTGCCAAGACTACATGCTGACAAATACCCATTCTGCAGACAGAAAGGTGCTTCTTTTTAAACTACTGCCTTTTAAGAAGTTTGGGTTTTCATTTTCTTTTCTGTTTACCTTCTATCTGCTCTGTCCTTGCCACTGGCTGCCCTCCCTCTGAGCACCTCACACTCCGGGCGTTCTTACCTTTGTGGCAAAATGGCCACAAAGGGAGCCTGCTGGTTAGATGTTATCCCACGACCCTCTCTGTTCACTGAGCACGGTTCACTTTTCCTCATGTTCTTCTAGACAACTTCTATAGTGGAAGCCATCGGTGCTGCCTTCAAGTTTGTGTCTGCTTTGCCATGCAAAGTAGCTCTCTCTTGACATTTTCCCACTTTCTACACATCTGCCTGCCTTGCAATGAACAGGTCAGAGCTTATCCACATATATGTAAGGAATTCACCAAACTGAATTAAGCAGACCTGTGACTTTGTGTCCTGGTGTGTCTTAGTCCTGCTACATGCCAGCTTTTCATGGAGAGCTGTGCACTGTACTCTGCTGTAGGGTGTAATCTGCTCCTCTATTTACTGCTATGATCTCTGTATTTTACAGTATCATCAGCATTTTCTCAAGTCTCTCTCTTCACCTTTAGCTTCAGAGTATTCACTTTAGAAGTTGGGTTTCTTATCTCTCTCTCTCTCTCTTTCTCCTCTATGTTTATTATTATTATTTTAACATCTTTATTGGAGTATAATTGCTTTACAAAGGTGTGTTAGTTTCTGCTGTATCACAAAGTGAATGAGCCATACATATACACACATCCCCATATCTCCTCCCTCTTACATCTCCCTCCCACTCTCCCTAGCCCACCCCTCTAGGTGGTCACAAAGCACCGAGCTGATCTCCCTGTGCTATGCGGCTGCTTCCCAGTAGCCATCTATTTTATATTTGGTAGTGCATATATGTCCATGCCACTCTCTCACTTCGTCCCAGCTTCCCCTTCCCCTTCCCCGTGTCCTCAAGTACATTCTCTATGTCTGCGTCTTTATTCCTGTCTTGCCCCTAAGTTCTTCATAACCATTTTTTTTTTTTAGATTCCATATATATGTGTTAGCATACGGTATTTATTTTTCTCTTTCTGACTTACTCCACTTTGTATGACAGACTCTAGGTCCATCCACCTCACTACAAATATCTCAATTTCATTTCTTTTTAGGGCTGAGTAATATTCCATTGTATATATGTGCCACATCTTCTTTATCCATTCATCTCTTGATGGACTCGTAGGTTGTTTCCATGTCCTGGCTACTGTAAATAGAGCTTCAATAAACATTGTGGTGCATGACTCTTTTTGAATTATGGTTTTCTCAGGGTATATGCCCAGTAGTGGGATTGCTGGGTCATATGGTAGTTCTATTTTAAGTTTTTTAAGGAACCACCATACTGTTCTCCATAGTGTCTATATCAATTTACGTTCCCACCAACAGTGCAAGAGGGTACCCTTTTCTCCACACCCTCTCCAGCATTTACTATTTCTGGATTTTTTGATGATGGCCATTCTGACTGGTGTGAGGTGATACCTCATTGTAGTTTTGATTTGCCTTTCTCTAATGATTAGTGATGTTAAGCATTCTTTCACGTGTTTGTTGGCAATCTGTATATTGTCTTTGGAGAAATGTCTATTTAGGTCTTCAGCCCATTTTTGGATTGGGTTGTTTGTTTTTTTGATATTGAGCTGCATGAACAGCTTGTAAATTTTGGAGATTAATCCTTTGTCAGTTGCTTCATTTGCAACAATTTTCTCCCATCGGAGAGTTGTCTTTTTGTCTTGTTTATGGTTTCCTTTGCTGTGCAAAAGCTTTTAAGTTTCATTAGGTCCCATTTGTTTATTCTTGTTTTTATTTGCATTTCTCTAGGAGGTGGGTCAAAAAGGATCTTGCTGTGATTTATGTCATAGAGTGTTCTGCCTATGTTTTCCTCTAAGAGTTTGATAGTTTCTGGCCTTACATTTAGGTCTTTAATCTATTTTGAGTTTACTTTTGTGTATGGTGTTAGGGAGTGTTCTAATTTCATTCTTTTACATATAGCTGTCCAGTTTTCCCAGCACCACTTATTGAAGAGGCTGTCTTTTCTCCATTGTATATTCTTGCCTCCTTTATCAAAGGTAAGGTGATCATATGTGCGTGGGTTTATCTCTGGGCTTTCTATCCTCTTCCATTGATCTATATTTCTGCTTTTGTGCCATTATCGTACTGTCTTGATTACTGTAGGCTTGCACTATAGTCTGAAGTCCAGGAGCCTGATTCCTCCAGCTCCATTTTTCATTCTCAAGATTGCTTTGGCTATTCAGGGTCTTTTGTGTTTCCATACAAATTGTGAATTTTTTTGTTCTAGTTCTGTGAAGAATGCCACTGGTAGTTTGAATCTGTAGATTATTTTGGCTAGTATAGTAATTTTCACAATGTTGATTCTTCCAATCCAAGTACATGGTATATCTCTCCACCTGTTTGTATCATCTTTAATTTCTTTAATCAGTGTCTTACAGTTTTCTGCTTACAGGTCTTTTGTCTCCTTAGGTAAGTTTATTCCTAGGTATTTTATTCTTTTTATTGCAATGGCAAATGGGAGTGTTTCTTTAATTTCTCATTCAGATTTTTCATCATTTGTGTATAAGAAAGCAAGAGATTTCTGTGTATTAATTTTGTATCCTGCTACTTTACCAAATTCACTGATTAGCTCTAGTAGTTTTCTGGTAGCACATTTAGGATTCCCTAAATATAGTATCATGTCATCTGCAAACACCGACAGTTTTACTTCTTCTTTTCTGATTTGGATTCCTTTTATTTCTTTTTCTTCTCTGATTGCTGTGGCTAAAACTTCCAAAATAATAGTGGTGAGAGTGGGCAACCTTGTCTTGTTCCCAAACTTAGTGGAAATAGTTTCAGTTTTTCACGATTGAGAATGATATTTGCTGTGTTTTTGTCATATATGGCCTTTATTATGTTGAGGTAAGTTCCCTCTGTGCCTACTTTCTGGAGGTTTTTTATCATAAATGGTGTTGAATTTTGTTGAAAGCTTTTTCTGCATCCATTGAGATGATCATATGGTTTTTCTCCTTCAATTTGTTAATATGGTGTATCACATTGATTGATTTGCCTATACTGAAGAATCCTTGCATTCCTGGGATAAACCCCACTTGATCATGTCGTATGATCCTTTTAATGTGCTATTGGATTCTGTTTGCTAGCATTTTGTTGAGGATTTTTACATCTATGTTCATCAGTGTTGTTGCCCTGTAGTTTTCTTTCTTTGTGACATCTTTGTCTGGTTTTTGTGTCAGGGTGATGATGGCCTAGTAGAATGAGTTTGGGAGTGTCCCTCCTTCTGCTATATCTTGGAAGCATTTGAGAAGAATAGGTGTTAGCTCGTCTCTAAATGTTTGATAGAGTTCGCCTGTGAAGCCATCTGGTCCTGGGCTTTTGTTTGTTGGAAGATTTTTAATCACAGTCTCAATTTCAGTGCTTGTGATTTGTCTGTTTATATTTTCTATTTCTCCCTGGTTTAGTCACAGAACGTTGTGCTTTTCTATGAATTTGTCCATTTCTTCAAAGTTGTCCATTTTTTTGGCATATAGTTGCTTGTAGTAATCTCTCATGATCCTTTGTATTTATGCAGTGTCAGTTGTTACTTCTCCTTTTTCATTTCTAATTCTATTGATTTGTGTCTTCTCCCTTTTTTTCTTGATGAGTCTGGCTAATGGTTTATCAATTTTGTTTATCTTCTCAAAGAATCAGCTTTTAGTTTCATTGATTTTTGCTATTTTTTCCTTCATTTCTCTTTCATTTATTTCTGATCTGGTGTTTATGATTTCTTTCCTTCTGCTAGCTTTGGGTTTTTTTTGTTCTTTCTCTAATTGCTTTAAGTGTAAGGTTATGTTGTTTATTTGAGACGTTTCTTATTTCTTGAGGTAGGATTGTATTGCTGTAAACTCTCTTAGAACTGCTTTTGCTGCAACTTATAGGTTTTCAGTCATTGTGTTTTCATTGTCAATTGTTTCTAGGTATTTTTTTTTTATTTCCTCAGTGATCTCTTTGTTATTAAGTAGTGTATTGTTTAACCTCCATGTGTTAGTATTTTTTACAGATTTTTCTCCTGTAATTGATATCTAGTCTCATAGTGTTGTGTTTGGAAAACATAGTTGTATGATTTCAATTTTCTTAAATTTACCAGTGCTTGATTTTTGACCCAGGATATGATCTATCCTGGAGAATGTTCCATGAACACTTGAGAAGAAAGTGTATTCTGTTGTTTTTGGATGGAATGTCCTATAAATATCAATTAAATCCATCTTGTTTAATGTATCATTTAAAGCTTGTGTTTATTTATTTTCATTTTGGATGATCTGTCCATTGGTGAAAGCGGGGTGTTAAAGTCCTCTACTATGATTGTGTTACTGTTGATATCCCATTTTATGGCTGTTAGCATTTACCTTATGTATTGAGGTGCTCTTATGTTGGATGCATAAATATTTACAATTGTTATATCTTCTTCGTGGATTGATCCCTTGATCATTTTGTAGTGTCCTTCTTTGTCTCTTGTAATAGTCTTTATTTTAAAGTTTAATTTACCTGATACGAGAATTGCTACTCCAGCTTTCTTTTGATTTCCACTTGCATGGAATAACTTTTTCCATCCCCTCACTTTCAGTCTGTATGTGTCCCTAGGTCTGAAGTGGGTCTCTTGTAGACAGGATATATACAGGTCTTATCTTTGTATGCATTCAGCCAGTCTATGTCTTTTGCTTGGAGCATTTAATCCATTTACATTTAAGGTAATGATCGCTATGTATGTTCCTATTACCATTTTCTTAATTGTTTTGGCTTTGTTATTGTAGGTCTTTTCCTTCTCTTGTGTTTCCTGCCTAGAGAACTTCCTTTAACTTTTGTTGTAAAGCTGGTTTGGTGGTGCTGAATTCTCTTAGCTTTTGCTTATCCATAAAGGTTTTAATTTTTCCATCAAACTGAATGAGATTCTTGTTGGTTAGTGTAATCTTCGTTGTAGGTTTTTCACTTTCATCACTTTAAATATGTCCTGCCACTCCCTTCTGACTTGCAGAGTTTCTGCTGAAAGATCAGCTGTTAACCTTATAGGGTTTTCCCTTGTATGTTGTTTGTTGCTTTTCCCTTGCTGCTTTTAATATTTTTTCTTTGTATTTAATTTTTGATAGTTTGATTAATATGTGTCTGGGCGTATTTCTCCTTTGATTTATCCTGTATGGGACCTGCACTTCCTGGACTTGATTGACTATTTCCTTTCCCATATTAAGGAAGTTTTCAACTATAATCTCTTCAAATATTTTCTCAGTCCCTTTCTTTTTCTCTTCTTCTTCTGCGACCCCTATAATTCAAATGTTGGTGCATTTAATGTTGTCCCAGAAGTTTCCAAGTTTCAATTCTTTTCATTCTTTTTACTTTATTCTGCTCTGCAGTAGTTATTTCCACTACTTTATCTTCCAGGTCACTTATCCGTTCTTCTGCTTCAGTTTTTCTGCTATTGATTCCTTCTAGAGAATTTTTAATTTCATTTATTGTGTTGTTCATCACTGTTTGTTTGCTCTTTAGTTCTTCTAGGTCCTTGTTAAACGTTTCTTGCATTTTCTCCATTCTATTTCCAAGATTTTGGATCATCTTTACTATCATTATTCTGAATTATTTTTCAGGTAGACTGCCTATTTCCTCTTCATTTGTTTGGTCTGGTGGGTTTTTACCTTTCTCCTTTATCTGCTGTGTGTTTCTCTGCTTTCTCATATTGCTTATCTGAATGTGTTTGGGGTCTCCTTTTCGGAGGCTGCAGGTCTGTAGTTCCCGTTGTTTTTGGTGTCTGCCCCCAGTGGCTATGGTTGGTTTATTTGGTTGTGTAGGCTTTTTGGTGGAGGGGACTAGTGCCTGTGTTCCGGTGGATGAGGCTAGATCTTGTCTTTCTGGTGGGCAGGACCACATCCAGTGGTGTGTTTGTGGTGTCTGTGACCTTATTATGATTTTAGGCAGCCTCTCTGCTAATGGATGGGGTTGCGTTTCTCTCTTGCTAGTTGTTTGGCATAGGATATCCAGCACTGCAGCTTGCTGGTTGTTGAGTGGAGCTGGGTCTTAGCATTGAGATGGAGATCTCTGGGAGAATTTTTGCCATTTGATAATGTGGAGCCAGGAGGTCTCTGGTGGACCAATGTCCTGAACTCAGCTCTCCCACCACCGAGGCACAGGCCTGACACCCAGCCAGAGCACCAAGACCCTGTAATCCACACAGCTCAGAAGAAAAGGGAGAAAGAAAGAAAGAAAGAAAGAAAGAAAGACAGAAAGAAAGAAAGAAAGAAAGAAAAGAAAAGAAAGTTATTAAAATAATTATTAAAAATTTAAAAATTAAAAAGTAATGAGAAAAGAAAGAAAAAAAAATGGACAGACAGAACCCTAGGACAAATGGTAAAAACAAAGCTATACAGACAAAATTACAGACAGAAGCATACACATACACACTTCCAAAAAGAGAAAAAGGAAAATTATATATATATATATCATTGCTTCCAAATTCCACCACCTCAATTTGGGATGATTCGTTGTCTATTCAGGTGTTCCACAGATGCAGGGTACATCAAGTTGATTGTGGAGATTTAATCCTCTGCTCCTGAGGCTGCTGGGAGAGATTACCTTTTCCCTTCTTTGTTTGCACAGCTCCTGGGTTTCAACTTTGGATCTGGCCCCGACTCTGCGTGTAGGTCACCTGAGGATGTCTGTTCTTTGCTCAGACAGGACGGGGTTAAAGAAGCCACTGATTCGGGGGCTCTGGCTCACTCAGGCCAGGAGGAGGGAGGGGTACGGAATGCGGGGCGAGCCTGCGGTGGCACAGGCCTACATGACATTGCAACAGTTGAGGCACACCGTGTGTTTTCCCGGGGAAGTTGTCCCTGGATCACGGGACCCTGGCAGTGATGGGCTGCACAGGCTCTGGGAGGGGAGATGTGGACAGTGACCTGTGCTCGCACACAGGCTTCTTGGTGATGGCAGTAGAAGCCATAGCGTCTCATGCCTGTCTCTGGGGTCCACACTGATAGCCACGGATCACGCCCATTTCTGGAGCTCACTTAGGCAGTGCTCTGAATTCCCTCTCCTCGTACACCCCTAAAGAATCGTCTCTTGCTTCTTAGGCAGTTCCAGACTTTTTCCAGGACTCCCTCCCGCTAGTCATGGTGCACTAACCCCCTGCAGGCTGTGTTCACGCCGCCAACCTCAGTCCTCTCCCTGCGCTCTGACTGAAGCCCGAGCCTCAGCTCCCAGCCCCGCCTGCTCTGGCGGGTGAGCAGACAAGTCTCTCAGGCTGGTGAGTTCCGGTCGGCACCGATCCTCTGTGCGGGAATCTCCCCGCTTTGCCCTCCGCACCCCTGTGGCTGTGCTCTCCTCAGCGGGTCCGAAGCTTCCCCCTCCACCACCCGCAGTCTCCACACGCGAAGGGGCTTCTAGTGTGTGGAAACCTTTCCTCCTTCACAGCTCCCTCCCACTGGTACAGGTCCCATCCCTATTCTTTTGTCTCTGTTTATTCTTTTTTCTTTTGCCCTACCCAGGTTCGTGGGGAGTTTCTTGCCTTCTGGGAAGTCTGCGGTCTTCTGCCAGAGTTCAGTAGGTGTTCTGTAGGAGTTGTTCCACATGTAGATGTATTTCTGGTGTATCTGTGGGGAGGAAGGTGATCTTCGTGTCTTACTCTTCCACCACCTTGAAGGTCTCTATGTTTATTATTTATTAACCTCTAAAATTTCCTCCTATAAGCTTCATCAAAATATACTGCCTAAAGATACACATGGTACCTATAGAAATATTTACAGATATAGAAATACACATGAGCTAGTACACACGTTTTTTTCTTGCTCAATCAGTTAAGATGGTGTTGAGGAATGACATTCCAGAAGCAACAAGCACACCTAGCGCCCAGACCTTGTTTTCTAAAACCATCCTCCGATAAAAGGACCAAGAGCTCCTTGGAAAAATGTCTGATTTTTAGGGCCAGGGAAGAAAATATACAAGGTGAGCCTAGAGCATTTTGTAGTATGAGAAAATAAGAAAGGGCTAAAATAAAACCAAAAACCCCACCATGATGGTGACACAAGCCAAATGAAAGGACTCTTGATGACTAATCCTAGAAAAATTTGAGTAAATAATATAAACCAAAGTGTTCAATAAATATTCACGAATCCTTACTGATACAAATAAATAATTGAATAATTAAAAAATGGGGGAGAAAAGACAAGTTCCCACTGTAGAAGAATTCCAAATAATTTATGCAGGTATTTCACTATCAAGGATGTGCAGCAGAACCTTCCATTCCTTTGTTTTGAGCTGCACAGAGTGACTTCCTTTCAAAAAGGACAATTTAAGTGGGGGAAGTGTGGGAGTGGGGTGGAGATTAATTCTACAGAGGAGAAACTTGACAACCTTGACCTCAGCCAAGTGCTCAAGGTCAGCATGAGCAGTGATAAGTCACATTGATAGCTTTTATCACTTATAAGATGTGATGAAAATGGTACTTTACCCCTGTGATCTTACCCCCAAAGCATACAATCCCAGTCTAATCAGGGAAGAATCAGTCAGAAAAATCCCAAATAAGGAACATTCTACAAAATACTTTACCAGTACTCCTCAAAACTGATAAGATCATCAAAACAAGGCAAGTCTGAAAAACTGTCGCAGCCAAGAAGACCCTAAGGAGACATTACAACTAAATGTCATGTGACAATGCTACAATGAATCCTAAAACATGAAAAAGGACATTAGGTAAACACTAAGGGAATCCGAATAATCTATGGACTTTAGTTAATACTAATGTATCAATGTTAGCTCAAAACAATTCATTAATTGTAACAAATATGCCATTGCTAATGTAAGATGTTAATAATAGGGGAAACTTGGAATGGAAGATATGTGAGATCACTGTACTAGTTTTACAATTTTCTGTAAATCTAATGGTGCACTGAAATAAAACATTTAATAAAAATACTTCATGAATCCATAATAAGAGCCAGGCCCTACTCTAAACACTGTAGATGCAACTATCAATGAGATGGAGAAAGTGTTATCTCATATAGCATAATTTCTTGTGGGATATTTTATGGGTTTTCTTTATATTGTTAATTAAATTTGGATCTCTGCTCAAATTAAATTTTCATGAATATTATTTTCAAACCCTTCATTTTTGTCATCCAGAAACTGTGGTTGTTCACTTTAACACTGAAGACTAGATGTGAACACAAAAGTAAAACAAAAAATGCCTTAAGAGAATCCCCCAATAGTTGTTACAAATACCATGCGTGCTGCTCTTTGGGAAATGAAATCATGACTGTTCTAACCCAAAATTCTGTCAAATGGGGCTTTCTCAATATTAGGTCCTTAAAGAGAATGCCTACTAACAATGGCAGAAAATGAAGAGGAACAAAGGAAACTGACACCAAAAAGCAGGTACAGATGTGAGCAAGTGTAATGTCTGAAGCCACGTTCATGAAAACAAATCCCACATCCTTCAAGGTCCTTCTGTCTACAGCACATTGTGGCAACTGATGGTCACAAAGATTCTTAGTCATTGGTTAGGAACCAGAATGAAATAGTGAAGAATAGATTCTGGATCTAGGCTTCCTGTGTTTAGATCTGAGCTATGTCATGCAGTGGCTCTGTGAACGTGGGCTGCACTCAACCTTTTCTTGTCTGAGACTAATGGTGCTCTCCATCTCATAGCTTTCTGTAGGAATCAACTAATCCATTAAATGGGCTTAGAATAATGCCTGTCTATAATATGTACCTAACAAAATTAACCATGATAATTAAAAAATGGTCAAATGATTTCAGGTTATTGATGATGAGCATATATGTAATGAACTGAAAGCAAGGTCAAGTAGAATCACAGAAAAATTAAGTTTTGGACAGTTTTACAAAATCTGGTATATATGATGAATGTATTGTGACTTTTCAAAATATGAATATCAGTACCTTTCTCTGACATTCATAAGAAAGGAAGAAGGAAAGGAGGAGGGAAGAAAGAGAAAGTACATAGGGACTCATTTGTTAGAGTTCATTTCCTTATGTGTTTCAAGAGGATTCTAGGAGTTGGGTTGAACACTCAATGTTCCATTTTTGGGACATTTTAATAATGTATAGGAATAGCAAAATGAACTTGCCCTAACTTCATTATTGTCTCATTCATGCTAAAAGTCATTTTATGTTTAACTTGGTTAAGAAGGATACTTGTCCTGCTACTTCCAGTGGATAATTTTTTTCAAAACTTACACAGAAGTTTTGTAGTAGATGTTGTGGGTGTTCTTTTGTGTTTCCTCTCCACCCCTCACCCTCATGCACCTCAACCACACACCATCCACGTCCATGTGTCTATGACTCTTGATTCCAGGGTTTTCTTTGCTGTGTGAACTGCAGTCATGCAGGCTGGAAGGGCAGGGTATGCCCTGTACACACACACACACACACACACACACACACACACACACACACACACGTATATAAAGAATTGTATATATATATAATATATATATATATACATATTTATATGTATATCTATACAATTCCCAAGATATGGAAGCAATCTAAGTGTCCATCAACAGATGAATGGATAAAGATGTATATATATATACACACACACACATATATATATATATATATATATATAAATGTATGTGTATATATATATATATACACATATATACATCTTTATCTATTCATCTGTTGATGGACACTTAAGTTGCTTCCATATCTTGGCAATTGTAAATAATGCTGCTATTAACACTGGGGTGCATGTATCTTTTCAAATTAGTGTTTTTGTTTTCTTCAGATATATACCTAGGAGTGGAATTGCTGGGTCATAGGGTAGTTTTATTTTTACTTTTTTGAGAAACCTCCATACTGTTTCCA
Organism: Delphinus delphis; assembly: GCF_949987515.2. Taxonomy (NCBI): domain Eukaryota; kingdom Metazoa; phylum Chordata; class Mammalia; order Artiodactyla; family Delphinidae; genus Delphinus; species Delphinus delphis. The sequence continues at coordinate 85,238,748 of NC_082694.2, read as the reverse complement.
CAGTGGCTATACCAATTTACATTCCTACCAACAGTGTACAAGATTCCCATTTCTCCACATCCTTGCCAGCATTTGTTATTTGTGTTCTTTTTGATGATAGCCATTCTGACAGATGTGAGGTGATATCTCATTGTGGTTTTGATTTGCATTTCCCTGATGATTAGCCAATGTTGAACATCTTTTCTTGTGACTCTTAGCCATCTGTATTTCCTCTTTGGAAAAATATCTATTCAGTTCTTCTGCCTATTTAATTGGGCTGTTTGTTTTTTGATATTGAGGTGTATGAGCTATTATATAAGTTAGGTATTAATCCCTTATTTTTTATGCATTTGAAAATATTTAATATTTATATACAGAAATCTCTTGCATTTCTATATACTGATAATGGACTATCAGAAAGAGAAATTAAGGAACAATCTCATTTACCATCACATCGAAAATAATAAAATGCCTAGGAATAAACCTACCTAAGGAAGCAAAAACCTGTACTTGAAAAACTATAAGACACTGATGAAAGAAACTGAAGATGACACAAACACATGGGAAGATATACTGTGTTCTTGGATTACAAGAATCAATATTATTAGAATGACCATACTACCCAAGGCAATCTACAGATTCAATGCAATCTAAATACCAGTGATAAAATTCAATGCTACCAAATTCAGTGCTGTCAAAATACCAGTGGCATTTTCCACAGAACTAGAATAAATAATTTAAAAAATTTGTATGGAAAACAGAAAAGATCCTGAATAGCTAAAACAATCTAGAGAAAGAAGAACAGAGCTGGAGGAATCATGCTTCCTAACTTCCTACTATACTACAAAGCTACAGTAATCAAAACTGTATGGTATTGGCACAAAAACAGACACATATATCAATGGAAGAGAATAGAGAGCTCATAAATAAACCCATGCACTTATGGTCAATTATTCTATGACAAAGAAGGCAAGAATATACAATGGAGAAAATACAGTCTCTTCCATAAGTGGTGCTGGGAAAGCTGGATAGCTATATGTAAAAGAATGAAATTAAAATATTCTCTAACACCACATATAAAAATAAACTCAAAATGGATTAAAAACCTAAATATAAGACTGGATACTATAAAATTGCTAGAGAAAACATAGGCATAACACTCTTTGATATAAATTGCAGCAATAATTTTGGATCCATCTCCTAAAGTAAAGGAAATAAAAGCAAAAATAGACAAATGGAACCTAATTAAACTTAAAAGCTTTTGCACAGCAAAGGAAACCATGGACAGAACAAAGACAGCCTACTGAGTGATTTGCCTATTTTTTAAAAATAATCCTTGACCATTTTCTCTTCCCAAACAGCAGTACTAGTGTGAAATCCAAAGTGTGATATTTGCCATCCAAGTCTTTCATAGCAATGATGTCTAGAAATTATGTCTGTTGCATATCAGCCACTGCCACTTCTCATCAAGTCTGCTCTTTTATGGGCTGGGGCCATTCATATTTATTGATGCAAATTTTCTATTCTGACCACAAATTATTCTCATTCTGTTAGCGTGTTCAAATCACACTGAGAGGTAGGGGCCAGATGAAGACAAAAGTCCTTATTGCTCTTTCCATAGCTCATTTTTGAAATAAGGGAGGAGACAGGGCTTGGAACTAAGACCACAACAATGCTATGATTTCCCATGTTGACTATTTTGTAACTTTCTGGTGTTTTGCTTATAATAATTAAACTCTTAAATGAAACAGATATATGACATGGTTTTTGCACCCAGGAGGGAGAGAGGAAACATCATCTGTCTATCTTGCAGCTACATGTGGGGAAACAACTTTCAGATACAGCAAGGCCAGTGACCACAACTTAAAGGGGAGGGGGTAGTCTGTATTTCTGGGGATGTGAGTGCAGTGTGAGGAGCAAGGGTGTGTGGGCCTGGGATGGGCATTTGGGGCTGAGCCGCAGTAACACCCATCCGCTTGTTCACACATACACGTGTCTCTCCAACCCATAACCTCTTTGCGACCCTATTTGCCCCACCTCCTCGGCCATGTTGAGTAAGAGCATTGATTGTAAAGCAAGCTGGTGATAAAAAAAATCTGCCTGCGCCTCTTTTTAAATCCTAATTGTGAACAAAGTTATAAGTAAGTGACTGCACAATGTAATTTTCCTTTTAAAGGTCTCAAAAGATCAAATGGAGTTTTAGAGAAGGAAGCCGTACATCACAGAGACAGGGGGTGGACCCAGGTGTCTGTATAACTGTTCATCTAGAAAAGACCTGTTGAAAATCGTTGTGGGAAGAAGAGAAAATCAGCTCCCCCAAACCAAATGATTTTGTGAAGTAAAATAGAAATAATAGTCACCTTGAATTAAATGAACCTGCGGAGTGAGTACACTTTCTTATGAGATGGTTAAAAGCAGAGGATAAAAACAAGTGTTGAATGTGAATATGATGGGAAGATATGACTTGGCTTGAAAAATGCAGCTGTCAAAGCCAACGTTTGGGAAGGCAGCCTGAGAGCAGTGTTAGTGTTTCAAGAATAGCAGGATTCCTTAGGGTATCAGACTCTCTTTAAAATCTGTCTTTACTCTAGAAATGCACTGACTTTTCAGTTCATTAGGACCCATCCCACTAAAGACTCATAACTGTCTGTGCCTCCGCTGAGAAATTCTACAGCTATCAGCAATGTGTGTGATTCACAATACATATTTTCTCTACTGTCACAGTGGAGAGGGTCCGGATGCATTCACTTTCTTCTCTACTGTCACAGTGGAGTGGGTCTGGATGCATTCACTTTCAAGTGTTTTCCAGATGTCATCCCAGCCTCCCAAGAGCCCTCGGAAGCATCAGGTGGCCCACCATAATTGGGTAGGCTGGCCCTTAAGACAGGATTGAGGAAGTGTTGACAAAGAGCCTATATTGGATTCAATTACATCCAAAATGAAGATCCAGGAGTCTTACCGACTAGTGCAAAGGAGATGCGAGATGTGTTGAGAATCAGAGATTATAAATGTGCACATTCGTTCATTTATTCATGCACTCACAGCTCCTACTGTGTATGGGAACAATGCTGCCCATGGTGTTTTAGGGAAGGTTGTACCAAGCACTCCTGGCTTCCTTCTCACATTTTCTCATGTATTATAATCTTCACAACTTGCCCTCTATTTGACAGATGAGAAAATTGAAACTCAGAGGTGTCTCATTGGCTGGCTTGTTCTGAATTATGCAATAGTCTTAGGATTTGGGATATCGTGAGAAGTGAATGTTATTTGGCCATTAGCTAATTTTATTTTCTTCAACAGTGTCAAAAGTCATCCTTCAAGAAGAATAGTAAACCCTTATACAACACAGACTTTCCACAATTATTTCATTGTGACAGCAACTTAATCTATGTGCGTTGCATTCACTTTAAATTCAGGAATCAGGTTTAGGTTCTTCAGATAGCTACTTTCTAGACCAAGGTCTTCAAGTTTTTGGATGTCTCATTTTTCCTTGGGTAAAGACGTGTGTGTTTCCCTAGGCAGCAGCTCATTGATTGGAGAGGGCCCTTGTGTAACCAGGAAAGGCTGCAGTTTTGTTTTCATTTGTTTATTTTTTTATTGAAATATAGTTGATTTACAATGTTGTGTTAGTTTCAGGTTACAGCAAAGTGATTCAGTTATATATGTATAAATAACTTTTTCAGATTCTTTTCCATTATAGTTTATTACAAGATATCAAATATAGTTCCCTGTGCTATATAGTAGGTCCTTGTTGGTTATCTACTTTATATATGTTAGTGTGTATCTGTTAATCCCAAACTCCTAATTTATCCCTCCCCGCCCATTCCCCTTTGGTAACCATAAATATGTTTTCAATGTCTGTGAGTCTGTTTCTGTTTTGTAAATAAGTTCATTTTGTATCATTTTTTAAGGTTCTACACATAAGTGAAATTGTATCATATTTGTCTTTCTCTGACTTACTTCACTTAATATGATAATCTCTAGGTCCATACATGTTGTGGTAAGTGGCATTATTTCATTCTTTTTAATGGCTGAGTAATATTCCAAAGCCTTTGGCACAGATGAAGCAGTGGGGAAACCAGCTTCTAGACACCGTTTGCATCTGGGAAGGAGCAGTGCTGAGTAACATCATCCCCTGCAGTTGACCATCTTGGGAGAAAACCTTCTTCCACGGTTTCTCATTCCTATTCATGGGTCATGGTAGACTCAAAAATAATATGTTGGGAGATTGGGATTAACATATATACACTAATATGTATAAAGTAGATAAGTGATAAGAACCTGCTGTATAAAAAATAAATACATAAAATTCAAAAGAAAAGAAAAGAAAAGAAAAGAAAAGAAAAGAAAAGAAAAGAATATATGTCTAGCCTTCTGCAAAGGAAGGAGGTGGCAGCTCATGGAGAAGGCCACCAGCTGGGGGTTCTTAACAACTCGGGCCTCAGGTGAACTCTTTGAAGGCCACGAAGGTCAGTCCATTGACCCGCTTGCAATCCATTTGAGCTACACTGTGCCTGGGGTGAGAAGTTCTGAGTGCCTCCTTCTTTAGGATCCTCAGATGAAAAACAAAGCAATATGAGATGCTGCTTCTTGAATCAGCCAGGTTCAGTTTATTCAGCTAATTCTACAAGGATGCAAAGCATCTAGCAGGTATTGGGTTTCATACCCAGCCGTCACCACATTGACTAAAAAATATTCACAACCTAGAAGTTGAGAGTTATGTTTTATTTGGTGGACATACAGAGGACTTCAAGCCTGGGAGGCAGCATCTCAAGTAACCCTGAGAGAACTTCTCTGAGGAGGTGAGGGGGGAGCTAGGATATATAGGAGTTTTGCAACAAAGGGCAGGTAGTAGGAACAAAAGATTACTGTTAATAAAAGAAAACTAGATATCTCAAGTTAAGGAATTTAGCACTCTTCTATGTATGGGAAGATGCAAGAGTATGGGCTCACTGAGATCATTCCTTTGATATGCACCTCAGCTATCTGGGCCCAGTATCCTGTGTTTTTACCTCCTGCCTTTCTTCAGGGCTTACCTTAGGGAGTGGCTGCAGTATGATGGCTGCTAGATGGCAGGTATTCTTTGTTTCCTTCCTGAGTTCCCTCAGGGCTCACCAGTTCACCTGCTGGAGGTGGCTGCAATTGCTGGAGACTGTGACATCCTTTGTTTACTGACGTGGCAGGCAATATTCCATTTCTCAACTATTTATCAGTACTTGCTGGTGCGAAGGGCATCATAGCAAACATTCTTTCCTCAGACACCAGGCTCCAGAATCCTGCCCCCAGGCACCCGCCAAGGTGCTCTCAGAACACCTGCCTCTTAGGAGCTGGGACCATGTACATTTGCTCTTTGTCCTTTTCGTAGTACCTGGTACATGCTGTCTACCCCCAGGCTAGACATCTATACTTGTTCTTCATTAGTTTTCTCACAATCTCATTTATCCATATTTATCAACTCCTACCATATGCCAGACACTGGAGTAAATACTAAGGGCACTGGTGACATAATGAATCAGTTCCTGCCCTCATGGAGTTTGCAACACAGCGGGGAGGATGAGAAGTTCGATAAGCAATTAGAATTCAGCAGAGTCAGTTTCTGAAAAACATATTTAAAGATAAGAGCACATGATTTCCTGCTTTCTGTAAGATATTTTACGGCGTTTATGAACTGTAAGCAAGTTAATTAGGACAAAGAATAAATAGTATTATGTCACAGCTAAAGAATTGTTCATTTAAAAGCTGACTCTTCCGAAGTATCCCAAATATACAACGTGGTAGGATTTGGTTTCAATAAATAATAGTAAAAAAAAAATTGCTGGAAACCCGAAGTCACATCTTTTCATCTGACATCGTATCATAACATCCACAAAAGAGGTAGAATTCCAAGTTAATACACAAATGTGCTGTGCCTGGGATAACATCAGCTCTACTCAGGAAAAGAAAGGGGATCCGAAAGATGAGAATCAACCCCCCAGGCAGTCTCAGATCTGAAGCTCCATACCTGAGAGACAGGGTGGATGCAGAAGGAGGTGGGGGAATTCTTGACAAGGAGCAGGGAAACTCTGAAGGAGGTTTGAAGAAAACTGAGACAGGATGGGGAGAGGTGAGTGTCAAGTTCTCCCAGGTGACTTCTCCTGGATCTCTTTGCTCCGTGCTAGTGTACTGTACCTCTGTACCTGTGCAGTCTTTCTTGTGCCAAATGCTGGGTGATGCTGGCTTCTGGCAGTGATTGTTTATTTACTATGTTCTAATACCTGAGCAAGCAATCACAAGGAGTGGAAAGATGGTGTTTATACTAAACATTCTGGTTTGCTGTTATCAAAGGTATGGTCTACCCGATAAGGCAGGAAAATACATTGCTTTAATAATGTATCTAAAATGCTAATCGTTGTATGTGAAAAGTCTTTTTTCCATATTTCTTTAGGGCAGTGACTAGGGGAGCACAGAGAACCTTGTGACCCCTCCTGGATAGATGTCCAAGAAGGAAGAGTTAATCACTGTTACACTATCTGTAAAAGATTAAAAAGTAGAAATAGAATATATTTTCGTACTCTCTTCTGCTAGTTCTGTTTTCTTCTGTTTCTAGACATACGCCAGTTTCCAGTACGGCCAGGCCAGTTGCATTTCAAAAACGCACATCAGGATATCTTAGCCTTCAGTCCACAGGGTCTGTTTCAGTGCGGAAACCTTCCTTGTATCTTTCTGCAATGTCTAAACAGAAAGCGTTCATTCAAATCTTATTCAACTTCCTAGAAATTAAATATGAAAGTCGGTGAGAGCTGCAGTGCTCTCTGCTACCCAATGCAAATGTATGCAAATATCTTCCTATTAGAATCATTGTCTCGTTGTCATCCTCGCACAGGGCACATCAAAGCCATATGACCTGATTTTTGCACCTGCTGTTTAATTAAATTTACAAGGCAGACACACTCTCCACTCCCGGTGATATACAAATCCGTTTTTACAACCACAGCTTCTAATTTACAAGATAGTTGACTGCTGTGCTTCACCACCAATAGCTGCCCAACTGTTCTTTGTCACAGTCAAGATGAAAAAAGGAAGAAGTGGCTATCGTTTGGGCAGATGGATTAACAGAAACGTCGCAAGTCAGTTCCGTGGCTCACCCAAGCCCCACAATTTTTGTTGGGGAGACGCAAAGGAAGATACGAATTGGGGTATTTAATACCAATAGGAATAGCAATTTTGCTTTTGTTGACTTCCCCCTAATTTTCAGGAAAGGGACAAGACTCTAAGCTTCTCTGCCGTTGGTGCCCGTGGTTACTTTGTAAATGGGGAGTTAGGAGTTAGGGTGGTTTGACGAGAAAGATCAAATGCTAGGGCTGTCAGTGTTTTCTGAAAGTTATTTGTTACCTGAGGATCACGCACCATGAAATTCTCCCCGGGGCGTCTCTCCACCAGGAACGTTTAGTCTTTCGTGTCTTCAGGTAATGGCCAAAGGAAGAGCAGAGAGCCACGCTCAGCTTTGTGCTGTTATTTGTTGTTGGGCCGGCATCCTTTTCTTTGTTTCCTGAGAGCTAGTGCACAGATACGGATTTGATTTCCCTGAGAGACGGCTCAGAAAGAAAAGCCGAGGGAAGTATTTTAAGAGAAAGCTAGAGTGGATGGAAAAATACATCTTTGTCTTTTTCTGCTACATCACCCAACGCAAGGACTTAAGTGGAAGGATTATGCCTTTTCAGTTATTGTATATAAAATAATTTAATCAGTATAATAATTTAGTTTCACCCATACGCTCTGAAATCTTGAAGGTCCTCAAAAAACAATTTTTGTGAAACGTTGTCTTTTGATAAAGGGAAGTGAAATTCTGAGGGTCCGCCAACAGGTGGCGCCACACATTCACCGAACCAAATTACATTGCAGACAAGTTTGGAACAAGTCACATAAATTAAAGCCTTGAGCTGCAACTAACTGTGAGACATATGGGTTGAGTCCCAGGCCTGCCCAAGAATAACTTTGAAGAAAATTTTGTTTTCTGGCAATACAGATGCTAACACACCACAGAACCTTTAAAAAGAATAAATATGTAGATGGTTCATAGCTTTCAGAATAATTTAACCTTCCCCCCAAATTAAGATAGCATCATAAAAATAAAATGATATAAGCTCTGTTGTGTGCTTTGGAAAAAAAAATTGGTGGCTGTGATCCTCTCATGAAGTATTTGTCAACTAGTTTTTATTTATTAACATTTTATTATTTCGGCCTCCAATATAGAACAAAGAGTGAATTCATCTTAAAATAAGCTAATCTTTGATGAATAAATAATATTAAAACACAGAGTTCTATGTAGGAAAATGTCATTGCTTGAATTTAGATTTTTTTGCTTCTTTGTTCCGTGGTGTAGATGCAGTCAATGTGTTTCCATTTGAGAACAAAACGGACTCTTTACAAAATTCCTTATTCTCTCATGGGAGGGTCTCATCACACTAGAATAGGTGGTGAACAGTTTCTGAAAAACAGGATTCACAAAGCCATTAATTTTAACTAAGAAATGAAGCTATTGCTTTAAGTAAACCTTTAAAACTACGGTTTGATTTAAACAATGACTCTTTCTGAAAGTCCTGGAAGCAGCACATGTTTGTGGGACCTGACCCTAGCTGAGTACTCTTGAGAATTGTACCTACTCAGGTGAGAGTAGACATGGAAGGTGAGCGACAGAATTATGACTGACAGAAACGCCAGGTCCCTTTGACTAAAACAACCGCTTCTGCAGTGGGATGGCTGCAAGAAAGGACTTAAAACAAGCTCTTACACATATTTCTTTGTTGCCTTAAAAAGTCAGAGAAGGGCAGCAATATTCGTTTTTATTTATCCTTAAAGCCAGTGTCTTTAGTCCATTTTGCTGCCCTGAGAATGTACTCAACAGCTGGGTCAGATTGGATAAGAACATTGCTGATACGTCTCAGTGGATAAACAAGCAGCGTTCCCCCTGCAAAGAAAGCACGTTTAAAAGTGATTTATACGATGGAATCAAACCATTGTAGCTTGTTGTTTTTATTTCAATACCTTCTGAAATGCAAAGGGTAAAAGTGAAACCAAAATGTAAATGCCTGCTCTGTGCCAGGGGTGATGTTAGCATGAGTTAATGCCCATATATGTGTGTGTGTGTGTGTGTGTGTGTGTGTGTGTGTGTGTGTGTGTGTGTGTGTGTATGGCATTGAGAAAAGATTCAAAATATTTAAACCTGAAACCTCAAACAGGGATAACACTTTTAACTACTGTATTTTGATCTCCTCAACCACACAGAACATGTTTTTTTTTTTTTTTCAATTTCTTATGTCTAGCGCAGAGCTTGAAACATACTAAAGGATCATTAACCGTTCATTGCGGCCGCTGTTATTTTATTTATTATGTTTTGATTGATTAAACAAATGATGTGACTCCTGGGAGCTAAACACCGTGGTGGGAGCCAGAAAGGATGCAGACATGAAAACTGAGGTCTTTTTTGCTTATGGAGTCAGTAGCTGAATTATGGAGACAGACTTATACACGTATAACGGCAATAAAGTAAACTGTCTTCACCTTTCTCATCATCAGCTCCTTCATGGGCAAAACGAGGCTTCAAAAAGTTGGGAGGATTAAATAAGAGGAGTTTTCCCGGATTCGACACACAGGGACCACATAGGGGGCTGTCCCAGAGGCTCCACCTCACTTAAATCAATGACACTACCCGAGTGGTGTAGTCCAGTTCCACCTGACACGGGAGAACACTGTGCTCAGGAAGGTTACCTGCTTTTCCTAAGACTGCAGGGCTAGTTGCGGGAGAGCGGGCAGTGGGACCCAGCTGTCTTGACCCCCCAGGATGAATGCTTGACCCGGATAATGACAGGTCTTCTGCATGGAGCTTCAGCAATGGCCTTTCTGGATGCGCTCCTGCACTTTTCCCTCTGTCAGTCAGTAGCTGTGTATTGAAGGCCAGGGACTCCCCGAGGCCCTGAGGTGCACAGGATTGAAGGCGTGCTCCCCGAAGGAGCTACAGGTCTGTCCGAGGAAGCGTGACCAACATACAGGTAGAGATGGTGACAAAAACCCGTGTCAAGTGTTAATAAAACTGAGAGCACAGGGCAGTCCCCATCCAGAGGAGAGCCGTGGCCTCATTCCGTGTGAAACCCCGTGTAGACGTGGGCTTTACCTCCGGAGATCGTGGTGAGGATGAGATGAAATCACGTGCACAGACATCAGAGACCCACCCCGGCCAGAGGGTAAACACGGGGCGGTCACTACTGCATCATGGGGACTATGTCCTGAAGTAGTCCCGAGAAGAACCCTGTGACCTGGGCAGTAATCCTTGCACCTCACAGACTAAAACGGCGCTAGGAAGTCCAAGTATCCACCCACAGTCGGCAGATGGCCGGCGTGGGAGCTGAGACTGGGCCCTGGTCACTTCTGGTTCTAGGACCGGGCTGAAAGCAGCCCTGTGAGGGTTCAGGGTGCAGGAGAGGGTCCTCAGGTGGGCGGGCCAGGGTTGCACCGTGAGTGTGGATTTGGGGGGGACCGGGGGTGGGGAGGGGGGGCCGAGCAGAGGCTCAGAGATGCTGCATGTGGAGGACGTTTTCTGTACGCACCCCGAGGTTACTCCGTGTCGTGGTTTTACATTACTTTCGGTAAGAGAAAACCTTTCTGCCAGGTCCATCTGGACAATTTTCTAAAAATCATTATGTGTACTACTTGAATGCCTGAACACATAAAAACACCTACTATTTTTGCCAAAATCTGACACTTTCAGTGGAAGTCACGCATCTCATTAAAATGTGAGAGCTGGTCAGTGTCCCTTTGCCTGGATTCGCAAGGAATAGGTCCTCGCAGGCCAGAGGGCTGAGTCCTAGAATCATTCGGTCCTAGCAAACTCTTGGCCTTTTCCACAAAGGAACCTTATTGCCAGCCAGACACACCTCACAAGTTCACACTCATATGAACAGGTGCACAGACATACTTCCAGGGGCCACTCTGATGAGAGCACTTTGTACGTCAGAGAAACAAGCTCAGGATGTAATCAGTAAGCCCCTGGGTCCAGAGCTCAGCCTGGTTGAAAGGAACAGGTTTGCCTTGGAGCAGAGAAATCCTATAAGGAGTGCATTTAGGATTGTAACCTGGTGCCCTGAGACATCGAAATCCCCTTGAGTCTGATGGGTCTGCAAAGACATCAGAGTGCAGAGCCAGTCCTGGGTGGCGTCCTGCTGTAGAGACCATGGTGCTGGCTCAGCGTGTGGTGCTGTTTCTAATGGCAGGAGAGGAGAGGACGACAGTCTGTGTGGGAGAAAGGGGATGTGGCTGGGTGAGATGCAGCTGTCAGCCAGGCTGCAGAAGGCTAGGGCACCGAGGGGTTGGCCACCAGAAACGCATGGATGGCCACACTGAGCAACGAGGGAGGACGTTCCAGGCAGGACCAGCCGTGCTTGGGGAAGTAGAACCTCCTTGTCCCTCCTCCCCTGCTGAAGTCATCCCAAAACCAAGTTGAGGTGCTGCTCAAACAGAGTAATTGGAAGTTCAAAAAACTAGGAGGCAACAGAAGGGAAGAAAAGAAAAAAAAAAACTCCCTTTTTTTTTTCTTCAGCACAAAGCATGATTGATTACGTAGGGTCTGGTGCGACAGCGTCTAAGCCGGCTTCCAGACTTAAGGCGTCAACACGGTGTACAAGCTCTCTCTGTGTTTTTAACTGACTAAGCAAATCACGCCAAACTAACACTCCATGGCCTCAGCCACGATGATGTAACTGCTGTCCGTCCTACCTGTTGGGGCCTTGGGGAATCCATGAGGTCATAACTATCAAGGCTCTAGGGAACAAATATGAATGACAGTGGTAGGTCCACCTCAGAGCCTAGCCAGACGTTGAAGGTGTCAGCTGACCTAGTCATGTCATGAGAGTTTCTCAAATGAACACATTCTCGTGATTCCCAGCAAACACGTGGATGTTTTTTGAGCAGTTTTTTCCCTGCTCACATCTTCTTTCCTTCTCTTGACTTATGTGTGCATCGGAGGGGCGGTCCAAGCTCACGTCCTGGATGCAAATCTGGGCTGCACTGTTTAGTTGGGACCCTGTAACTTCTGGTGGCAGGTTCTGAGCCTCTTTTTCATCACATCTAAAATGGGTAATATCTACATCATGGACGTGTTCTGAAGACTGAATCAGACTCCAGGGAAGTCCCCTGTGCAGTGTTTGCTACAGGTCAGGTGCTCTCTGCAGTTTCTCCCATGTTGATCAGCTCCGTTGAGGGCAAGGGCCATCCTTCTCCATTTTCACATACCACTCACTTCTGTACCAGGTCTTTGCTAATACTAGATGCCCACTGCCTCCTTATTAAATAATCACGTTCATTCTCATGTAAGAAGACAGTTTTTGGCTGCTTCTCTAGTTGGTAAGTGATGGCACAAAGGACTCTGGAAAAGATGGTCTAGTCTGTGGTTAAAAGTTGCTTCTATTGGGCTGTGTAGGAAAGTCATGAGAACATAGATTTGGGGGCCATACAGCCTGAGTTCAAATCCCAGGTCCTGTCCTTATTAGTTCGGTAACATGAAGAAAGCTGAATATCCATGAGCCAGTCTCCACGAGAATGGCAAAACCTTTTAATTGTTCAGCATTTTAAGTGACAGAGTCAGTGTTCTATGTGTGCTGGCTCTTTCCTTTATATTTCTCTTATGAGTTAGCATGTTAACAGTAATGCTGACCCGATGGGCGTGTGGTCCAAGTTCTATCCAGTGCATCAGGCCTGTGTCCTTGAGGCCTGTTGTCCATTCACTTCCGCCTGTGGATACAATCCTACAGACCTAGTAGAAGAGATGAGACTGTGTTGAATTTTGAGTTCAGACTCCACTCCACACAGGCATCCTTTCTGTGAGGCCCTGCACCTGGCAGTCAGGCACCCCCGGCAGGCTGTTCCTTTAATCCAGTAAAACTTCACTTCTAGAAAGTTTATTATTAGTAGTTTACTTTATAAAGAGATCTTCTTTATTATAATGTCTCCACATCAGCCCTTATACTGACTTCTAGGGAAAAACAGTATTCTGTCTCTATTATAGATGGACTTGTAGCATCTCAACATATTCCTTTGTTAAAGATAATTTGGGGACTTTAGCGTATTTCAGGGGTCTCCAACCCCTGGGCTACAGACCTGTTTGCAGCCTGCTAGGAACTGGGTCGCACAGCAGGAGGTGAGCAGCGGGTGAGTGAGCGAAGCTTCATCTGCCGCTCCCCAAAGCGCCACACCGCTCCCCACAGCTCCCTATCGCTCCCCACTGCTCCCCATCACTTCCCATCGCTCCCCTTCGTTCTCCACTGCTCCCCACTGCTCCTCATCGCGCCCCACTGCTCCCTATCTCTCCCCACTGCTTCCCATCGCTCCTGACTGCTCCCCATCTCTCCCCACCGCTCCCCACCACAACCCATCACTCCCCAATGCTCCCCACCATTCCCCATCACTCCCCACTGTTCCCCACCGCTCCCAATAGCTCCCCATCCCTCCCCACCGCTCCCCACCGCCCCCCATCGCTCCCCATCGCCCCCACCACTCCCCACCTCTCCCCATCGCTCCCCATCACTCCCCACCGCTCCCCAACACACTCCATTTCTCCCTACCGCACCCCACCGCTCCCCATCGCTCCGCACTGCTCCCAAACTCTTCCCACCGCTCCCCATCACTCCCCATCTCTCCCCACCACTCCCCACCACTCCCAAACGCTCCCCATTGCTCCCAATTGCTCCCCATCTCTCCCCACCGCTCTCCATCACTCCCCACCGCTCCCCAATTCTCCCCACCGCTCCCCAACGCTCGCCACCGCTCCCCATTGCTCCTGATTGCTCCCTACCACTCCCCATCGCTCCCCACCATGCCTCACCACTCCCCATTGCTCCTCACCGCTCACCATCTCTTGCCACAGAACCCCACCACTCTCCATCCTCCTCATCACTACCTATTGCTCCCAATCTCTCCCCACCGCTCGCCATTGCTCCCCATCACTCCCCAGCGCTCCCCATCTCTCCCCACCGTTCCCCACTGCTCCCCATCACTCCCCACTGCTCCCCATCTCTCCCCACAGCTCCCCACCACTCCTCACCGCTCCCCATCATTCCCCATCTCTCCCCAGCTCTCCCCACCACTCCCCATTTCTCCCCATTTCTCCCCACTGCTCCCCACCACTCACCATCACTCCACACCACTCCCCACCACTCCCCATCGCTCCCCACCACTCCCAATCTCTCCCCACTGCTCCCCACCTCCCCACCGCTCCCCATATCTCCCCACCGCTTCCCATCGCTCCCCACTGCTCCCCACTGTTCCCCACAGCTCCCCACCACTCCCCAGCGTCCCCCACCGCTACCCATCTCTCCCCACCACTCCCCAACGCTCCTCATCTCTCCCCACCGCTCCCCACAGCTCCCCATCTCTCCCCATTGCTCCCCATTGCTCCTCATCATTCCCCACTGCTCCCCATCACTTCCCATCTCTCCTCATCGCTCCCCATCTTTCCCCACCACTCCCCACCACTCCCCATCGCTCCCCATTGCTCCCCACCGCTCCCCATCACTCCCCACCACTCCCCACCACTCCCCATAGTTCCCCATTGCTCCCCATCTCTCCCCACTACTCCCCACCGCTCCGCATCTCTCCCCATCTCTCCCCATCTCTCCCCATCGCTCCCCATCTCTCCACATTGCTCCCCATCCCTCGCATCACCACCTGAACCATCTCCACCCGCAGTCCATGGAAAAATTGTCTTCACAAAACTGGTCCCTGGTGCCCAAAAAGTTGGGGACCGCTGGTGTAGTTTATTGTCATTATTTCATTTCTACAAAATTTTCTTCTCCCACAAACCACTCCCCTCCCCATTTAATGTGTATTTAGGAACAGAAATCTGTCCCCACTCTGAAGTATGACAAACACACAAAAAACAGCAGGTAAAGTTTGGCTTTGCAATCTGTGCTTTATCACTGCTCCAGTTCACCTAGTCCCCTCCAACCAGTCTGCATTGTGTGAGGCCATTTCATTTGCTGACAGATGGGAAGGCCCAGGGTAGCAAATCTTGACTCTTCCTCCCCCCTCCCCTCTGCCATACCTATTTACTTACAAGAGTCCCCTGGAGCAGTGAGACACCAGCGAACTACAGGATATATGGTCCTTGCTGGCCGAGGTGCTTGAGCTTCAGGGGCCCCTTGGCCTTTATGTCTGTCATTAAAACACTGTTGGCTGTCTCTAAAGAATCTTATTTTGGAAAGGGGTAATCATGTTGGCCCATCAGAGGAAACCATAAATCTCCTTGGACACACAGCAATAGAATTTCACTGAACAGAAAGATGAACTCTTGCCAGTCTGATGTTTCATTTCAACCTGGCCATCTGTGTTCAGACAGAAACTCGGCTACTGTGCTGTACAATCTCACAGCAAAGAAGCATCCCACTGAAATCTTCTGAGGCTATTAAATTTTTAATCACAATATTTTTTGTATACTATGATGGCAGCTACTCCTTCCCCTAATTTCTCCCAAGTTTAGCCCCGATGTCTTGCTGTGGAATCTTCTTATGCACATGGAAAGAGCTAGGTCTGCTGATAATTGGACGTGAGAAAGTGACCTCATTTCTTACTAAGAGGATAAGCTTTGGGGGCAAGAAGGGTTTGGGTTGAATTTAGATGCAGGGGCACAGCTGATGAGCCAGAGGCTGCTCTGGCTTTCAAATGAACTGTAGTTCCACCATCATGATAACATCAGAAATGGTTGAAATTTTCCTGGTTAAATTATTCAGGGTCATGCTTTGATGAGGCAGGTTCTGGAATGCTAAAGAAACTTAAGGAATGTGCGAGTATCAACTTATATTCAGTGTCGGGGGCTCTTTATTCCTGGTTAAATCCAATAGTAGGCCCATCTCAAAGACAAAGGGAGATGGCTGAGAGGGACTACAGGACCCCAAACCACAGCTGTCCTGTGGTTGACCATAGCTGCTGCTGAGAGCAGGCCCACTCACCAGGGCAGTGGGAGGTACAGCCTCAAAAGATTTTTTTATAGACTTGGATTGAAAAAGGCGGGTATCAAACATAATGGTTCATTCAACCTCTTACGCAACTTTGTGAAGCAAACAACTACTACATGCCAAATACACTCCAGCTCTGCAGGATTTATGAAGAACTATAAATAAGCTTACGTTTGAATAATACAGTTGGAATATGCACATACAATCACTGAAACGGTGTAAGGCAGGGTGTTTTAATGGTAAGACCACCAGTTCAGAAGCATGGTTCAGAGTTCAGAGGAGGAAGAATGCTCCCTGAGTCCCAGTGATCAGGGAAGCAGTGGACCATCTAAGCCAGTCCTATGGACAGGGTCTTCTGCTCTGCTTTCCTGAATCCCATGGAGCAGAGGAGGGGAGCCTTGAGCCGTAGCATTAGCCAATCTCTCTGGAGCTGCCTTGTTTTCAATTGCAAGTGCTTTAAGATTAAGCTAATGAGCTTCCCTGCTGTTGATGGTGGGGAGCCAATACCTCCTCCCTGGCATCCAGCCCTGGTTATTTTTCTTTTAAATAAAGAAACAGGCTGTCTACCATCAGGTGGAGACCTAGGTGTCTTACACAGACTCAGGTTGGAGAACATCTTTGCCTCAGGTGACAGATGGCCCCATCACATTTCATCTCCCAGACCTCTGGCCCCAGCAATAGTGCACATATGACACCAACCTTGCAGACACTCTGTCATCCATTCCCATTAAGGTGTGACAGAACTCAATCCATCCAGCTGCCAGTCAAGCTTCAGAACGCAGTTTCAGGGACTAAAGAGTACCACTTGGCCTTCTCCATGACCTGGTTCTTCCCCTCTCAGCCAAGAGTCCAGGAAGCCTTTCTCAGGAGTAGAACAATAATTGGAATTCATAGTTGATGATGGGTTGAGTTGACCCCGCAATGCTGTTTACCCATCCCTGCTTCTCTTGGAAATTCTGGCATGCTTCATCTTGACTTGAAAAATCTCAGCAAAGCATGACTCTGTTTTTGTTTAATGCTACTAAATTTGAAGGAGGTGTGTTTCTGGCTGAGTGTAGGTTTTGAAGGAAAACATTTCCTATTTTTGCGAGATACTGTATGTCAGGTTTTTATTTACCATTCTGTTATTTATTGTGCTCTTTTCATTTTTATTTTTTGTTTTGTTTCACTCCTTGTAGCATAGCAGTTTTAAGACTGTAGAATCCTGTCTTTATCGTGGACTTGGAAAATAAATCCAAAGTTGTTGGTACAGGAAATTGTTGCTGTGGCAGGAAACCACTGAAGGAAAACACAACACCTGTTCTTCCCTCCTCTGAAAAGTAGAATACCTACTACCAGTATGTTCCAGTTAAAACTCCCTATTTCCCAGCTTTTCTGTCAGTGCAGGGTGGTCACGTTACTAAGCTCTGGCTAACGGGACACAAATGTGTGTTCTCTGTGACTGTGGGGTTCTACACGATGATGGACGGGGAGCTCTTCTCTCTTTCCTCCAGCCCATCTCCCATGTGTGAATGTGCTTCCTGGACCATGAGGATGGGGAAGGCACCTTACAGATGGCAGAACGATGGTTTACAGGTACCTCATCCTTGAAGACGTTGAGAGCCATCATATCAACCCTGGACTGCTTCTTGGTTATGAAAGAATTAAATCTGTGGGTTTAAGACATCTATTTCTTAGGTTTTCTGTTCAAGGCAACCAAACAATCCTAGCTGACATATCACTAACCCTTCAAAGTTACTTGTACTTTGCTGCAAATGTTTTTGTGCATCACCAACTCCAGAAATGCCTGTTCTCTAAATGGAAGTAACACCCAGGGGCTACATGCCTTTGCTCAGTTCCCATCTAATTACCCATGAGAACACCTCCCCTACACACAATCCCCTAGGACAACTGTGTGTTCAAAGATGAGATGAAGACACCTAATTGGGTATTTGCTGGTAGGGAAGCTCTTGCAATTGAGCTTGGGATGGAAACACCAAAGAAGAACAATACCTTTAACCTGCAGTGACATCTCTTCCACGTTGGTTGGGCTACTTTAAGGAAGGATGGTAGCATGAAAATGTCAATTCTCGCCTTCCTTGTCCCACCATGCAATCTGTAATCAATGATGCCTTCTACATGAAGACCCAGTCATACCTTGTACTTAGTCAGTCCTGACCAATAATGTAGAACATTAGAAACCTTAGTCTGACCAGGAAGGAGGCCCTGGAATCAGTGTTAATGCCTATTACCTGGTGTGACTGAGTGGGACCTTGCCGACCCACAGTTCACTGAGTCTTAATCTTCCTCTAGTCCCCGCTCACCTACCCAGGCTTTATCCCAGACTTCAACTTGGGGTGCACCCCTAGCTCTTCAGTTATTTGCCTGATCCCCAGGTTCTTCGACTGAGCCTTTGATGCCCTGACTAGTACTAGTCAAACTTTACCCTATGGGGCTGGGATATGCTTACCTGGCCTCGTTCCACAGATTTATTGCCTGCCAACTATAAGCTACATTCTGGGCCAGATGCTGAAGACAACTCAGTGTCCACCTGTCACCTGGACTCCTTGGCTGTGTCCCCACTCATGATATATTTCCCCTTGAATACTGTGACTACTGTGACCATACCTCACCCTTTGGACTCAGTGTATTGATTATAGTCCTCTGAGGTCATTGCTACAACTGGGTCCTGTTTTCAGTCTATGACCTGCCTTCTTTCCCATCCCAACAGCCCATGTTGCTTGTATCCCAGAACTAAGCCATGGCATTCTAGTAATTAGCTGAGCAGAGCCTCATTGGTCTTATCTTGAAGCATGGTTGGTTCATTTCAGGTCAAAAGGGACGGTCTGGTTCATTTTTAGAGCATGTGGCTCTAATCCATTAAATGCACCTGTGTTGGAAAATGGCTGACCTGATTGTAAAACACAATAATCACTTTACTGAAGCACTTGTGTGTCTTCCCGTGGTGAGGATCTGTAGCGGTTGGGGGAAAATTTCACTGTAGCTTGTGGGAATTGGAGCTGAAACAAAGAAAGGGAGCATGTGTGGCAGCAACTGGGAGGCATCGCATCACCTGCACGTAGGGAAATGGGAGAAACGAGGGCAGAAGCAGCAGGGTCCTTACCAGCCCCAAGCAAGGATTCAGGAGGGAGGGAACCCCAGGGAATGGGCATATCTGGGAGAGATGGCCAAATACTGACTCATTCAACAGTGTGGTTAGAAACAGTCTCCCAATATAATTCCAAAGAGGGCTGGTCAGTGGGTCTGGGCAAACAATCTATCTGTTCCAGTTATGCCCAACACTGTGTTAAGGCACTAGGAGAGAAAGTGAATGTTCTCAAAACACAAAGCCTCTGCCTCAGATTCTAAGAGCACAGGACCACCCTGTGGATCCACAGAAGAAGGGCTGTACGTTGGGGGGAAAGTTGAGGCTTGTCCTACTGACTGAAAACTGGAAAGACAGCATCTCCCACCAGTTACACAGCTACAAGATAATCAGTAATATCTTGACTGCACTATACTTTCTCCCTGCAGAATCTCAATGTGCTCACATTGACCCCGGCCTCAAAATATCAACCAATGCAAAGGTTCTCCTCCTTCTTCTACCTCAAGAATGTCTGAGCCCAACCCAACAGCAGTCAAAGTTGTGCACTCACTTTCCTTAATTAAAAAAAAAAAATTATAAATTGTCTACGTAGTTCTCCCTCGCTAAGTCAATAAAACTCACTTCTATCATGACAGGTTGCCTTGTTTGAGGAAAGGTGTGTTCCATAATTTGGAGAACTCAGCAAAATCCGGCTGAGTCTTCCCCAGTTGTGGCCTGGACCAGAGGTCTTGTTCCAGAGCACTTCTGTTAGTATCTCTGGGGACCTCGTTCATCCCTTCCTCTTTGAGTTTCCTGGCCCACAGCAGAGAGATGAGTCACGTGATGATGCGTATTTGCACTGATTTTTGCTGAAGCTTCTATTCTTTATTTTGTCCCAGGAAAACTAGATTTCACTTGTGGAAGTCTTTGTTCTGACTGGAATTATTTTCTTGTAACTTCTTGGTGAAATTTCGTGTGCCTGATCTGACTTTGTCTTGCCCTATATTTCCAAGAACATTATCGAAAAAGGGAAGAGTCCGTAGAGAGAATGCCAATAAATCCATTAACAAAATCAGCCCCGAGAAGGGAAAAGTTAAAGGTCTCGTCAAGCTGCTTCCCCTCATCAAACAAACTTTGCCTCTGGCCACTAGTTGAAAACTGTAGGGTGTCTGTTTTCCCTCCATCCTGTCTGCCTTTCTGAGAATTGATTTGAAAGCTGAAATCTTTAAAAATGCCTCTGTGAGGAAAGGCAGATTGTTAGGTCTGTGGGCAGAAATGGCCAACTTCTGGTCACCTGGCATCAAACAGGAGGTTCTGGAGGACACATTCAGCCAGTTGCTGGCAATGCTCACGTGATGATCTTATTTTACATCTTAGCCAGGTGGATGCCTGACTCCAGTTATGCATCTCCAGTTATAACCCAAATGCTTGCACACCTCATAAAATAGTACAATACCATTCATTATAATTTCATCAAATATAATATGTGGAACTTTCAATATGACCAAACTTATTAGTCCCATTAGAAGTACCTCAGAACAAAAAAACAGGGCACTTCCTAATATTTAATGAACTGTCTTTATCAGTTGGCATAAAAAAGCATTCTAAAAAAATGTCAGGCTCAAAAATGACTTCAATAAAGTAGTCTCTGAGGGAGAATTTAGCTCCCAACTTCCAACTTTTCCTTTAAACTCACAAAAAGTATTGCTATTAACTACTGAGGACAAAAGCCACCGTTTTCCTATAGATACACAAGTGCTCAAATTTTATTAATAAATCCTACCCTTGGGTCCATCCTATTCCTCAGAGTCAATACAGAACCTAAGTATTAGGCATCTACATTAGACTCAGACATCCCCTACTTCCCAGCTGACAATGGTTACCTGGACCCCTTTGATGGAGGAGATGTTTTGTACTATTGTGATATGAAACATCCAACTTAACTGGGAAGCTTTGTTAGTGAATAGAATTAGAGCGAATGCTCCTTGTGAGATCTCTTACTTGAAATTTCTGGATTTCCCTTTATTTATGCTCAGATGATAGTTAATATGGGTATAGACCTACTAATATTCTCATGCTTAAATCAGACCCAAACTTGAATGGGGCAGTAGACAGATCACAGCATCTGTGGCAGGGTTTAGCTATAAAGTGGTAATAATAATAGTAATGGTACCAATTGAATAAGATCCTCGTGAAAAGAACTTAGAACAATGAATGACACCCAGCACATTCTTCATCATCACCATGATTGGAAGGATGAAAGGGAATGTTGACAGTAAATCTACTTTGTGGATCAGAAAGTCCTATGTTAATAAGAGTGGTACCATCCAATTTGGTCACAGATAATATTCTTCACAAACATAGAATGACACCACTTCTCTTTCCAAATCAGACCACTGAAATTCTTCCTGTTGAATTGTGGAAATTGCTCACATCACATTATATCTTGTTTAGAGTAAGTAACCAGATCCAAAGAGATGCCTAAAGAACTCCTCTGTGATCATTATTTGAAACAAACACTTTAATTTCTTTTTTAAATGTATCTCTTTTAGAAAGTCACAAATCTGGCACTCCTACAAATTCAAAATCAAAACATGATATTTGCTGGAAAAATGTCCTTAACGTGTCCAAAGGCATATATAAACCACTTGGATTTGTGCCATATGAAAAATCACACAGCTTTAGTGACCAGGATAATTTTGTCCTCGTTTTTGCTTTGTTAACCAATCAGCTGGATAAACTTGATCTTTTCTCTTTACCTCTCTGTTCCTCAGTTTCTTTATCTATCAGCCAAGGAGACTGGAGATAAAAAATATATAACTCTAGGGTTTCAGCCAGTTCCATTATCATAAAATTCTATAATTCTGTGAAAGCTGTTCATAGTGTCTCACCTCCAAGTGAATCGCAGAGTATTCTAATGCCATAGTAACCCATATGTACTTCACTGCAATTAAATCAGAGAGCACGCAAACAATGACGGGCCCACAAAACTGGGTATCCACCCAACAGGTGGTTTTTATTCAGAGGGATTCAAGGTTCTGCCTTTAAGTCTACAGGTGCATTAAAAAAAAAAAATTAAAAAGGCAACCTCTTTATAGAACCAATTAACTAAGAATGCAAGAATGAAATATCATTATCACCATGAATAGATTTTTTCAGTATCTATCACAACTTTATCTGAGGCTTTAGGGTTGGGAGTCAAAGAGGAACTCTTTTATCATAAGATTAAGTCATTTGTGGCAAGAGACCACATGCTCCTGATTCTTTTTCCAGTTCCAGAACTGACATTGAAATGCTGATTAAAGAATTGCTGCTATTTCCTTGGAGCTGGAGAAACGGCAGTGCTTTGCTGGGAGCCTGCTACCTTGATTAATGTATAGGGCTCATCACTGAAGAGCAGCAAAAACACATATTATGCTTTTCTTGATTCTAAATATATGTACTTTTAATCTCTGTATTCAGTCTATGTAACAACTCGCCAGGGAAGAAAATCAAATTACATACTGTACACATAAACCTCAAAAAGTACTGATTACTGATTAGAGAAAGAAAAAAAAAAAGTAGAATAGAATTGCAAAGCAAACCATGAAAAGGCATAGATCTGAATTGTTAAGAACCTATTACCATACTGCTGCTCTCAGGGAAATGAAACACATCAATATATATTTTAATTAAAGTATGAAGTATTCAAGCAAATTCCACAAAGTTCTTAGTCAGCACCTTTATAAAAAAAATCTTTTATTTTATCTTTGTTGAAACCAAATGCAAAGTGATTTATTTGCTTGGAAATTTATGATTTGTGAGACTGTATAAATCAACCATTTGGGGGTAATTACTTCAAGGAGAAGACATTTGTATTTGATAAGGCAAGTTAGGGTTTTGGAAGAAATTCATTAGCTTTATAAGAAACTAAAATGCTTACCGAGAAATGAAATATAAATGTATGGTCTGAAGCTCTATTTCTGTAATGAACCATTTGAGGAATTGCAATGGTACATGAGATGCACTAAAGAAATAGAGACACAGATGTAGAGAACAAATGTATGGACACCAAGGGGGGAAAGCAGGGGGTGGGGAGTGGGATGAACTGGGAGATTGGGATTGACATATATACACTAATATGTATAAAATAGATAACAAATAAGAACCTGCTGTATAGCACAAGGAACTCCACTTCACTGTACAGTAGAAACTGACACAACATTGTAAAGCAACTATACCCAATTAAAAAAAAAAAAAGAAAATGTACATATCGTGTAACTTTAAATGCAGCCTAAATAACCATGCTGATAACAGTTCTTTCATTCTTACTAGTCAAACAGTTTTCCTTGAAAATTATATTTCATTGGGATTAAACACAATAATTATGCTCCTAATTAATTACTGATTTGAGTTGAATCAAATAAAGCCCAGCTAAGTCTTTGTCTTTGGAAATAAGGCATAGACAATTTTCATGGTTTGTAGGGCACATCTCCTCAAGAGATCTGCTCCTAAATAGAAAAACGTATTGCTACCTATTTTAGTGTTTCAACAGAGTGAAGTCTGACCGTATGGAATATTTGGAAGAATCTTGTACATCTGAGTGAATGTACATCATTTTGCTAATCTGGACGTTTGTTATTTCAGAGTCAGAAGTGAAGATGTGATGTCTTATTATTGCTGTGTGTATAGCAAGAACACCTTAGGTTCAGGCATTGTATAGACTCAGGATTGAGAGATTGCAGGCCCCAGGGAGACAGTCTGTGAGGACGATTTACTTGCTGGACAGATGCATTGACTCACTCAAGGAAAATTTAAAGAATTATTGGGGAGCGGGGCTGGGGGTGGGGACGAGAGGCCAAGTGGATTGCACTAGTATATGGAGTATTTTAAGCAAATTCCGCAAAATTCTCAGCATATTTTTGTTTTTTCTCTTTTGCTTTATTCCTATTTCATGATGTCAAATGTAAATTATCCAGAAGTTCTAGGAAATACAGTGTTGCCACAAATAGATGACTGGCCTAAGTGTCTTTCTGTTACATCCTGGGAGGTCTGCACATTAAGCTGTTTCCAGAGCATCCCCACTGTCATGAGGAGGACACTACAAATGGGACCTAATGAGCCTAGAGACACTTGCGTGTTTACAACTTCAGAGCTAGAGAACTTTCCAAAATGATTTTTATTTTTTTCCATGCCAGAAGTTTCTGAGGAGAGAATTTGATGATCATATATAAAAACTCTCACCCAAACATGTTTTTAATTTGAGTGTTCATCTTGGACACTAGAAGCTTCAAAAATGTAAACAAATATATTTTGTTTATTGTCCTAAGTCTACTTTGGCTTATTAATTTTTTGCCTTATGCCAATTTTGGAATATTCTATGGTATAAACTTGGAACTGAAATAAACCTGTGTTTGGTTTTCAATTTCATATAATAAAATCCTCCTGGGCTGCTACTTACAGCTGTCACTTAGGCACCAGGAAAAGACAGGTCAGTACCTGCCTCGAGAAAGCGTACAGTCTAGCGGGGGAGGCAGATTACACATAAACAGAGTTAGTACTTGCCTTAGATAAGGGTAAAGAACTGAAGAAGTGGAGAGAAAGCTGACAAATTCTGATTTGGGAAAATGGCAGTCAGAGCAGCCAGACCTGGACAAAATAGATTTTGGTCTAGATCTTGAAGAATGATTTTTAAAGGGGTGGGGATCAGAGGGGGTGATGGTGGTATATCTGAATATCACATTATATTTGGGTTTTGTTCTGGGAACCACTCAACAGCCTATTAGCAAAAGGACAAAAATAGCCACCTGCATTAGGTTTTGTCACTGTCCTGATTAAAACACATGACATATTCAAATCAAATGGGAAGTTGGGTATTTTGTGTTGGATGCTTTGCAGAAAGAGGCAAGTGATCACTATTCAGCCCTTGAATATTTTAAAACCTAAGAAAATAAGTCTAAAATTTCAGCACATAGCCCTTTCATACAATGAAATAAAAAGGTACTTATTATCTATCAATATTGGTGAAGTTTACACTCTTCCCCGACCCACCAATCCTATCTTTACAAACATATTTATTTATAGACAAAAATTATGTCAGACTATATCTGTACAAGAATATTTATTGTAGCACAGTTTGTAATAAGATGATTGGAAACAACTTGAATTTTCTTTTTTTAATTTAATTTCAATTTTATATTACAGTATAGTTGATTTACAATGTTGTGTTAGTATCAGGTGTACAGCAAACTGATTCAGTTATACATATACATTCTTTTTCAGATTCTTTTCCCATTTAGGTTATTACAGATTATTGAGTAGAGTTCCCTGTGCCATATAGTAGGTCCTTGTTGATTATCTATTCTTTATATAGTAGTGTGTATATGTTAATCCCAAACTCATTAAGGGATCAACTATATCAATTTATATCAACTAAGGGTAAGTAAATTTTTATTTATTCTACCTAGCGCTCTTTTTCTTTTCTCAAACCAAGAAGTCTTGTCTTTCATGGTTTCTGGAAAACTCTCAGCACTGTTTGTTGCTATTTGTCCTCCTTCATTCTCTCTATTCACTTCTTCTGAAACTCCCATCAGCCAGAAATTGAAGTTTTTCAATGTATCTACTATAATCTGCTGTATTTTCTATCCTATTTTGGTGCTTCTTGGATAGCTTACACAGATCTACCTTCATGTTTACTAATACTCTCTTAAATTGTGTTTATTCGACTAGTTAATTCATCAGTTCAGTTTATTTTATTTTAATTACTATGACTTTGATCAGCATATGTCTACATGGTTCTTTCTTCCAGTTCACTTGTTGATTTTGCATATTGTCTCATTCTTTCCAGGTATATTTAAACGTTCTTTTATCCTTTTAACAACTTAAAAAAAAACTTAGCTTAAGATCTCCTTCAGCATCTTGTCCTATTA
This sequence comes from Delphinus delphis, assembly GCF_949987515.2. Lineage (NCBI taxonomy): Eukaryota > Metazoa > Chordata > Mammalia > Artiodactyla > Delphinidae > Delphinus > Delphinus delphis. Next base: position 85,212,817 of record NC_082694.2, on the reverse strand, counting down.
TTTCAAGTACTTGGGGTGCTAATGGCCCTTTTTCTTGTGTCTGCTGCCTGTACTCATGATGGAATTCATTTGTGGAGCTGCGTATAGACTCCTCTGGTCGGTTTCGGTCCTTGCTTCTCCTCCGATGGGAATCTTTGGGAGGGAGAAGCTGTTGAATGATTTTCAATTTGTTTCTGTTGAGGGTATCACCATCCTGGGCTATATTTGCTATTTTAAAACACTGATTCATAATCAGAGTTTTCTTTCATAATGAGGAAAGTATAATTTGGGAGTCCAAGTCTATGTGAAGTGCATGGTTTAGTTTCTAGTGGAAATTTCTAATGAAATACACTTTTTTTCCACTGAGGGCCAGGTCACCTTCTCTTTTCTCTCCCTAGGCTGTTGGACAGATTTTATTGGTTTTCATTTCTCTGAATCAGTAACACTTTGGGAGTTCTGGTTTTATGCAAGGATATTATTTCCAGTCCCTCACACCTCAGGGGCTCGAGGTCTTGTCCACCACTTGTGTGTGGTCATGAGACCTCAGAACATTTGTGGGGCTACAAAGGCTCCAAAACTACACCAGGGATACTGCTGGAGCCTCACTCTCTGGCCTTCAGCTACTTCTTTATGTCTGCTAACAGAGATTTCCTTTTTTTACTGCAATCTCACCTAGCCGTTACAAATAAATTGAAGTCATCTCTAAGAGACGGAAAGGCAGCCCACAGTTGTGGGGAGATATTTGCACTTCACGTATTTATCAAGGGATATCAAGGAGCCCAGGGTGGCTAAAAGGCAGAGAACAAAGGGGAGAGAATAAGGTGGTGAGGCTCCAGAGGAATCTGGAGTCCACATCATAAAAGGTTTACAGGGCTGAAAAATTAGCCTTTATTCTGAATGAGATAAGAGACCACTCTTGGTTTTGAGCAGAGGTATGACCAGATCAGACTTAAGTTTGAAGAGGATGACTCACTATGTCTGGGCTAGGGTAGGATAAGGGCCATCAGGTAGGAGGTCATTGTAATAACCAAGCGAGAGATGAAAGTGCCTTAGACCAGAGCCTTTCGTGATGGAGGTGGTACAGTATTGTTGGATTCTGGATGTATTTTGAAAGATAGGATCTTCTGACAGGTTGAATGTGTATTCTCAAAGAAGTAGAGTAATCCAGGTAGCTTCTAGGTTTTTGGCCCTAGCAACTAGAAGAATAGAGTTGACTATTCATAAGGAGGTGACTATAATTCATCGTGGAAATTTAGATGGTGAGGAAGACAGGATATCAAAGGGCCGAAGGACAGTGGAAAGATTATAGGCTCTGTGGATTGGTGGTAATATTGGGATGAAAAGACTGTTAGGGGAAGAGGGCTGGAAGTTTGAGGGACAGTGGTCAAAGAAAAGGGCACTTGAAACTGTGAATATGAACTAGTTGTACCTTCTGTTAATGGCACAATCGTGGGTGTAACCATAGGAGTGGGTGGCTGGGGTCCGGTGGACAACAAGATCACTGGGTGACAGGAGGTCAAAGATGGGTTGACCAGGGTTTTGAGAGAATCGTCTCCATGTGTATTGAAATCACCAATAATTAAGTCGAAGGTATTGTTGGCAGTGGATAAGAAGGAATCATCAGGGAAAGAAGACTATCCAGTGCATAACCCAGCCTATGAATTTGATTCTATTTCTTAAATCTGCTTTGTTTTCCCTCTCACCTCTTTTAATACTTGGTTCCCTCCATCCCCAAATACTGTATATAATTGGCTACTAACTGGATTGGTCTTCATGCATCCAGACCTTTCCTTCTCAAATCCATTCTTCACATAGATATCAGAGTGGTTAATCTAAAATGCAGATCTGATATCATCACCCTGCTTGAAAGTTGGGTGCTCCCCATCACTTGTAGATGTCTACATTCCTCATCCTAGAATTCAAGGTCATCTATGACCTAGAGACTTCCTGCCTTCTCATTATCCACTATCATACCTTACATTTCAGCAACAGAAAACTACTTGTGTGTTTTCCACTTCTATTATGTCCTTTGTCACTTGATTTTGTCTTCCCTCTGCTGGGACTGCCTCTCCTCCCTCATCACTTTGCCCAACTCTTTGTCTAGCAACATTCAATTCATCATTTAAGTCTCCATTCAAGAATCATATTCTCCAGGAAGCTCTTAAAGCTAGAATGGTTGACACATTACACCAAGGGCACATTTTTTCTATTATTTTTTTCTGCTATTATCCTAGTAGTTCAAGAACATTTGCAGAATGGAGTAATAATTGAATAATTGGTCTTTTTTTACACTTTGGGGTAATTCAACTTATAGCAAACTAAGACCATTGAAAGACACATCTCACTTTTTTTTTTTTTGCTATTGTTTTGTACTGAAAAGCCAGTGAAAAGGAAGTAAGATTAAAATAGTATCTTATATTACTCTACTTAGTCCTGAACAATCCAAGAATGCAAGTCCTAAATGTTTAAAGAGGTAACTACTCACTACTCAGAGTATCAATTTCTGGTACCAGTTCATAAACTGTTGCCAAGCTCTGAACCATTTGTCTCCTGTCTGCAGTGAGATAAGGAGTTTGCACCAGCCCCAGAATGCATGGCAATCACATTCCAAGGCACACTGCTTAGTTCAGCCTAAATGGGTTTTGTAACTAGGCTTTCTTGATGATTCTCCATGTGTTGATTTACATCCTGGCATGAACTCCTCATTTTGGCATTTTGAATAGCATCAGCTACTTTATTTTTTATCTTATCAATGGGAAGACTGAGGCACAGTGAGAGTCATGTGACCTGCATACGTCACAGAGCAACTTAGTACACTTCAATCTATGACTCCTGGATCCTGTCCATAATTAGAACTATTTTTTCAGATCCGTCTTTGGTTTTAGTCATTTGACTCAGCTTTTGTTTAAAAAAAATGAAGTTCATTCCTAGTCCATAGTATTCTTCAGGTTTATCTTTTACCAGAAAGTCTTTTTTTCCCTTCTTCCTGGTGGAAAGGAATCAGCATGTGTTATGGTATTATTATTGAAATGTTTATAGTCTGCCGTTTTCTGCACACCAAGTCCACAGCAGCGTAGAGTCAGACGGCCCCGCGCAGGTACCGTCTGCTCCATCTGGCCCTCGCCTTGCTGCAGGTGGGCCCCTGTATGGCGCAGCAGCTGAAGGCCCATATGGTCTCAGGTGTAGCCCCAGGTAGAGCATATTGCAGCCTGCCAGTCTGCAGGCCTGAGGCAGGCGTAGCTGCCGGGAGGCACACATCTGAGCGAAGTGGCCACCGCTGTGCCCAAATCAGAGGGCAGAAGGTGTTCTTGGCCTCCGGGTTGGCTTGGCCTTCCAGGACCAGTTGGGGACCAAGAAGCCATAGTGAATTGCAAATGTCAGTGCCGAGCAACATCCAGAAAACTTACTCTCCTCATTCCCTTCTCTCAACTCCACTAAGGGAGGTGAAGAATTTTGAGTTAGCCTGGTGATGAAAACATGGGTCGGGGAAAATGGGTGCACATAAATCTCAAAGCGGGGTATTGATCGTTGAATCTTTCCTTCAAAGTTGGCATTTCTATTTCAGGTGTTTTGTTCTTTGTTTCATTTCTAAATATCTAGGATGAAGATTGTATTCTTGAAGGAAATCTACTTTGGAATTAAGAACTCTTGTCCTTTTAGTCTGGATTTTTCAATAAAGGCAACACATAATGAGTTGTGCTCATTAATCTTTGAAAAGCAAGAATTCCACTCCAAGTGTTAAAATTCTTGTCAATGGCAGAGAATGATACAAAAAGAGATACTTTGCAGTAATTTTCTCCTGAGGTGATCCTGCCAGCCTTCTCAGAAGCCTCAGATTCTCTCACTGCTCACCTTTAACAAAGATGCTGCCTCTGGACCACTATTCAATGGCCTTTCTTACTGGGGACACAAAAAAAGCCCTTATTTTCACACTTTACTATTCCACATGAATATCTGAATCTTTTAAAGTAATTTTTAAAAGTCATCCATAAGGCCTGAGGATAATTTTATAAAGAAGCTTCCAAGGGTACTTAAGGAATTGGATTACATTTTTGGTGTGAAATTGGCTAGTCATTTTTAGAATCCTTGGAATTTAGTTGAATCCCCCAAGGCAAAGAAAATATTAATTTACATCTATGTGTGAGCCCTGAAAAATGGACAAATCAAATAATTTTAAGAACTCTCATTTTTATATCTATATCAAAAATATACTGAAAAGTATATTTTACTTCCCAACATTCATAAACTCATGTGGTTTTATGGAAACAAATCCATTTACTTTGTGAAACTGCACCAGTCCAACTTTACCAATAGCCAATAACCAGGTGTATTAAAGGGAAGTTTTGGATTGTTTTCACTGTCTATATTCCTCAATGGGCAGAGAAAATTGGGATTAAACCACCTAAATATTTAGGGGTGACATAATTGGAGGGTTGAACTCAAGGAGCAAGGGTAAGAGATGGGCTGCTGATGACATTTTACTAGGAATGGCATTATTGGAAGGGAGGATATAATTTATTTTTTTGTGGAAACAATTTTATTTTTTAAAATTTATTTTATTGAAGTATAGTTGATTTACAGTGTTGCGTTAATTTCTACTGTACAGCAAAGTGATTCAGTTATATATACACATAAATTATTTTTCATATTCTTTTCCATTATGGTTTCTGACAGTGAATATAGTTCCCTGTGCTATAGAATAGGACCTTTTTGCTTATCCATTCTACATATGATAGTTTGCAGCTGCTAATTCAGATACAAATTTAAATTTTTAAATGGTGTAGGATTATGAAAGCATATAGAAGTATATAGTCATAAACAAAGTAAAACATATTAGAAACTATGATATGAAAACATAATACTCCCCATTTTAATAATTATCTCCAATTTACAGATGGAGAAACTGAGGCTCAGAGAGGATACTTGATTTGTCTGAGACCACAGAACCCTAAACGTGAGTTCCCCACCACCACACATGGTAGCTGTCTCCTGTTGGGAGGCAGTGACTGCCCTTTCTCGAGAAATACAGAGCTAGTCCAGCAATGCCATGAAGAAAGGAAGGGTCCTCAAAGTGTATCAGAATACTTAAATGAATTTTGGAATCACTAGTTAGATAACAAGCCAACCACAGAAGGTAAAGTCTTTACAGAAAAAGTTAAAGTAGAACTAAGGAAATCTTGGGTTTTGAAACTAGTTTTTAAAATGAATGTTCCACAGTTGAGTACAATTTGAAGATGTTTGATTTGGGTGTGCCTTGCTGGTCACTCTGCCTGTAACTAGATACTGATGAGACTGAAGGCATCAGAGTGGGGAGTATGTGTCCTGGACCCCAGCAGCCTGAGGCTTTGGGTTGCAAAGGTGGCTGCAGCCCGTCGTCTTCTGAGCAGGGCATGTGTACAGGATGGAGGTGAACTTTCCATGAAATGTGATCAGGCTCTGAGGCTCATCTCACTGAGAGCAGCCCCTCGTGGACGTCGTATCCATAACCGTGGAGTCGGAGAGCAGGGCTGCTCTCCGGATTTTAGCTCCCCTGGAAAGCCAGCTGCCTTATGTCCTGTCCCAGGCTCATCCTGTGCCCAGTCTGCGTGTGCACAGTGGGAGAGGTTCCCTCTAATCCGCTGGCCTCGCAGGCTGGGGAGGAGGAACAGCAGTGGTCTAGAGACTTCTTGAAGATTCCCGCCGAGATGAGGACAAGAAAACTAAGCAGTTAAAAGGAAAGTGAAAAAACTGCAACATCAAGAGTGAACCCTAATGTAAACAACGGACTTTAGATGATAAACTGTGTCCCATAGACTCATCAATTGTAACAAATGTACCATCGGTGGCAGGTGGGAAAGGTGATAATGGGGAGACTGTGGTGTGTGTGGGTCAGGGGTGTATGGGAACTCTCTGTACTTTCCCTTCAATTCTGTGAACCTAGAATAAGACAATAATAATAGTAACACTTACAATACAAAACTAATAAAATCCAGGGGCGATTTCATAATCAAAGTATTTTAATCTATTGCTAGGGATTAAATAGGCATTAAGGTGATTTAAAAGAAAGAAAAGAAATTAAGATTAAATATAAGAATACAATCCTATGTAAGGCATTTTCTAATGCAAAAAGAATGCTGAGGACATCTGAGAAATGACCTTGGAGAAGCTAATTCAAATTGGGTTAGATAACTCATTTTGAAGGTCAACTTGCCAATTTGGTCAGGTGGGTATTATATTTCTTCTTACTTTCTAAATACGTAACAACATTATACTAGATCATCTCTGAAAACATTGAAATAGGAAACTTCTTTTTCTTCCCATGAATTATTTGCCTGTGAGCTCAGTCTTCAGTAAACTCTAGGGGCATTAATGCAGTCAAGACACTTTGCATTAACATCTTGCCCCTGGAAGATAAATTCTGCAGATCTAATTGACAGCAGAGTGACTATAGTCAACAACGCTGTATTACACACTTCAGTATTGCTGAGAGACTGGATCTTACATGTCTTCACCACAAAAAAGAAAGGATAATTATGTCACTATGATAAAGATGTTCACTAAAACTCTGAGGGTAATCTTATTATAATATATAAATGTATCACATCAACACATTATTCACCAAAATGTTATATGTAAATTATATGTCAATTAAAAAATATGCTTTACATTATTTTCTTTCTTTCCTTCCCTCCATCCAACAGTGAAGAACATCTAGATTTCAAATGCCCCCACCAACCAATCATTTGTGAACTTTCGTTGAGCACCTACTATGAGCGACCGGGACAATAGAATCTTGTTGCCTGTCCATCTAGCCTTTAGACTCCTGTTTTCCATGATTTAAGGCCTAATTTTGGGGTCTCTCTCTCTCTGGGGTGAGAAATCCCACCTTTTCTCTCATCTTCTCACACTTTCCCAACGATTATACACCTTCAATATGGGCCTTCCTCACCCAGAATCAAGCATGATATTCTCAATATTTATAGTACAGACCACTCTGCTACTAAAATATTCCTTACAATACCAAAAAAAAAAAAAAAACAAAGCATCTGCTGTCCAAGAAGTGTGTCTTTTTTGAAATCCACCTGAAAATGCATTTTCCTTTGCACTTCTGTTGCCTGTGTTTACACTGTAGATATCTTAACCCACTTATTTTGTGGGGTGGTGTTATCTGAGAAGGGGTTTGGGGACCCCATTCGCTCAGAAGATTATCCTTGAGAACTTATTGCTTCATAATTCACACATTTCACTGAGTCCCACCGTGGCTAAGGGTTAATTGCCTTTGATACGTTCCCACTAGCAAAGAAGCTGGTTGTTTGGAGAGCTGCATGCCGTGGTTCAGCCTCTTCTCCAAACAAAAGCCTGGCTGGGTAGCAATGTTATCAAAGTTTTGCAGGCAGGGACTTTGGAAGGGTGGGCATGGAGAGAAGGGGCTCTAGCCCTGGCTTTGGGCTTGTCAGCACTTGGTCTCCTTATAATGTTTATTTCTGTGCTTTACCGAGTCCTCAGCCAGGGCACAGAAGGGTATTTCCTCTAATACCTGTTTCAGGACAGCAGGGTAGCTACAGGGTAAGAAGAGAAAATTCTGCAATGAGAACAGAAAGGAGGTTGGATGGAAAGTAAGACCTGAAGGAAAGAAAAAGTAGGTATTCAACCTTCTTGGAAATCACCAAAAGCCTCCCGAGCAGGAATTTTGTCATTAAAATGGAGGTGCAAAGTTATATTCCTGAACAGGGGTATTAAGTTACGGGTGACGTTATGATTTTGTTTATGCGCTTCCTGAATTATTCTTCTAGGTCTAACTTAATGATGCAACCTGCTCCTATTCTCAGGTCAAAAAAAAAAAATGAAATCACTCTTCTACTCATCCAAGATAAGGTCTGTTTCTCTGTAAGGCTCTTATGCCATTCAGAGAACATTTGCTGACACACCTGGTTTGGGGCACTCTTCTGTTTCTCTTGGAATCCATCTGGGAGAAGAATGCATACAGTCATGGACACAAAGTAGGCGCTCAGAAAGTGTGGAGTTGATCTTACCATAGATACTTTGAATGCCAGTGATGGAAGAGCTCTTGGAGATACTGTGTTTCATCTTCCCCACCTAGAGGAGGTGAACTTTAGAGGGGCAAAGATAATGAGAAATGGAAGCAGAGAACAGTTTATCAGAGAAAAATCCCCCAAAGGCAGCTCAAAACCCCTCACAGCAAGAGCCATAGATGGAACGAGCGATGTAAAAGAAGGGTGTATTCATGTGTCAGCTATTATTTTCTTAGCCGAGGCAAAATTGACAATTCAATGTAAAGATCTGAGAACAGAATACTAAAAATGAATCTTGAAATGAGACACAGACATTCTTTTTTATATTTATAACTATCTCAAGCTCTTCCTAAAGTTTTACTGCAGGGGATAAAAACTGATACTTGAGTAATAGCTATGACTTGTATCTTTTGCTAGATAGTGAGTTTCATGACGTCAGGAGTTTTGTCGTTCACCTTTGTATAGCTGCCCCCGTGCCCAGCTCTTTCCCTGCCACACACTCGTGGGCACACACACGCCATTGCCTGGCACAGTGCCTGGTACAACACAGGTGCTCAGGAAATTTTTAAATGGAGGGAATTTTTCAGCAATTTAACAAATAGTATTAAGAAGTTACACCAGCCCTTTGCTGGTGTTTTCACAATAAGTTAAATGAAATGTTGTCTTCTAGGGGTTCATAATCTAGTGGGTGGGTATAAGTTCCCTGTTTGTGAATTTCAGTGAACCATGACAGGTACCTATCATAAGGGGGTCTCCAGGGAAGAGTTAGTTAAATCTACTCAGAAAGGCCAGATAACCTGCACAGATGAAACACTCAAATCATACTTTGAAGTAGGACTTTTCCATGTAGTCTGGGGGACAGTGTCATCTAACGTGGAGGGAATATTATGGAGTTATACTCTAGATACAGAGTATAGAATTTGCCCCACTGTATCATAATGACTAATTGATTATGTTCCACACCTTCCTAAACTTCTGGAGGTCAGGGACTATGGACCTCACATTCATCTCTGTAGCTCCAGATCTTTCTAGAAAAATGCCTAGTGACTAGCTGGTGCTTAATAAATACTTGCTGGATGAACATGTAACAACAGATGAATGGCCCCATAGAAACTGTCAGACCATTTTCTCAATTCCTCTTACCTCATTTTAAATACCTGGCATTTAACCTGATCTCCCCACATATGGCTTATCTACAATTGGGGGTAAAAATCAAAAGAATTGTGCTGAAGTTACTTAAATTTCCAAGAAGAGAACAGATGGTGATTTTAAATAGTTATGGAAAGAACTTAAGGGGAAAGAAGACAATGGCAAGAAAAATCAATGCTTTTTCTGTGGCATAAATTTGGGTGAGGTCACCAGAGGGACCCGCTCCTCGCTGGACCCACTTTCTCCTGCAATTAATCCACAAGCTGTAGCCAAGGACTTTGTGACACTCAGTGACATTCACTCCAACTGGCAAAGAGAATGTGACAAGCAGGCCTATTATATTTTTAAACATGTTTATTGGAGTATAATTGTTTTACCATGACGTGTTAGTTTCTGCTGTATCACAAAGTGAATCAGCTATACGTGTACATATATCCCCATTATCCCCTCCCTCTTGTGTCTCCCTCCCACCCTCCCTATCCCACGCCTCTAGGTGGTCACAGAGCACCCAGCTGATCTCCCTGTGCCTTGCAGCTGTAAAGCAGGCCTATTTTTAAGCGGCAGTTGAATTGAATTCATTCAAGAGAAGAGAGGGTTGGGGAGGGGTGAGAGAATAAAAGAGAGAGGGGCGTTTTTAAGGGGCCTGCAGTGAGAAGCCCAGCGAAACTGTCTGGAGAGCTCTTTCCTGTTTGGGAAACTGTCAGGGCAGCAATGAAATTCAGGTTCAGTCCAGCAGTTGCCAGAAGACCCAACGCTTTCTGTTCTGAGAGTGTCCACAACCTCCCACTCTACCTGGGTTTTCTTTGAAAGTAGGCGGGGCCAGATAGCTGGGACACTCTGGGGGTCCTGGATGTTGTGAAACCACAGAGGTACCCTGAGGGACTCAGGGACCCTGAGCCCCAGGTCTGCCTTCACACTGGATGAGGACAGTCATTGCTCAACAGCCAGCATGTGTGTCTGTGGCTGCAGGGGAGCAGGATGGAGAAGACGGGGTGGGTGGTGTCTGAGCACATCCCCTGCCATTGGCAGCTGGTACTGACCAAGCTCTCAGTACAGACCTAGGCTTAGGTTGGAGTTTAAAATATTAATTTTTCTCTAGTCTGGAGAAATTCCAGGGTTCAGGGGAAGAAACAATAAGCAAACTAACAGGTATAATTCGGATATATTTTTAAAAAGCTTGAGGGATATATCAAAAACAAAGAGATGTAACCCTGCTCTAGACTTCACACCACATTAGCTAGCTTTAACATTTTTTCAAAAATTCGTCATATGAAGGAAACAGCAGAACATCAGGTGGAATTGTAAGATCAGGGACATTTACCAGTCTTCTCAGCGAGGCACATTTTCTCCTGTGTGTGGACTAGAAGGGAATTTGGGAGGGCCTTGGTTTATAGGAGAGTGAACAGGACAGAGGAAGTGGCCAGTGGTGGAGGGGCCCCGGCTTCTAGACATCAGGGAGTCTTAGCTTACAGCTCCAGTTTCTGGAGTTTTCTGCAACCCCCAGTCTTGGTTTGTGGGTTTAGCATGGGTGAAAATAGACAATTCGGGTACAGAGTTTACTATTACGTGTCAAGGTCCTTGGGCTAAGGAATATCCAGGTAGCTGGTTGGACGTTATTTCTGGGTGTGTCTGTGAGAGTGTCATCACATGAAGCAGTAGACTGAGTCAAGAGGATCACCGCCACCAGTGCGGGTAGGTGCTATCCAGTCCACTGAGAGCCTGAATAGAACAAAAGGAGGAGGAAGCGGGTATTCCCTCCGTCTGATGGAGCTGGGACATCCACCTCCTGCCTGGGATGCTGGTGCTTCCGGCTCCTGATTCTCACAGCTTTGGACTCAGACCAGGACTTACCCCATCAGCTTCCCCTGTTCTCAGGCCATAGGATATGGACTGAATTACACCACTGGCTCTCCTGGATCTCCACCTCGGGACTTAGCCTCTATAAGCACGTGTCCCAATTCCTACAAGGAATCTTTTTACGTAAATTTATATCAATATATCAATATACCTATGTTATCTATATCTACATTTGTATCTATATCTGCATCTGTTTCTACATCTTTAGCTGTATCTGTGTCTCTATCTGTATCTATACGTTTCTATATATCCTATTGGTTCTGTTTCACAGCGGGCAAAGCCAGGACGGTCGTTGCTTTCCTGCCACCAGCTTCCTTCTTTGACACCCCAGAGCTGCCTGTGCTCCCTGGCTCCAGTGATCAGAATTCTCCATGTCTCTGTGTGAGAGACATAGGCCAGGGCATGGGGCGAGGGCCCAGGGTGACGCTCCGGGGAGCCCAAGTGCACAGGCCCCTTGGACGGCTTGGAAGGAGACACAGCTGGGACACTTCCCTCTTCTTTCAGGTCCTAAGATGCGGCTGCAGCCTCCTGAGCTGGGAGGGAGGCGCAGAGATTTAGTTTCCTCCTCATCTGCATCTTGGATCTAAGTGGCCCTGCTCTCATCCCTGCAGGCCACACATGCTTGATTCTCCTTGTACCACAGACACTGGGGCTTTCAAAATACTTACTATGCGTGTGTGCACGGGGACACTAGTTACACAGCCACGCCCTGGCAACTGACCTCACGGTATCACAGGCGGTGCCACGGTGTGTGGCCACAGAGCAGGAGGCAAATGTCCGGGCAGGTCCCTCAACACCCCTGTGGTTGCTCTGAGGAGTGTCCTGCAGGCTCCACTGGTGTCTGCAGGCCCTCCCCATCCTGCCCCCTTTCTCTCTGGGATGGAGAAAGACAAAGGCCAGCCCTAACTCCCCCTCTCAGGGGAAGCGCAACGTACTGTACTTGCCAAAAATTGTTTTAACATGTATGCACTCAGCGTTTTGTACCTCAGTAATGTTATTGGTATTTCAACATCTTTAAAATTCATAGACATGATGAGGAACGACAGCTGAGTCTTTTTCTCTTTCTCTCCCTGTGACGTGGCAGATCAACGCCTTGATCTTAGACTGGTATATACTTTACAGGATGGTTACATATGGGTTTTCTTGAATGTGGCTGACATTTTGGGAGGGCCTGCTTTCAACTGCAGTGATGCATGGATTCTGAGGCATGCTCCAAACTGATTTCAAAAAATGATTGAAATTTCAGGTCATTTGCTAGAAATCCTATGCCTTGGAAGGAGTAGGGCATGGGTTGGAGTAAGGAGTTGTCAGCTGAACCTTTATGAGGGGTTCAAATGTAAGGAATCAAAATTAGGAGAGTAATTTATCTAAGACATTCCAGGATGGATGTAATAACTAGTACTTATTCGGTATCTTCCGTGATACATAGTTTACATGAGTTCTCTTGTGAGACATGCTCTGATTGACTCCTGACCTATCAGCTGACATCTCTATACCCCTTACACAGATGAGGAAATCAAGATTTAGAGAGGCTACAGTACCCGCCCCCCCCGCAAAGTCACACAGCTGGGATGTGTACCTCATTCTGGACCATATTCTGACTCCTGAGAGAAAAACACTTGGGTAAGTTTGAGAGAAGATGTTTTTAAATTCCCCTAGGGGCAGAACTACCTTATGAAATTCAGGGTGCTTATTTGAGTTTAAAAAATTACAAACTTTAAAAAACCAGATTAACCTGATGTTTAATAAAAATAAAACAAAATATTCTGATACAATCTGTGGTAGGAGTGTACCAATATATTCATTTTTCCTTGAGATAGGATCTGATTATATTTCTTTGAATGGCATTCATCAATGTAAGATGAGGTAGTCTACGTATCTTTAGATGCTGGTAGCAGGTTATCTTGCAAGAGAACTAGGAAGTAAGGATTAGTGTCAGAAGACTTGATTTTCATGCCTTTATATTGTTTGAATTTTTCATGTGTGTAATTTTTATTTTGGAGGAAAAATGGAGTGCACATGCGTCTTCCTTTTATACCTATGGAAACAGTGAGTTCTATACCTACTCTCCAGGCACCCGTGCAGAAATATGTGTTTCATCGACCTTATTGGCTCTTATGGTTCACCGAGAATCTACAGAGTGGCAAAGAGAGAGTGGGTTCCTCCCTGTGTCATTAGGGACTGCTCATTTCCCGGGAGAACTGCTTGCCCTGGAACACAGAGGAGATTGTGCCCTCACATGATCACCCAGGTAGTTTGCAGAGGTAAGTTTCACAGCAGCTCTTCCACAACAAAATCGAGGGATGCACTTACAAAGCATCCTTTATGCAGTTTAATAAAACAAAAGCAATGCTCACTGTTTTTATATTTCACAGCACGAATAAACCCCACACGATACTGCCAATCATCAGCTCCTAAATCCCCCAGCTCCTAAAATCATTACTAAAATCTTCCCTGTAATACTTTATATGCATCAAAGATTGCCTGTCCTCCTTTAATTCATTTCCTTTGAAATGTTCTCTCCAGGTGTTTTCATTTTCTATTCTGCTCCCCTTGAGAAGAGCAAGCACCAGGGTCCAGGAGGTTGGGGCTTGGGTGGGCTGTCTATCAGAGAGGCGGGCTTATCACTGATCTCTGGGTCTCGGTTTCTCATCTGCATGGGAGGGACTTGGACCAGGCATTCCCTCAGACCCCTCCTGGCTCATAGAGTTGACATCTATGCTCTGGTTCAGAGGGGAGCACGGGCCAGGCACCGGCTGTGCCTTCTCACAGCTCAAGGGGAGTTTGACATTATTCAAGAAACGGAACCCTGTGAGATTCATCAAGACTTAATGCCCTCCCCCCCCCAAGTTTTGCATTTAAGAAGAACGCAAATGCATATCTCATCGCTGATTATTAAGACTCCTCAGTATTGTTGTTATTATTGATTTTTAAAGTGTGTTCATTATTCAGCTTCAAATCCATTACAAAGAACAAATACATATTTAAATATTTATTATTATCCGAGATTGTGGTCATACACTTCCTTATCCACCCACTTCCATCTGCTCTGTGATTGACTGAACAGATGGGTGTTGTACCCAGTTCCAAAAGCCAGAATACAAGGGCTCTGAGTTTTTTTTTTTTTTTTTTTTTTTGCAGTACGCGGGCCTCTCACTGTTGTGGCCTCTCCCATTGCAGAGTACAGGCTCCGGACGCGCAGGCTCAGTGGTCATGGCTCACTGGCCCAGCCACTCCATGGCACGTGGGATCTTCCCGGACCGGGGCACGAACCCGTGTCCCCTGCATCGGCAGGCGGACTCTCAACCACTGGGCCACCTGGGAAGCCGGGCTCTGTGTTTTATACTGAAAGAAACTACATAACAAAGGCAGAGGAAGAATGCAGTTATATCATTTCTTCTTTTAGGCCTTTCCTTATTAGTTGAGCAGGAATTCTGTAGTGTTTCGGAAATTCACTATAGTATGTCAAAGAATACAGCAGAGAAAATCATGACTATTGAATTATTTAGTTCTTTTCTTGGGTTTCTTTGTTCCATTTGGCAACATTATTCACCCAGTCCTCCAAGCTAGAAATCATGTTGCTACCTTAAACTCCCTTGCCTGTTTTCATCCACCTTGGTAACTTGATTATCAAATTCTAAGCACTTTTAAATCTGCAATATTGCTGGAATCTATTCCCCTCTCACCAATTTCCATGGCTTCTGCCATATAGTCTAGGCCTTCAGCTCTTCTATTCAGTATATCTTCTGAATCTCTAATTTTCTATAAAACAGAGGTATGCAGAAATGCCCTGGCAGGTGAGAGGGAGAACATGTAAATGCATGGACATATTAACAAAAACAACATAGTCTTGGGGGCACAGCCTGGGTACATGGGTATAGGGCTGAGTGTGGCCAACATCTTATACCCCGTGAGGCAGTTTGGACCAAATGCAGTAGGCTAAAGGGAACCATTGGAGGTGTATTGAGACAACAGAAATAACACGATTGCTTCTCTATTATAGAAAGGTGGTTCTACAAAAGAAGCAGAGAAAGGACTGGAGGGAGGAGATTAATTATCACACAAGTTCAGATGAGCCATTCTCAGAGGCTGGGGTATGAGTGCTGGTGCACACAGAAAAGAGAAATGAGTGAGAGGGTCACTGTTACAGTAGAATCAATAGGAAATAGTTACTGAGGATGGAGTGAAAGCAAGAGAGAAGAGTCAAGTTGATGCCTAGGCTTCTCACTTGGATGGCTGGGTTGATATTGGTGCAAGAGTACAGATAAGGAGCACACAAGTGCAAGAAGAGAAGGAAAATCAAAGGAAGAATGAACAATAGTTTCAAAACTGATGGGTTTGAATTACCCATGGGATTATCCCACCAAAAATATTGAATAAGCAATTGATAATTGATATAATGTAAGTTTTATTGATTAAAAGTAGTCCTATCTGCTAAAGTTAAAATATGCATAACTATTACCCAGGAAATCTACCTCCAGACATCGTGTCTTTGAGAAATGCTCTCATCTGTGCAGAAGAAAAAATGTAAGCTGATTTTATTGAAGCATTGTTGTAGTTAAGAAAATTAGAAATTTTCTCATTTTTCATGAATAAAGGAATGATCAAATAAAATTTGATCTATTAATATGATGAAATGCTATATACTGATACAATGAAAAGAAATGCAGTTGTATTAGTGGTAAATGGTTTAAAATCTCTGCAGGGGACAAAGCCCCGATTTGTAGCTTTTGCTGATTTCAGTGGTGTAAATATCCCCATAATGGACAATTTCAATCTACCAAGGTGAAACCACTCAATGTGAAGTTGGGAAAAGATGCACAAAACAAGCTTTCACTTGCCAGTATGAGCCAGCTCCAGTACACCACTGGGAATGGACTACATCTTTTTTTGTATCAACACGGATAATTCTCAAAATATTAATGTTGAGTGAAAAATGCAAGTTGCAGAATGATGATTATAGTATGATATCCTTTCATTTAAACAAAGCAGAAAAATCAATATTATACATTCTTAAAGGACATTATATATGGAAGTATTTCTAACTAAAAAAAAAAAACTCTGGAAAGAGAAAGACCAGATTTCAACAAAAATTTGCTCTAGGGGTGAGAAAGGAGGGGAAAGCGAAGGGTAGAAGTAAGATTGGGAACCACACACTGTGAGATTGAAAACTTTGTCTGGAGTGTTCTAATATTTGAAGAAATGTTTGTTTATAAGTTATTTTATTAAAATTATTTTTTAAGCAAAAAAAAAAATATAAACAACACAAAACAAATCATATAGGCAGTATTTCTTTAGCTTTCTTTTCAGGCATCAGAGGAACAAATCACCACTCCATGGTCTCCAGCATAGAGGAGCAGTGATGAGTAGATGGGATCCATGGAGAAAGCTTAAAAATTAGATGGAGGGGGTCCAATTTCAGTTGTTGACACTTGATCCTTTTAAACTAAAGTGCTGACTTCTGAACCTCAAGTTCTGGCTATGTATGCTACAAGGTCTTCTGACTTGCTTTGTGTGCTGTCCAGGGTGAGAGAGTGTATTGTTTGCCTAGGAAAAATAAAATAGGGGAAGCCCTCAAAATTAAAATATTCTTTCAAAGCAATGGTATTATGAACTGAATGATTGTCCCACCCATTCATATGTTGAAACCCTAACCCCCTGATGTGATTGTACTTGTAGGTGGGGCCTTTGGGAAGTAATTTGGTTTAGATGAGGTCATGAAGTTGGGGACCTTATGGTGGGATCCTTACAAGAAGAGGCCAGAGAGCTTGCTTCTTCTCTCTCTTTCTCTACACCATGTGAAGGCACAGCAAGAAGGTAGCCAAATGTAAGCCAGGAGAACAGCCCTCACCAGAAACCAACCTTGCCAACACCTTGATTTTAGATTTCTCAGCATCCAGAGCTGTGAGGAATAAATATCTCCCGTTTAAGCCACCCAGCTTATGGTATTTGGTTATAGCAGCCTAAGCTGATTAAGACTAATATCAAAGGCCAACATCTGAAGATCCGAAGATAGGTGCAATCTAACTTGCATCCTTGACGATGTCTTCAGAAAGGCTAAGTATGTGGAGTGGGAAGTGCTACGTTTCATTTTATCCTAAGGGGGAAAATGTTTTTTTCTCTGAAATGTAAATGTAAGCAACTCAGTTCTTGTTGTTCCCTTAGGGGAGGAGAAAGAAGAGATAATAAAGTAACATCATTGAGATCCTGAATATTAGACCACACCAAGTAGAGAAAGTTACCCTGTAGTTGAAAAATCTGAATATTTCCTTGGAAGACAAGAAGACCCTTTCCTTCATAGGGAGTATGGAGAGTCAGAGTGAGAGTGAGTTACTTAGGTAGCACAGCAGTGTTGTAGCAGCCTTCCCATCACAATGGCCAAGTATTGTAAAAGGGCTAGAAAGACGGGGTGGGGGGGGCGGATTAAAGAAGGGAAAACGCATAAAGAGATATTTCAAAATATATCCTCATCACCTAGATACTTTGGCGGGAAGTTATTTCTGGTCAGTTGCCCAGGCCCCAGTTACTCACAACGATCCTGTGTTCCTCTTTTTTTCTACCTCACAATCACCAAAGCATTAGGTGATCCTTGTCTTGAAACACTGCATCTGACTCCGCATTGCCTTTGAAAGCTTGCTCCAAAGTCGGAACTTCAGATCTCAGTCCTCAGGAAGCCATGCATCACAGCTGGTGAAGATCAATTCCGTTGGACTTTCCATCCTCGCATGTTCCTTAGTGCTGGACAGATGGAGGCCCAGCACCTGAAGCTATGCTGATCATGATGCATGAAGCAGGCAAAGGAAAGGACCACACCTTTTAGGACAGAGCCAAGGGCAACTTCTTTTTCACACATAAGCAAGACAATTATTTTGACCCATTATTCTTTTTTTTTTTGGTGGTACGCGGGCCTCTCACTGCTGTGGCCTCTCCCGTTGCGGAGCACAGGCTCCGGACGCGCAGGCTCAACGGCCATGGCTTACGGGCCTAGCCGCTCCACGGCATGTGGGATCTTCCCAGACCGGAGCATGAACCTGTGTCCCCTGCATCGTCAGGTGGACTCTCAACCGCTGCACCACCAGGGAAGCCCTGACTCATTATTCGTTAGCACTGCGGAATTCAAGGTAATGAATAGTTACTTGGCAACTATTATATAATGAATAAGACATGGTTTCTGCTATGGAGGAAAGACAAACATGCAATTTTTATCACATAGACTGAAATAAAGGCTATATAAGAGGTATAACAAACTGATTTAGGAATGAAGTAAGTTTTACTTGGGGAACTGAAGGCCCCTTGGAAGAAGCAGCAGTTGAGCAAACCCAACAAGATATGTAGGAGTTGATCACCTGGCGTGGAGGGGAAGAGAGCTCCAAGGACCCTCTGGAGTGGCTGCTTGGAGATGAAGATTTCTTCTTGGACTTGTACATTGAAATGACATAGAGCAAACCACTGCTCCATCCTGTCAGTTCATTGGAAAGAAGATAATATTTGAACAAGTAGTTTGGCAAGAGGAAGACAATATAACCAGCCGATTCACCAAATTGTGTTCTATTTTTCAAGTTATTGCATTGATATTATGCACATTCAGGCATCAGCTACTTCAGAAGGTCTATTCTTTGGAGGAGCAAGAGAATTCCCTTTGCAGAAGGAAAGTAAATAGGTTTCTGTCTGTTTGTGTGGGCAGCTTGGGATATTGAAAAGAAGCAATACAATGCAGAGAGATTGCCATTCAGAGATACAGTATGGCTCATTTTTAACTGTTTTCATTGAAGTGGGTAGAAATTTTTCCGGATTGTCTTTGCCGGCAGGGTGCACGTTGGAGGGTCAGTCATATCCCTGTTTACCTAAACAGATGCTGAAAGCATCACATCATTCACAGCTCTTTATCTTTTCCAACTGAGCAAAATGTTCAGCATGAACTTTTAAATAGAGTGACACCTTGTGTGTCCAACCTGCTGAAATCTGCAGCAGGAAACCAGTAACGGGGAAAGCTGTGAATGTTTGTGGTGATTAAGTGCTAACACAAGTCCACATTTTCTTCAGGAAAGTGAAGATGGTTGACTTGGCAATTGACAGTCAGATAGGATGGAATATATTTTGTGATACATAATTATATCTGGATTGTTTGGATGGAGAAATTAAAACGAAGTCTTGAGACTGTGATGTTTCCAGTGGCAAAAGGGTTTTGAAAAATATTTTTTTCAAATTAGTGATTCTAATCAATATAATTGCAATCACTACATTGTAATATATGCTATATTTTAGGAGTTTTTGCAAGTAGTTTGATAAACAGAAAGTCTAACATAATTTACTGATGTGATTTATAAGGGCTTTTCATTTCTATTGTGCCCACGCTCCTTAATAAACCAGAAACTGCACACACACACAATTTTTTTTAATTGAAGTATAGTTGATTTATAATGTTGTGTTAGTTTCATGTGTACAGCAAAATGATTCAGTTATATATATTACATTTTATATATATATATATATATATATATATATATATATATTCTTTTTCAGAGTCCTTTCCATTATAGGTTATTACAAGATATTGAATATAGTTCCCTGTATTAAATAGTAGGTTCTTGTTGTTTATCTATTTTATATATAGTAGTGTGTGTACGTTAATCTCAAATTCCTAATTTATCCCTCCCCCCTTTCCCCTTTGGTAACCGTAAGTTTGTTTTCTATGTCTGTGAGTCTGTTTCTATTTTGTAAATAAGTTCATTTGTATCATATTTTTAGGTTCCACATATAAGTGATATCATGCGATATTTGTTACACACACACTCTTGGTGGGATATTTTCCTTGCTCTACCTGGGAGACTGAGATAAATGAGTGATTAAGGTGCCCATTCACTGGTCATATTTCTAGAAGGAAAGCTAGTTCTCGTCAATCAACATTTATTAAGCATCTACTATGGGAATATGGATGCAGAAAGAAAGTCCCTTCCTTCAATATTATCACATTGTGAGGGCAGGAAGAGCCATGATCAGACTTGGTGAACGAAGTGCAGTAGGTGCCCTGATCAGGTTGGATCCAGAGTTTCGAGAACGTGCAGGACGAGTGACTGGTGAGACAGGGATCAGGAAAGGATTTCCATGAGATGGGATGGCCAGGCTGGGCCCTGGTTCTCACCCTGCTGACTCCCCAGGGCCTGGTAACATTTTTAATTAAAAAGCAATTGCTAAATAAATCAATATATATGAAACTGCTGTGTGACTTTTACTGTTCTATGAAAATGTCAGTTGTTGAGATAATGAGTCACCTCTGGCTATGGACCTTGCATCGCAAGCTCGTCTCTTCCTCTTGTTTTGACTCTTCAGCTTGATGTGAGCTCCCCACAACCTGGTCCTTGCCTCTGCTTCTCTCCTCCCTACATTTTCCTCTTTCCCTTGTGCTTTCAACGTATTCACCACCTCTCCATGTCACCTGCTCCTGGCTTGACCCAGAGTTCACCTAAACTGCAGTGGGTCATCCCCTGGGACCTGCATTTGGGGAGAAGTCACAGAAAAAGAAGACAGCTAATGTAATCCAGCTACAGAGAATCAGCAGCATACTTTATTTATTCATAGTAAATTCAATTTAATCATGGTAAAGATTGTTTCATATTTAGGCTTAACTTTACCTGCTAATTCCATTTTAAAGCCTGGAAAACCAAGACTTAGAAAGTCAATGGAATAGCAACACATAGAATCTGGGTTTTCCAATTCCCAGCCCAGGGTTCTTCCCTTTTTTGGTAACAGGAACTTGTTCACCAGAGAGAAGCCAGGCAAGGGGCACAGTGTTTCACAGCAGGAAGGATCAGGGACTCACAGGCAGGCAACCTGGGATCAGCTTGAGGACCACCTGTTTTCCCCAAAGAAGGTCCAATCTTCAACTGTACCTTTGGACATGTGATGAGTGATCAAGGTTTTATTTCAAAGGACCCAATAAAGAGATTCAGAGGGTGATTTTGGCATTTTAGAATGCGTGCTAGGAAAGCTTTGACATCTGTGACCTCAATAATTGGAAGGTTTCACCATGCTGGGAAGGGGGCTGGGGGCCAGCAGGCAGCCCCTGTCAGATACCACATCAGATTGATAAATGCGCTATTTGGTGCTCTGGCAAAATGCTCATGTGAGCCGGGCGTGATCTCTCGCGCATGGAACACGGGTTGCACCATCTGCTCGCTTTGGAAGTGAAATCTTGAGCCTATACCCTGTGCCCAAGCCAGGCCTGTGACTCGCCCCAACATGAGAGGACGCGTGTGTTCGTAGAGATGCCAGGCTCTGATCTCGTGTGCACAAACCTTGGGCCGCTCGGGGACTTCAGAGAACTGCTTGCCTCCAGCATGGTCCTGGGTTCTGATAAATTACCATGGCTGTCCTGACCACTCATTCAGGGAATGCACGAGCCTTGCTTGAGCGCTAATGCTTTTATAATGTGCTGTCTCAGTGACAGCTTGGGATCAGAAAGCAGGCTGTTCACTGCCCTTTGTTTCTCTTCAAACAAGGGTCTTTTATAAATCATCACTCTCATCAAACCAGGGCTGGGATCTGCGTGGCAGGGCCAACTGTGACCGCGGGCTGAGTGCTCTCTTCCATCCCGCGTTCTGCTCCCTCGCAGCCGCAGGGGTCCTCAGCGCAGTGTCTGGCGGAGGAGGGACTAGGCTCTTGATTAATGTTCACGTCCTTCCTGCACTCTGTCTTTGTGTCTAAGAAGCACCAGGGCATTGCGGGGATGATGGGGTGGAACTCTTGTGATGAGGTGAGAATGGGGTCTGACCAGAGCGGAGACAGTGGGTTCCGGAAACTCCCAGGCCAGGCCCCCCTGCCAGCTCGGGCCGTATCCTTCTGGGCACCTCCAGCGATACCACCGAATCTCTGGGCCTTGGTTTTCCCCTCCATGAAAAGGATTGTTGTGGATTTGTGGAATAAGGAACGCATGATGACTTTGCCTTTCCTGACGCTTGGCTCCTGACTTAATAAATGCCCGTTTCCTGCTGGTTCATGTTCTTAGCAGCAAATGGTTCTGGTACAGCAGACATTATAAGCTAAGTCATGAAACTATTAATTACATTAGGTAGGTACTATTTTATTTGTCCTTGTTGCAATTTTGAGCATAAAAGCAATGGAGGCAATCACTGTTTTCTCAAGCTCCTGGACAGTTTTGCCATTCTCCTCAAATGCATCAGAAATATAAACTGTATTGTTTTCTTTTAACTCCAAGACATACCATGTGTGCATATTTTTTAGGTGATAAGATCCTGACTTTTTTAAACCAAGAGTTATTATTATGATTCACTCTTAAAACCAAACATAGAAATTAATTCAAAATATTTTCAAAGACATGCTGCCCGTGGCTTAGGTATGAGAAGTTTTATGTTCTTACACTGGTAAGAAGAGCTTGCCGAATGGGATCGAATTTTTTTTTTTTTTTTTTTTTTGCCTTTTCAGGACTTGGGAACAATATTTATCCTTGTTTCAGTGGCATCTTAGGAGATTTTGTGAAATCCCATTAAAGCAAGCGTTATTCAGAGTGTTTTCGTCTGAGTGAGAAGCTCTTGGCCGTGTCTGCTGCAGGCTGTGGGCAGGTATCCAGTAGGATCTCTGACCCCAATCGCAACCGACATTGTCTTCCTCACCATCTGTGAAAGGGGACCGAGGTGACCAGGCTGAATGTGGAGTGCGTGGGCGCCAGAGCCTGGAGGGACTGATTCCAACCCTGCGTCTCCGCACACACCTCCTTCCTGCCAGAGGTCCCTTTATATGTTCACCAGCTCCCGGGAGGGGAGCCTGATGGGACGAAAGGGAAAGGGTCTCATTTTAATCATCAGACAGGCCTGGTAGTGTGTGTGTAGCACCCAGCTGGCCTGAGGGATGGGTCCTCTCTTTCTCTGAAAGCTCCTGTGGACAAGACAGGCCTTGGATCCCCAAGGAGCAGCTTCCTCTGCCCCCCTTTCCTGGGCTGGGCTTCCCAGCAAGAGCCTGCTTTGTCTGAGGCACCACTGTGCACAGCGCCTCTTGCTCTGTGGACCACTGACCACTTGGGAGCAGGGCTGTGGTGTCTCCTCAGAATGCGAGCCCCTCATAAGCAGCCAACGGTGCTCCTTCCAGGGTTGATTTACCTCAAAGGGGTCTGTGGTCCAATTTCTAGAATCACGAGCGCAGCAGCTCTTTCTGCTGTTCACAGCCTCTCTCCTCCCAGCCCACTCCCAGTCTGGTCTGTGGGTCTTCGTTCAGGAGAGGACCTCTTTTTCCTAAGTATCCTTGTCTCCCTTTGTAACCTGGCTTGCTCAGACCGTGCTTCCTCTCCACTAGTCCAGGCAGCCCCAGTTGTCTGCATCCCACTCACTCACTCCGGTGGGTTTTTTCCCAGAAGTTTTCCACCGCCCAGAATCCACCCTCCAACATCAGCAAACTGGTGTAAACAGCATTGGGAAGGAGTGATGGCTGGGCTTGAAATCACCATTCTTTACAATCAGTAAGACGCAGATCCCAAAGTGCTCCCAGTATAATTCCTGCTGGCATTTAATAAAGAAGTTTCAAAACGGTAATTGTGAAAATGTCAGGCCAGTGGGACTGAGTCTCCTCAAGGACCTCTCAGAGGCCAGAGTCCTTTAAGTACTTTTCCTATCCTATCTTGCTATCTTATCTCACTTCTAAGATTCTTTGGAAAATCTTTGTGTTTTTATATTTATAAATGTAAATATATGTATTTACTTTATAAGTATAAATGTATATCTATTTTTTATATTTAGTGCACATATTAACTCCTCTTTTCCTCCCTCCTAGCTTCTTGCCCAGAAGCGTGTTTTCAAGGGGCAGAAATGACCAGCATTGATTTTCTGGCTTTGATTGATCCTTAACCCTCCAGGAAGAAAAGTGGTTTGTGTGTGAAAGAGCAACTGAGGAGGAGCCCAACCCTAGTCTGGAAAGAGGAATTCAGCCCGTGTGCCATGCTTGGGTGTGAGCGTGTGGAGGGAGGGAAAGGGTGTGTGAGAGTGTGAGTGTGCACGTGTGTATGAGCTGTATGTGTGTCAGTGGATCATGCATGTATGTGGGTGTGGATGTGTGTGAGAGTGATGTGTGTAGGTGTGCGTGTATATGACTGTGTGCACGTGTGAGTGTGGCTGTAAATGTGCACGAGTGTGTGTGTGTGTGTGTGTGTACAGAAGTGTGTGATGCACGTGTGTGCACTTCTGTGTTTATGGCACATGTGAGTGTTGAAGGTGGGAGAAGCCTGGGGCTAGGAAGCAGGTCCCAGACCTCTGTGTGTAGTGACTGATACTCCTTGTGCACTGGCCACTGAGAGCAGCATGGGTGCTTTCGTACTGTGAGTGTAGTTTTCCAATATTTGTGAGTGTGTGTGCTTGGAGAAACCAATTCAAGAAAGACTGATGATTCAATCGGTATTAAAAGAAATCTGATGTATTCCTAATACCCATTAGTAACCTATACTCTTCAGAGAAACAGGATCATTTGTAAAAGCTTCATGTTAATAAAGACTAAAGTCCTTGGCATTTGTTCCACCACTGAACAGTTTGTAGTTGTATTAATCAGCTTTGCTGCAGTAACAAACAACCCCCAAATGTCACTCGTTTATACAACAGATGCTTATTTCTCATTATAGGTCTACAAGTTTGCTGGGAGTCTGCTGGACTCTGTTTGGCTGAGCTTGGCCTGGCTCCGTGCTGCAGGTCAGTCTAAGACATCTGGCTTCCAGGATGAAGTAAAGCCACTCTCTGGAGAGTGTTATTCTCATGGAGGAGCACAAACCTCAAGAGGCTGGTGAAAACTTACAAGGCCTCTAAACACACGTGCTTGAACTTGATATAAGCCGCGTCTGTTCACATTCTGTTGGCCAAAGCAAGTCACTTGGCCAAGACCAATGCCAGTGAGATCAGAGGCTGTGCTTCTTCCATGGCAAGTGTGGGAAGAGAATTTTGATGATCAATAATACCATTTACCACAGCAGGGAAACTATTAGGGAATCTGGGTGAAGGGACCATGGTAACCCTTTGGAGATGGGGCTGTAGGAACCTAGAGAATCAGGAGAGTGGAGTGTCTCACTGGTTGGGAATTCCTCATGGGGGAGGTCAGCTTGTATTGAGTCTGAGTAATGGATAATGTGTAGTAAAGAGGGAAGAAAAAGGACTAACTTTCTAGTAGAGATGAAAAGCTTGAGCAAAGGCTTGGCTTTTCAGTCTGTAACAAACATGATGTGATCCAGGAACAATAATGAGGCTGCTTGGCCAGGATAATCATGGTGGGCTTTATGGTCGAGTAGACTTAGGGGTAATGCTGGTGTGAAGGTGCAGTAAATAGCTGTCATTTTTGAGTGCCCAACAGTCTTATTTTCCTTGAGAAACTGCCTGTCCATTCCATGTCATCTCTGGACTGAGACTGGAGTATCTTCATAGCCCATCCTTCTGGACAAAATGGTCGAGGGATGGTCTCATGTCCCAAGGGCACCATCCTGGTTTGCTGGGAGGATGCTGGGAGGAAGACATTCATCCTTCCTGGACCTGCTAGACTGGAAAGATGTGAGTCTGAGGTTTCCAAAAGATGTATTGACCAGTAATGAGAATAAGGTTGTTTTTTTGCAATTTCAAATTTCCATAAAAGTATATTTTCTCATTTGTAGCGCTACCCATTCTTCTGGCATGATGCAGGCGGACCTCCTTGGTCAGGACTTCATCCCAATTAGTCTGGATGCTTCATTTTCCTGTTTCTCTGAGTTCTTATAGCCTTTATTGTTTTTGTATCTGTTACCGTTTTTTGAATTCTTAAGGTCATTCTGGCCTCGTATTATTATTTAACTTTGTTATATTTGTATGCTTTGTTTTCCCAACGCTACTGTAGATTCTTAGAAAATGATTGGTAAATATCTTAAATAAATATAATATTTTAAATATATAGATATATAGGGCCTTGAGCTGAGAGCAAAGATGACTAGATTTATCAATACATAACATACACAAAGCTATCTGAGTTACTTTCAGTGTGTCAAAAGAGTGGGCATGGCTTTCATGATTTATCCATCATCTATTTAATCCTCAGCATCTCTAAAATCTTTTGTGTTAGTATTCTCTCTGACTCAGATAGCAAACTCTTAGAAGGCAAAGCATCTTTCAGTTCTATTACTCCTCAGAAGTACATGCATTAGGACAAGGCAGAGCATAGATTACCAGTGAGTATAAAAAAAATACAGGAAATTACACAGATATGTATTGTGTGGAATGAAAAACTACTAAGCCACAATATGCCGAATGTGCAAGAAGTCAAGCTGTAGACACTTGGCCATTCATCTTCGTTATTTTGGGTTTTTTTTTTTAACATCTTTATTGGAGTATAATTGCTTTACAATGGTGTGTTAGTTTCTGCTGTATAACAAAGTGAATCAGCTATATGTATACATATATCCCTATATCCCCTCCCTCTTGTGTCTCCCTCCCACCCTCCCTATCCCACCCCTCTAGGTGGTCACAAAGCATGAGCTGATCTCCCTGTGTGATATGACTGCTTCCCACTAGCTATCTATTTTACATTTGGTAGTGTATGTATGTCCATATATACACTACCACTCTCTCATTTTGTCCCAGCTTACCCTTCCCCCTCCCCGTGCCCTCAATTCCATTCTCTAGTAGGTCTGCATCTTTATTCCTGACTTGCCCCTAGGTTCTTCATGACCTTTTTCTTTCTTTTTTTTTTTTTTATATTCCATATATATGTGTTAGCACACGGTATTTGTTTTTCTCTTTCTGACTTACTTCACTCTGTATGACACACTCTAGGTCCATCCACCTCACTCTAAATAACCCAATTGCCTTTCTTTTATGGCTGAGTAATATTCCATTGTATATATGTGCCACATCTTCTTTATCCATTCATCTGTTGATGGACACTTAGGTTGTTTCCAAGTCCTGGCTATTGTAAGTCGAGCTGCAATGAACATTATGGTACATGACTCTTTTTTGAATTATGGCTTTCTCAGGGTATATGCCCAGTAGTGGGATTGCTGGATCATATGGTAGTTCTATTTTTAGTTTTTTAAGGACCCTCCATACTGTTCTCCATAGTGACTGTATCAATTTATATTCCCACCAACAGTGCAATATGGTTCCCTTTTCTCCACACCCTCTCCAGCATTTATTGTTTGTAGATTATTTGATCATGGCCTTTCTGACGAGTGTGAGGTGATACCTCATTGTAGTTTTGATTTGCATTTGTCTAATGATTATTGATGTTGAGCATTCTTTCATGTGTTTGTTGGCAATCTGTGTATCTTCTTTGGAGAAATGTCTATTTAGGTCTTCTGCTCATTTTTGGATTGGATTGTTTGTTTCTTTGATACTGAGCTGCATGTGCTGCTTGTAAATTTTGGAGATTAATCCTCTGTCAGTTGCTTCATTTGCAAATATTTTCTCCCATATTGAGGGTTGTCTTTTTCTCTTGTTTATGGTTTCCTTTGCGGTGCAAAAGATTTTAAGTTTCATTAGGTCTCATTTGTTTATTTTTGTTTCTATTTCCATTTCTCTAGGAGGTGGGTCAAAAAGGATCTTGCTGGGCTTCCCTGGTGGCGCAGTGGTTGAGAGTCCACCTGCCGATGCAGGGGACACAGGTTCGTGCCCCAGTCCGGGAAGATCCCACATGCCGCGGAGCAGCTGTGCCCACGAGCCATGGCTGCTGAGCCTGCGCGTCTGGAGCCTGTGCTCCTCAATGGGAGAGGCCACAACAGCAAGAGGCCTGCATACTGCAAAAAAAAAAAAAAAAAAAAAGAAGGATCTTGCTGTGATTTATGTCATAGAGTGGTCTGCCTATGTTTTCCTCTAAGAGTTTTACAGTGTCTGGCCTTACATTTAGGTCTTTAATCCATTTTGAGTTTATTTTTGTGTATGGTGTTAGGGGGTGTTTTAATTTCATTCTTTTACACGTAGCTGTCCAGTTTTCCTAGCACCACTTATTGAAGAGGCTGTCTTTTTTTTTTTTTAACATCTTTATTGGGGTATAATTGCTTTACAATGGTGTGTTAGTTTCTGCTTTATAACAAAGTGAATCAGTTATACATATACATATGTTCCCATATCTCTTCCCTCTTGCATCTCCCTCCCTCCCACCCTCCCTATCCCACCCCTCCAGGCGGTCACAAAGCAACCAGCCGATATCCCTGTGCCATGCGGCTGCTTCCCACTAGCTATCTACCTTACGTTTGTTAGTGTATATATGTCCATGCCTCTCACTCGCCCTGTCACAGCTCACCCTTCCCCCTCCCCATATCCTCAAGTCTGTTCTCCAGTAGGTCTGTGTCTTTATTCCTGTCTTACCCCTAGGTTCTTCATGACATTTTTTTTCTTAAATTCCATATATATGTGTTAGCATACAGTATTTGTCTTTTTCTTTCTGACTTACTTCACTCTGTATGACAGACTCTAGGTCTATCCACCTCATTACAAATAGCTCAATTTTGTTTCTTTTTATGGCTGAGTAATATTCCATTGTATATATGTGCCACATCTTCTTTATCCATTCATCCGATGATGGGCACTTAGGTTGTTTCCATCTCCGGGCTATTGTAAATAGAGCTGCAATGAACATTTTGGTACATGACTCTTTTTGAATTATGGTTTTCTCAGGGTATATGCCCAGTAGTGGGATTGCTGGGTCATATGGTAGTTCTATTTGTAGTTTTTTAAGGAACCTCCATACTGTTCTCCATAGTGACTGAACCAATTCACATTCCCACCAGCAGTGCAAGAGTGTTCCCTTTTCTCCACACCCTCTCCAGGATTTATTGTTTCTAGATTTTTTGATGATGGCCATACTGACTAGTGTGAGATGATATCTCATTGTAGTTTTGATTTGCATTTCTCTAATGATTAATGAAGTTGAGTATTCTTTCATGTGTTTGTTGGCAGTCTGTATATCTTCTTTGGAGAAATGTCTATTTAGGTCTTCTGCCCATTTTTGGATTGGGTTGTTTGTTTTTTTGATATTGAGCTGCATGAACAGCTTGTAAAATTTGGAGATTAATCCTTTGTCAGTTGCTTCATTTGCAAATATTTTCTCCCATTCTGAGGGTTGTGTTTTGGTCTTGTTTATGGTTTCTTTTGCTGTGCATAAGCTTTGAAGTTTCATTAGGTTCCATTTGTTTATTTTTGTTTTTATTTCCATTTCTCTAGGAGGTGGGTCAGAAAGGATCTTGCTGTGATTTATGTCATAGAGTGTTCTGCCTATGTTTTCTTCTAAGAGTTTGATAGTTTCTGGCCTTACATTTAGGTCTTTAATCCATTTTGAGCTTATTTTTGTGCATGGTGTTAGGGAGTGATCTAATCTCATGCTTTTACATGTACCTGTCCAGTTTTCCAGCACCACTTATTGAAGAGGCTGTCCTTTCTCCACTGTACACATTCCTGCCACCTTTATCAAAGATAAGGTGTCCATATATGCGTGGGTTTATCTCTGGGCTTTCTATCCTGTTCCATTGATCTATATTACTGTTTTAGTGCCAGTACCATACTGTCTTGATTACTGTAGCTTTGCAGTATAGTCTGAAGTTGGGAGCCTGATTCCTCCAGCTCCGTTTTTCTTTCTCAAGATTGCTTTGGCTATTCGGGATCTTTTGTGTTTCCATACAAATTGTGAATTTTTTTGTTCTAGTTCTGTGAAAAATGCCACTGGTAGTTTAATAGGGATTACACTGAATCTGTAGATTGCTTTGGGTAGTATAATCATTTTCACAATATTAATTCTTCCAATCTAAGAACATGGTATATCTCTCCACCTGTTTGTATCATCTTTAATTTCTTTCATCAGTGTCTTATACTTTTCTGCATACAGGTCTTTTGTCTCCTTAGGTAGGTTTATTCCTAGGTATTTTATTATTTTTATTGCAGTGGTAAATGAGAGTGTTTCCATAATTTCTCTTTCAGATTTTGCATCATTAGTGTATAGGAATGCAAGAGATTTCTGTGCATTAATTTTGTATCCTGCTACTTTACCAAATTCCTTGATTAACTCTAGTAGTTTTCTGGTAGCATTTTTAGGATTCCGTAAGTATAGTGTCATGTAATCTGCAAACACTGACAATTTCATTTCTTTTTTTCTGATTTGGATTCCTTTTATTTCTTTTTCTTCTCTACTTGCTGTGGCTAAAACTTCCAAAACTATGTTAAATAACAGTGGTGAGAGTGGGCAACCTTGTCTTGTTCCTCATCTTAGTGGAAATGGATTCAGTTTTTCATGATTGAGAATGATGTTGGCTGAGGGTTTGTCATATATGGCCTTTATTATGTTGAGGTAAGTTCCCTCTATGCCTACTTTCTGGAGGGTTTTTATCATA
This sequence comes from Delphinus delphis, assembly GCF_949987515.2. NCBI lineage: Eukaryota > Metazoa > Chordata > Mammalia > Artiodactyla > Delphinidae > Delphinus > Delphinus delphis. The sequence goes on along the minus strand of NC_082694.2, from coordinate 85,182,493 downwards.
AATGGATGTTGAATTTTGTCAAAATCTTTTTCTGCATCTATTGAGATGATCATATGGTTTTTATCCTTCAATTTGTTAATATGGTGTATCACATTGATTGATTTGTGTATATTGAAGAATCCTTGCACTCCTGGGATAAACCCCACTTGCTCATAGTGTATGATCCTTTTAAAGTGCTGTTGGATTTTGTTTGCTAGTATTTTGTTGAGGATTTTTGCATCTATGTTCATCAGTGATATTGGTCTTAGTTTTCTTGTTTTGTGACATCTTTGTCTGGTTTTGGTATCAGGGTGATGGTCACCTTGTAGAATGTGTTTGGGAGTGTTTCTCCCTCTGCTGTATTTTGGAAGATTTTGAGAATGATAGGTGTTTGCTCTTCTCTAAATATTTGATAGAATTTGCCTGTGAAGCCATCTGGTCCTGGACTTTTGTTTGTTGGAAGATTTTTACTCACAGTTTCAATCTCAGTGCTTGTGATTGGTCTGGTCATATTTTCTATTTCTTCCTGGCTCAGTCTTGGAAGGTTGTGCTTTTCTAAGAGTTTTCCATTTCTTCCAGGTTGTCCATTTTATTGGCATATAGTTGCTTATAGTAATCTCTCAAGATCCTTTGTATTTATGCAGTGTCAGTTGTTACTTCACTTTTTTCATTTCTAATTCTGTTGATTTCAATCTTCTCCCTTTTTTTCTTGATGAACCTGGCTAATGGTTTATCAATTTTGTTTATCTTCTCAAAAAACCAGCTTTTACTTTCATTGATCTTTGCTATTGTTCCTTCATTTCTCTTTCATTTATTTCTGATCTGATATTTATGATTTCTTTCCTTCTGCTAACTTTGCGTTTTCTTTGTTTTTCTTTCTCTAATTGCTTTAGGTGTAAGATTAGGTTGTTTATTTGAGATGTTTCTTGTTTCTTGAGGTAGGATGTATTTTTATAAACTTCTCTCTTAGAACTGCTTTTGTTGCATTCCATAGGTTTTGGTTCATGATATTTTCATTGTCATTTGTTCCTAGGTATTTTTTGATTTCCTCTTTGATTTCTTCAGTGATCTCTTGGTTATTTAGTAGTGTATTGTTTTGCCTCCATGTGTTTTTTTTTTTTTTCACAGATTTTTTTCCTGTAATTGATATCTATTCTCATAGTGTTGTGGTCAGAAAAGATACTTGATAGGATTTCAGTTTCCTTAAATTTACCAAGGCTTGATCTGTGTCCCAAGATATGATCTGGAGAATGTTCTATGAGCACTTGAGGAGAAAGTGTACTCTGTTGTTTTGGGATGGAATGTCCTATAAATATTAATTAAGTTAATCTTGTTCAATGTGTCATTTAAAGCTTGTGTTTCCTTATTTATTTTCAGTTTAGTTGATCTGTCCATTGGCGAAAGTAGGATGCTAAAGTCTCCTACTATTATTGTGTTACTCTCGATTTCCCCTTTTATGGCTGTTAGCATTTGCCTTATGTATTGAGGTGCTCATATGTTGGGTGCATAAATATTTACAATTGTTATATCTTCTTCTTGGATTGATCCCTTGATCATTATGTAGTGTCCTTCTTTGTCTCTTGTAATAGTCTTTATTTTAAAGTCTATTTTGTCTGATATGAGAATGGCTACTCCAGCTTTTTTTTAAATTTCCATTTGCATGGAATATCTTTTTTCCATCCCCTCACTCTCAGTGTGTATGTGTTCCTAGATCTGAAGTAGTTCTCTTATAGACAGCGTATATATGGGTCTTGTTTTTGTATCCATTCAGCCAGTCTTTGTCTTTTGGTTAGAGCATTTAATCCATTTACATTTAAGGTAATTATTGATATGTATGTTCCTATTACCATTTTCTTAATTGTCTTGAGTTTGTTTTTGTAGTTCTTTTCCTTCTCTTGTGTTTCCTGCCTAGAGAAGTTGTTTTAGCATTTGTTGTAGAGATGGTTTGGTGGTACTGAATTCTCTTAGCTTTTTCTTGTCTGTAAAGATTTTTAATTTCTCTGTTGAATCTGAATAAGATCCTTGCTGAGTAAAGTAATCATGGTTGTAGGTTTTTTCCTCCCATCAGTTTAAATATGGCCTGCCGCTTCCTTCTGGCTTGCAGAGTTTCTGCTGAAAGATCAGCTGTTAACCTTATCCAGATTCCCTTGTATGTTATTTGTTGCTTTTCCCTTTCTGCTTTTAATATTTTTTCTTTGTATTTAATTTTTGATGGTTTGGTTAATATGTTTCTAGGCGTGTTTCTCCTTGGATTTATCCTATATTGGACTCTCTGCACTTCCTGTATTTGAGTGACTAGTTCCTTTCCCATATTAGGGAAGTTTTCAACTATAATCTCTTATAATATTTCCTCAGTCCCTTTCTTTTTCTCTTCTTTTTCTGTGATCCCTATAATTTGAATGTTGGTGTGTTTAATGTTGTCCCAGAACTCTGTGAGACTGTCCTCAATTCCTTTCATTATTTTTTCTTTATTCTGCTCTGCAGTAGTTATTTCCAGTATTTTATCTTCCAGGTCACTTTTCTTTTCTTCTGCCTCAGTTATTCTGTTATTGATTCCTTCTAGAAAATTTTTAATTTAATTTATTGTGTTGTTCATCATTGTTTGTTTGCTTGTTAGTTCTTCTAGGTCCTTGTTAAATGTTTCTTGTATTTTCTCCATTCTATTTCCAAGATTTTGGATCATCTTTACTATCATTACTCTGAATTATTTTTTCAGGTATACTGCCTATTTCCTCTTTATTTGTTTGGTCTTGTGGGTTTTTACTTTGCTCCTTCATCTGCTGTGTATTTCTCTGTCTTCTCATTTTGCTTAACTTACTGCATTTAGGTTCTCCTTTTCACAGGCTGCAGGTTCATAGTTCCCATTGTTTTTGGTGTCTGTCCGCAGTGGGTAAGGTTGGTTCAGAGGGTTGTATAGGGTTCCTGGTGGAGTGTACTGGTTCCTGTGTTCTGGTGGATGAGGCTGGATATTTTCTTTCTGGTGGGCAGGACTGTGTCTGGTGCTGTGTTTTGTGGTGTCTGTGACCTTATTATGATTTTAGGCAGCCTCTCTGCTAATGGGTGGGCTTGTGTTCCTGTCTTGCCAGCTGTTTGGCACTGGTGTTCAGCACTGGAGCTTGCTGGTCATTGAGTGGAGCTGGGTCTTAGAGTTGAGACGGAGACCTCTGGGTGAGCTCTTGCCAATTGATATTATGTGTGGCTGGGAAGTCTCTGGTGGTCCAATGTCCTGACCTCGGCTCTCTCACCTCAGAGGCTCAGGCCTGACACCTGGCCAGAGCACTGAGACTCTGTCAGCCACATGGCTCAGAAGAATAGGGAGGAAAAAAAGAAAGAAAAAACTAATTTATTAAATAAAAACATATTATTAAAATAAAAGAATAAAAAAAAAGTAATAAAAGAAGGGAGCAACCAAACCAATAAACAAATTCATCAATGATAACAAGTGCTAAAATCTATTCTAATATAAATATAAAAATCAGAAACTAGTCAGTCTCATACAGCAAACCCTAAGTCTGCAGTTGCTCACAAAGTCCACCGCCTCTATTTTGGGATGATTTATTGTCTATTCATGTATTCCACAGATGCAGGGTACATTAAGTTGATTGTGGAGATTTAATCCGCTGCTCCTGAGGGTGCTGGGAGAGATTTCCCTTCCGCTTCTTTGTTCGCACAGCTCCCGGGGTTCAACTTTGGATTTGGACCTGCCTCTGTGTGTACGTCACCTGAGGGCATCTGTTCTTCGCTCAGACAGGACGGGGTTAAAGAAGCAACTGATTCAGGGGCTCTGGCTCACTCAGACCGAGGGGAGGGAGTGGTACAGAATGCGGGGCGAGCCTGTGGCGGCAGAGGCTGGTGTGACGTTGCACCAGCCTGAGGCGCGCAGTGTGTTCTCCCGGGGAAGTTGTCCCTGGATCCCGGGACCCTGGCAGTGGCGGGCTGCACAGGCTCCAGGAGGGGAGGTGTGGACAGTGACCTGTGCTCGCACACAGGCTTCTTGGTGGTGGCAGCAGCAGCAGACTTAGCGTCTCATGCCCGTCTCTGGTGTCTGTGTTGATAGCCACAGCTCGCGGCTGTCTCTGGAGCTCATTTAGGCGGTGCTCTGAATCCCCTCTCCTTGCGCACCCTGAAACAATGGTCTCTTGCCTCTTAGGCAATTCCAGACTTTTCCCCAGCCTCCCTCCTGGCTAGCCGTGGTGCACTAGCCCCCTTCAGGCTGTGTTCACGCAGCCAACCCCAGTCCTCTCCCTGGGATCTGACCTCTGAATCCTGAACCTCAGTTCCCAGCCCCCACCCATCCCGGTGGGTGAGCAGACAAGCCTCTCGGTCTGTTGAGTGCTGGTCGGCACCAATCCTTTGTGCGGGAATCTTTCCATTTTGCCCTCTGCACCCCTGTTGCTGTGCTCTCCTCCATGGCTCCAAAGCTTCCCCTCACTCACCCCCCTTCTCTGCCAGTGAAGGGGCTTCCTAGTGTGTGGAAACTTTTCCTCCTTCACAGCTCCCTCCCAGAGGTGCAGGTCCCATCCTTATTCTTTTGTCTCTGTTTTTCCTTTTTTCTTTTGCCCTACCCAGGTATGTGGGGAATTTCTCGCCTTTTGGGAATCAGGTCTTCTGCCAGCGTTCAGTATGTGTTCTGTAGGAGTTGTTCCACATGTAGATGTATTTTGGTGTATTTGTAGGGAGGAAGGTGATCTCCACGTCTTATTCCTCTGTCATCTTGAAGGTCCTCTCCCTCGTCTTTGTTCTTTGATGCCACAGAGTTTGGCCTAGGATCATTTCAAACTAGAAAGTGAGCCCTAAAGAAGACCAATTATCCTTGTTAATGTCATAGAGACAAGTTCTATGACAGAGTTTTTTTCTATTAATCACATGTAAAATAACACAAGCGTACATTGTTATTTGCTAGCATGGATTGTGAAAAGATATTCCCCAAAGGAGAAGAAAGGCCTCCTTAAAATTTCAGGATACAATCAGTCTCTTGCTAAAAGCCTTGGGTCAGACATAAGTTGGGCAAAGATCCATTTTATTTTCTATGTCTTGCTATACATCACACAAGTTTAAATCATAGAAGTCACATACAGATAAGATTTTTAACATTCTTCAAGAGGAGAATCACTGCTCTTGATGGAGTTGTGGAGGGACTACGTTTTTTCCTGATATAGAAAATTTATAATTTAACATGAGTTATAGGGTGAGAAAGCCCAAATCACATAGTAGAAGGAAATCCTTATTACAGAAGACATGATTTCAAGTATAGAAAAGTACCATATCCTTAAAATTGAAAATTATAATAATAATTGATGTCATCAGCCAGTGCGATTAATTGCCACCCCTTTTTCAACAAAAGCAAGAAATATACCTCGTTTCAAGGAAAAGTCACACTCCAAAAACAGAGCATTTGTAATGTGTAGAATCATAACCAAAAGCCACATATTGCTAATTATCTAAAGTCAGAGATTCTAGATGAATGTAAGAAGGCTTTTACTCTTCAATTGTGTGTGAAGATTAAAGGAAAGAAATACCAGGAAAAAAGGAATTTAAGAAGTATTCCCACATTTTAAATGAATTTTGTAGAGCATCTTTGCTTTACCTGGAAAGGTGATAGACCAATAATGGTTCTGTGACTCTTAGCTCCTTGCCCATGACCAACCTATTTATAAGAGAAGACAGGAAATCTAAGTACTGAGAATTTCTGAGAAGAAACTAGCAATAGAGGGGTCCATGTACCTCTTGGTGTTTGGAGAACAGAAACTATGTTATGTGTCAGAAGCCGACCTTGGTCTCTAGACTAGAAAGGTCTAGAGGAATGTAGCTAGCTGGGTCTGCCCATGATGTCAGAGAAGTGAGAAGTCTTTGATAGCACACCGATTTTCCAATGTTGGGAACACAAATTTATGAAGTATTTCCCTTGGACCAGAGTGGTACCTGCAGAAACAGACTTAGGATCTAACCACCAGGGCAAGGTGACCCCAACAGAAATGGCTTACCAAATAGGCCCTAAGGAAGAGTTGGAAGGGGTCAGTTGAAGAATGCATTGCCTGCATTAAGGGAAAGATTACATGGAGGAATGCTGAGCATACCCCGAGAACCCAGAGATGGACTCCATGACAAGAGGCCGCCTTCAAAGCTCTGCTACAAGGAAGAAGCTCATGACAGAGGCAGTGGTAAGAGTCAAGACTGCACTGTACTTCATTCATAATTCTATAGTGATGCATATAATATGTATAATGTAATTCTGTATAATTCTCTCTATATATTAATATATGTAAATATATGTCTGTGTGTATACACACATATACATTAGGAGACTGAGAGAGGAGAGGAAAGAAGCTGAGCTTGTCTCTCACTGCTCGTCTTCAGGAAATGGGTTAGGAAATGGGAAGGAAATGGGAAGAAAAACTTTATATTGGATGACAGAGTGAAGTTTTGATGTTAGACTTGACTTTTTACAACTTAAGAATGACAGTGTACGGTAATATCTAAAAGTGATGCAATAAATTATGGTAATGTGTTTTATTTGATGAGGAAGAGAGAATCTAGAACAGTTGTGAAAGGAAATGATGGGAAATAATTGAGTTATCAGTTGCTTTTAACCTAATATGGTCTGTCTGACATGTTTAATAAATAAGTTACGGAGTGAATACATCAATGATCTGGAGTTTGGATGGTGTCCAACAAAGACTTGCCCTACATCAAATTTCTGCCTAAAAGATACAACACCAAAGTTCACTTCTTGTAAAACATGGCATATGCTTCTTGGGGAGGGAATGTGACTGGGTTTCCTTCATCTCCCACACCCCTTAACCCAGGGCAGATTTACACATGAGATTCCCAATAAACATTCATTGTTAGAGATTGGTCATCAGTGAACAAGACAATGGAAACCCACTGTCAGGATCAAGGCTGGAGGTGGGGCTATTTCCTGCAACCTGGCTCCTCGAACTTGGTTCATATCCGAGCTCTTTACCAGGAAGACCTTTCATCCTTCTCTTTGTCTTTATGAACTTACCCCACATTTCATGTGTAGGTCAAAGGGAAGACCTTCTCAGACTATTTTTCTGGTGAGCCCAGCCCGCAGAGAGCAGTCCTGGGAAATCTCACAGCACCCACTCCGAATCTCATCTGGAGTTCATGGTCTAGCCCACAATTGCAGGTGTGTTGACTTTCTATAGCTAATTTTACATTTGTTGAAGAAGGAGAAGAAAGATATCTTACCTCAGAAATTCTGATATTTATGCCTTTTGTAATAAAAAGGCTAAATATGGTTATTAATTTGTTAATCTAGCCCCCATTTTTGAATGAGGGAAAGGGAAAGAAAAAAAAAATTCTTATCTAGAGCTTCCTTTGCGCCCCGCACAGAGTATTTTCTCATTTTTCCTTCGTGTTAATACTTTGAGCACATTACACCATTACCGCCTCACCTTTGATAAAGCAAAGCTAACCAGAAAGATAAGGGCTTTCTCTATGATTACAAAGATAAGGTTGAAGCAATCAGTTCAGTTTAAGTTTTTATTACTTAAAAATGCAATGCTCTTTGCTACAGATTGTAAACTTTAAGCCAATATGGACTGTCATCACAAAGTCTAGTACATGGTAGGCACTTACAATATATTTATTGAAGGAATTAATAAATACAAGAAATAATGAATTTTTATAAATTGAATCATACTCTCCCATTCCTGATTGGAATATATTGTGCCATATTTTTATCATCCCCTATTTTGGTATTATCAAAGTCAGCTAAGAAAACCAAACAGACCAAACAAAACCCCTCCTACTTTAGCTGGAGTCAAGGGAGACTTGGCAACCAAACGAAAAAGCAAATATGAGTCCTATTTTTGAAATAGACACTAATTTTATCATTTCTTTTCTGATTGTTGCCCATGCATCAGGTAATTAATGATCTCCAGACATCCAGTTGCCCCCCAGATATACACTATTTAAGAGAACCTCAAGTGAATCTTTTGTGGAAGAAATCTCTCCCCTTCACTTCTAGTTTTATTTATTTATTTTCCTCACTTTCTTTTCTTTCTTTAGTCAACCTATTTTGTGTATGCAAAGGCAATGTGCTGGGCTCAGGCTACTGAGATGAAAAAGTCAAGGTCTCTGCCCCCCCAGAAGGATATACAGAGGAGCAGAGGAATCATAAGGGCATATTTCAGGCTTTTGTATATTAGCATCCTCAGGCAGAGCCTAGGGGGATGTGCCGTGTGCGCCTTTCTGCTGAAGCGCTGCTACCTTTCTGGCTCAGTCCTTCTTTGTTTTTGGCTCCAAGTAGATGCACGTCTGTGTGTCTGTTTGAAAGTGCAGTGAACTGCACAGAGAAATTCCTTTTCTCTGCATATTTTGTAGGTGTAACATCTCAGCCCACACAGCCCACCTGCTCCCATCTCTGTTTCATCTTTAACAACTGGTGTTTTTAACAGTGGCGCTGACTCTGGATTAGTTACTGAAGCATGAAGCAACCAGGTAGAGCTGAGTTACCCAGCCTGTTGAGGGGAACTTGGAGCCAGCTGTCCAAGGGATGGCAGCCAGACCCTGCCCGGTCAGGAGAAAGATCCCTGCCCCAGCATGGCCACTAGTGGGGAGAGAAGTAAACACAGGAAAATGATGGAACTGCGGGGGTGTTTGATGAAAAGGTATGGTGAAGTGAAACCCTTCTCAGCATGCAGCTGTGTGGGGAGCATTTCCATTTTCTTTTCACATGTTTTCATAGGAAATTTCAGGTGTTTTTCCATGAGAAGTGACCTTCCAGGACAGTAACACATTCCCTGGCTTCTGTGGGATCCCTGTGAGGGTCTTTCTGGGTAGCTCTGAGTCCCAAGAAGGACTCTCCTCAACCTGATAGGTGGGGACTGGTAAGTTAAGATTGTACCCAGTTAAAAATTTGTGAGAACCTGATTAATGTCCATGGCAAGTACTTCAGAAGCCTTTGCTGATGCCCACCTGTTGTGGCTGTGGCCCTTCCCTCTGGAAGTAAGGAGCTTCCTCTCAGGCAGCCTGTTCTCCCTCCCGGGATCTCTGTCTCCCTGAGCCCACATCCTTCTGCTCTGGACTCATGTCCCAGTCTCTCAGGACAGCTACTGATTGTGCTGTGGTAACACTGGTGTTGTTCAGAAAGATTTTGTCTCATTCGTTCTATGGGCTTAGGATAAATTTTCATTCCCCAGCCATCAAATCTGCATATCCATGACTTGCTGTGGCCAATGAAGTGTGAGAGAAAACAAAGTATCACTTCTGGGAAAAAAACTTAAAGATCTAGTGTATACTTTGCCACACACTCTTTCCCTTCTGCCACCGTAACCAGCAATATTTGAGATCATCACTTCTGTCACCTAGGATCTTTGAATGACATCAATGATGATGGAGAGAAAATCCCTGCAGAAGCAGGATGGACAATTAGCGTGAAGGGGACATAAATGTTTGTTGCTGAAACCCATCCTGACTAATGCAATTAGCTAATCAAACAGAGCTCCTCTCCCACAACAGCTTCTGAAGTGTCAGTTATTTGTTTTCTTGCCTCTCTTGCAGCTAGGCAGGAGCGTGCCATCCAGTCCTAGCCAAATACAATGTTTCCAGCAGTGATAGTCCTACAACATTCAGTAGTGGTGCCTCCGGCTAATGGCTAAATAATTCTGCAAAGCAAAATTATATAGTCTACAATCAAAGTTCCCTATTCTTCAGGTTAGTGCAGGAATAGATTTTTGAGTGTTTTCAATTTAGACTGTTTAGAACAAGCATTGGCAAACTATGGTTGCAGGCCCAATCTTGTCCATCATCACCTATTTTTGTAAATAGGTTTTATTGGAACATGACATGCTCATTCATTCACATATTATCTATGGCTGATTTCATGTTACAAAAGCAGAGTTGTGAAGGTGTGATGGAGAGGTTATGGCCCACAAAGCCAAAAGTATTTACCACTACCCCCTTTATAGACAATATTGGCTGGAAGAATAGTTAAAATCTTCCAAACACGTTGACTTTCTTGACCAAACTTTCAGAAAACATTTAGTTGAGAGGGTTCAAGATTATGTTTTCAGAAACATGCTAAGCTTTATGTGCTAAATAAAATACCACCTACAGGCTTTAGGAGAATATACCATGATTATTTTGAATTTGAAGCATCCTTTGTCTTGAGCCTTGGAGTTCAGTGTGTCTGTAATTCCTGTCTAGGTGGAATCAGTATAATTTTGGCCTCTTGAGTGAGATACAGAACTTGAAAATTTTGGGAAATTCCCTTTGCCTGGGACCCGCTTTTCTCTCCTGTTCCCAGACTCATTCAGGTCTGAGTTTAAGGATGACCTCTCAGGGAGGATAGCCGGACTCCCACATAAAGTGAGGTCTCCTGGCTTTATCCCCTGTTGGCATCCTGCCTTTCCCTGTTAGTCACCCTATCTCACTGGCAACTTCTCCCTTCTTTGCTGGGATCTTGGCTTCATAAAATGGGAATCTGAGTCTGTTGCTTTGACAGTCTACATCCTGAGGACCTGGCACAGAGCTGAAAGTATAGAAGGTAACACCAAGCTCTTCGGCACTAATACAAACCGGCTCCAGTCCTAAGGGATGGCATCACAAAATGCAACTGGTTACAAAGTCTCAGGAATGTTAGTCCAAAATTCAGAGGCATAAAAATATCACTTACTTTATTTCTCTATACCCAAACTAAAAAGCTTATGAGCAATGGAGGCTATAAGCTCCATTTCTATTTATAACAGGATATTTAACACATTGATCCTATCAGCCCCTCAGTTTGCAACCCAATTGCTTCCTCTTTGGAAACCATTCAGTCAAGTTCAAAGTCCTTGTATTTTCCTTTTTTCCTTTAACAGGATCAGGTATTGTCTTGGCTCTAGATGAGGATCTGCAGACCAAGCTCATGGTCAGCCTGGCACTCGCTTGGGTGTCCTCCTTGGACACTGGCTTCTGTCTTCACTGTAGACATGGCCGACTCTTCTCATTACACTCTTCCCCAATCCCCCACTCCCCAATATTCCAAGATCCATAAGTTCTGACACTTTCTTTCAGGGACCATTGCTTCCTTGAGACTGCTGGCCAGCTTTCAGGCATAACTCCACGGAAGGTGGGTGTTGGTGCATAGAACTCATCAGCTTCCCATAAAAGACATGGTTTGCATGGATTCTGAGAGGTTATTCTCAGGCCAAATTGCCTGAATCTATTGTTCATGTGTCATGGTGAGTAAAGACAGGATTTTCCAGAAGAATAAAAGTCTCTTGGGGAGCACCTCAGAAAACTGTCCAGTGCCCTTCTGCTGTGGGTCCCTCAGTTACCCAGGGACCCCATTTGTCCTGCTCTTCTTCCCGCTACGGGCCTTGAACAATTGGGAAAGGTTAGGGCCATGGGCCCAAACAAGACTCATGGCTTTTCAGTTGCATCTTCTCTGATCTTCTTTCCTTCCATCAGGAAGCTGATGGTTGAGCGCCCTCACCAGAGGTGGGAGAACTTCTTATCCCATCAGCCTGTTCTTACAGAGAACAGTGTGGGATAGACATCTGTGCTATGTCCCCAGGTTCTGAGTATATTTTAGAGGGCTGTTTTTCTTTTTCAAGTGCCTGGATCTTAGTATAATTATATTTTCACAGTTATGGTCTCTCAAATGAGAACCAAGTCCTATTTTGGAATATTGATGTCCAAGACTGTTACTGTTCTAATAATGTCAGTCCTCTCTGATGCTAGTATATATCTAATTGAAAAAGAAGAGGGCCCAGACCCTGACAACTAAATGCCTGTAGACTAGTGGAGGGAAGATATCTATAAACACATGATTCCAACATAGGGAGGAACATCTCAAGAAGAGATGTTCATACTACAGCCTGTGATTAAGGAAGAGTCCCCTCTACCCCTGCCCTGCCTTGACTTCATTTATGATTTTCTTCTACCCTCTTTGGACACCCATATCTTCTTAGCCTCCTTCATTTTCACTGCTTTCTCCCAAATTAGTATTGCACTGGAAGAAAAAAAAAATGATGAAGAGCTTCTGGTTTGCAAAGCCTTATGGTTGGTGCTAGGTGAAATGAAACATGAATCAGATATCGAAGAGGGGCAGCAAAGATATAAGGGTGAGGGTGCAATGTGAGGAAAAGGCTTCAACTGTTCAGGATTCATTTCCAAGTGAATGGAGCAGTAAATTCTGGGAGCCCAGGGATGGAATAGCCAACTAAGAGAGGGAGTTTTCTGGATATCTTTATGGAGGGAAACCTGTTATTTCAAAATGCTGACCTTATTCTGCCAAGAAGGAATGGAAGCGCTCTCAACTGGGAGCCCTGGATCCTTAAAATGCATCCTTAGACTGAGCCAATGACTGTTTACTCAAGCGTGATCCCTACTCCTACATGACTTACTTCTTGCCAAATGGTACCCATCCCATCTTGGGCATCAGGGCCTTGGTGAGTCATACTTTGTTTTTCTATTTTTTACTTTCAGGCCACGTAAGTCCTCCTTCCCCGAATTCAATACTGCTTTACACAGACTATCCTGTGCTTGGCTCTTTCTGGCTCAGCTTCAGGAGCACAGTCATGGATTTTTCTCTAAACAGAATTGGTAGCTAAAATCCTGCATCCTCTGGCCTGTTCCCTTCCCTGGCTTTAACCCCAGGAAGTAAAGTGTTGAAGCCAGGATGACGAGTGTGGTTTGGCCTGGTAGAAAGAATATTGAGCAGTGAACTAATGGATTATTGTTGCTTCCTCTGCTCTTCTGTGACTGTTAGGATGGAAGTCTTAGCTTGCGGCTAAGCTCTCTACCTTCCAAGGATGCTCAAGTGTTCTGTCCCTCGGTTCTATGAGCCCTGTCATGGAGTCATAAACACAGGCTGTTCCTACTGAGAAGGAGGTTGAAAATCCCTTCGACTAAACACCTTCATTTCTCCTTCCTTTGATACAGAATGGAAGGAAGGATGCATCTAAAACACTCCATTTTGCAAATGGAAAAACATAGGTGAAGACAGATGAAATGACTTACCTCGGACAAAACGTCAATACTTGGTTTTAAACTTGGCTATATATTATAATCACTTGAGAGGCATTAAAAATGCTCTTTGGAGGGCACTAACCCCTCAGATTCTTATCTAACTGGTCTGGGATATTAGGGGTCAGTGAGAGTTTTAAAAGCGCCAGTTGATTCTCATGTGCAGACGGAGCTGAAAACCCGTGAGCCAGTTAGCAGTTAACCAAGAAATCAAGCACAGGTGTTCCATACCAAGGCCTAGCATGAGTAATTAGTTTTCAAGAGGAGGGACATGGATTTTTTTGCATGTCATTGTGTCATGGAAAAGTTGGAGGAGGAATCACTCTCAATATTCTGCCTGTGATTTTTACCATCCTTCTCAAGCTCTTTCCACTGCTCAACAATAACTTTTTAACTGCCAACTCTGGGGACTAATGCTCAGTTTCAGTAGCCTCTGGAGAAGTTACAGTATTTTTTATCATAGGGTAGGAAACTTAAGGATTTGTTGACAAAAGAAAAATAAAAATTATGCTTTCTGTTATCAAACAGAAATTTTTCACAGACTCCTAAGGCAAAACTATTATTTCAACATGGAACCCGTTACAGTCGATGTGGTAGAAGAACCACAGTAAATGCACACTAGTCAAGGTAGTTACAAGTCACTCACAAGCACACACCTCTCTTCAATTCCACAAGCTGTCAGACTTTAACAGGACACAAAATAATTTAAGCTGCTGCTGCACTTTTCTAGCAGAACCTCAATATGTCAGGCAACAAGGTGGTGGCGAGGCCAAAAATAAAAAAGTCATTGGTGAGGCTTGAGGCACGTCTCAGAAAGTCTGATTAAAAAGTTGTAGAAGGATTTAATCCTCTCACAGGAATGATAACTGACGAGAGTGACAGGAGTCCTTTAAAATCAGATCTACTTGGGATTCGTCAAACAAATATCATAGCAACTTGGCAACTTTTTAAGAATTTTCTGCAGTATTTTCACCTTCTCTGTTGGTTTGAAATACAAGTCTGTCTACTGAGTGACATTAAGGTGTTTCTAAAACATCACAAGTAGCAATGACTGCATTTTGTCACATCTGTTTTCTTTTGAAAGGAGCACACATGCAGCAGACTCTGTATGAAATTTATATTAACATATCCATATTTAATTATGCTATAATTGCTACCACACTCTTAAAGCTTAGTATTTTACTTATTATAATAATATTCTGATTAGTAGACTATTTCCTCACTAAAAGATTACTATGCTTTTTTTTCCTTACATGTCCCCCAATTTTCCTACACATAAAGGTTGATTTCTTTCTTTTCTGTATTCTGATAGCTCTTTGTTCTCAATCCAATTAAAGCACTTACTTCTTTGAAATATTATGGTTTACCTTTTAGATTTTTGTTGTTCTGCTAGTTCATGAGTTCCTTAAACTTATCTACCATGGCTTTTAAAACAATTAACCCAGATTATCAGGGTGCAGTTAATCAGGAAAGGCTTGTTGAACTGGACTAGGTTACTGAAATCCACCTATAACACCTGGCTTCTGTCCTCTTGAAGACCATTCTCTGCCTGTCATAACTACAAGACACATGCTGAAGTTCCCATGGGATGTCTGGCTCCTTTAAGGTGTAAGCACAATTCTCCATTGTCCGTCTCCTGCAGCGTGAAGCCCCCGCCCAGACAGAGTGCATCATTCTTTCCAGTATAGGTCACTGTCCCTTATACTCCTGCTTGCCAGATTGCAGACAGTTATTGACATCTATTTAACCCATCAACTGTAAATTCCATGAGGGCAGGACTATGTCTTTCTCATCTAACCCCAGAACAAAGCACAGTTCTCAGCTAATGCTCTTAGGTGAATAAATGCCAAAGGGATTATAAATAGGTTTTATCTCCCATGTTAATTCCAGCATGGTAATGATAAAAGGGCCATGTTGAGAAGGACTGAGAATCTCTAGGCCCATCTGGAAACAGTGCCATGTTCAATAAGCAATGTCTTCTATGGGTAGAAGTGAGGTGAGAATAGGGATACAGGGAGTATACTTTTATCCTGAAATATTAGAGAGAAGAAAATGAAGTCCTGGGTTTCCAAAGAGAAACTAAAGGACTCCTGAAAAAGCTATCATGAGCTTGAAATATGCCTCTGAAGAAATTAGAGGAAAACTTATAAAGTTCTTTAGTGAGGAAGACTCAGAACAGGCACCAGGCAGTCATTGGCTGGGACAGAAATGGAGGAATGGGTGAAGTTTTTGTATTTTGGAAAATAAATGCAGAAAGGATTTCATGAGGATGCAAAGAATTCCTAGTTACTTTATTCAGTAGTATAGAAGCCAACTCCAATTTATAATTGGTAGATTATCAACCAGTATGTGTTTCCATTGACCAGTGAAAATAATACATATTACTATCTTCACATCCTTTATTATAACCTTGCAATGTATAGCTCCTGTAAGACAAGAAATAAAAATGACATGTAAAAGAAAAACATACATTTGAATAAAATATAGCTGAAAACTCAGTTTCCATATATAAATATGTCTGATTAGTGTATTCATTGGTAAGTAATCAATATTAATTTAAAAATGAAGAATTAAATTAGAACACATGTCTGCTTGAGAATGGAGATATATGAGTTTTAGATGAGATTCTGAGAACCAGAATAGTCTGTATTTTAATGACGTTGTGTTGTAAGTGCCTTTGCATATAAGTTGTCCAATATTTGTTTTATTCCTGAAAACATAGTTAAGGAAATCTAATACTAACTCTTGCCATGCATCAACAAGGACAAATTAAAGATCCAGTGCTTCATAAACATATAAAACTCCTGGTTTAGAAACTACTCAACTTCCTATGGGATTTTAAATATTTAATTGAAACTAATTAAAAAATTTAAATTGGGTAACAGAACTGATCTTTCAAGTACTTGCAGTTTTTAATGAGGTACAGAGCTGTCAGTGTGGTGGATATCAAGGAATTTTTTGTGCTGATATTTAATAATAGAGTTTTCTTGTCTGGTAGGTCTTCAAAGGGAAGTGATCTAAAATGGAAGGGTGTGTCATGGCAGCAGAGAAGTCAAGGGTGGGCTGAAACCCCCTAAGAGGACATGGTCATAGGTGTCCCTATTGGACCAGACAACCCCACCCTTCTGGCAACAGACAATTATCAAGGTTGTATGCGTAACACAGGTTTTTCTCTGCCAAGCTAAATGACAAAAAAAAGACTGAATTAGATGGTCCTGAGCACTGGAGTTCTAAGACAAAGCAGAGTCACTGCCATGGCAGCTCAAAGATAGATATTAGCAATTACTATGGAAAATAAGAACATAGGGCCCCAAGGAGAAGCTAGAGCCCAGAAGAGAAAATAATGCTGATACAGGACACCCATGAAAGATAATGTCATCCTAGAGAAAGACAGAGTTACACAGAGAATTTCATTGCATGGGATTTTTCTGATATTACATGGTGGTTTCCTTTCCTTCACCTTTAATTTAAGCTAGTTTGAGTTTGTGCCTATTTCTTTTGATAAATATCTTTAAAACAAATATAAACAATATCCAAAATAAAAAGTAAAACCCCAAATTATTGCTTGCTAGGATCTCTACAAGAAAGAGAAATGAGTGGAATTCTGAAATGAGAAGGAGATTGGAAAACATTCCACCAATTTAAGATAGGACATCAGCCACTTAAGTATTGATATATAGTTTGAAAGTGCTGGGATGGGATCAGAGCTTCACATGAGCTCACGAAGGGCTGCCCCTTCTAGACAAACATAAAACGAGATAGAAAGCAACAGACACAAATGTAAAGAATCTATTTCTGGTATAAAATCAAAGCCTTCTTACAGTATCCCTAGATCTATCCTGTCTTTCTAAAGGAAAAACTATTAAGGGATACATGTGAACCCAGGAAACCACTGAATCTGGCAAAAAGAAAATCTACAAAACTAAGCAATGAGTATATGTTTTGGAATGATAGAAGAACTGATTGTCCTAGAAAAGACCAATTTTGTTGGGAAAATTATTAAAGGACCATGTTGTATCATATAATCAGATCAAAGAATCAGAGAATCTAAGTCCTGGCTTTGCTTTCATTCTCCCAACTACTGCATATTTGAATAATCTTGAACATGCCTGATGTAAACATGACTTCACTTTTATCTGCTGATATACTGACATGTAAAACCCTAATAAAGTTCTACTAATAAGTCATATTTCATGCTGTCGTATTACTCAGTATTCAAAGTTTTCAAGGTATAGTAGGTATAGCTGCTTTACCTGACATCTGTACTAGGTATTCACTCATTTATTCATTCATTCAAGAAGTCATATTAACCGTCTACTCTGTGCCAAATAATTGACTAGGTACTATAAAAACCATAGAAGGGCAAAGTCCCTGCCCTGAGGAAGCTGATAGTAGACACAGAATGAAAATAAGGATACAGGATTTAGTGGCAATAAGTCCAACATGCTCTTAGGATACGGAAGACAACCCAGTCTGAGGAATATGGGCTTCTGGGAAGAAGTGACCCTTAAGCAAAATCCTAGACATAAGTAGAATTTCCATGGATGAAAGTTAGGTAGAAGGACAATAAAATTAATAGACATTAATTTTAATTGATGATTTCTTATGTCCAAGAGACACTGGCAGGCACTTGGTAAGCATTATCTTCCTTAATCCTCACGGTGGTCCTAGGAAGTACATGGCAGACAGTGGATGGAAGTGAAAGGCAGGGAGTAGGGAAACATTCCTGATTAGAATTATCCAACAGCTGGGCTTCCCTGGTGGCACAGTGGTTGAGAGTCCACCTGCCAATGCAGGGGACACGGGTTCGTGCCCTGGTCCGGGAAGATCCCACGTGCCGTGGAGTGGCTGGGCCAGTGAGCCATGACCGCTGAGCCTGCGCGTCCAGAGCCTGTACTCCACAACGGGAGAGGCCACAGCAGTGAGAGGCCCGTGTACTGCAAAAAAAAAAAAAAAAGAATTATCCAAGAGCAAAGTGAGCTGCTCTAGAAGTAGTGAGTTCCCAGTTTCTGGAAGTACTCAAGCAGTGGTTAAACAAACAGATGAGTGAAGTATGAGGTCGGGGATGGTACTTTATCAGATGTTTCTAAGGACTTACCTAACCCTGAAATGTTCTGACACTGAAAATGCATCCTAGACAATTTATATAGCAGTATATTTGTTATGCTAATGTACTTGGATGATGACTAATATTGTTTTAATGTGCTAAGATCTGAATAATCTGAGTTATAATAACATATTTTTGCAACAAAATAAGAATGCAGAATTTCCAAACATGTGTTACATCACCAAGACATTTCTGTCTCCTGAGGACAGAGGATTGTAATGATTTTGACCCTTGGAGTCCATATGGTTATAGTGAGTTCATATTCATTATGCATATATTCAGAAAAATATGCTTATTGATTGATAACACATTCATTTGGATTTTAATACTAGCTGTGATAATAGCAACACTGTCCTATATTGTGGCCCACCAAATTTGTCTCAACAGTAAGATTTTCATATCCTTCTTTCTTTCCCTTATCCTACACTAACTAAAAATCAAACTGAATTCAAGAGTCCTGTCAAAATTTCCAATATTTAAAAGCCAAGGAATTAACACATATGTAAAATGATTGAGGGATTTACATTTCTTCATCACGGAATATTTAAATGTAGGGTGCTTAATTGTAGGCTGTATTTAAAAGTAAGGGTCTAGATTTGCTCTGCAAAGCTGTTATATGTCTTGCTTTAACCCAAGAGAGAGAAGATGACTGGGTGAGTTTAAAATTCCTACATTCAGGGGTTAGAGGAGACTTCTACAGAGCTTTGGGCATTGAGCAGTAGGGACACAAGGCAAAAAAACCCAACTGTGTAGTTTAGACCAAACCCAGCAAACAAATCAGATAAATGCAAAGCCCAAAGTTAAGCACTTCAAAGGAAATCATAATCAGGGTCACAATAAATGAAGCAGAATATCCCTCTCTCTCAGGCTTCATGAGAACCAATGATAGGACTTCATGATTTATTCTAAAATTTACTGCAGCCCTCGGCTGTCTAGGTGGCCTACTGGGGGAGAAGGAAGGTAAAACTTTTTAAGCTCTCTTATACCGTACTTTATTCAAAAATGAGTAGTTTATTTACATTTTAATAACTTTGAAATTGGTAAGCTTATTATAACTGATATTATTAGAATGAATTATATCATTACCTAATTGGTAACATTTTTCTTTCTTGTTATTGGTACAGATTTCATACACGACATCTTAAATTTGCCAAAAGTATTTTATCTTATAAGCCTGATTTCTAATTTATCTATTCGATTTCTCTTTCATTCTAAATGAACAAGTTCTCTCATATCTTCTCCCTTATCCTTCACATTCATCTGTGTCTCCTTCCCATGTTATCCCTAGAGAGTGGTCCCTTTTCCTAAGTGTCTGCTGTAGTGGGGATAGTGCCCTAAAAGTAGAAAATTCATGGGCCCCTTCCAGACCGTGGAGATATTTCTGAGAAGCAGCTTCCTAGCCAAGGACTACTTTCCCCAACGTTCCTTGCATTTAGGTGAGACCATGTGGCTAGTTTGGGTCAATGGAAAGAGAGCAAAAATGAAATGGGTTATTTCCAGCCTAAAAGAATTACCAGGTGGCTGTGCCTGCAGTCCTCTCTTTGCCTGATCTGAGAACCTGGGTTAGCATAACCATAATACAAAAGGAGTTTCTGTTTAAAATTATTTAGACATTAAGATGTGACCTTTTTTATACCCCTGATATGTTGAAGTCAGCTTTGCTAGTTATAGTTAATATGCAGGGTGATTAAAGGTCTTAAACAGGGCTAAATAAAAGGACTGTGCTGTCATTGTCAAAGGGTTTCCCATCCACATTCACCACATGGAGAAAAACACAAGAACAGAGCTCTTCTGGATTAGATGGGGTTGTGTATGTAGATCAATGTGTCTGCTGAAAACAGTAAGAAATACCAAGTAAAATATAAATATCTTATGCTTAAGGTTATCAGTGAAGTACTGATGCCATGAAGCCTGAAGGGGCCAAGATTTCAGGGAGGAGAGAATCTCAGGGCTAAGCTGATGCTCTGGAACCATTTTTCCCTGGGGTGCTTTGCCAAGTACATTTATGGAGCCAGAGGCTGAGGATCTGGGGTTTGCCCAGACAGGGGCCTGGAGCTTAAGGACTAGAAATACAGCATAGATTTTGGCGGTACTGTGGGGCTGGAGATACAAAAGGAGGGATTTGTGTGGCTGCAAGTTTTTTGCCTAATAAAGAAACTGCACAGAGTAAGAGACTAAAAAGCACTGACAAGAAAGTTGCTGAAAGTAGACTGGAATCAAGAGAAAAAGCAGATACTGGAAAGAGAGCTACAAATCATTCTGATATTAGAAGTAGTAGAAAATAGCTTTAATACAACTATGATTAATACATACAAGAAAATAGAAAAAGAAAGTAAATGAGAAGAGAGAATTTCAACAGAGTACCAGAATTTCTAATTAAGATAAAAATCAAATACGAATAAAATATACATTATCTGAAATTAGGAATTCAACAGTGAGTTTAATGGCAGGATTAGTCTCCCAGAATATAAGTGAATTAAAAAAATATCCAAATGACAACAAATAGAGTAGAAAGGAATAAATATATAGTAATAAACCATAAGACAAATGCAAAACACATTGAAAAGATTTCACAATGATGCAACTGAAGTTTCTGAGGGAAAAAAGACAGAGAATATAGAGAAAATTGATTGAGAATTTTCAATATAGATAAGCAACTTCAACTTACAGATTTATGAGGCTTGGATAGCCCTATGTAGGAAAAAACTCTGTGCATATTATAGTAAAACTAAATAGTTATGAACAATTTAAAAACAGAAGAGGAAAATACTTTTTTTTCCCAAAGCAGTGATATAAGACTGAGAGGTGACTTCTCAAAGAAAATGAATGAATGCAGAAATCAATGGGAAGACACTTGTAAAGAAATGAAAAAAGCAAAAACTTGCTAACCTAGAATTCCACAGCTAATTAAAACATCCTAAAAATGAAAGCTAAATAAAGTCATTTTCCACAAACAAACGTTGAGAGAATTGTTTGCCAGAATACCTTCATTAAAATAAGCACATAAGGGAGAAGGAAACTACCTCAGAAAGAAATGAAAAATGCACAAGACAACACACAGTAACAGAAATGTGAAGAAGTGGGCAATTGTAAGTAAATACTGACTACACCAAACAGTAACACGTCTTGTGGAGCTCAAAATATGTGTGATATTAAAACACTTGAAAGCAAAAATTCAAAAACCGGAAGATACGTACATGAAGTTCAAAAGTAGTATGTTTCTAGCATTATTGAGGAGGTGATCACAGTAAAAATTTGTATTAGGTTGTAATAAGTCGAGGCTGCATGAGGTCACCACGAGGATAACTATTAAAATAGTACCTAATGTATAACTGACAAGTTAATGAAGGGGGAATTGAATAAAAACTACATGTGTTAATTCCTAAAGATGTCAAAAAAGGAGAGAAAAGAGAATCTAAATCAGCTAGATTAAATAGGAACAAATTGGATGACTTCCCTGGTGGCACAGTGGTTAAGACTCCATGCTCCCAATGCAGGGGGTCTGGGTTCGATCCCTTGTCAGGGAGCTAGATCCCACATGCATGCCACAACTAAGAGTTTGCATGCCACAACTAAGGAGGCCGCATGCTGCAACTAAGACCCGATGCAACCAAATTAATTAATTAATTAAGAAGCAATAGAAACAAATTGGAAAATAATAAATACCCGAATATATTAAAAATTTACATTACATGTAAAAAGGACTAAATTTTCTAACTAAAGTGTTTAAGATTCTCCAAACAAGGCACTACACACCATACCTGACCCAAGGGAAAAAAAATAGAAGATATTAATAGTTCACAGCTATTTGACAAATTGAATGTGTTCTTAAATGCTCCTCATAAAGAAAATACAAAAACTAGATAGCTTTATCAGGGATTTCTTCCAAAAATTTAAGTACATTAAAAAATAGCAATTTTATATAAATTATTTTAGAGGCAAGAAGAAAGAAGCATTTCCAACTCACTTCCCAACTCACTTATGAGGCTAATTTAACCTTCAAAACTAAAGCTGACAATGACATTACCAGGAAGAAATTTACAGAGCATTTTGTCTTGTGAAGATAGATCTAAACTTCTAAATAAAACATTAAAAAATTGTTTGATAAAAAAGGATGACTCATCATAACAAATGAGTTTATTGTAAGAATGCATAGATGGCTTAATCTTAGACCTTACCCCAACTTTCAATAAGTCACCAATCCTGTACAGCCCCCTTTCTGATTCTCCACATGTGTGAGCCAAGTTTCCTGCATCTGGGGAGTGATAGCACCTCTCCTCTAACTGTTCATCCACCAAAAGTTTGAGCACCTGATTCAACCTTTTTCTCTACCCCACACTTTTCAATTCCATGGGTAATTTCAGCATCCACAGTGATGCCCATCTCACTATCTGGCCTGTTAGATAATCCTGCGCCTCTAATTACATGATGCTCAAAGTCCTGCTACCCACTGTGGACCTCTGTCCCCCAGGACCGTGACCTCTGAATCATAAACTCAGTTATTCCACTCTGTTTCTGCAGAACCCTGTACTTCCCTCTTTTTGTAGACTCCACCTGACATGACGGTTCAATTGTTATCTGACGCTCCAGATCATAGATGAGGGTATTTCTCCCAACACACCAGTTACATCCTATCTTCTTTTTCTCTTCAGCTTAAATTCCTTGGTTTATCTCTCAACAACTACCTTTATTAATATAATCACCATGTGGCTCTTTATCCTGTCCTCACCCCTGGAGAGATGTGAAACTGGGAAGGCTCTTCCTGACTGTGCCAGGGCATTGAGACTGCAGGAGATGTGCTGTGGCCATGGAGATGGGCCTGCAGACCAAAGGAGCACCAGCTCCCCTTGGGCCATCAGTCCTGCTCAATAGCCTTCTGTATTCCCATAGTCCAGTCTCATTCCAATTCCCCATTGGGACTATTTCAAGCATTTTTTTCTCTTTTCTCCTCTCCACCCCACTTCCATCATGTCATCAAATGACTTTAGTTCCTTTATTATTGTACATAGAAAGTTCAGCATATATGAACCCTCCCAAATTCTTGCACAAATTCTACACATTTAAAGCCTCCAGACTGAATTTTACTCCATTCCCTTCTCCTCCAAAGATGTAAAAATATTTCCTCTGTCTGCCTCTGAATTCCCCGTGTCCCACCTTCTCAAACACTATACTTCTTCCCAGCACCCTTCTTTACCTTGGATCTTCAACCTTGCCTTCTATAACACCTCCATTCCATCAACATTTAGACTTGATATATTTTTTTCTACATTAAAACTAAGCTCAGGTGGATGACTGTCTTCAGTACATCTTCACCTCCCTTCCTACTCCCACAAACCCCCAATTGTAAGCTCTAGCTTTTCATATTCTTTCAAAACCTGGACCCTTCACCTCCAGGCTGTTTTATTTGTCCTTTGTGTCTGGGACCATCTTCCTTTACTCTTAATGTGCCAACATTCTACCTCTCATTCAGGGCTTAGCTCAAATATCACTTTCTGTGGGGCTCTCTTTCTGACTTCTAGAGAAGGTTGTGTTGTTACGGTGGATATGTGCAATCACTGTGCTTGGTACTTCACCTCCCTTAACACTTGTAGTGCTTTATTGCCATTGCTTCCCTAATTATGCTTTTCCTGCTCAACTGTATGTCACAGGAAGGCAGAGGTAAGCTCTTACTGGCAAACCCTTTTTATGCATACTGCAGAGCAAGGTACCTGGTAAAGAGGCACCATCAACAGCTTTGTGTTATCTGAATGAACAAATGATTGTGTGGGTTGGACTGCTTTTTCAGGATGCTATTAATGTTTATAGGAAGAATCTCTTATACTTTAGCTCTACCAAAAATACATTTGGACAACTGTAAAATGTGAGGTAATGACAAAAGTCAGCCATACTGATTCAACAGCCCCTTTGTCCTGGGGGAGGTAAAGTCTTGACAGTCTGATGCCTACTTAGGGCTGCCATCTGAATTCACCAGAGAATATCAGACCTGCAGGGTTTTGTGGCATCACAGATTCTGTTCTTATTCTTTGGCAAGAGCATTCTTACTCAGAATATTCATTTTTACCTTGCCTGCAATGAATAATCAGATAAGTACAGAAACACTGCAAACAAAAGATGGTAAAAACACTTGCAGGCATTTTTTTTCCTGTCTGCAATTTGGAGATACCCCATTTGTCTTACATTCTTCTGTAATTTGTTCTGTACATCTCTTTGTAACCCAGTTAAATAGCACCACCAGGTCAATTGTGAGGTGACTCTGAGTCCCCTTTTACAGAGACATCCTTTCCAATGACCAGATTCTGTTCTCATGTGTGGGTTTGCTGTCTGTGACCTGAAGGAACAGATAAGCAGAATGTGCCTGTTTCTTTCCTTCATCTTTACACTTGAGCCTAATAATGAGTGTTTAATACACCAACAGTCCAAACTTGAGTGTGGAGAAAATATATGATGACTCTAATATGATGAAAGAAATATAAATATAAGGAGAGCGAATTCATATATTATACATAAATAAACGTTATTACATACAGGAAAAGTGTTCTATATGTGGATGTGCATATTTAAACAGACACGTATATAAAGTGTTTACAGTAGCACCTGGAACATAATAATGTTATATTAATGTTTGTGGTCTCTACTTATAGTATTATAATGAACATGTACACACCTATATATTTATAGTTATTTGTAGGGAGGCGATGTGGTTTTCCAGAAGGGACACAATATTCTTATTAAATTTGAAAATACTATTTTTATGTTATTTGCTAGGTTATGCTTTTCAAATAAAACCTGGATTCAAGACCTGCCTACCTCTGAATTCACCTGCCACTCTTTCTCTTGTTTCATATGTTCCAAGCACATTGGCTTTTTTATTTTTTGAACATTTTACTTATTGTTGACTGGACCTGGCAGTTGCTGTTTTCCTTGACTGGAATGTTCTATGTAATGCACCCCCTGTCCACAGCCCAGACCAGATATTTTATTATACATTTCCATGGTTTCCCTTGGAAACCATGGAATAGCTGTAAAATGCTATTTTATAGCATTGCTTATATTTAAAACTGTTGTATCTATTTGAGCATATGTCTTGTGGTTTACAGTAGAATGCAAGTTCCCTGACAGTAAAAAGTGAAGTTCGGTAAGGAAAGAACAAAAACTAAAATGCATATAGATTAGAAAAGACAAATTAAAAACACCTTTGTTTTCAGGCAACACAATAATCTAGGTAGGAAATTTTAAGGAATTTTAATTTTAAGGAAATTTTAAGGAATTTTAAGGAATCTAAAAAAAGCTTTTTTAAGGAATCTAAATTTTAAGGAATCTAAAAAATTTAGATTTTAAGGAATCTAAAAATTTTTAGATTTTTTAAGGAATTTTAAGGAATCTAAAATTTTAAGGAATTTTAAATTTTTTAAATTTAAAATTTTAAGGAATCTAAATTTTAAGGAATCTAAATTTTAAGGAATCTAAAAAAAGCTTCTAGAAATAAAAAGTGAATTAAGCAGTGTCATAAGATAGGACAATATAAAAAGTTATATTTCTATATACTAGCAATGAACAACTAGGGGTTGAAATTTTAAAATACATACGATTCCTTAAAATGTGAATAATTTGGGACAAATTTAGCCAAATGATGTGTAAGATCTATACATTGAAAACTGAAAAATATTGCTAAGAAAAATTAACTGTAAATAAATGGATTATGTATAGTTATGGACAAACTGTGTTCTCTAAAATTCATATGTTGAAGCTCGAACCTTCAATACCTCAGAACATGACTGTATTTGGAGTTAGAGTCTTTAAAGAGGTTAAAATGAGGTCATTAGGGTGGGATCCTAGTCCAATAGGACTGGTTCCCTTGTAAGAAGAAAAAGAGACACCAAAGATAAGTGTTCACAGAGAAAAGACCATGTGAGGAGACAGGAAGAAGGTGGACATTTACAAAACATGAGGAGAGGCCTCGGAAGAAACCAAGCCAGCCAACATCTTGATCTTGGACTTCTCGGCTCCAGAACTGTGAGAAAACAAAGTTTCACTGTTATAAGCACTCAGTATGTGATATTTTGTTATGGCAACCCTTGCAAACTAAGATATATATATGTATACTTACGTATTAAAAGATTCAATATTGTTAAGATGCTAGCTCTCAGCAAAGTGATCTATTGATTCAATATGAACCCAGTGAAAATCTCTTGTAGACATTGATAAGCAAATGCTAACATTTATATTGCAGATTCGGAGGTGCTTATTTTAGGCAGGGCAAATTGGAGAACTTAAAGTACTTAAATTAAATACTATAGAGCTCCTGCAATCAAAATAGTATGAATATACATAGTGGAGAGAGAGAGAGAGAGAGAGCAGTGAAACCACAAGGAGAATCCAGAAATAAACCACTCGTATATGGTTAATTGATTTTCAACAAACGGGTAAAAATAATTTAATGGAGAATAGATAGTCTTTTTTAAGAAATTGGGTTGGAAAAACTGGATAGCGATATGAAAATAGATAACTTTCAGAACCATATGATACGCACACAAAAAATAACACAAAATATATTGTTAAACTAAAGTTAAAACTATAATACTTTTAGGGCTTCCCTGGTGGCGCAGTGGTTGAGAGTCCGCCTGCCGATGCAGGGGACACGGGTTCATGCCCCGGTCCGGGAAGATCCTACATGCTGCGGAGCAGCTGGGCCTGTGAGCCATGGCTGCTGAGCCTGCGTGTCCAGAGCTTGTGCTCCACGACGGGAGAGGCCACAACAGTGAGAGGCCTGCATACTGCAAAAAAAAAAAAAAAAAAAAAAAACTATAATACTTTTAGAGAAAGCTTAAGAAACAAACCTTGTGACTTGGGGTTGACAAAGATATTTAGATAGGATGCAATAGGCAATACCAATTAAATAAAAATGAATAAAATGATTTAAAGTTCTGCTTTTTAAAAGACATGTTACAAAAACAAAACAAAACAAAACAAAAATAAGCCACATATTGGGAGAAAATAATAGCTATATATATTTTTTTCCAAAAGACTTATCCATAGAATATGTGAAAATACCCTTACAATTCAATAATAAACAGGCAAATAACCCAATTAAAATAAGTTGAACAGACACTAATCTGAAAAAAGATATGTGAATGGCCAATAAACACATGAATAACTGTTAAACATCATTCATAATCAGGGAAATTCAAATTAAAACCACAACAAACTATGACTACACACCCACTTGGATGGCTAAAATGTAAATATAACTGACAGTTCCAAGTGTTATCAAAGATGTGGACCAATGGAACTCTCACACATTGTTGATGAGAACATAAAATGGTTACAGCTGCTTTGGAAAATTATTTAGCAGTTTCGTATAAGTTTAATCAGAAACTTACTGCTTGACCCAACCAGTCTACACCTACGTATTTACACAAGAGAAATAAAAATACATATCCTCAAAATATATACATCGACAAATACACAATCCACAAAAGACATATCCATATGCACACAAATGTGCATAACAGCTTTATTCATTATAGCCTAGAATTGGAAACAACCCAAATGTCCATCATCATGTGAATGGATAAACAAGATACAATATATGTGTACAATGAAATGATATTGACAATAACAAGAAATTAAGTACTGTTTTGTGAATATGAATAAATCTCAGAAATATTACACTGAACAAAAGAAGCCAAACAAAAGAGAGCATACTATATGATTCCATTGGTACACAATCTAGGAAAGACAAATCTAATTTGTATTTCTAGTAAGTAGATCAGTAGTATCTTGGCTGTGGGGTAATAATTGATTAAGAAGAGCACAGAGAAACTTTTGGGGTAATAGTGGCCTTGTATATCTTGACTGTGATTTTTGTTGCATCAGAATTTATTGAACTCTATGTCTAAAATATGTTTCATTGCTTGTAAATTATGCCTCGGTAAACCTGATTAAAAACAAAGACAAATAAAGCCTCCTTAATCCACTCTTCTCACACTTTTGCTAATCAGAATGATACACTCCACCCTTGATGCTGCCCTAGCATGGTGTTTGTATTCTATTTAGCAGTTGTGTCATTGTATGTTTCTGTAATTAATTTGTTTTATATACATGCCCCCATTTTGATGGTAAACTTCTAGATTCTTAAAACAGTTTTACTTATTGTTTCATCTTCAGTGCCTCTAACAGTAGATTCTTCATAGATACTTATTGAATTGAATTGAGGTGAATCACTATTTGTTGAGTTATTGTCATGTGACAGTTCCTATCTCTGGCGGGCAGGCTATGAGAAAAGGTGGTTAGTCATGCAGTCGAGGGTCAGATCTACCAGCTCTTTTTGTGTGGCTGGCAGAAACTCTCTGAGCAGCAGCAGGAAGCTGGCAGAGTGATCCATAGCTAGCCAGAGAGGAAAGTTCAGTGGGACCTATGGTACATCAGGATGGAGACCAGATGATCCTGTGGCCTGAATATTTAGGGCGGAAAGGACCAGGGCCGACATCAAGCCAGGGGTTAGGAAAGGGGACAAAATGATAGTCCCTCCTGCTGACCAGCAACGACTTTAATGTTTTACAGCCATCACCTCATGCATCTTCATGTCACTCTGCCAGGAGTCCTGCTTAAGACCTCTGATAAGTCCCATGAGCAGGGATACAGGTTGAGTAGCAGTTGAGAATCCTTCCGAAGATGGTATGCAGCTTGTCTGTGGTCCAGGCTGGATCCAAGTGAAAAAAAACTATCAAAGCCAGAGCATTTGACCGTCTAGGAGCAGCACAAAAGATCGCACTCTGGGGCCTCGTTATACTACTTATGTTTTCTGGGCCAGCCCACGGGTCCTTACCAGAGGTAATGAGCAAGAAGAAAGCTAGGCATCAGTGATTGTCAAGATCGCTGTAAATCTGTTCCACCTTCTTAACCTCTGAGGCACAGAGAGCTGTGTTGATGACATTAATCCTGTATTTTGCTCCATCTCAGGAGAACCATGAGAAGATAATGATACACATGTCAACGGCCATGTGTGAAACTGGCAATCAGAGGATTAAACTTGGGAGTGTCTTTGGGAAATTCTCAAAATGCAACCATGGGTTGTCTGAACTCTGCCAATTCCACCTCCTAAATGTGTGTCTTCCATCTGTCCCTCCTCTCTCCAACCCCCAACCCAGTGCCCAGCACAAGGCTCCAATCCTGCCTTTGATCACTGCAGGAACCTCATTACTGACCCTCTGGCTCTAATCAGTTGTCCTCTCATCCATTTGTTCTTCGTTCAGAGTAATTTATTCAAAACATAAAATTGGCTGACAGATTGCTTTGATTAATAATCTCAGATGGCTTTTTAGTGCCTAAGGGAAAAAAATCTAATTTCTCAGGTTATGGGAACATTTTCAACATGGCTCTGATCCCCCAACACTTTATAATCTTACCTGTGGTGTCCTTCCAACTTGGAATCCTCCTCTCTGTCTCTCTCTGTCTCCCTCTCTGGACACAGTTTCCAGATCATTCTCAGACTACTTAATTCCCAAGTCCTGACAGAGGAATTGATGATCCCCACATCTTTTCTTAAAATCCACAGGTTTCTGGAAGCCTGTGGGTGGATTTCTTTCACATCAGTTGCCTACCCATGAACTATTCAACCTGAAGGTAGAAGTGAAGGTGTCGGCAAAGAGAAAGAAGGGCTGGGTGGACATCCTGACTCTGGGCAAGTGTAGGTCTCCCTCTCTCCCTTCCTTCCTCCCTTCCTCCCTTCCTCCCTCCCTCCCTTTCTTCTTTTCTTCCTTCTTTCCTTCCTTCCTTCCTCCTTTTCTTCCTTCTTTTCTTTTACTTCCTTCTTTTCTTTTCTTTCTTCTCCCTCTTTCTTTTTAAAGCTATTTTCTTGTTCAATATCATACCAGCTTTTGACTAGTTTCCCACCAATATCTTTGAACAGAATTTTAAAAACACTTTTGCTTCAAAAGTTCCTTTTTCTGAAAAGGTCTTATAGGTGCAACAACAAAATAAGTGCATAGAAAAATCTTACTGTGTTCTTTTGGCTGCACACATAACCTTTTACTCAGTGATTTCTGAGTGTGGAGCAAATAGACTAAAGGTTGCTTATAACAAATTCAACCCCATGGAAAATGAAAATAGAGAAATTAGAAGATGCCCTCATCCATTTTTAACAGGAAAATCACTGAAGCTCAATTAAAAAGACAACAGGAAATCAGCAGAACTAGTTACAGGAATTCTGAAACCAGGGAAGTGTTCCAGAGCACTGAAACAGTTCCTTTCCTGCCTCCATGCCTTTGCTAATGCTATTCCCTCTGTCTAGGACTACTGTCTCTCTTTCCCTTCCCCTGACTTTCTGATCCTTTCAGACCCAACCCTTCTGCATGAAACTGTTGGCATCATCCTTCCAGAGAGCTGTGGTATCCCTTCTTCTGGAATAATTCACTATCATCCTGAACCATAATTCTCTGTACCAGAGTTCTTGAATGTAAACAATAGACAGCTGAATAGGTATCTGAAGCAGAACTAGATGCTTGAAGCAGAAAATAAATTTATTGGAAGGATTCAGTGTCACTCAAAGAATTAACAGAATATCTAGTCAGAGAACCAGGCTGGGAAAATGGGCAGCAAACAGCTGAGTGTCAGCCTTCAAGAACCCAACAGAAGAAGAAGCCAAGTTCACACCACTTCCCACAGGGCAGAAATTTTGGAGATGAGATTAAGCCTAAAACCCATGGCTTACCTACCAGGTGTGCACGGACAAGAAAATGTTCCCTCTTGATGTCTCATCTTCCTCATTCACAAAGAGTTCTTGTAATAATTGTAGCATTGATCAATTTGATATCTTGAACAGTTTTGGCATGTTGTAGGTAGTCGGTGAATCTTGGTGTCTTCCCTCCAAAAGTCCTCCATGCAAGAACTGCTGTGACAGTGTGTAATGGGCGTCTGTCTCCTTAGGGTTGCTCAGTATCTGGAAGGTAACACCGATGTTTTTTTCCCTGCACTTCTCTGTTTACTGCCCTGGGGAGTGACTTTGCCTTTGAGGGCTCCTGCTGAGAATAAACTTGAGAAGAAATGAAGCAACTTAGATGGAGAGGAGCAGGTCCTTCTCGGCAATTCGTTGGCTCTTGGGATTAACAGTGGTGAAGTGGAATCACAATGGGATGGTCATGAAAACAGATGGACATTTCTTCAGGTGAGGGAGACCCCTCATTGCCTGCTTCATTTCCAAGGGGCAAATGATCCCATCTAGAGAGGCGTTTAGACCAAGGACTCCTAGCCGAGAAACCCAGAGATGGCACTGTATCAGTCATGCTTTGGCAGGTGAAGTTCCATAATAATTCAACACCATTTTCCTGACTTGTTTTGATGAATAGAAGGAAGTCGCTTTTGAACTAATGGTGTTATTGCGATTTTGGTAGGCATTTCACTTTTATTTTTCTCCTTTCTTCCTCTTTCCTTCCCTCCCTTCCTCCCTTCCTTCTGCCTTCTCCATTCTGAAACACATCTATTCTTCTGTATTGTTGACTTACAGTCACTAAACATACCATTGTTCATGACTGAACCTGGTATTTTACTATAGAAATTTTCGAAAACAAATTCCTGAAATTTTAACAATGGAGAAATAAGCCTCAGCGTCTGAGAGTGACGCTCACCAATTTTGTTTCCATTTGCTCCTCTTTGTTTTCATTCGGATGTCAGCACAATTTTCATCTCCTTCTGAGCACTCCCTATTGAAAAGCTAAGTGTTTCAAATAGAATGGGCAAGATTCAGTGCACTGCTCTACATCCCGCAAGTTAAGGACGTATCATCTGACCATCAGCACCCCACTGGGCCTCAGAAGAACCATGTTGCCTTGGCTGAATGTCATTTCAGCCAGTAACAATTACTTCTGGAGCCGACGGATGCTTTTGATTTCAAGGCCTGCTTGTTTATTCCTAAATTTCAGCTTGGGAAGGAAATTTGCAGTTACCTCTCAAGAACGTGCCATTTCACAGGAACCATAATGGCCTTTCACCACAAGAAGAGAGTGTGTTTTATTGTAAGACGTGCCACCAGGTTCGTCATCAAAGAAATGGCTTTTCTCAGACTCAGTTTACCTTAGGTGGTGCAAAACTCACCAATTTTCCAAATCTAAGCCTTTTCATCATGTAAAATTTATGCTAAATTCATAATTCTCTTATATGCAAATAAGAAATTAACACAAATTTCTGCCCTCAATAATGTCCACAATTATTTGCAGCCCTCCATAATGTCCACAATTATTTCCAGCAAAACAAAAATTACTTTTCCCCTGTAGCCTTGAAGCACTCTCTTCCGTTATGGTGACTACCCCATCTTTACTGCATTGTATGGATTTGGAAGCATATTTGAGCTTTCCTGCTGTATAAAGTGTCCCTAGAGGACTGGAGTGTGAACCCCTACACTGTTTTGCACACTACCTTACATTTAATAGATATAATTATCTGTTATACATACTTATATATTAATAATGTGTAATTAATAGTATTGAATAAATTAGTAACAATTCATGAATTATGTGTGTGCATTTATATGTATATATCCTACTGACTCCTACGAGTCTTTCTCAATTCACCCTATTAACCCCAGATAAGAAGAGAAACAACAGACATATTAAGAGTCATTGGAATATGAATGGATCTAGAGATGATCATACGAAGTAAAGTAAACCAGACAGAGAAAGACAGATATCATATATCACTTATATGTGGAATCTTAAGAAAATGGTACAACTGAAATTATATGTAAAACAGAAATTGACCCACAGACATGGAGAACAAACTTATGGTTACCAAAGGGGGAAAGAGGGGAGTGATAAATCAGGAGTTTGGGATTAACATATACACACTACTATATATAAAATAGATAACCAACAAAGACCCACTGTAGAGAACAGGGAACTATACTCAATATCTTGTAATAATCTATAAGGGGAAAGAATCTGAAAAATAATATATATATATATATATATATATATATATATATAACTGAATCACGTTGCTGTACACCTGAAACTAATACAACATTGTAAATCAACTATACTTCAATTTAAACATTCATTGGAATAAATAGACTCTTCCCTTCCCCCAACCGCAGTTTCTTTAGATTCCTGTCATTTATCACCTATGACAATTGTCATTTACATAGAACTCAGTAGACCAAGGCTTTTGTTTGTTTGGCTTAATTTGGTTTTGGTAGAAGAAATTGGGTATACCTGTAAGCCTCAAAAAAATATAATTTAATGCAACT
This sequence comes from Delphinus delphis, assembly GCF_949987515.2. Taxonomy (NCBI): domain Eukaryota; kingdom Metazoa; phylum Chordata; class Mammalia; order Artiodactyla; family Delphinidae; genus Delphinus; species Delphinus delphis. The sequence goes on along the minus strand of NC_082694.2, from coordinate 85,149,185 downwards.
ATTAGATTTGCTGGCTTTGCAGAAATGTAGCCTAAATTATTCTTTATAGGAAGAGCTTCATCCTGGCCTTTCTATAAGTTCTGTAGTAGGACCTTTAGATGATCACCCTGAACTGATCACTCTCTGTCTCAGAGGCAGCTCAGCTCACTTGTCCATGGGTTTTTACAGTGCTGTCCAGCAGAAATACAGTGGTATGAGAAAGCCAAGGCTTCAGAGCGTCCAACTCTGTTTGTAAACTGCAGACTTCTTTTTTCTCTTGCCCACTGCCTCCTTCCCTCAGAAATAAATGGCATCTTCAAGTGATACAAGAGTCAACTCTTAGTATAAAGTTGTCTAATAGAGGTGTGTGCAAATGTTTTAGCATGTGTGTGCATGGGTATTTTCTGTTTTTCTATACAATAAAGTATTGTCTACATGGCATGGGTAGTGGTTATTGTCAGAATATATTATGCAAATTTAAGTCTAGTAATTTAATACACGGAGGCCAAACACAAGATTCAGTGGATTCCAAATATTTCACACAACTGTTCCTTGATGCTTGTCTCTGATGTAAGTCTCACTCCCGTTACTGTTAATTATGTGTCTGTGAGCACATCAGTTCAAGTCACTGGATCTCACAATCTTCACCAGCAAAGTGGGAAGGACATCTCCTTTTCTGGCGTGGTGTGACCATGTTGTATGGAATAGAATAGGAGAGTGCTTTGAAAACTCAAAAACTCTATGATATCCTTGTGATTATACCACTGTACTGGCTAAGGGCACCCAGGTATGGGTGTGGCTTGTTTGCTTCAGAGTAGGGTTATCATGAGGAAGAATGGAGAAAAAAATAAAGGGATATGTATGAGAGTAGCAGAAAAAGCAGGAGTAGCTGAAGGGCCTGTAGCCAAATATGGTGACCTGACAACAGACTATGGAGATGATTCTAGAGGTGGAGGTCCATGGAAGGTCACCCAGAGGGTTCAGACGTTACTAATAAAAGTGAATATTTGATCAGCTCAGAGTCCAGTGACCATTAGGGTGTAAGTTCAGGAAAGTTTTGTTTGTTGTTTGTTTTATTTTTTTTTAACATGGTTGATATTTCCTAGATTGTCTCTGTCCAAGCCCACTTATCTTATAGTATCAGGATGAAGGGTTAACATCTTAATACATACAAAATAGCATCTCTTTGTTGTCAGAGAAATACAAGGGATTTTAAAATGATGAATATTGCTGCATCAAAACTGGTCTGTTTTTCTTCTCCTGGAAGCATATGATGGTAATGATGGACCCATCTCTCCCTGAAGCAGTCTTCCAGTTTTTTCCTGAGTCCCTTGCTTTCCATCAAATCATCAGATCATTGAGAATCAGACAAGTTTTGAGGCTTATAGTGAATCAGGAGCAATGTAGACTTCTGAGGTACAAGATGAATAGAAAAACTGTTGACACCAACTCTATTTAGGAAAGGGTCTAGCATGAGTCACTTTTCTATGATGGAGTGTTTCTTTCCAAGATATACCCAGTCCAAATGTCTGTCTCTATGCTCTTATGAGACCATGGTCCCTTTAATTAACTCTGTATTTTGTGTTGCTGTTTTTCTCTAGACCTGCACCCTAGCACATAATCTCTGAATCATGTACTCTTTGTTTCTATGTCCATTTCATGGCACCAGCAAACTTTCCCAAGCTCACTCTTTGTCTATGGCACTGGCATTCTCCTTCATTAGCTTCCACCTTGCAAAATTTTCATCATGGTGACCAGATTTGCTGTAGCAAGCAGGTGGGTCTGTGTCTCATTTGTCTTTCTTAGCTAAGCATGCTTTCTTTTTAAAAATAAATTTATTTATTTATTTTTGGTTGCACGGGCTTTCTCTAGTTGTGGCGAGCGGGGGCTACTCTTCTTTGTGGTGCACGGGCTTCTCATTGCGGTGTCTTCTTTTGTTGCGGAGCACGGGCTCTAGGTGCACGGGCTTCAGTAGTTGCGGTGCGTGGTCTTTAGGGGTTGTGGCTCATGGGCTTTAGAGCACAGGCTCAGTAGTTGTGGCACACGGGCTTAGTTGCTTCGGCATGTGGGATCTTCCCAGGCCAGGGCTCGAACCCATGTCCCCTGCATTGGCAGGCAAATTCTTAACCACTATGCCACCAGGGCAGTCCCTAAACATGCTTTCTTTAAATTTAGTTGACTGGATGGAAAAGTATTTTTTTTAAATATCCCAAGTGTGAATTGCTAAGCCCCGGTGAGTAGCCAGTAATGAGATTTTTGCAGTTCTTATAATTTACAAAAATAAAACAAACCTATAATAATTGGAGTGAATTGAAATTATGTGTGATAGATGTATTTCCACTATGATATTCTAAATCACCATCTTAACCCCAAACCATGCACTGTGTATATAAATATATTTGTTTTGTGCTGATCTTCTTCCATAGCATTTCCAGAAACGAATAAGTTTCCCAGACAGATTAGTTTGTCAACAAATGATGGCAAGCTAGACTATAACACATATTGCTACAATTGCTGGATTTGTGGCCTGACACACTGCTCAGTCAGTAGAAACTGTAATTTATCCATGTTATCATCAATATGTGAAAGCTTGAACTTGGACAGATAGGTGGGCTGACTTCAAAATGGTCAGATTGTCTCCACTTAAGAAAAAGGGTCAGTTATAAAGCAGCTCAAGTTTTAGCTCAGTTTAAATGCAAGATATTCATATTACAAGTTATACCCACCTTCCCATAGCTCTTCAAAGTACAGCGATAATCAGTTTTTTTCTCACAGGACTCGTTCACAAACCGTGAATTAGAAGCACATAGAAGGAATATGATAGAATGAAATAAAGAAAATTAGGAAAACCACAGTTTTGTGATGTTAAGGAAGATTCCAAGGTTATGGAAGAAAATAATAAATCAGAAAGGACAAGAAATCAGTGACTTCAAATGGGCATCATTCAACTCAGTAAAATCAACATTTCTTGAAAAAAAGCTGAAGCACTACTAGAATGGGAAGACGGTTTCCCGAAACTGTTTTGCCAAGTGCACGTAAGAGGGTGTGAAAACATCTGGATTAGGTGCCAATCAGGGGGCCCAGCTAACTCTGAGTGTGGGATGCTGGGTTTCTCTTTCTCAAATGTCTTGTCTTGGATGGTAGGTCTGCACCCAGTACCTGACATTGGTTTCTAAGGAGATTATTCCAGGAGTCACTTGCCATTCTCTTGCCATCCTCATGGGCACCAGTCTCATTTTTCTTTAGAAAAGAAAACCTCTGTCCTGTTCAGATAGCAATATGCAATATTTTACTTTCTGAGAAAAGGCATCTGTGATTCTTTGATAGTTTTTAAGGAAGAAAGTCAAATATAAGATATTTACTAAAAAAAGTCACGTGAAATAAAATGAATTTGACTATCTGACCCTGAGGTAAATGTGACAGTCAAAGTAAACAAATTTTCGATCATTTCAAAAATTAGATCACAATGCAGTATTTGAACTAATTCATTTTAAAATACAACTAGACCCTTGATCACTGCCTCTTTTACTGTGAAGATTAACGGTGCTTAAGGGTGTCTTGGATTCCTTTTCCAGAAACAAAGCAGTGCAGGTGAAGATGTTATTTCTGCTGCTGCCATTGTTGTTAGGACTATTGTGGCGAGTTCTCATATAGCGCCTTGTCAGGTTCTCCTAAGCTAACTACTCTCAGCTCCAGTTTCTCATTATTTCCAACGACGCGGGGCTGCTGTGGAAATTCACTTAGATGATCCAAATAAATCATAGATCACATTGCTTGAAAATATGAGACCCATTTTTAATGCAGCAAAACAAAAGATGATTTTAATACTATTGCCCTCAGTGATTACTCTCATAAGATATATATGACTCCTCCCATGTTTTGAAGCATCAAGTGATTGGAAACTCAGAAAAATCGATGTTACTATACATATTTTTTTAAACTTTGTTGAGACTTTCTTTGTAATGTGTGCAAATAAAAAATATTTAATGTTGGCTTAAGTAGAATATGTATTCTATAGTTTGAGGGCATATATATACAACTACATACATATATGGGATAACATTTATAAATTATGCCGTTGAAAATTTTCATACTTGATATTTAGCTAAAGCTATCCTTGAGAAACTTTTTTCTATAATTAAGATTTGTCTCACTTATCCTTGAAATTTGGTTATGTAACATTTTCTAGAATACCTCAAGATAAACAATTATACATGATATATAAATATATATATATAAATATGTATTTACAGGTATATTTTAATCCGTATGCTAGCAGTAGTTGTTAGTATTAGAAGTATCTTAATTGTGAATATACAACCTAAGGGTGTTTAGTGCCTATTTGAAAGATTCTCATCGCAAGCCAACATCATGAGGCTGTAAAATGGTACAGCCACTTTAAAAGACAGTTTAGCAGTTTCTGACAAAACTAAATATAATTTTACCATATGATCAGCAATTGTGTTTCTTGGTATTTACCCAAAGGAGTTAAAAACTTATGTCCACACAAAAACCAGCACACAGATGTTTATAGCAGCTTTACCCATAATTGCCAAAACTTAGAGCAAACAAGATGTCCTTCAGTGAGTGAGTGGATGAATCTGGAGGCTTTGGTGGTATCTGTCTTGCTCTCCCTCTCCTGCTTCCCGTCCCCCTTAACTCTTTCCCTCCCTATATGGTAATTTTGAGTTTGAATCTGTCCAATTCCAGGCCCTCAGTCCAGAATGAGGCTGTATAATAACTCCCCCCCTCTTCGTCGCACTTAATGTAAAAACCAACTTGCTCCTTAGAAGAAGGCAGACTATAAATACGTAAAATTTGTTTTCAAGATACCTGTCCCATATTCCTTTTCTGCTCTGTTTTGAAATGGATGTGACTCATCTCACCAGGAACCCAGTCCAGTATAACAAGATATACTGAACAAGAATGAGTAAGAATGTGAATTGGGTTAAACAAAAGGAAAGTGAGTGAAGGAAAGCAGGACAGATCCAGAAGTGTTCACACACAGATTCACATTTAAGCTTCCTAGCATCCAATGACAAGATGCAAGTCACAGAGTCCATAAAGAATAAAGACAAAGTCTTTGCCCCTTAAAACCACAATTATTTCTGATAATGAAACTTAAGCAGACATTTCACCATTGTCCTTATAGATCACACGGTTTCACATAATCAGCAATGTCCATGATGACATCTTTACAGTAAACATGGGGATGAGTTTCACAGGCCTAATTTTAATAATATATTACAATTGTTCTCACTGCATGAAAAATAAAACAAAAAGCCCAAAGAATCAGAAAAAACAATCTGTGGGATGTTGGGAGGAGGTAGAGGAGGTAAAGCATGATGGCACCCAGGCAAATTGCTCTCAGTATCTGGCTCTACACCTTCATGGACTCCAGGGTACCTGGAGCTGAGGACACAAACTTAAGGGTTTCATCGAACCCACAGATAAGGTGTATTTCTGCTACAAGATTGGTTCCTACAGTGTCCATTTTTAAAAATTAGATTCTAAAATAAAAATTAGGCAAGTTCACATAAAAATTAACTGTTGTGAACACTGACAACACTATTTTTGTTCCCAAAGAGGAATCCCTGGTGGAGAGCATCCCCTGTCACATTGGGCTGGCATGCTCTGCCCCGTTGGCCCAGGGGCCACCACATCATGCCTAGTACAGAACAGACTCACGTCACTCATCCATGTGGACTCTGCCCAAATTCATCTTCATGCTGATGACCTTTTATTGATATTGCTTCTCTCTGCCCAATTCTGTAAATGTTTTGAACAACACTGAGTCTAAGATCATTCTTGCTTCAGCTCTCAGGCCTATTGCCAGCCAAGTATGAACCTCTGTTCTCAGCTTCAGATGAGCTGGTGGAATCTAGTCCTCAGCAAGGCTTGTGTTGACTAGAGTGTTAAACCGTTGAGTTTGTTCCTGCTTTATGCTCCACACACCCTTGGGAGAAATGACCTGTTCTCACCAATAACGGTGACTCACCAAGGCCCTGATTTCTAATGAGAATGGGGTTCAGGGTTGTTGGCAAAGAATGTCACTTTGGAGATATAGAATAGAACTTTCTTCCAAGGTTGGGTAGGGGGAGTAGGGTGGTGGGTAGTGCTATATTTTGAAAAGTCCTAAAAGGATGATATATTCCCATTCCAGCAGCTAACAAATGGTACTATCCTTTGAGAGTCACTGCTTAGTGTATAATGAATTAACTTTTTATGTAAAAGTGTTCATTAAAAGGTATATGCAACCAATTGTGGTTTTGAAATCCATATTCTGTTAATTAAGGCTGGTTAGCCAAATAGTTCCCTCAGAAAATACTTTTCAGTATTTATTTTGGGGTATCTTAAATTTTCTCTACCAAATGGAACCTTGCTAAAAATGAATATGCTGACAAAAGTGGCTACTTCATATAAAATTGCCTGGGCACTGGGGCATCCAAATGAAATAACGATAAAAACACAAAGTCAATTTTTTTGCTCCATTGGTTCAATCCAGCTAAGCCTTTGCACAATTTAAGTTTCACATCTTAGATAAGTAAGTGCTGCTTAATTTTTTATCCGATTAGTGAATTACCATATGTCAATATTCTATACATTCTTTAGAACAGATTTTTGTCACGTTTTACAACAGTTTACAATAATCTACTTCAAATCATTCAAGAACCGTGAATATTTATTGAGTGTATTGGATCTGACCTCAGTTTTCTTCAAAAGACACTTTTTTTTGAAAGTTCTGCCTGATCTACTGTAATTAAGCTCCAGACATCACCAAAACCCTTTTAAAACTAACCGTTATACCCTTCAGACTATACCTTCCATTAGCAGCACACAACATGAAATGAAAGAAACATCTTAGAATTATTATGTCATTGTTTTCAGATAATGTAATTGTGCCATATTTTTTTCAAGTGTGTTTTTGTCCTTAAAATTCATTCATTCTATTTTGTCCTCCTCACCAGCTCCTGAAGGCCATTATCTTTCCATTAGTGAACTCAGGGCATCTCTTCCTTTGGTCTTTGATCTGTTATGAACCTTCATACATTCTTCTTGGTGGCGTTTTGGGTCCTCAGGAAGCCTCCGCATCTCCCCACACACTCAGGATTCATAAGGACACACTGCTGAAGGCCTGCTACATGCACAAGATGTTGCTTTATTGATGGAAGGTGGAATAAGTGTTCACGACCATCTTGCTGTTCTTTGCTACCTTAACAACTCTTGGTTTTATTCTGCTTTTTTGTTGTTGTTGCTGCTTTCTTTTTTTTTTTTTTTTTTTTGGTAAATTGGGTCACAGATGTTTTATGGCTGCAGAATGCTTTGAAACTTTTTCATATGTTCAGTGGGAAAAGAAGCCTCTCAAATTTCATGCTGAAATAATTAAGCTTTTTAATTTTACTGTCCATTTATCAGCACAAGCGATAAATCTCTCTTTATACTGCCTGCTTCTACACATAGGACTTCTCAGGCCAATTACTTTCTCGAGGTGTCTGAAAGTGTCTTTCTAACATCCCTCAGCATGCTTTATGGAGACACTGACACTCTCCCCAAACCTTAGACAGGGCAGGCCACCCCAGGAAACGTCAGTTCGTGCTCCCTGGAAGCGGAAGCAGCCAAGCCCCAGCTACCCTTCAGGGGCTTTGCGCTGTGGCCATGGGCTCTACTCAATGATCCTGACTCTTTCTGACTCGGTTTCCATTGTGCCCAGAATTTCTAGAAATGTCAGCTCACTCCAGAGAATTTGCTGTCTTTGTGGATGCAGCTGATTCAAATAAGTTTTACTGTACATGTCGCACGGCAGTGACAGAGGTAAAGGCTCTGCAGGATCCAGGTCTGATCAGAGTCCCAGCTCTGCTCCTGATGCCACAAGATCTTGGACAAGTCCCCTCGTGTTTATGACCTTCAGTTTCCTCGTGTCAGAAATAAGGAAATAGTGCCTCAAAGGGCTTTTAGGAGGGCAACATATATGTATAGATTCTCTGTGTGTGCCTGACACATGGTGAATGTTCACTCAGTATCAATTTCTTTCTCTTCCATGGATTTCAAAGAATGGTGTTTAGTCTGTCGACTTGGAACTTGTTGAACCATTACATGCTGCTAATATATTCAGATAGCGGAGCTATTAGGGTCAGTACTTACACGTTCTCCCATTTGGCTCTTTTTAGCTGACTTACAATTTCTGTGATAGACGGTAGCTTCCTGGTTTAACAGAAGAGGCTGGTCGTAGGAAGTCAGATGGTGTTGCTTTAGAAATAAACTTGTACTTACTAGAATATTCTGTGGAAAAGACTGAGCTGCAGCCTGACATTTGTGCATTGATTGGTCTTTGTTAAAAAAACAAAAACTCATTTTTCCCTGAAACTGTTTGCCTGACCGGCTTATTCTCTGATTCTCTCTCCCTTCCCTTTTTCATTACTTTTTCAAACACTGAGTTCCTTCTATGTGTTAGACCATAAAGACCTTTTTCCGTAAAGGGCCAGGTGTAAATATTTAAGCTTTGCAGGGCAGATGGCCTTTATGTACCTCCTCAGCGCTGCTGTTGTCTCACAAAAGCAGATCTACAACAGCGAAATGAATACATGAATGAACGTGGTGTGCTTTAATGAAAATGCAGTTCTCATTGGGGCAATCTTGCCTTCCAGGAGACATTCCAAAATATCTGGAGACAGTTTTGTTTGTCGCAGATGGAGAGCGGTGCTGCTGGCATCACAGAGGTGCAGGCCGGGATGCTGCTGAGCGTCCCTCAGTGCACAGAGCAGCCTCCAAGCCCACCAAAGACGCATCTGACCCACAATGTCCATAGTACCAAAGTCGAAGAAGAAAATTTTACTTATGGACACTAACACTTGAATTTTATGTAATTTCACAGACAAGAAATATCAATCTTCTTTTGCTGATTTTTCAACTAGTTGAACATTTTTTACCGCCCTTAGCTTGAAGCCATACAAAACCTAGCAGCGGGCCACAGTCTGCCAACCCCTGTGCAAGAAAGTGGGGAAACAAAGCTGAGTAGGGGAAAGTGACTGTCCTTAAGATCCTCCTTCTCAGAGCTCAATAAAAGCAAGACAGACAAGTTTCATTTCACGTACTTTCCTATGGAACAACGTGCTTCAGTGGAAAATCCCCCAGAAGAATGATAGATCATTTCCTTGGAAAAACAATCAACTGCAAAGTGAGGGTCCTTGGGTTGACCTCCCTTTCCCTACATTTTCTCTCTCTATGGTGATACAGTGGCCTGTATGCTCTGTCCTCACACACCAGCTGCCTCAGCTTCCTTCTGGGATCCTTCATCAGGTCGATGTCTGGTTGAGGTCACAGTTGACCTAAATCGAACACCTCTGTGTTCTTTTTTTTTTTTTTAAAGTAAAATTGCTTTATGATGTTGTGTTAGTTTCTGCTGTACAACGAAGAGAACCAGCTATTTGTATACGTATATCCCCTCCCTCTGTGTCTCCCGCCCACCCATCCCACCCATCTAGGTCATCCCAGAGCACTGAGCTGATCTCCCTGTGCTGTACAGCAGGTTCCCACCAGCTATCTCTTTTACACATGGTAGTCTATATATGTCGATCCTAATCTCCCAATTCATCCCACCCTCCTCTTCCCCCCCATGTCCACACATCCATTCTCTACGTCTGCGTCTCTATTTCTGCCCTGCAAATAGGCACCTCTGTGTTCTGATGTCAGTTTCCAGCCCATGGCAAACCATCCCACATAACAAGTGGACAGTGGTTGCCTCGAGAAAGTAGCAGGACCTGTCATGCTCTCCTGCGATGCTGTTCTCAGTGCGGCAGTGATCTCAGTGACTCTTGTGATGGATTCTTCTCCACTTCATGCAAAATCAGAGAAAGTGCAGATCTAAATTCACTTCCTCCTCCTGGAGGCCATAACTGCTCTACCTCACCTGAGACATCCTAAAATTCTCAAGGATAATTCATTTTTACTGGGGGGGGGAGGTGACGTGGGTTTTGTTTCTTGAAAGGGTTTGGGCAGCCAGACACATACCTGTGATCTCTGGGGCTTCTCGGAAGTCTGGCTGTTCTTTCACGTCACCTCTACTCTTCTAAGGAGCTCCTGGCAAGCTCTCCCCAGTATGGGGGACCCGGGAAGTGGGAGACTGTTGTCTCCTCTGCCTTTAGGAAACACAGCACAAGAACTGATATGTCTCCTCCATGACCCTCTCCTGGTTGCAGTGACCTGGCCACTACTTAGGACTTCAACCCAATGATTTTTTTAAATTGATATATAGCTCAACAAGTAGGTTTTGTTGTTTATCTATTTTATCTGTAGTCTGTATCTGTTAATCCCAAATTCCTAATTTATTCCTCCCCCTCTTTCCCCTTTGGTAACTGTAAGTTTGTTTTCTAAGTCCATGAGTCTGTTTCTGTTTTGTAAATAAGTTCATTTGTATCATTTTTTTGGATTCCACATAAAAGTGATATCATATGATATTTGTCTTTGCCTGACTTACTTCACTTAGTATGATAATCTCTAGGTTCATCCATGTGGCTTCAAATGGCATTATTCTGTTCTTTTTTATGGCTGAGTAGTATTCCATTGTGTATATGTACTGCATCTTCTTTATCCATTCACCTGTCGATGGACATTTAGGTTGCTTCCATGCCTTGACTATTGTAAATAGTGCTGCAGTGAACACTGGGGTTCATGTATCTTTTCAATTCTTTCGCTGAGATTTATATATAAAGACCTGGTGAAAGGAAGTCATGTAATTTTACAAACACATGTGCAAAAGTAGACTCACTTCTCAAACAGTATACATTCAGAAAATCAGCTGTACGTCAGTTGTTTGGGATGTGGAAATTGTTTCCCAGCAGTGATTTTGTAGGTGGCTGATACGCTCTTGGATTACCTCCTGGAAGCCCAGCTAACCCAGAGTGTGCCTGCCGACTCCTGCTGGCCAAACTGCTGTGCTGGCAATGTTTTTATAAAGGCACATCGATGCTCAGGCACAAGAATTAATGTATGTTTTCCTTGCTGTGGGGATCCTTTCTCATATCTACTGCTCCTGGGATGGAAGAAGTCTGCCAATGGAAGCTGTCAGTCCTAATGGTAACTACTTCTTAAGGTTGCTGTAAAAATTAATGGAGTATATATATAAAATGTATTTAGAACACTGGCCCATAGTAAGTACTCAACAAATACTAGCTACTGTTATTTTTAAATAAATGATTATGTGAATCTAGCAATTAGCACCACCAGATTTTCCTGCCCTACCTGTATATTATTTGATATCAATCCAATATCCCGTAGAAGACATCTTTTCCATTTTTCTGGAGAAGAATGTGAGGTACAGAGAAGGTAAGCGATTTGTGCAAGATCACACAGCCAACTAGAGATGATGTTTCCATTCAAATCCACATCTGTCTTTCTCCAAGAGTAGAAATGCTCTTTTGGCTGTATTCCACTCATTCTTACTTCTTTTCAGTAGGAATCTGAGATGTGGATCATAAAAAAATTATGCACTAAGATTTTGTTAGAATACCAGCTGCACCATGGTGTTAGACTTCTGTTGCTGTAGAACACAAGTTCAGTGGCTTAAAGCCACACATGGCTTAGCTGCTTCCTTAGTTTAGGATCTCACAAGGCTGCCGTCAAGTTGCTGGCCAGGGCTGGGTTCTCCTCTGGAGACTCCACCGGGGAAGAGTCTCCTTGCTCACATGGTTGTTGCCAGCATGCAGTTCCTTGTGGTTGTAGGACTGACAGCTTTGGTATTTTTTACTAGCTGTGGGTCAGAAGCTAGTCTCAGCATCAAGAGGCTGCCTGAGGTTCCTAGAGACTCCTCACAGTTTCTTTCCATGTGGCTTCCAAAACATGGCTGCTCAAGTCATTGAGATGGCCAAGGAGCTCTAGAGTGAGTCTTCAAGGAAGACAGAGTCTTACATAGCATAACAATCACCGGGGTACCATGAACCACATTTCTGTCTGTCATAGCACAACTTTAAGCCTGGACGTTGTGGGGCGGGGAGTAGTGGAGGTAGGAAAGGACATGCGCGTCTAGCTGGTGACACCTGTAGTTCACTGCCACACATGTGTTGTAGGAGCCGACTTCTATTCTGTGTTTAATTATCTCACTCAAGCCTGTAAAATTCTTCTGTCTTTCATGTGAACTCTTTGACTTAGCTACTCTAGAAAACAAATTCTCTCTCCATGGATCCAGCTTGGCACCTGGGAAGTGTTCATCCCTGATGAACACTGGGACATAGAATTCTGGGAACCATTTCAGAGAAGTTGGGAAAACCTATCCTGTCTATTTTGGGAGAAAACCTCAGGCATTTTGTTTTTGGTGTCTCTTACTGTACCTTTCTGTGTGCATCTCCCTCATGTCTACGCCTGTCCTTGCACAGCTCTGCTCTTTGCTCTGCTTCTTTCAGTGCCATCTGTCCCCTACAGCCTATTGCTCTCAAATCTTATCAGAACACATCCAAGTCCCATCTCCCTTGCAGATGGGCTGTGGGCAGCACATCTCTCTCCTCCAGCCCCTCAATATCTACCTGACTAACAAGGTTGTCATAGCCATCACTGGCCCACTGTATATTGGTACAAACCCTACTTTCTTTAGGGAATAATTAGGTACATGGTGACATGCTGAGCTCAGATGCCCCACGTACTTCAAAGCTTCCTACCACCAAACGAAACTTGCTTATTCATTTTCTACCAGGAATTTTGGGTGACAAACAGCTGTTGAAAAACAGCATTTTGATAAGAGGTATAAGTGATGCAGATACATATGGATAGAGTTTTCCTTAAAATAAACACAGACATTAAATCAAAGGGGAAAATTTGATTGACAGAAGGTATTTTGTTGGAGAGGGCTGAAGTGCTTGTGTACTAAAGTAGAACCACACTCACCACGTTTCTGTTAGGCATGGAGAGACTACTGGGGTTGGCTTCACCAAGTGATCAAGTTCTCTCCTAGCCTGTGTGAGCAGAAGGGACTTGTGCCATGTTTGCATCTGGCCCTGTTGGGAGGACCTTTCTCAGCCTAACTTCCTGTTTGCACAAACTGAACCCAGATATGGTGGTAATCAGACTTCAGTCAAGAAGACAATCACAACACACTAGGGCAAGGGTCAGCAAACGTTTACTGTAAAGAGCCAGAACGTAAATATTTTAGACTTTGTGGGATGTACGTTCTCTATGGTTACTAATCATTTCTGTTGTTGCCACAAGAGAGAAGTCATAGACAATATGCAACAAACAGCTGTATTCCAACAAAACTTTATTTACAGAAGCAGAGGGCAAACCTATATGCTGACCCCTGCCCTGGGGATGGAGGAGCAGAGGATGGAGGAGCAAAGCTTTGGAAAGAATCTGGTCCTATGATGGACCCTGAGGGGCAAGGCTGCCCTAAACTCTTGTTCTGCTAGCATTAAGAGAGAAGCAACATTTTCTACCCTTTAAGGTATAAGTTTACAAGAGTCTTTGCTACAGAAGCCTATCCTTACCCTAAAATTGAATAAATGGAAAATCAAAAAGTAAAATAAAAATAAAATAAAATTGTTTCTTAGGAGAACTTCATGATCAACCAGATCAATTAATAAAATTTATGCCATAGACTCTCTAGGACATAATCACATCTATATCCATTAGTATCCTCTGTGATACCTAGAATGGGTTGTACACATAGTAAGTGCTTAAATTATGTTTCTGCCTGGTTTATTATTTTATATTATCATTAAAACTATTACTAACACTTGATGTTTCAGGTTGCATTCATCAAATCATGCTTGGAGAAAAATAATAGCTGGGCTCATGTTTGTGTAATAAATAATAATAATTCAGTCACCCATGTTATGGAAAATGTGACACATCCAAATGTACCTGGAATGGTAGGTCACAGCTATGCTGAATGAAGTGTGATGGGATTGAGAATATTTAGTCAGGAGAAGAAAAACACATCAGCTCTAGCTTCCATCAGCCAGAAGGAAACATACAGAAGAAAGATTGACTTTGAGTGGCCTAGCAGGTAGAAGAAGGTAGAGATGTCTACAGAGGAATAGATTCCATTCCCTGAAAAAGTGCTTGGGTTGAATGCTGGATCACATTCTCAGATAAGCAATAATGATGTCTTCCTTTGATCTCAGAACTTAATTTTTATTTCAGCCTCCCCTCCCCACTGAATGGTGGGGACTTATTTTCACTCATTTCAGCATCACCACCCTCCTACACGATGCGTCTAGGTTGGGTGTGGGCTTTACCTGTTTCCAAGGCGCTGGGCAAGTGCAGATGGGAATGGGTTGTCTGGTCATTCCATCCATACTGACCAGTTTTAACGACCTCATTCTCATCTGCCATGTGGTCACCAGCAGGGGACCCTGCTGTTTGTCCCCATCTTGTGTCAATGGCCAGACTTCCCAGGCCTGCCAGCTCATTTCTTGTGCAGGCTGGTCTCCAGTCTGGGAAAATCTCCCTGAATTCAGGCTCATCTCAGTTTTGTTTTTCAGTTGCCCTCAGCCTGGGAGTGGGGTCGCATAGTGATGTCTAGGAAATGATGTTCCGCACAGCAAGCAGTCTCACGTGTGTTTCTTTATTCATCTTTTGTTATACCCCAGATTTTTTTTTTTTTTTTTTTTTTTTTTGGTATGTGGGCCTCTCACAGTTGTGGCCTCTCCTGTTGCGGAGCACAGGCTCTGGACATGCAGGCTCAGCGGCCATAGCTCATGGGCCCAGCCGCTCCACGGCATGTGGGATCCTCCTGAACCAGGACGCAAACCCGCGTCCCCTGCGTCAGCAGGCGGACCCCCAACCACTGCACCACCAGGGAAGACCTCAAACTTATTTTTGAAAAATAAGGTTGAGTATTAACTTTCCCACAGTCCTTCTCACCAAATTCTTCTGAGTTATATTTTCTCTTTGGGACTAAACCTGGAAATCCCTGGCAGCTTCCTGAGTGGGGTGTTTTTCTGCACACAGGGAACCTGTTTAATAATTCAGAATATTCTGCTTCAGGAAGCAGAACTATCTTACACCAGAGCTTCAGAGTTGGCTGGATTGCCTTGAGAGGTAGTGAGTCACTCATCATTAGAAATGATCAAAGTTCCTGGATCATTTATCTGGTAGCTTGTTGAGGATGTCAAGTACTATATCAGAGGCTGGTTCCATGGGTGGTGGGATCAGGCTTATGGTTTCTCAACTTGGCTCCATATGATAATAACATTTCGTGTTTGTTAAAACGTTCATTGATTTTTCTTACCCTACTCTGAGATAACCTGAATTAAAACCTTAGGGAGCCAGAGAAGTGGTGGGTATTTTAAATAAACTCACCAACTGATTTTATCCAGCTGCCTTATATTTCTTTCTTCTTCTTTTTTTTTTTTTTTTTTTTTTTTTTTTTTTGTGGTACGTGGGCCTCTCACTGTTGTGGCCTCTCCCATTGTGGAGCACAGGCTCCGGATGCGCAGGCTCAGCGGCCATGGCTCACGGGCCCAGCCACTCTGCAGCACGCCAGATCCTCCCAGACCGGGACACGAACCCGTGTCCCCTGCATCGGCAGGTGGACTCTCAACCACTGAGCCACCAGGGAAGCCCGACAAACATTTATTAAGTAATTATTGTGTGCCAGGTACTGTGCTGGGGAAAGAGAAAATTAGTGATAAAAAAATAATTCCCTGCCTTCCCTTTAAGAAAGGAATTATTCTACAAAGTAGACTCAAGTATGCACTAATTTAAGGTTCAAAGTGTTAAGGAATAGCCCCCCATGAATTCTTCCAGAGGTGACAGGAGATTCAGGCCATAGTATTACACCTGTGAAGACCCAATTTCCAAATAAGGTGATTTTCACAGGTATGGAGGTTAGGACTTCAACACGCCTTTTGGGGACACAGTTTTAATCAACAAGAGAGGTTCAGATCAAGAGTGTCAGACGATCCTGAGAGGTAAAGAAAGATGACACCTGAAGCCCCGGTGACCTGGATTTAGAAAGAGAGGTGAGTGAACAGAGACAGTGAGTGTGAACAAGGCAACTGGAAGCGGTGAGGGGGTTTCTTAAGAAAGGAGATTCAAGTATGCATAAAAGCCAGTGGGAAGAATCCAGCTGAGAGGGTAAGGTTTAATGTAAAAGAAAAAGAAACATTATAGTACAAACATTAAATGAGGCAGCCAGGCATAAAATCGAAACCTGTGGTACAGGGATCAATTTTACAAGGAGGAAGGTACAACCTCTCTAATGAAAAGAAGAAGAACACAGCAGGAGTGATACTAATATGTTTATATTACAATTTAAAAAATTAGGAATATGGGAGACTTTCTGATAGTTTACATTTTCCCTACAGTGGGAGACTAGGGCACTGGCCCAGGGCTACTGTGTGGGGCTGGGGAGGAGATGCTGGGGGTGGAGGGCTGAGAGGTAAGAGAGGGAAGTTCCTATCGTGGACTCTGAGCCGGTGAGTGACCAGAAAAACAGGGTCGCCATGCAGTGCTGATGGCCAGTTTAAAGTGTTTGGTGGAATCAGAGCTTAAGACCCACAGATGAGATGGTCTTGAAGTTGGCAAACCTAGAAGCTGGAGATTTGCAAAGAAAAAATGAATAAATACATGCTTAAAAACAAAACAAATGAATAGACAAGAAATGTCTTGCAAATGGGTCCAGGGGCCTGGGCTCTAGTGAGGTGTGATGTGGGAAAGTTGGATTGTTACCTGGTGACTCTCACCTAGAACTGACAGGTGAAATGAATACAGTTGAGTTGCTTGACAGGGAGCCCATGCCTGTCCCCATGATGGGTCTCACCTCCCACATTAACCATAAGCTTCTCAAACAGATGAAATGTGACTTTTCGTTTCTTTGGCAGCGCTTAGAACTATACCGTGTGCCATGTATATATATGTATGTATGGATCTATCCATACACATTTCTAGGTGGATTTTTGGACTCTATTTACATATGTGTAAATATATATGTAGATTACATGTAATATGCAAAATACTTTTTATTTTAAATTGATAGAGATGTCTTACTTAATCATTTTTGCATTGTACCAAAGTTGTACAAGTGGACTCCATTCTAGAGATATAGCAGTTTCCTTTGAGTATTTCACCTTTGAGTTTTTTTTTTTTTTAACATACAATATTTTCTGATGGCTATAATAAAAGAATCAATATAAAGTAATTGGATAACTTTCTCTTGTTAGTGTTAATACTCTATTTTTGCCTGGTATTCTAGCAGTCATTTTCAATATATAGGTATATGTCCAAATAGACAAGAGTTTTCAATTTTGAATATACAGTAAAATTCCTTAATGAACCTTAAATTCCTTTAAAAAATTCCTTAAGTGTGGAAGTGACATAATAGCTGAATTTTTGAAAAGATCTATATTAGGCAGCTCTGTGAAAATTTAATCAACAGTGTTTCATTATTTGAAATAACCTTACAATGAATGTTCCTGTTAAATACAAAAACGCACACACACCTGTAACTTCTTTCATAATATTAATAACAATCCTTTAATTTTCAATTTTCCTTTCATTTAAATTTCAGTATGCAGAGTTTCCTTAAAAAATTATACCTTACAGGGTAAAGACGGAGTATTAATTTCTGTGTCCCCCTCTCACTTAGCTTAGGGCCTGGCACATAATGGCACTACTATTGTTTAATTAAATTTAATTCTGACAAGGCTGAGCTAAGCTTACCTTTGCATCAAAAACAAAAAGATAATTTGCTATAATAATAACAAATAATAATAATGACAGGCATGGAAATGTTCATTGTAGCATATAGAACAGACTGTTCTCAAATACTTGAGAGACTGTTATTATGATACAAATATTGATCCACTAATTGCCAACCATTCATTACAATTCATTAAACAGAGGGAGGCCCAAAGGACTCTTCCTGGACCTCATTCACCAGTGGCCACGAGATGTGAAGTTAACAAAAAAGTGAAACCCGCTCTGTCCCCTACTGCAACCACCACATACACAGAGAAACACAGTTGTGTAGCAAGTTTTCTTCATTCTGATTGCCTTTCCTTTTTATTCTTTTCCCACTACATTATTTTTCTGAATCTGTGAGGTCTTTCTACATGTTTGAGGTGCTCAGGAACCAAATTGCACTGACCAGCATGGTTTTTCTCTTTTACTTTCCTATTTCCCCAAAGCATCAAGCCTGGCACTGACAAATATTTTATCTGATTTACAATATCTTTCTTTTATCATTAAAACATATTTTCATTTATTTAAATAATTTCATTCCTTTTCAGTCCCTAAGGATTTCCTTTTTAGAGACCTCCCCAGGTCACTTAATGCCTGCTCATTCCCTCGTTCAGAACTGCCTTCACTCATGCCTTGACCAGATGGATCGAGTGAATTAAGGGTCCCCAGGATGTCTCATCACCTGTCTTAGCCTCAAATCGCAAAACTGTAAAATGGAAATAAAATGCCTTTCTCTCGGAATCATTATGAGTGCCAAATGAAATGGTTTATAGGAAGTGCTGCATTTAATTTAAGCTCTATGGAAAAACAAACATTCTAACATTGTTATTAAGGCACGTGGCATTCATTCCTTGGGCTGCACAGTTTCAAGTCGTCAGGAGCTCCTTTCGGGAAAACATTTGATTGATGGTGTGAGTTGCTGTCTCTGGATGCAGAGCCTCAGTGTGGGAAGGTGGTCTCTCGGCAGGCGTGTGGCCAGGGGACATCAACTATATTTGAGAACTCGATCTTCGAGGCGAGTCAGCAGAGAGGAACCTTGGAGAGAGTCATCGGTGAGGGACCCGCTGAAACAGAGTCAGGACCGACAATCAGGGGGGAGTGGTCAGTGCCAGTGACAGGAGATGGGGTGGCAGCAGGGAGATGAGTGGTTACCTAGCAGCCAGGGAAGAGCCCAGGAGATAAGGAGAGAAGAGGTACGATGGCTCGGGACCTGAGGTCCCGTGTTAGAAGATGCACCACCCCTGCCGTACCTTCCCCCTCCCCCAGCAGACATGGCTCCTCAGGGGCCCTCCCTGGGCTCCTAGACATGGAGAGGGGAGCTTTCCTTTTCGGGACCTGACAGTGGCCAGCATGCATGCCCCATCCTGGCAAATTGATGGAAAAGAAGGATGGTGGCACATTGTGGTCAGAATGTAGATCAGCTCAGTCAGAAACACGGAGGAAACAGGGAGATGCCTGTATGTGGGCTTCCCATAGCAGAGATGCTTAGATAACGGGCCGTGATAGAAGCCACCTTGTGCAGGTTCTGACGGAATGAGATCTGTGTTATTATCATCAAGAACTGTTTGAACTGGATTCAGAACCATATAGGAATAAGAACATTTTCTACACAAACTTAATATTTATTTACTCATTCATTTATCCTCCATAGAGCTAGGTCTCTGAATCTTAGTTTTCTCATTTTCGAAATGTGGCCACTAACCTAATTTCCACAATATTGTGCAGAATAAATTGGATCAAGAGTATATGGGAGAAGCTCAGAAAGGGCCATAGTTTATAGCAGATGTTCAAAATGTGTATATATTTTATATATAAACACATTTCAGTTTGTGGAGGGACCCCCCAAACCTCAAACTTTCTGGAGTCACATTCTTTAACATAGAGATATAATCACATACCATAAAGTTGCCTTTATAAACTTACAATTCAGTGTCTTTAAGAACAGCCACAAAGTTGTGAAACTGTCACTACTATCTAACTCCAGAATGTTTTTATCACCCACAAAAGAAACCCCATACACTTGAGCTACTCTCCACCCTCCCTACCCACCACCCCTGGCAGCCCCTGGCAACCACTAATCTACATTCTGTCATGGTGGATATTCCTATTCTGGATATTTCATATAAACAGAATCATACACCACGTGGCCCTTTGCATCGGGCTTCTTTCGCTTAATATAATATTTTCAGGCTTTATCCATGCTGTAGCATGTGTCAGCACTGCATTCCTTTTTGTGGCTGAATAGCATTCCCTTGTACGGATAGATCACATTTCTTTATCCATTTATCAGTTAATGGGTCGTTTCCACTTTTTGGCTATTGTGAATAATGCTGCTATGAACATTTGTGTACAAGTTTTTATATAGACATATATTTTCAATTCTTTTAAGTATATACCTAGAAGTTAAATTACTGGGCCACATGGTAACTCCATGTTTAAAAATTTGAGGAACTGCCAAGCTGTTTTTACAAAGTGGCTACACCATTTTACATTCCCACCAGCAGCATATAAAGTTTCTAACTCTTCTATCTCATCCCCAACATTCTTTATTGTTTTCTTTTTTCTTTTTTTTTGATTATAGCCATCCTAGTGGGTGGTACATGGTATCCCCCTGTGGTCTGTATTTGCATTTTTCTCATGACTAATGATGTTGAGTATGTTTTCATGTGCTTATTAGCTATTTGTGCATCACTTTGGAGAAATATCTATTAATATCCTTTGCTCACTTTCAAATTGGGCTATTTGTCTGTTTAATAAGTTGTAAGTGCTCTTTATATATTCTGGATACAATTCTCTTAACAGACTTATGAATTGCAAGTATTTTCTCCCTTTCTGTGGGTTGTTTTTTCACTGTCTTGGTAGTGCCCTTTGAAGGCCAAAAATTTATCATTTTCTTTTGTCACTTGTGCTTTTGGTGTCATACCTGAGAAACCATTGTCTAATCCAAGGTGATGAAAATTTATGCCTTTATTTTCTTATACGAGTTTTAGAATTTGGTTCGTATATCGCTGACTCATTTTGAGTTTGTTTTTGTATGGTGTGAGATTTGGGTCCAACTTCATTCTTTTGCATGTGGCTCTGCAATTGTCCCAGCGCTGTGCTATACTGCACTTGTCCGCTTCCTCACCAGCCTCATTCAACCCCTGCCACCACCCTCCCTCCCAGTTCCACTATAATCACTACCCAGTTCCTGGCACTCAGGCAAGGCTCAGGGAATGTTCCCTGGATAAACCAGTGAACAAAACATGTTAAAAATTTGCTCTTGCTCATGTTGAAATCGTGTCCTCTTGCCTCACTGAGATGAAAATCTCTGCATGAAGCACACAAGTTGTTCAATGAATTTCATGAGAATGTTTAAGGAATCTGAGTTCGGGTAGTACAAGTCAAAATACAAGGTCAGGCCAAGTGTATAATTTAAACAGTCCTTTGCATTTTTCCTTCACTTGCTGAATGGTTAAGTGGTTGATAAAAATCTCACAGCATTTCCTGCCAGGTCTGCTCCCTCCGCCTTGACATTGTGGCATTTCGATTACACCAGAGACTCCTGGAGCCCATGTCAAAGGTAGAAAAATTTGAGTATCAGAGAGTTTCTTTACTGAGTTAAAACAATTGTTAGACTTTGACTAAAAAGTGCCTTGGGTTTTAATGGGAGGCGTGCAGATGAGCCAAAAATATAATTGAAAAAAATTTTGTAGTCACATTAAAGAAAGAAACAGATGAAATTACTTTTAACAATGTATTTTATTAACCAAATTATCCAAACTTTATCACTTCAACATGTAACCAATATAAAAATCATTAGTAATCTCATGTGTTCCTTTCTAATTAAGTCTTCAAAATCTGGTTTGTGTCTTTATAAGCTCTTATCAATTCAAACTAGCTCTTGTCAATTCAAACCAGCCACATTTCAAGTGCACCATAGCCCTATGTGTCTAATGGCTACCATTTTGGACTAGATGCTCCATAAATGTGGGAAACAATTTTACAAAATCAACTGAAGTGTAGGAATTATAATGTCACTGTCCATAGATAGTTAGAACTAAGCAAATGATGGATATTTTCATCCAGTATAAGGGCACTCTTTTTAGATTTGTGCTACAAGATCTCTTTACTAGCCTTAAGAAGAAGTCCTTTTGGGAGGGTGGTGACTCAATTCTGTGAGAGAGCCCAAGTTAGAGGTAACTTTTAGGAAATTATGCTAAAGTGCAAAGTGGTGCTAAAACAAGTTTCCTTTACATATTTGCAGAATTTCCAGATAACTATTCTGTTCTCTTCTGAAGAGATTTTTTAGAGCTTCTGGCAGTTTTTATTTTTTTTTCTTCCAGCTCTTGTTGGGATTTTTTTTTTATAGACCTTAAGTTGTTCATAATAAGCCACCCACTTTCAAATAGGTTCTCTCTGGTGCATCTGTTCCTAGCTGGTAGCAGTGAACAAATTCAAGTTTAGAAACACTGTGAGAAATGTTAAACACTAGCATTTGGTGGAAGCAGGTGCCACGAGACCGACGTGAATGTCAGTAGTTGCAATTGATAGGGGATTCTGGGGAAACATTCATTTGGCCTCTGCTTAAAATTCTGGGAAGGGTGGCATAATATCCATGTGATTTCCCTTCAAGTTTCAGCTTTGGAAATATATCCCCAAAGCTGTGTGAGTCTCTGATGAGGGCCAAGACCATATTGGCTGTTTTTTTCTTTTTTTTTTAATCTCCCCCACCCTCTTCTCTCTTTTCTCCATGTTGTCTAGCATTTATGCATTTACGATTCCATTGTGCAGAATCTCGCTTAGTCTCAGAGGTTAATTCTACTTTATCTGACTTTAGTGCTGATTACAGAGTTGAGAATATAAGGAAGGAAACAGCCACACCCTTGCCTAAACTACCACTTGGAAAAGAGGTACAACCCAAACTATGGATCTATTAGAACCAAATAATAAAGTCTTTGTTTATATTATATATGCATTTAGCCCTGGAAGCTTCTCAGCATGACATATGAGTAGGGTTGCCAGATGAAATATAGGACATCAAGTCAAATTTCAAGTTTAGACAAAAAATGAAAAATTTTTAATATAAATGCATTCAAAATATTGCATGAGGCATCTTATACTTAAAAAGTATTAATGGCTGCTCATATGAAACTCAAATTTAGCCAGATATCTGTATTTGTCTATACTAAATCTGGCAGACATACATAAGAGGTCAGCTTACTTTTCAAGCACTGGTTCCCAGCCCTTGACTACAGACTTTCTACACCACTTCCACACAAGACAAGTGGCTGTCTTTCTGCAGTGTTCTTTGAAACCCTGGTGTCTTTGACTACACCTTTAGCCAACAAATGTCTTAAGCATCTACTAAGGGCACAGATGATACAACAGGAGTAAGTCTTGGCTGCTATGATTAAGAGGCTTACAGTATAGTAAGGGATGTCAGAGCTATAACTAAATCAGGGGAGCACAGTGTCATATGGACTATGAAGAATTGTCTGCACAGACTACAATGGAGACCAAAGAGGGAGGAGTTCATTCCATTTAGGGATATATGGAAAGATGCCATAGAAGAGGTAACCTTTGAGTAGAATCTTAAGGAATTGAGAGGCTATTCATTAGAGAGCTTGGCTGGGAGGACTTTACCTACAGAAAAAATATCTCAAGCAAAGGCCAAGGCATGGGGCATCCTAGGGAGTTTGACAAGTTGTAAGTGAGTCAATGGGGCTATAGGGAGGGATCCAGGAGTGAGGCTGAGTCAAAGATATGATGGGGGTAGAAGGCAGGGGTTAAGCCATTGAGAGTCTTTTAAGCCATACTGAGGGATTTAGATTTTTTTTTTGGTAGTCAGTAGCAGTTTCTACAGGGTTTCAACCCCCAGATTCCCTTAAGCTCTTATATAATTCACAATTCCTCCTCGGTTGTCAGAAATCAGCCTCCATGCGAATCTGACCCAGACTGAGCAGTCATGCTTCTTTCAGATGACCACATGGTGGGCTCACCCCCCAACCAGCCCACGCCACTGACATGTGACCATCGCCCTGGCACATGCATTGCCCGGGACTGAGGGCCTCCTCAGAGGCAGGAAGGGACTCTTTCCATCTCTGTTGCCCAGAGCCGAGCAGAAGGCCTAGCAAGTGAGAGGCACTTATGGAATGAAAAAAATAAAGCAGTTTTTATTTCTCTGTAGTTCCATAATCTAACAGACATTTATTAACCAAAGCAGTAAGCTAGTGTATTAGTATGCTAGGGCTGCCATAACAAAATACCACAGACTGTGAGGCCTAAACAAGAAAAATGTATTTTCTCATAGTTCTTGAGGCTAGAAATCTGAGATCAAGAGTAGGCAGGGTTGATCTTTCCTGAGGCCTCTCTCCTTGGTTTGCAGTAGGCCGTCTTCTCCTGGTGTCCTCACATCATTGCCCTCCTGTGTGTGTCCTAAGCTCATCTTCTTATACGGACACCAGTAAAATCGGATTAGCGCATATCCCAGAGCCCTCATTTTACCTTAATTACCTCTTTAAAGACCCTCTCTCCAAATACAGCCACATCCTAAGGAACTATATGTTGGGGCTTCAACATATAAGCTTTGGGGGGACATAATTACACTCCTAGAAGATAATGTGGAAAAGGAAAAGGAAGGAGGACACAGCCCCTGCTCACAATCCAGTTTAGCTACAAATCTGTAACCCACTTGCTCTTTAGAGTGGTATCTGTCATCTCATAAACATTCTTGAGGGAACGAATGACTATTAAGCCCTCTGCTTCCTCATTTATAAATAGGATAATAGCATTCACTCCATAAGACTCACTGAAAAATTAAATGAGAGTAAACATATCAGTACTTTGTGAATTGCCATGTGTTACAATCCACCAGGGCAGGATATCACTGGGAAATACTACTTGGTGCTTTTCTTTATTTCGTCCCCTGATATTTCTCTGCAGTGCACCCAAGGCCCCAGCTAATCTAATCTCAGTAACTGCCTCAAAGAAGGAACTTAACATCAGAGAGCAGAAGGGGAAAGTGTATTATTCCAGTTCTTTGGTTTCAAATACTAGGTCTTTAGAGGAGCAGGAAAGATTCATAGCAGAGACATTTAGGAAGGAACGTGCCAAGTCTGTGGACTCCCCTGAAATGGATTCCTGAAGGAGGACAGTAAAATGAGAAGTAAAAAGACAATAGAATGATTTTCGGAGGGGAAAATAAAACCTCTGTTTTCTGTATTCTGGAAGCAGCCAAAAAAAAAGCAGCAGGTCCTGGACTTGTGTGGACCTCGGGGCAGGGGGATCTCATGCCCTCTGATCTGAATGTGAAGAGGTGGGAAGACCATGTGGTAGGCAGGCAGACCCCCCCACGGATACCCCAAATACTTTGCAGAGGAAAGATGTCCACCCGCCACATGGTTCAATCAGCAGAAAAAAGCTGGACCTGCGGGGAGCCCGTAGATGGGTGGAGAGGTCACTTCAGTACTGCCCTTCAGTGAAACAAAGTCCAGGAACCCAGGGTGCACATTACCTAGACAACAACATCAAGATCCTGTCTCGTGTCCCCCATCTGCCTTGATGCTGTGCAAATCATGAGCTCCTACAACTTAGACACAGCCTGGGAGAAACAGAGAGGGAGGTTCTGATGAAATGAGATTGTTTCCACCTCCCCTTCCTCCCCTGATCTGGATTAAAATGCGGAGTTCTAGGAGAACTAAACAGATGCTGGGTCTGTGGAAAGAGATTCAGACACCCCATGACATGTTAATATTACGGTAATAACTTAATGAAGCGAATATAATTCATAGGAAACCCTCTTCTATTATGCCCCCCGAATTAAACACTGAACTCGAATAGTTTCTGTTGCATTTATTGGATTTCCTTTAATATTTCTGCGTTCATCATAACTGTGTATCTGATAGTTGAATGCAGTCCCCTAAGTGTGGCCAGGCCCCCGTTTAGCAAGAACATTTGTGTGTTTCTATTTATAGGTAGGGACACCATGGACAAAGGCACGGGGGAAAGAAGAGTTGGAAGGTTCTAGACTGTCCTGGACAAAGGGCTTATCTATGAGTGGTGGAAGGTGGTCCAAGAAGGCAGGATGGGAGCCTCTTAGAAAACCTCAACTACTGAGTGAAACTGCAGGGATCTGCATTGCCCCACTAAATTTTGTGATGACCAAGTGCCCCAGGGGATCCCCCTGCCCCATCTCCCCCTAAGGGACAGAGGTGGCCCTCCGTACCCTTGAGGATTAGCTGCTGTTGCTGTGGGACTGAGCTCCACCTGCCCGGGACTGCCCACCGCAGGAATCCTTGTGTATAATGTGCAGAGATTCTGTCCACTATAGGCAGGTGTCCTCCACGTCTCCCATCTGCCTGAAGCCCTGGACTCAGTGGCAGGGTTGACACAATAATTTGGTCTTCTCGCAAAGGGTGATGACTTTGGATGTGTCATATAATTCCCTGGAAGCATTTTCCTCGCCTGTAAAATGAAGTGGGCATGACATCCATCCCTCACATTTTTTTTGCCATCCTGCAATGAAGTAATGGCATTGTGAGTGCAATGAATTTCCTTTGATGATTTGATATTTGCTGAGTTAAAACTCGTGTCTTTGCAGAATGGACTCGGGAAGGTTTACTTCAATGCATGCCACAAACATCCAGGTTGACATGAGCGACAGGAAGGAGGACCTGGCTTTTGTCTATTTGTCCTTATTTCCACATCCCCCATGAAGGGTCTTCCTTCCCCTCATGCTGTCCCCCACTGGCAGTCACAGCCCTTCAGTTCCTCTCTGTCCCATTTGTATCGCTGTTGATTAGAAGAGGGCTTGGAACAAAGTGAGCGATGATAACGTTTTTTATTTAAGTGTATCAGTGACACTTGATACCCCAGTCCATGCGAGGAAGCTGGCTTAGGGTGAGTTCTTAGCCAGGCTGAGGGTTTGGTTGACAGAAGAGATGGTAGGTTTACAGTGACTTTAAATTGCCGCGCTATGTGTGGCTACTGTGAGTAATAGTCACCACTGGCTTTTGCAAAAACATGAGACTCTATATTCTGTAAAAGGGAACTCATGCCAAACCCCGTTCTAGCTCAAAAGCAAGAAAATTAAGTTTAATTCAATGTATTCAACTCAGTTGATCCAGTAACTTTCTAGCGTTTTTCTTCTGAAGTAGAAATTATATTTCCCACCTTGAAGGTGAGGAACCTGATGGTATTCGCATCATATACTAGAATCGTATTTCTAACAGGTCCTTACCTCAAGGCCCAGGTGGGTCTCTGGGTGCCCAGTGCCTAGCAGGGAGCACTACTGAGCTTGAGGCAAAAGAAAGTGTTGCTAATACTTATTCTACCTTTATATTAAATGTTGTTTTCATTATGATTTTTGCATTCACTATAATTTCTAAAAATGTTAATATTATTAATAATAATGAATGGTTTGGGGCATCCCTTTAAATTTTGCACCTGAAGAAAATGAGTCACCTGGTCAACCTGGTCCACACCCTGGCCTAGCATGCAACAAGGGCTCAATACGTGTTTGTTAATTAGAAACTTAGATACAAAATCAAAGAGAGAACCGTGCCCATCAGGGCAATGTAGGGAAACACTACATCCTACAAACAGTCTTAATCCGGTGCTTAGGTTCCAGAGATACAGTGTCAAGAAGTCCCAGCCCGTAGGGCATCTTAGCACCAATGGGACCCTGGGACTTGCACTGATGGAGTAAGGGAACTTGAAGTTCAAGTTCAAGGGGAACTTGAACGATTGGGAGCAGGTTAGAAACTAGGAACTCTAACAATTCGCAGTCCCATTCCCTTGGCACAGGGAAGCGAAAAGAACGCATACCTGTAAGCAAGCACTGTGGCTCTACCTCATGCCATCATTGAGATCAGGCTGCATCAGAAACAATGGAACAACTAGGCGTGTACTTTGGAACCAGAAGTAACTGGGTATACATCTGACTCTACAATTGATAGGCTGTGTCACTGGACAAGCTGGACCCTGAGTCTTTGTTTCTCACATGAGCAATGGGCATGATCATAATTACCAACCTGAGAGGGTTGCAGTGAGAATTACTGACATAGTAAAGGGGTCTGGTACTGCACATGTCAAATAGAAGAGCTTCACTAATGGGCACCTCCAGGCTGGGCTAAGTCCACTGTCACCTTAAGGACTTATTTGCATGGAGACTGACTTAACCCTTTGACTGGGCATAGATTTGCCCTCATCCTCTTGGGGTCAACAGCTGCTAAGCTCTGACACACCAGAGTGTGTGTGAACAAAGCCTGAAACGTGTAATGTGTGCCGCTCAGCGCACACATCTGCGGAGACATCGCTAAGGTTTGCACTGCAGCTGCCAAGCACTGCCATTTATTCCTGCTGGAACCAGAGCTGGGGCAGAATCCAATCTCCTTGCAAGTACTTTAGATTCCTTGGAAGAAAGGATTCCTGTAGAATATTAATATAAACTGTTATTATAGAAACCCGCCAAAGTCGCCTTTTTATTTTATATCTCATCAGAGGTTGTAAAATGAAGCCTTCCAGGAAATATGCAGTTGATTGGCTTTGATTCATTCCAACAATGATTTGTGAAATTGGGATTTCAGTGTCTGTTTGGATCTTTATATTTAGACACCTGACGTGACATACCAGGGGGAGTTAGGCTAGGTAAATGCGCTTCCATTTAACTCAGGTCACTGATGCCTTTCAACTGGAAATAATACGAGAGGAAGGGATGAGAAGAGCCAAATTCAGATGTAGCTTCACATGTATGAGCTTTGATGGTGGGGATGTCTGGGGGGGTTGGAGGAGGGTGTGTACAAAAGAGAAAGTTCTCTCTCCAACCCCGCTAAGGTCCGCAGAGAGGGGTGCTATGTCCTTTCCTTCTTGCTCACGCTGTTGGCAGGCTGTGCCTTTCCCCTCCCTGCCAGGCTGTCTTCTCTTTCATTGCTCCCTGGTCTGGAGATTCTCTCGCCTCCTAGCAGCGCCTTCTCCATGTTTGCTGTGTGTGTGTTTGTCTTTCTGGGATGAAGTTTGTTTTTCAAGCTCTGACAGACGGGCAAGGCAAACAAGGTTGCCATTTTTGTTTTGTTTTGTTTTTATGAGCATGGCAATTTTTAGCCCTTTGAAAACAATCCCGAGACTGGGGAGGTTATAATTTGGGAAGCCATGTGTACAGGCACACATTCAAATCTTATTGTGGCTAAGGAAACGGTTTGAAGGGAGAAGGTGGAAGACAGATTAATGTGGGTGATTTATCAATTGTGAAGGGACCAAGCTCCTGACAGATTTACAAGGTGAGAGAGCAGAAAGGAACAGCATTTTATGGAACATTTTTGAAAAATTAATTTTAAAGAATATATGTATGCCTGAATATACATATGCATTTAGAATGCATAAACACATTGCATCTCACACATATACCTACCTCCTGCTTATAGATGTCGGGTTTCTGGAAATCTCGCCCTTTTGGAATCCACAGAAGTAAAGACAAAAGGGTCTCTGCAGGTAGTAACTAGCCAACTCAAAGTGAAATAGACATGGGAGACACCATGATCTCCATTTTACTGATACAAGAAACAGAGGATCACAGACCTTCTACAACTTACTTCAAATGAGAGAGCTGTGAAACGACAGAGGAGGGCAAACTCTAGTATTTCCAGAACCCGGGTGAATCTAGAAGCCTTAGTCTGAGAGTGGTCCTGACAGGGACAGAATCTCTGAAAACTCATTAGACACAGGTGCAGACCCCAACTTTTATCTCTGGATATTAGTAATTTACTCTATTGAAAGGAAGGTTATTAAGAAGATACTCTTGTGTCCGGAGACAGACAATGTTTTTTTTTAAGGATGCTTGCAGAGTCAAAGGGCCATTTAGAAAGAAAGTTAACAATTTATTATAGGGCACAAAATTTTTTTTTATAAAGTTTACTATATATTTTTCCTTCTGGACAGGATTGCACATGACAGCTCTTTAGGGGTATGAGTCATGTACGTTTACAGCGATTTGGGTTTAGGTCTTTTTATAAGTCTCATCTTTGCCATTATTCAGATCTTTTGGTCACTAGTCAAGTTACATTTTAAAGGTGGACATCCCTGGATTCTCAGTCATAGATCTTGATTGAAAGCTGATCACAGGACATGTCTTAAACTTTAGGAAAAAACAGAGGAGAGTAGCTGTGAAGTATGTTGGAGATTTAAGAGCTAAACAAGAGAAGATTACTATAAAGCGCTGATTTTTGAAAAGCAGTGCAGGAAACAAATCCAAGCCAAGTCGGCCCTCTGGTTACACCTTTTGGCTTCCGAATCCCCACATGACATAAAGACAAATGTGAGCTTGAAATCTGAGTGACGTGCTACCTAAGGACCTAGATTTCGTCTGAAATTCAATTATTTCAAGTAGTGTTGTGACAGTCTCCAAACCATCATGGAAAAAAAAAATTCTTATAGTTCTTCCATAGTTCTTATAGTTCTTATCCCTTCTGGTCGGGATAGGTGTTATAAAACCAAACCAGCACATTCTAAAACAAATGTGAATAAACAGGGTTGTAATCTCTTAGAAGGCAGAGGCTGTGTGTCCACACCTCTTATCCAGTACCATGGGCTTCACATGAGAGCATCTAATACATGAAGTCTTTTGGGTGAGTACTTAATTAGCTAGTGGAGATATTTCTAGAGAAGGATTTTTTTTCCCTCATTTTTTCTAACTTTATTCTGTTTCAGCTTTCTTTGGTATCAATGAACAGACAATAGTTAAGCAACATGGGTCTATTAATTAGGACCAACTCTTCAGTTATTTGGGGGTGGTTATTGTCAAGGTCAATATGAGAATAATAATAGCAGCAGTGAAGATATATGTTAAGCCCCTTCTCTCTCCTAGGCTGTGTAGATGAATCTAGACTGTACGGATAACTGGCATTCTATCGAACATACTTATTTTCCAATATGAATGTCATATCCATGATAAAAAAGAAAAAAAAATTGGACTGTAGAGTGTATTTTGGAATGTGATCATGGGAGGAAAGCAGAGCATAATATGGAGGTGTTAAATGGCAGATCTGTGATAAATATAAATATCAAATGTGTTATTTTGATGTATATGAGCGATAATTGGAGTTTAAATTACCCATCTATAAAGAACAGAATCTATAGTGCAAGAAGTTTAGTTATGAAAATAATTATAATGAAACGTTCTGTCGGCCTTACATACAATTTAAAAATACATGCACATATATATCGGGAACATTCAAAGTTTCCATTTCCCACCCCCAGACTTCTCAATAAAGTTATTGCAACAAGTTTGTAAAGCATGAAACTAAATCCATCTTAACCTCTATCTGTTTGTGAAGAGTGAAAATCAGATCGGAATTTCTAACCAATAAGGCATTCTATAAATTCTTGTTACTGGTGCTTTGTTCAACAGCAGCTTAATGGGCTTATAGGGGTTCCTAGGAAAGTCACAGCCTTGTCACAAGAAGAAAGGATCATATATACAAGCATTCCGTTCATTCATTCCTTATTTCTTTATTCAGTACACATTTGTTGACCATTATGTACTGTGCACTCTGTGTAACATTTTCAATGATGTATTTATTCCTCACAACAACTCTGGGAGAAGAGAGAGCAGCATTTCAGATTGATGGAAATTTACTTACATTATCTGAGAAACGTGGCTAAAATCATATAGCTTTGAAATGGTAAACCTGAGAGTATCTCCTATGAACAAAGCCTATTGCAGGCACTTTGAAGCAGAACATTCTGCCATCATCGAAGATTCTGGTCATCTCCAGAAGAGATTCGACCTTCAGAGATTTGATCTTAATGTTTTGGGTGAGTTTCTGCTTGGTTATAGTCTTGGAACAGTAAATGACTGTTGGTATACTTGAGGCTTATGATCAAGCAAATTAAGAGAAAGTGGAGATATGGAGTTAGATTATTTATATCAAGGTACTAGATACGGACTTTAGAAAGTTTGAATTACAGATAGTGGAAATCTTAAAAATGAGATGTTTTAGAGGCAGAACCTAAGATTTCGCTTTCTGGTCAATTATGCATTTAGTTCCTCCTGAACTTTATTAAGTTCCATTATATACATTACTAGTAGCTTAAAACTGAATTTGGATAAGCACAGTCTCTGAATTTATATGAATCCAAAGTCAGGATATCTTTTTTTTTTTTTTTTTTTGCGGTACACGGGCCTCTCACTGTTGTGGCCTCTCCCGTTGCGGAGCACAGGCTCCGG
This sequence comes from Delphinus delphis, assembly GCF_949987515.2. Lineage (NCBI taxonomy): Eukaryota > Metazoa > Chordata > Mammalia > Artiodactyla > Delphinidae > Delphinus > Delphinus delphis. The sequence continues at coordinate 85,117,333 of NC_082694.2, read as the reverse complement.
ACGCGCAGGCTCAGCGGCCATGGCTCACAGGCCCAGCCGCTCCGCGGCATGTGGGATCCTACCGGACACGGGCACGAACCTGTGTCCCCTGCATCGGCAGGCGGACTCTCAACCACTGCGCCATGAGGGAAACCCCAAAGTCAGGATATCTTACCTGCTAATGGTTTTCTTATTCATGTTTTTCTCAGTGCAACTGATTAAGCCTTTATAATGGATAATGTTTACTTCTGGTGAGATTAAAGGAAAACACAGTAAAATAGCCCCAAATGCCTTTATGGAAAAGCTACACTCGACTCCCATTTTGAACAATAGATGATAAGAATTTTACATAGGTTCTTTCCAAGTGTGTATGTGCAGATGCCATATTGGAAAAACAACAACAACAACAAAAAAACCTCAAGTGCAATGCCAACAAAGGTTTATCCAATTTTGCACTCATGACATCTAAGATGAGAAAAATGAAAACAGAAAGCTTTTAAATACAACTTTCCAAAAATATCTAAGAATATGAGATTTATGTCTATATCTAGCCTAAACCATAGGAGAAGATCTTACTCTAAGGCATGAAATACAAATATTGGCACCTTCCTAGAATATGTGGCAACACGACATCAACTGGGAATTGATTATGAGGAGGAAAGTGACATAGAGTATGAAACCCCATTCTATCAATATTTCCAGTTTTTTCTACAGATTTTATACACTACCCTGATTCTAGCAGTACTTTTTTAGCTTGTCATTCTAACACAGTTGGTGGAATTGAGCAATACAATTGAATTGGAATGTTGAAAGCAATAATCAATTTGGTAATGGAGGTGAAAAACATAATTTCAAGGGAAGAGATTGTCTTAATCTTACGGCCAATATGCTGTGGCATGAGAAATACTATGGAAATAGAAATGTATGTCACGGGAATTAGCATTATGTATAAAGAGATGAAAGGCAATGATTTGGCTTTACTGTTTATAGTGGCAAGATATTATTGCAAAGTTAAAGTAACTTATCACTTATTATCTATAATGTAACAATATAGCAAAATCCATCTTGAACTCTTCTCTAAGGAAAGATAACTAGTTATTAAAAGTACCAGAACAATATTATTACTATTGGTTCCCATCCAAATGTGGTCAATGGTATGGAATAAGGGAGAAGAGTAGCTGTTAAAGAGAATAAGAATTGAAATGAAAATATTCTCATTCTAGTCCTTACTTTACAACTGATTAGCCATGCGTTGATCTAGAAATTATCAAATGTTCCAAAGGGTGGAATGTGTACAAAAGTCTTTTAGTTAACTATAAAGCAGAACACAAGCGATTTTAATATCATAGGTTTTATGCCAAATAGTTTAGTTAAAAACATTACTTTTGTCCTACATATATTCCTGTTTGGTTCATGTGTATAGGATATAAAATATTTATAACAGTGAGACGTGTTATGGTCTTTTTGCCTTATACAAAAGGAATTTGAGGACTCTTTATCCTTCTAGTTGCTACTGACAATTTTTGGGGAGTAAAGTTGTCAAAGTTATCTAATATTATACCAACTCACAGGTTAAAGATGAAATCATAATTTATAGGAAAAATAAGAACTGAGTGCACAATGACAAAAATCAAACATGTCAAACTTAGAGATTTATCTTAGTGATTTTAGATAAAAAGCTACAGACAAATAATTATATTTTAAAGATAAGTATAGCATAAAAAAATATAAAAATGGAAGGGAAGACCTAATAAAGGCATGACCAGAAATGAATGCAAGAGAAAACAGGATATAATAGTTGCACCAATAATGTTATAATTTCTTGAGTACAGCAATCAAATTGTTGAATATCTGTAAGATTTAATAGGAAAAAAGAAAGTATGGCAACATATTAGGAATATTGAGGATTTCAAATATTGAAGAATAGAAGATATTGCTAAATAGCTAACAGAGATTAAAAACATAAGACAACATTACGACCACCTTAAACCAATAAGTTTAGACAAAACTTAGACAAAATGGAAAACTTTCTAGAACAAATAACTTTCCAAGTCAGACTCAATAAAAAATAGAGAAAATAGTTTTGAATCCATTAAAGGGAATGAATTATTAGATAAAATAATTTCCACAAGGGAAACACCAGGCCTAGAGAGTTTTGAAAACAATCTCTACCGTTCTAGGAATGACCAATTCTAACCACAGATGAAGCTTCTAGGGAACTGAAGACAAGAAAACATTTTCCTACTCAGTTTTTTTTTTTTTAAGGACAGTAGAATTTTGAAAAAAAAAAAAAACAGATAAAGTCAGTACAAGGACAAAATAGTCAAAGTCAGTTTGAAAAAAAAAATCTAAATTATTGAAAAAAATCGAAAGTGAGTAATAGCAAATCAAATCTAGTAATTTATAGAAAGATAATATATGATAAATAAATTTAGTTTATTCCAGGAATGCATGGCTTAGTTCAACACTGCAAAAAACTATTAGTGCAACTTACAATATTAATACCTTTAAGAAAAAAAATAATCTAAATATACGCAGAAAATTTTCTTAACATTAAAATGGTTAGCAGAATTAGAAGAGAGGGAACTGTCTTAATATTATTAATAGTATTTTAATAAGGGGAAAATATTAAATTTTTCACTCTGAGCTCAGAAAAAGACAAGAATGCTCACTCACACTTCTATTCAACGTCATATTGAATGTCCTGTCCAGAGCAATAAGACAAGAAGAAATACGGACTGAAAAGTCACAATCAAAATTGTTATCATTTGCTGATGATGTGTTCCTATAAACACACCAAACTGTTTATACATCAATCATTGGCATTACTATCAGAGCTTAGTGATACTGTTGGATTCAAAATCACTATATAAAAGTCAAATGCACTTCCCTACCACAGTAATAAACCATGAGAAAGGGGGAAGGCAAAATATCTGAACTAAATATAATTTTTTTTTAAATAAATTTCTGAAGTATTGTGGAAGAAAAGTTAAATCAATAAAGAGAAAATTCTCAAGTATAGAAATATTACCTTGTAAGTGTAGTGTTTGTGCAGGAATGTGGAAACAGATGAGTAAAACAGAAAACAAAGATCAATGAGCAAAAACATAAATGAACCAGGAAAATTGTGGGCTCCGTTGAGGCTGCCAACACAGTTGGAGGTGGCTGGAGGGGTCCCTATTCTTAGGAGCCTCTACCCCATTGCCCCGCTCCAAACGGTGTGTGACTCCAAATGGAAGCCTTTTAAGCTACCCTTACACAGGTTCCTGATTGCACTTCCTAACTCCCAAACATGAAAGCCTTCCTCCTCTGAGGTAATCTTTTCAGTGTCGTTCACAGCCTTCAGAATAAAATTCAGGCCCCTGAACATGGCAAACAAGGTTTGCGATCTGTCTTTCCCACCCGCATGGCTCATCTTTTCCCCACCCACCCAATGTCCTTTATTATCCAGAAAAACAGAGCTACTTGATTTTCCAAGAATGTGCCATTTCTTGCCCATAGGTCCAGCCCATGTTGCTTGCCACCCTGCTTGTGCTGTGCCTCCTGATAGAAGCTCATTTTCCCTTCAAGGCTCAGCCAAGCACTGCCCTGCCCCATGCCCACCCCACCCCAGGGCAACCTTCCCTGGTGCTCTCTATTCCCTAAGCTTCCTTACTCTCAGCTCCCTTTGTGCCTTAGGCAAACCTCCACCAGCACAGTGCTTGGATGGCACTGTCTCTCTTGCCACTGGGGTAGGGACCTGGTGCATTACAAAGTCTGACAAAGAATCAATGCGTACACATTACTGTGCAGTCACCCTGAAATGAGAAATAGTGTTTCTCCCCCTGTCTCTCTCTTATTCCCTAAAGAATCCAGTTCTGGGCAGCAGGGGAGACCACAGGAATTCCTGGTAAAGTTAGAGGGTCAGAAATCCTTATCATGACCTGAACCATTTAGAAACCCAGTATAGTTCATTCAGTTCTTAGACTTCCTGGTAACAGGATGGTCAAGGGCAAAGGGTCATATGACTTTGCCCACAAGCCTCCCCACAAGCCTCCCTTTGAGGCCCTTATAGTTTTCAGATTCACCTTTGAGAGTCACTAGCCTATAAGAACTTCTGAACTCTTTGCTATAAACCCAATAGCTACAATAAGCTACTGCAGGTTTGCTTTATTATGATGGAGTAAGCAGCCCAGCTGATGAATGAACAGTACATGTAAGTGAAGCAGAGCAGCCAATTACAGGTGAAAACAGTGCATGTCTTTTGGGTTCCAAGGAGAAATAGATGAGTATGGTTTCACATAGGTAGGGACTCAAGCTAAAGGAAGGGCATGATTAATGTATTCCACGGCACTCCACGTGAGAGGGCCAAGCCCAGAGAGAAGTTAATCAGAGGAAGCTGGACGAAGTGGAAGGCATAGGAAACCAACAGTAGGAAGACAAACACAGAAGGAGGAGACTCTGAAAATCAGAGTGCAAATAGTAAACATGGCAGTGGCAATTACAAAATATTTTGGCAACTTAAGAGTCCTTTTTACTTGAAAGAATGCAGGTTATAATGAGATTTTCAACTTCCAGGTAGCCTCTAAGATAAATCTACCATGTTCTCAGTTTTGCAAGAGCACAATTTGATGCTTCATTCGTTCATTCGTTAGACATCTTTAGATACCTCTTCTCGTCTGGATGCTACACTGAGTACTAAGTATATGAAGATGAGTAACCCATCATCTCTGCCTTGACAAGCTGACAGTGCACTGCAGAACCCAGAAGTAAGCAGTCAGCATTCACACACTATGATGTGTTATCAGACAGTGTCTATGATGATGTGTTATCAGACAGTGTCCACTAAATGCTGTCATTCTGAACTCATAGCACCAGCGTCCACCAAATGAAGAGTCACAAAGGAAGAAGCCTTGGGCAGGAAGCCAGACTGTCTCAGCTCTGTCACTGACCAGCTGATCAGCTCGGGCAAGCCATTTCCCTCTCTGAGAAGTCACATGGAGCTTGGAATTGGATGGAATAATTTCAGGTGCATTCTAGCCCTGTGATGCTAGGTCTAGGCCAAAGATGGTCACAATTCTTGGAGCTGGAAAGAACCCCAAAGCACTCACCGTCTGCCTTCTCACAGAATCACAGACCTCATGGAGCCAGTCAAGGAAGCTCTGAGACTCCGGGCCCACAGCACACCCCTCTGCACCAAGGACCAGGAGGTCTCGATCACCCAGTTTTCTTGGCCATTTTCCCTCTGGCAGCAATGTACTTCTTTTCCTGGAAAAGTCCCTTCCCCCCATTTACCTAGTAAATGGCATTGTAATGATCCGTTTCATGCCATTTTCTATACTAACTTGCGTAATTTTTGAAGGTGGGGGTTCTGTCTTTTACATCTTTGGATCACAATCATATGGCACGGTGCCTGGCACCTAAAGTGTGTGTGTGAGTGTGTGTGTTAATTTTAAGAATATAAGAAATGATCATATTATGCAACCTAGATAAATACACATTTTCTTTCCTTACAGTCGTAAAGAAGTTGGAAAATGAATAGAGGAAGATGGCTTGAGCACCCTGGCCATCTTAGCAGGTAGACATCTGAAGGTGAAGGAGTGATGTGGGGTGGGTGTCTGCAGAGCCCTCAGACCTCCAAGTATCTCATTGGCTCTGCTGGGGTCTGGCCTTCAGTTCTGCAGACTCAGAAGCTCCATCTCCTGAGTACCCCAGGGTTGAGAAAGAATCTGATGAGAGGCTGCCTGTCAATCCAATCCCTTCCAATTGCATCGTTTGCCAGGTTTTACTTTGGGCCAAAATGCTGCTAGTCTAGCAAAAGTGAGATCAAAACTGGGATCACCGTGAGAACAGGCAGCACTGGGAAAATCTCTGATACAATGAAGGGTGGATTATGTTTAATCTGGACAAATGTTGAAAACATTAGAGGCTCAATGCCAACGCCCCAACCTCATGTGAACCTTTAATTAGTTGTGATGCCTGCGAGCCTTTCCTGGGAAGCGGTGCCCTCCCAGTGAACATGTGGTTGGTGTGATCTGGAGTCAAAGCCACTGCATTGGGAGCCAGCAAGACTGGCTGCCCTGCCTTCCAGATGCTGCCTTGCCTTCCGTTCAGCGTAATCCGGGTGCATCCCACCCCTCCAAGGCCTCCGTTTCCTTTGTGAAGACACAGCTTCTAACCTTCATCCATCTATTTGCTGACAGAGAAGCTGATGGGCTGGCCTGGAGAATGCATCCATCATTTCTGGGGAATTTAATCTGATGGGACTCCAGCTTGTTTGACGTAACTGTGGGAGAGCAGACCTCTGAGCCTACACCCTTGCTGGTCTGTTGGGAAGGCCGAAGGGAGGTCAGTACGGGAGGTCCCGTGATCAACAGGGCTTGGGTTCCAGGGCGTGTGAGAGACAGGACACCAGCACTCAGAGGCCACACTGGAATCGACTCGCCTGCCCATGAACGCTGCTCCATGGCAGGTGCATCCTGGTGGCCTGTGGGAGCGTTTCTCTCTTTTCTCTAAACAACCTGTGTGGAGAGCACGGCTGCTCGTGCTCTGCTCCTAAGACCACGCGACATTCCCAGAGGCCCCCGGAGGCTTGATGTGATAACAGCCCGAACGGTTCGTCACATACAACGCCTTTCTTAAAATCTCATTCCGCTTTTTTTTTTCAGCTGAAAGATAATGAGCCTCACTAAGGTGGTGATTTTGTTTATTCCATCAGGAGGGTCCAGCAGCCTGCTGCTTCCAGCCGAAGCTCTGAGGCATCTGCCCTAGTCGGTGGAGAAGATTCTGCTGGAAGCTGACATGCTCCTTTCCCAAAGTACTTTTACTCTTGCAAATCGGTCTCCCCAACGACTAATCAGAAATGATGCCTCTTGAATTTTGTCCTGGGAGACTCTCCCCCGGGACGTCTTTCCTGATGGACCAGGAGATGTACCCCGGATCACCGACTCTGTCACTGGGGACAGGCATGGCTGCCAGCCACACCCATCCAGGAGGACCCCCTGGCTTCCCTCCTTGCTCCCACTCTCCACTCAGCCAGTATTTCCCAGGGCCGAGCACTGCACCGGCCGCGCCCCGTGGAGACTCAGGGAACTCAGGCCCTGCCTGCCCTCAGGCTGCCGAGCTTACCTGGCACTCTCTGAGACTCCCAGAGGTGGTGTGACCACTCACAGCATCAACTTCACTGCTGAAGTCTTGTCCACTTCACCCCCGGGGACTTCCCTTGGTCTTCTCACATTCGCTGTGACAGTCCCACAAAGAACCACCGACGCGTCCTGTGTACCGGGCCTGTCTGGGTGAGGCAGAGGCAGAGCGAGCTAAGGTTGGGCCATATTTTCAAGGCTCTCAGGGGAATTAACACATCTATAGGTGCTGGGGAGAAACAAGAATATTCTTCAGGAACTCATCTAACCCAGGAAATAATTTCCTTAAGGAACTGGAATCTTTGGCCTGTCAAATAAGCACACTCACTTAAATCAAGGCATAGTTACTCAAGGATGACATCATTTTATACCACAGAAGTCTGTCCTGTGACAAAGAAGAGGTGCACCCCTGCCGACGGACGTGCATGCATGTGCCCACGCATGCTTACATCGAAGGTGTACGGAGAGCAGCCTTTTAAGCAAGTCAAAGCATTTTGTTTCATCAGTGTATCCATTTGGCCTCAAAGCCACTTTTTCCTTGAGGCTTCATACTCAAGTTGGGGACACAGGGCCACAGAGGTGGCCAGCAAGTGAAGAAAGTGCTATGGTCCCCCCAATAAGAGACCAAGAATTTGTGCCAGCCTTCCTGATGTCCATCCATACCGTTGCTACTGGCCCTCACTGCCCTGCAGCTACTGGTCACCTCAGATCCACTGTTATAATTTTTTTTTTGTATTTAAGGCAAAATGGATTTAGAAAGTTTGTTGTTATATTTACTGGATTGCTTAAACAAATTCTATGAAGTCTTAAAGAAAAAACACGCAAGAAGAAAGTGTGTCTACGATCTCTTTCTCGAGGAGAGCTCGGTGCAGCGCTCAGGTAATAGTGTGGTACACACCTCTCTTCTCAGAGACAGAGCCAATTTTTATCCCATCAGAAGTTGCACGGGGTGATCACAGTTCCTTGTAAAGCTGACAGGGAGAGAAGGACTCTCTCGTTGGTTTAGAGTGTGTTGGCATCCACCCCTGTGAACATGACTTGTCTTTCTCTCCACTAGGAGAGAAGCCCAGGCCTGTCAGGAGACCCACCACGTGGGTGGCGAGGCATGTGCTCTCAGTATGTACTGCAACAGCTGTGTCCTTTGCATGTATATGTGCACCTCAGACCTCCCTCCAGAGAAGGAAGGGACGCACCGGGTCTAAGAGCAAGCAAGGCTCAGACGGGTCCAGCGCCTTTCCCTGGTCCACGGCAGGGACTGGCCAGGCCATGGCTGGCTTCCCAATCCTGCCCTCCCCGGCCTGCTTCTTTCAAGGCACACTTCCTACATTTCAACACACACGGACTGAACTCCACATGAGGGAGATGATGTTACCCTGGACAGTTCCGTCTTTGCAGAAGGATATTTTGAAAACATCCTCCATTGCTCTGCCCACACTCCCTCCCAGCAGGCTCAGGCTCTAGCTCTTGGCCAGCACCATGGACCGTCCTGCCAGGCTGTTCCCTCAGCTGCACCCAAGGGTGGGGACTGGCCGAGGAACTAGACACTCCCAGCACAGCTGTCTCGTCACCAGAGCTCAAAGCACTCATACCTGGAGGGAGAGAAACCCAGGCCACACGCCTGACAGCCTGAGCCCCTTGGAGAACACAGCCAGGACATGCCTCCCGGCCTGGAGCCCAAGCGTCCAGGCCCAGGGTCAGCTGGATGCCAGCCCCCAGCCTCCCTCCTGAGTCCACCCCTTGACTCTGCACAGCTGGAGTCCCAGAAGGGAGTAATCACTCAAGAGAACTTTGAAAATGTTCAAACTGAATAAAAGTGTGGTCGTTCATGGTTCCTTTTCTTCTTTTTCTGCCATCTGGAGCCACAACCTGTCCGGTTTGCAAGCCTGGATCCGTGTCCTGTTGGCTCCTGTCCCTTGTCTGTCGAGCCTTCTCCCGGGTGGTTCTCCACAGAGAAGGGATTTGCTGGCTATTTCTGTCCCCTTCCCTGCAAGCCAAAGCCCCAACAAGCTCTCGCTGCATCCCAGCTCCCTGGGCACCTCTGCATCTCCCCGCTCTCCATCTGCCATGAAGATATTCCTGCCTCTCCTGCTCCGATACGAGGCTGGGCGGGCACGCGCGTGTGAGCCCGCCTTCTCTTGGCATCACCGCTGACACCTGCCCATCTGAAGGGCCAAGAGGCCACCTGAACCGGGGGCTACATTTAAACTACATTTACAATACAATACACTACATCTTAAAGGAACGACTTAAAATAGATTAAAATCCAACTTTAAAATACATTTTTAAAGTAACCAAAGAAAAACAAGTAGAGGAAAATAAAACCACAAAACAACATGCTCCCAATCCTTAGGGATTAAGGCTTTGAGTTCCCAAATTGCTACAAGTACATACAAATCACTGTGTTCTTGCACAGGACGTGAGCATGTTATAGGTCAAATTGTGTCCCCCAGAAATATACACTGAAGTCCTAACCGCCACTACCTCCAAATGTGATCTTATTGGAAATAGGGTCATTGATGTAGATTTAATGGATTGAGTTAAAATGAGATCGTACTGGAGTAGGTGGGCCCCTAATCCAATATAATGAGTGTCTGCATAAGAGAAGGGACATTTGGACACAGACATGCACAGAGAGAAGGCCATGTGAAGACACTGGGTGAAGGTGGACTTGTGCCAATGGAAGATGAGACTTGGATGATGCATCACAAAGTAAGGAAAGCCTGGAGTTGCCAGAAGGTAGAAGAGACAAGGGTGTATCCTCTAGAGGTCTCGGAGAGAGCATGACCCAGCAAACACTTCGATTTCAGACTTCTGGCCTCTAACATCGTGAGAGATGAAATCTGTTGTTTGAAACCACCCAGCCTGTGGTTTTTTGTTAAGGCAACTGTAGGAAACTTGTGTAATGCGAGTACAACCACAATAAAATATCCTCTCTATAAATAGCTGTAAAATGTATATTCTTTGATAATATTATATTATTCATCCAACAAATACTTATTCCACATGTATTTTTCCCAAATTGCTCTATCTTTGAACAAAAGATTGTTTTCTTATCAGGTGCCAGTCATTAAGGGCATACAACAGTGAGTCAAGTATCTACATTTATTCTCAAGAATCACAGGTTGGCAGTGGAGTTAAGCCCTCTGTATAAAGGAGTTCACATGGGAGAGAGTATTAAGTAGTCAGGAGAGGCACAGACCAAGTGTGACAGGAGTGCCGGCTGGGAAAACCATGGGGGCTTCAGGGAAGGGGTGGTATTGGACATGCCAGAGGTGGCAGTTGACTCCATGGAGGTTGGGGAAAGTAGATTGAGAACATCTATATAGGGACAGGTGCCCAAGACAACCTGGATAAATGAGGGATGGCTTACAAATGAGAGACGCTTGAACCAACACTTAAGAAGACGTGACAGTTGAAGGTAGAAGATGGTGGTGGTAGTGTTGGCTGCCATTTCATTTTAGATAAAATGAAAAAAAAAAGAATAAAAAGAAGCAGAGAGGCAAGAGAAAGCAAGCAGCCCTCAGCAAGAGTGAGCAGAGGCCAGATCATGAAAGTCTTCAGGGGGAACATAAATTGTCTGGATCTTTGTGGAGCTCATGGTGAGCCTTTTCTAATAGAGTGGAGGCTTCTGTGACTGTTGTCGTGTTCCCATGTTTCTCTGGTTGCATAAATGTTCTGACTTCCTTTCTAGACTTAAAATATTTTACATCTTTTTTTTTTTTTTTACTATATATCTAGAACACTTAGTTAAATAGTTGTATTTTGTGCCTACTTCAAGAGTACTTGAACTCTGGGAAGTAAAGCCTGTTTCTTCATCTAGCCTGTTGGATTTACCCTACTACAGGCGTAGATACACCCCTGACAATGATTATTCTTGACTCGGGGTGGGATGAGCCTTAAAAGGCAATTGAATCATACCTCAAACTCATCAAAATCACCCCCTCAACCTCCCTACCCCACGCCTCTCCCACATATCCACTCCCCACTCCCTTCAGCATTTTTGGTAGCTGGTCATCCAGATCCTGTGATTCAGTGATAAAACAATCACCACTTGAAGTGATTCATTTCATTGTTGGTTTTCTAAATTGAGAGAACAGGCAGGGAAAACCAGAGGCTTCCAAGTCTTCATCCAAGTGGCCCAGCAACATCACTCAAGGATCATCTCACTAAAAGCAGTAAGCAGGTCATCATTCTGTAAGGGGTGTGGAATGACCCTTGGTGGACACCATGGGAGGACAGCGGACAAGAAGGCAGTCTCCCTTGTTCCCTTCCTTTCTCCTCTGTAACCATGGCAGTTGCCATGGAAATCACACCCTGTGATAGTTTCTTTTGACTCACAGCTGTTGAAATCACTAACATAGCCTGGGAGAGTGGATTTTTTTTTAAAGTGTGTGTTTTTAAAAAAATGATCTCTCCTGTTAGAACCATCCTGCTGGAGACAGGAGCAGCTGCTCGATAAAGGAGAGGGGCCTCAGCAGCCGCTTCTTGTCAGTGAAGAGTAAGGTGCAGAGAAAGAAAGAAGTGGGAGGACATTGTCATTTATTAGCCACCTGTTTGGTGCTGGGGAGGATGATAGATGCTGAAAAATCAGTTTCTAAGCTAATCCCCAACTTTGACATAAAAAATTTTCTCCACTTTGTAGATGAGGAAACTGAGGTTCAGAGAAAGGAAGTGGCCAGTCTAGAATTTTGCAGTCACTGACTGGCTGACCTGCATCTCAAATCTCGGTCTGTCTGGCACTGAATGCAATATTATTTCCACCACTTTATATTCTCCAGGTTGTGTCAAATCATCCTTGAGCCCCGTAGCTACTGGCTGCTGCAATGTTCTCTGTGAAGTAAAGAATTTGGTCTTGCCCAAAGATAGGTCTGGTCTTTGCCCTTGGCTTTTGGGAGGTAACCTGTGTTATATTTGATAGGATCTTTATTGATCAGGGCACAGTCTGGCCTGAGGGTGGGACAGCTACACCTGATAGTCTTAGGATGGGAACTAGCCACACAAGAAGATGACCATGCAATGTAGGGTGGAGCTTTGGACCACAGAGTAGCACTAGACCTGGAAGCTGAGATCAAACATGTGGGTGATTAATCAATCATGGTTACTTAATGAAGCATCAATGACAGCTCTGAAATGTGGGTCTCAGGGAGCTTACCTGATTGACAATACTTGTGTATCAACACGTATCCATGTCAGGGGGTAACGTGTCCTGAGTCCATGGGGAGAGGAGCATGGAAGCTTTGCCTTGAAACCCTCTCAGATTCTGCCCTGTGCATCTCTTTCTTGGCTGATTTTAATCTGTATCCTTTCCTTCAATAAACTATAACTGTGAGTATAACAGCTATCAGTGAGTTCTGAGTCCTTCTAGGGAATTATTGAAACTGAGGGTAACTTTGGGAACCCCCAACCTTGCAGTTGGTGTCAGAAGTGAGGGAGACTTTGGGGACTGTGCCCTCGACTTTCTGTCAGCTGAAACTCTCATGTATCCCTAAATCATTTTTTAAAAAGACTGGTATTCTAGCTTATTTCTCAATCAATAAAGCAAACTTAATAAGGAGCTTCTGTGGCTCAGTCTCTTCCCAGCACACGTAGTGGAGGATACGTGGCATTCAATAGATCATTTTCTAGTTCTCAGTATGAGTCAGGGACTCTCGTTGGTGGGTTCATCTCATTATCCTCGGTGCCTAACCCAGTGGCCAGCAGAAAGCAGGTACTCAGAAGTTTCTGGGAACATAAGCACCCATAAAACTTCTGTTCTGTTCAAAACACATGCTACAGGGGCTTTCACAGAGCAATGTGTAGACGTATACATCAGTGACATCTGGTTTCAAGAGAATGATGACTGTCTTACTCAGCTCCAGCTGGCATAACAAAATGCCATATACTGGGTGGCTTAAACAACAGAAATTTATTTCTTGCAGCTCTGGAGGCTGGAAGCCCAAGCTCAGGGTGCCAGCCTGGTTTGGGTTCTGGTGAGAGGATCTCTTCTGAGTAACTAGATGCTGCCATTTCACCATGTGCTTCTGTGGCCTTCCTTTGGTGTGTTTTCAGCGTCCCTCAGAGAGCAGGCTGTCTGGTGTTTCTTCTTATCAGGACGCTAATCCCATCAAGGGGCTCCCACCCTCATCACCTCATTTAACTCTAATCACCTCCCAAAGGCCCCACCTCTACATACCATCACAATGGGGGTTTGGGCTTCAACATATGAACTTGGGGTGGGGGGCAGGTACAATTCCATCCATAGCAATGACTTAAACTACGGTGACCTGGAAAGCTTTACACAGAAGTAGGAATGATGAGAGTGAAAGGGGTGGAGAGCAGGGGGCTGAGGGCATCACCTGCAGGGTGACTCCCAGGAGAAGGGACTCACATTTTCTTTAGTCTTTAATCTTTAATCTAAGTGTACTTGTGAGTGCATAAGGGGACATGGGAGAACAGGAAAGCACAGATCTCCATCAGCAGAGGAAAGATCTCAGCAAATTCCCCACATGTTATTTGGTTTCCCTCTGTATTAGGACAAGTCATTAGGAAAATGGGAGAGAAAAATCCACTATTCTGCCGGGTGTCCACAGCCTTGTTCTTATCACTCCCACCTGAGGAGATGGCAGTCCTGGACACTGCCAGCAGTCCACAGCCTTCCATCAAGGAACCCCCTACACTTGGAGTTCTCCTTGAAATTCACAAAACACTTAGTATAGCCTGCAGTGAAGCATTCAGGAGAGTTAGTGCCAACATGTCACAGAAAAGGGAACTGAAGTTCAGAGAGACCGATGGCCAGCTGGAATTCCCCCTGCTAGTCATAGCAGAAGGGTGGGGTTTGGAATCCAGCTCTCTGGGTCACAGGGGAGAGCTCTCTCCATGCCACAGTACTGCCTTCAAGTAGAGGGACGTGGTTCCCAGCCAGGGAAGTAACGGTCCACCTTTGGGGCACACCTGGAAGGTCACACATCTTTAATAAACATCTCCTTTTGTGTGTTCTCCCAGGATAACAATATGAGAACTGAATTAATGCTTCTGTCTCTGGAAGGGCATGGACAGAAAGTAACAACCTGTGACGTTTTGAACAAATTACTAAATTTCAGTCTTCTCTAAAACAAAGAAAGAAAAAGAAAGTGAAACTAAGTGGGAAGGTAAAAATTATGTTTGCAAGCTTGAAAATCATTAGCTTCCATCTTTTCCTTTAATAGTTATCTTATTTATTTATTTTCCTTTCTTCTTTTGGCTGCATCTGGTCGTAGGTGCAGCACATGGGATCTTTGTTGAGGCGTGTGGGATCCTTCCATTACGGCACACAGTCTGCTCGGGTTTCTCTCTAGTTGTGGCGCTTGGGCTTCTCTCTCACTGAGGTGCACGGGCTCAGTAGTTGTGGCATGCGGGCTTAGTTGCCCTGCAGCCTGTGTGAGCCTAGTTCCACAACCAGGCATAGAACCCGCATCCCCTGCATTGGAAGGTGGATTCTTTACCACTGGACCACCAGGGAAGTCTCCTAGCCTCAGTCTTGACATCATTAGAAGTGGATGAAGATCATGTTCTCCAGTGCCTGGCCCAGGTACCTGGTGGACAAGGGCACCATCCTTAGAGATAGGGGTGGATAAACAGCAGTAGGCTTGGGGGGAAATGGCACTCTCAATTTCTCTCATGTCGAGTGTGCCTTAACTGTCACAAATGAAGATGGTGATACCCAATGGCCTGGTGGGTGTTGCCCACAGGATTGGGCATTATGGAGACCCAAAGCAAGAGGAGCTGAAATTGCCAACATTGGAGTTGATTACAGAGTAATCAGATGTGAGAAATGGGAGAAGTAATAAAAACCATTTTTTCAAGAATTTTGGTAAAGAATAGAAGAATCTAGATGAAACAGAGTCAGAGAATTTTATAAGCAGAGTGTAGTGATTATGAGCTCTCAAGTTGAGCTGCCTATGTGTAATCTTGGCTCTGTCAATTTTTAGTTCTGTAACCTTTAGCAAATTACTTAACCTCTCTGTGACCCAGTGTCCTCATCTGTAAAGTGACAAAAACCATGATGACAATTATGATAATGATAATTTATTTCCTAGGTTTTTGCAAACAGTAAATAAGTAAATATATGCAAAGTGCTTGAGACATTGTCTCCCCAATGGTAAACTCAACTCGTGGTAGCTATTATTAATCCTACCAAAAGCTGAAAATGAGAAAGGAGAGAGGTTGAGTGGTATTTTTGGGAAAGGGGCAACACTGAGAGATGATATTTTTAGGGTAAGGGGGGTGGGGCATGATTTCCAATTGCCCTGCTGTGATTCTAACTCCTTCACTGCTGGAGTGTCCAGGTCTTCTTCCCCAGTGTGCAGGGAATTTCACACCAAGCACTGAGGATCTAATGATGAAAAGATAGGCGAGAGGAGAGATGTGCAGGACATTGAATGAGACAGCTGAGGAATCCTTCAAATCATGTCTTGCCTTCCTGTTCCTGTACGTGGAAGGCTAGCTTCCTATATTACCTACGTTTCCGTAGAATCTGTGACCAGAGGGATAACTCAGATGGAAGGAACAAGACTGAAAACCACTTAGGAATGACAAATAACGCTCTTTGATGAAACATTTGGGTCTTCTTGACCTGTGCTGAAAATGGCCATTTGAATATCACCAGCTATGAGTTTAAACTCCCTTTTATTTGTTCATCATTCATTAAGAATTTACCAGGGATAAGATGACAAGAGAATTCTATTCTCTGCCTTCATGAGGTTCATAGTCTAGTTGGATAGACATAAATGTAAATGGTGACATGATACAGTGTGACAATCGCTATGAAAGACACCGGAGAGCCTGAGGAGAAGGTGCCTTGAGTCTGGCTGGTGTGGGAGGGTGGGTGCTGGATCTTCCTGAAATGGAGGACTTCCACAAAGTATCTTATGGACCAAGAAAGAGCTCATCAAATTAATACAAACAAAAAAGTTGTAGGATGTCGAAGCCGAATGTGCAAATTCTTGGTAGCCACTTGGAAACTGCACTTCTGCTGGTCTGGCACATGGGTTGGGGCATTGAAGGATATATTGATTAAACATGAGGTCCATCTTGCATTATCCAGCATTTGCTGTACTCAACTTCAGGAGAAAAATATTGTGGACATAAGGTGACCATGTACAGCAGACAAAGCAGAAACGTGACTGCACCCCAAAGTTCCCGCTGGGAGAAATTCTCTAACCAGGAATGGGCTCTCTGAAGGTACATGAATTTACTGCTTCACTCTGCGAAGTGTTCACATTTATGAGTTTGAAGCAATAAAACCTTATGCTCTCCCAAATGATCTGTTATTACCCGTCTTCCATATCCTGGTCCAATGAACCCTGATCAGTGTGACCAAGTAGTATGACAACTTCATGCCAGAACTTCCATGAGCACAGGGGCAGCGGGCTGGGGGATAGAGCTGCAGCCATTCAGGGTGTCCTTAAAACTGCTCCAACTTTAAGATTCGATGTTCTAATAAACTTTGCAACTTCTGTATCCTTCTCTGCATTTACTCTAAGTATTTTTAAAGGAAAATGTAGCACTTTAAACTTAACATAAAGCTAAAACTATCCAACAAGTGGAGGTTTTGTGATGGGTTACAGGCGACAGTTGCAAGCAAGGCTTAGAAAAGGACAACCACCAGCCTGAGGGAGTGAACAACTTCATACTTGTATCTTTTCAACCAGATTGTTGAATTTTTCAGGGCAGCAGGTGAACCCCATTTCTTGGTTTTGTAATCCACGTTATAATGAAAAAAAAACTGACGGCCTCCTAAATGCAGAGCATTGTATTAGATGTTGTGTGTAGGGGGGAGAGGGAGAGAAAGAGGGGGGGGAGGTTTATTGGTTTCTAGTAGGGGAGAGAGATGTGCACAGATAAATGTATTAAAACATATACACAGGTAGATGTCTTAAAAATTTAATTATAATATATTCTATTTTCATTAGAGACCACTGAGTACAAAAAATTCTGTCTCTATATAAATTCTGTCTGGGGACTCATGAGATGGCGTATGGGAGATAAACCCTAAGGGGAAAGGGAAAATCTGAAAGGCAGGGTGACAGATGTGGGAGAGGAGAGTTTTCACCTGTGTCCCTCTCCTGAGACCCCTCAGACACACAGTACAGGCTGCGTCCGCCCTTTAGAGACAGGTGAAAGGATGGGTGGATTGGTGGATGATGAACAGGTAGATGAAGGAACAGATGATTCACTGATTTGGTTAGAATCGGCTGCTTGCAACATGAGAGAAAATATTTGGAAGTGATTTGATCAACTCCTACCTCGTTTGTATAGTGGTCAGGTAACTTCTGAAAGAGAGGGAAGGTGACATTTATGTGCTCCTACTACAATGGCAGAGTTGTTCCCAGGCCCTGTCCATCATGTCACACTCACCCTCCGAGCTGTATATTGTCTCCATTTCACAGATGAGAAAACTGAGACTCAAGGAGGCCAGCAAACTGCCTGATTTCACACGGCTCTTGAAGGGAGAGACTGTGAAATCCAGACCTGCCTAATGTGCCCAGATCCAGCTGTCTTTGGGCTGAAGTTCCCAGGAAGCAGGGAGTTCAGAAGTGGCAATGGGTCTGCATTCTAGTTAAGTTGATTGCTATCCTTTCAGAGTTTAGAGGCCCCATGACTCTGGTGCTGGGGGGAAATGTGCTTCTTCCTGCCTCCCCGCCACCATGTCAGTCCTTCCCCGAGGCCAAGACTACAGTTTAGAAGGTGTCAGCCTGGTGCGAGTGGGAGTGGGAGAAAGGTCAGGGCTCTGACAGCAAGGGGACTGCACCTTACCTTTTTTTTTTTTTTTTTTTTTTTTGCTGCACTGCGAGGCACGTGGGATGTTATTTCCCCAACCAGGGATAAAACCCATGTCCCCTGCAGTGGAAGCACAGAGTCTTAACCACTGTACCACCAGGAAAGTTCCCACCTTAACTTTTTTAATTGAAGTAGTTGATTTACAATGTTGTTTTAGTTTCAGGTGTACAGCAAAGTGATTCAATAATTTATAAATATGCAACTCTTTTTCAGATTATTTTCCCTTATAGATTATTACAAAATATTGAGTATAGTTCCCTGTGCTATACAGTAGGTCCTTGTTGGTTATCTATCAATATTTTATATATAGTAGTGTGTATATGTCAATTCCAACTCCTAATTTATCCCTCCCCCCTTCCCCTTTGGTAACCATAAGTTTGTTTTCTATGTCTGTGGGTCTATTTATGTTTTGCATATAAGTTTATTTATATCATTTTTTTTTTATATTCCACATACAAGCGATATCATATGGTATTTGTCTTTCTCTGTCTGGCTTACTTCACTTAGTATGATAATCTCTAGGTCCATCCCTGTTGCTGCAAATGGCATTATTTCATTCTTTCTATGGCTAATATTCCATTGTATACATGTACCACATCTTTATCCATTCATCTGTCGTTGGACATTTAGATTGCTTCCATGTCTTAGCTATTGTAAAGAGTTCTGCAATGAACATTGTGGTACATGTATCTTTTCAAATTATGGTTTTCTCCAGATATATGCCCAGTAGTGGGATTGCAGGATTGTACGGCAGCTCTATTTTTAGCATTTTAAGGAATCTCCATACTGTTCTGCATAGTGGCTACACCAACTTACACTCCCACCAACAGTGTAGGAGGGTCCCTTTTTCTCCATGCCCTCCCCAGCATTTATCATTGGTAGACTTTTTGATGATAGTCATTCTTTTTATTTTATTTCATTTTTGGTGATGCTGCGTGGATTGCGGGACCTCAGTTCCCCAACCAGGGGCTGAACCCGGGCCACAGCAGTGAAAGCCTGGAATCCTAACCACTAGGCCACCAGGGAACTCCTAATGACGGCCATTCTGACCCGTGTGAGGTGATACCTCACTGTAGTTTTGATTTGCATTTCTCTAGTAATTAACGAGGTTAAGCATCTTTTCACGTGCCTTTTGGCCATTTGTCTGTCTCTCATATAAACCAGTCAGGAGAGCCGACGGGGCATAAAAGAAGGAGTGAGAACTGTTCTACCCACAGTGTGGTGAGGAACAAATGAGGGCCTGGGCGTGTGAGTACAGAGGGCTGTGTCCTCTCTGGATGGCTGCACAGTGAGCTCTGATTCCCTTTCTAAGTAGCTCTCCCATGGATGAGTAAATGTTCATCCACTGATACGGACAACTGGGTGCCACCCCTGACATAGAGTCACCGAGTGTCCCGAGGAGGCCACACGCAGATGTGGACTGGGTCCCCTGCCCATCCTAGTGGTCCACACACCTGCTCTGTGCAGGGGTGGTGACCGTGAGATCAGGACCAAATCTGCTGAGGGTCGTGCTGATGTCAGTTTATCTCTCTCACCCTGGCATAACTAATTAGATAGATGGTGTGCATGCAGCTTCTGCTCTGCAATCATAGACAAGACCAGTGGGACACTCTCCAGGACCAAACACTGCTGGGACAGTCTTCATCAGCATCAGCATCGTCTGCAGATGCAAGCCTTCAAGGCTGGTCCCAGCCCCACAGTGTCTGATTCATCAGGTCTGGAGAAGGGTCCAGAGCCTGCACTTCTTATTTTTTTAATTTTATTTTTTTAAATTGACGTATAGTTGATTTACAATGTTTCATGTGTACAGCAAAGTGATTCAGTCATACATATACATATATATGTCTATTCGTTTTCAGATTCTTCTCCATTATAGTTATTACAAGATATTGAATCTAGTTCCCTGTGCTCTCTCCGAGCCTGCACTTCTGACAGTTTTGGGTGATGCTGGTGTGGCTCATCTAGGGCCACACCGAGAGAACCGCCACGCTGGGCGTGTACCAACCCCAAGCCTCTGGCAGCTCTGCACGGGTTGGTACTTCCCCGGGAAGTGCCAAAGCCTGACTGTCCTAAGCATATATTATCAGCACTGATGTGCAGTCTTGCGGTTCCACGTCACATCTGATTTCTCAAGCCCTGGGCATTTTGAAGTCAGTGATAGTCAAACGATGCAAATGCCTTTTGCTCATTGCTAATATGTGACAGGCATCTCCCAACACACAGAAGTGAACTGGGAAGTCCTGGCTTTTCTACCACTGAGAGAAAAAATGGAAACAAGAACATGGACATTTTTTACTGATACAGAGAAGCAGATAGATAGATAGATAGATGATAGATAATAATATATATTGATAGATAAGATACATCAATATATAGTGATATATATATTGATATTGTTATATATCTGTATTAATATGAGAGAGAATTTGAGAATGTTCCATGGCAGCCAAAGATAAAACAGAAAGGTCCAAATCAAGGCAGCCTCAGGCTTTAGGACCTTAGAAACAGTAAACCCACAGTGGGGGCAGGTGGCAGAACAGGTGCGATGATCCCAGAGTTAAAGCCGGAGCTCGGCAAGACATCTTGGGTGGCAGGGAGATAGAGACAAGGTGGCAGGGAGATAGAGACAAGGATAAAACACAGGGCGCTGTGATTAAATGATGACAAGACAGCTCGGCTGGCTGAAGCAGTATGTAAAGACCAAGGCTCTCCCCTTCACATGTTTTATTGGTGAAAAATTCCCTGAGGAAAGTGCCTTAAGATGCAGCCTTCTTCATTCCAGGTACTCAGAAATGTTCATTTGTAAAGACTTAGGAGGTATTTTGTTACCGGCCTTTGGTTTCTGTTTGTAGGATTGTTTTAAAAGCTTGGAAATTGTTTTCAAGGACTTCTCATGCATTCATTCAAGAAGTATTTACTGAGTGATTCTATGTTGTAGTCACTAATGCCGTGGATAAAAAGAAAAAAATGCCATGGTGTTTCCATCACGGGGCCTTTTGTCAAATAGGTGAATAGACATTAACCACATAATCTCCCAGCTAGGTGAAATGACCAGCGGGCTATGGAGGACGGCCGTGTGGGACTACCACAATGGGTAATAGAGAAATCTCACCCAGATGAGGCAGTTAGAGAGAAGGTCTGTGAAATTCGCCCTGTGCACTGAGACCATGACAATGACTAGGATGTAACTAACGCAGAAGCAGTGTTTTGTTTTCACCCTTGGAGCAGTAGATCCCATTTCATCCTCCCAGTGACCCTGCAAGGTGGATGGCATTATTAGCAATTTAGAGGGGGAAGCTGAAGCTAAGGGTCATAAAGCAGGAAGTAGCAGATTGGATTCATACCTTGGTCTTTGGTGAGTCCAGATCTCTATCTTGACTACCTCATCATTATTTTGTATGAGAAAAGTGACTTGGGCGACAGGTGTCTGAACTGGAAGAGATCTTAAAGAAGAAATAGTTTAACTTCCTCACATTATGTGTAGAAATGAAAGAACTAAGATCAAGAGGAATGCGTTTCAGTCACACATGGAGTTTGGGACAGAAGCAGCGTGATTTCCTGCCTCCACATCAGTGTCCTTTGTGGTCCAGCACGCCTCCACCAGTTTCAGGCTACACTGTTCCCTACCTGCAGCCAATCGCTGTGCAGCTGCACAGGTAGCTTTCCAACTTCCCCAAGCATGGGCATTGCCTGGAGGACTAGTTCAAAGATTGCTGGGCTCCACCCCCAGAGTTCGTGATTCAGCCGGTCTGGATGGGGCTGAGGATTTGCATTTCTAAAAAATTCTCAGGTGATGCTGTCACTACTGGTCCCAGGACCACACTCTGAGAACCAGCTATCAGCTACCGAGCCAGAGCACAGAAAATGCCTGTGATGAGTGTGGCTCAAGTTTTTGAAATCTGACATATGCAGAAGTGCCTCAGATACTCTGGTTACATAACTCCCAGGCTTATCAAAGCCCCCTGCTCTTACTCACCATCCTGTCTCATCCTGGACTGGCAAATCCAGTCCTGCATCCAAATCCCTTCCGTCTTTGACATCCAATTCAAATGGCACCCTCTGTTGGAAATGCCCACTCTCCCTCTTCCCCCAGTTGGGATTCGAGCTATGCTCAACCCTCAAGGCATCTTATTAGTCTCAGCATCAGTTTCACCATGGTCTTCCTATTACAGTTATCCGTTCACAAAGATTATGCCTGACTCATTGTTGTATCTTATGTAGTGACCTCCACCCTCCTAGCACAAACTAACTCTTCAGTAGACATGTATTCAGTGAAAATGTTAAACCTTGAAAAGCATTTAAGCATATATTTTCACACTTTATATTCCTAAAAGACTTATGAAGCAGTTTGAGCAGGAATATCCCCCCTTATTTTTAGAAGAGGAAAAAGAGGACACACACACAGGAATTGCAAATGGCACATTCAAGAACCATAACTGCTCCATCTTGGGTCACGGCAACAAATAATTGGTGCATTCCAATTGGATATCGAGGAGAGTTTACAAAGGGACTGTTTACAACGATGTGGGTAGTGTCTAGGGAAAACAAGGATGAAGCAGACCCTGGGGTGAGGAACTATACCACACTGGAGTGGATGCTAAACCCTGAGAAGGCACCATGTGGAGAGAGCCCCCTGAGAAGAGCTCTGGACCTTGGTAGAGGGAGTTAGCACCCTGCAGCCACCTGCCAGGAAGGGAGCTGGACATGTGAATTCCCCCATCTCACCACCCATCCCCCCAACCCTCATCTCTTACCCTCACCTCCCAGTTGTCAAACTTAACTGGAAGGCAGGAGATGAAGGAGCCCATTCTCAGGTCCACGTACATGGGCCTCCGGCACAGCACAGAGTGGAGAGGCTGGGGAGCAGGTCTGGAAGGGCTAAGGGAAGACATCCCAGGCATTTATTCCAGCCTCCAATTGTTTGCATTTTCTCCTCAACCCTGCAGCTTCAACAGACTCATAAATCTTCCTGTTAAAAATGTCTGCTCCGTGGAATGTAGATGGTTTATTGATAAAGACAGGGAAGGTTAATTAAATTTTAGACGGAATTGCTTTGGAAAAAGGCTCGTTTTAGAATTCACACTTTCAAACAAACTTTCTGCTTTAGGGGTGCTCATTTCTTTAAAAAAAAAAAAAGTCAACAAACCATAACACCGAAAATGTTGTTTCATGCTGTCTTGTTACAGACTGCTTCACTGAGCAGGTTGTAGGTTTATAATCTATGGTAGGACCTAACAGGCACTGGGATGATGATAAAAAAATGAAATGAATTTCAACAAATAATTAAGGATGCAGTTTCTAAAGACTGGTGGAATCCTTAGCACAATAATCTTTGTTTTTTCTAAGTCATATATATTTTATGAGTCTGAAACTACTGATGCCAATAAGTCTTTGGGCTGTGGAAGCAGAAGAGGAACACAATGTGATGTAGCACAGCATAGTATATGAAGCAATCATTCAAACATAGCTTGCAGTACATACGTCAATAAACTTCCAGTGTATTGAAGCCAGTGAAGTATAGGAGATATTCAAGCGGAAGATGCTTATTCAATGCACTGTAAAAAAATCCATTTTTCCTCGGCTTGCCAAATGTGCCTGAGAGTTATTACTAATTTATCATGAAAAAAGCAACCACCAGTGTGATATAGGCAAGGAAAGCTGGGTAATTTCTCATGTTGTTCTTTTGGACCTTGAGGGGATACCAAGGGGATGTGATTATAATGATTGTAGTCCATGGGTGGGATCTTGCCTTCACTCAGCGGACATTCAGATAGTGCTGAGAATGCTGGTGTGGATGTCAGAAGACTTGGCGTCGACTTCCAGCTCTTCCAGTAGCCAGCTGGGCCACCCTGAGCCTCAGGGGTAAGTGGAGAGGAAGGAAATGGAAACCTGAAGATCCCTTCCAGAGATGGAGTCTGTGATTCTCCAGAGAGGTGGAAACCTGGGTGCACACTGTATTACATTCCACAGTCTCTCCTCTGGGCCCGCAGCCTGACCATCTTCTAGGGGAAGATGCCCACTCCTGCAGGATTTGACTGACAGCAACTCCTTCTGCCTGTCTCTGAGCAGCCCAGATGATGAAGGCGTTCTGTAGAGAATGCTGGCTTGTGAAGCCCGAAACAGTAGCTCTGGGACAATTTCAAGTTGAAGAATCCTGAGCAATTGTGGTTGTACTTGCTTTCTATGTCAGAATAACAAACTACCACAAACTTCATAATTGGCATTTCTTATCTCACAGTTTCTGTGCATCAGCAATCCAGGTAGAGCTAAGTTGAGCCCTCTGCTCCAGATCTCACAAGGCTGCATCCAAAATGTCAGCCAGGCTGCTTTCTCATTAGCTGCTTACATCGGAAGAGATCTGTTTCCGAGCTCCCTCCTAATTCAGTCCTGGGCGTTGTGGAGCTCATGGTTGCTTGCTTCCTTAAGGCCCACTGAAGGGTCTCTCTTTAGGAAGGGGGTTTCACCTGATTAGGCCAGGCCCACCCAGGATAATCTCAAACTTGATCAAGGTGCCAAGTGACCTGGGGCTTTACTTACATTTTCAGAATCCCTCACCTTTGCCCTATCACAGACCCTAATCACAGGAGTGATGCGCCTTCTTAATCAGAGCCCCTCCGTACGCGAGGATAGGAGACCGTACAGGGTGTAGAAGACACCAGAGGACTGGGGTCTTGGGGACCATCTTAGAATTCCATATGCTAGACCACAGATAAATACTGTCTATATCCCGTTTGTTTTAAGAGCAGGAGCTCTAATTCCTTGAAGAAGCTGTCATAACTGGCGCTCCCTCTGGCAGGCTAGGCCAGCTCCTGGCTCCCCACTGCACACTGAGTTTTGCTGATAGTTTATCATTTCTCTGCTTGGTTTCCCCAAAATTGTCTATAAATTACTTAAGAGCAGAGATGGACTTTTTATATCTTTGTATTTATACTTAGCCTGTCAACTTGTACACAGTGGATACTCAGTAATTAATGACCGATTGATAGTATTAAAAAAAATACTTGATATCTATACAGTTCTTCAAAGTTTATATATCACTTTCACATGCTTTATTTCATCTTATAGCTCTGTGAGGTGAATACAGCAAAAATTAATGTATAATATTCAAGGTAACTTATTGAAAGATGCTTTAGTAGCAATGTTGAATTAGCTATGCTGTCAACCATGTAACATACAAGGAAAAATTGCAGAAAATAACTTTTTTCTAGATCATACCTGTCCTGGCTTATATTTTTTTACTATCACTAGAACTTTTTGTTTACTTACAAAGCCCCCGTTATTTTATTAATGTTGCACAAAATGTTAGTACTTCTGTATTTAAGGAAGCGGCTCTGGGGGAGGCGTGCTTAAATGGACCCAGTGAGGAATCAGCATAGACTAGACGGTTCTCATTTGTAAATGTGTTTTCTCAGCTTTATTACCCCCCAGACATATTTTAAAGTGAAAATATTCAAATAGTATAGAATTGTTTAATGTGGCAGAACAAATGTCATGAGAGAAAATAAATGTAAACCTACAGATTTCATGAAAAAAATATGTAAAATAAAGCACTGCTGTAGCAAATGATTCACTTAAGAAGATCATGAGCCATGAGATGTTACATCCGCTGGCCCACGTACACCCTGCTCGTCTCACTCCCCGCTCAGCTGTTCAGAAGGGGAAGCTATCTATCAGGTCCTCTCAGTGATCTCCCATGAGAACGCTGTTATGTTTGGAATGCAGTCTGCATTCCAGGAGAAAGGCACTACCTTCCTTTTCCTTCAAGAGATGCTAGTCAAGGCCACTTGCTCACATTTTCAAATTTCTCATATTTTTTTTCCCTTCCAATTTTGCTGACTGTTGGAACCAGGCAAGAAGAACAGTGTGCAGTGACCTGCCCAGAGACAAGAAACTAGTGCAATGAGTCTGTAGCTTAAAAAGCAGGAACACTCCTCCCTATGGAAATGTTTCACTGTAGTTAATAATTAAGCTTACATTCAAAAGTTTTATCTCTGAGCTGCTCTCAAGGAGAGCATTCTGTTCCAGCAAGAGTAACTAACTTGTAGGACTTCTGAGCTGGAAGCCCCAGTTTGGCCATCAAGTAGTTGTGTGACTTAGGCATGTCACTTACTTTCCTTAACTCTAAAATGTTTTGATTAGGCAAAATCCAAGCACTCTTTTTGTCTTTGAATTACATTGTGCAATAATATACATACTATTTTTTTTTTTTTGAAAATTCTTCACTTTACACATTTTAAACCCCAAATGTCCCTCTCATCTTTTTTACATATCAAGTGTGATAATCGAATTGCTTGCCTCTGGAAAACTGGAGATGGTCAAGCAAAACATTCAAGGTGATTGAACTCAAATTCGTTTCTTTTACACCAACCTTTAATGCATAGATAAAGTGTTGGACACTGACTTATTATACACTGGTAAAAGAACTTATCTACTCCAGTGAGAAAATGTCAAGGATAAATATATACAAAGCTCATTTGGAAAATCATTTTGAATATCCGATGTTAAGTGGGAAAATGTTAGTGATGGATGGTCAAATAGAGAGAAAGTTATAGAAGTTTATTGATGTTGTCCCCTTGAATCTCATTTCCCTGAAAGGCCTCTCCTTCAGAGGGGCACGTTCCCTGCAGCAAACACATACCAGGCTCAGGGAGATTCTTGTGATGACCTACGGATAGTGTAACTAACAACTAGTCTGTACCTAGTATAGAAATGAGTGTTTGTTCCCAGATTGTCTAGCTCCATATCCCAGGGACAAATGTTTTCTTTGAACTATATCACAAATTGTGTCAAAGTGTTATTTAAGAGATTAAACTGGCCTCCAATGAAACATTAATCATGTGACATGATTTAATTTACAGGGACAACTTGAGAAACAGAATCTCTTGCTAGTCTCACCTGCACAAACGTCCCCTCCTGTGTGGCTGAGCCAGCTTGGCAGCCGAGAGTGGGAAAAGCCACAAGGTGAGAAGGACCATATGTCGTAGAGTCTTGCAGATGGAAACTAGGAAACCCAAGTTACAGTTACACTGGAGAACGGACTGGAGCGGGGCTGAAAACTCAGAGAAAATGTTCAGGATAGGGACAGATTGAATCCACAATGTGTTCCATGCCACAGTGTATTGTATTACGTGTGACCACTGTCCTTGGAAGAGAAGTGTCCGTGGCTTGTCACATCTGCTGCAGACCGTATGGTGTGTGTTTGCTTCAAACTACAGTTGACCAAGCTCATACAATCAATGATAAATCATCTTCCCTGTTTTCTGTCAGCTTTCCTGAACTTGCTGCATGTGGGTTGTGAAATTGACTTTTGCTTCCTGGAAATTAACACAGAGAAGAAAAAAAGAGCAATTATAAAATTCACAGATCCACAAAAATAAATAGAGCAAAATGTTCTCTCATTTCTATCCTGGAGAAACAAATCTCTATACAATACTAAAATCATAAAGAGGACACCGTGTAATATAACGGTTAATATTTTCAACAACATCCTTCAGGTAAATGCAATGGTGAGTTTCAAAGTCCTGCTCTGCACAATATTCTACTATTCTCTGTTTACTTTCTAAAGAATGTCTGACGCTGCATAGGAGTTAGCATTTTGGGGTAAAGCAGCGCAAGAACCACTCTACTACCCGGGTTACACGTGTGCCTTCCCTTGAAGATGATGAGTTGCTGAGGTCAAGAAGAATATCTAATCATTTCATCATGAAATAGCCATGTAACATAGCCAAGTTGTTGACCTGATTCACATACAACGTACATGTAAAATTCCGGGGGATTATTTAATGTATGTGGATGCAGATACATACGCATATTTGCCAACACACACACAGATTTTTCGTAAATTATTATATAGGATACTAACACGGATGACTTGAAGTTGCCTTTCCTGTGCCAGGCCTCTGATCCCTGGGAGGGAAGCATGTTATAACTGGTTCTCCTCAGGATGCATCTGCTCACACTTGCCCACACTGAAACTCAGCTGCCACTTCCCGCCCACTCAGCCAGCCTGAGGAATCTTTTTGCTGCCGTCTATGCCTGTCAGCTTGACGTCTTTCTGTTCAATAGCATTTTTAGCATTGTCTGCAAACTTGGAAATGACATGCACACCCCCTCTTCCGGATTAATAAGTAAAAGAAGAAATAAGATTCATCCTGTATTCTGTAAAACATTCATTTATTCTTAAACGTTTTTAAAGGAACTAGTTTTTAATGTTCGTGGTGCATTTTTTCTTTTTTTTTCTTTTTTAGCAGTCTCTTGGTAATGGAGATTTGAGCAATTTTAGATTTGGGTGTTTGTGAAAATATTTGCAAAGGAAAAATAAAATCATCGAGTGATAAAATATTGGGTCTGAAAATATCATAGGAGCCTTTTAGATGAACACAGGCCTCTGAAGTAATCCTTACATCCTCACCATAGTGTCCCAAGGTTGATTGGAAAGGCAGTGTCACAGAGACAAAGAGACAGAGAGACAGAGACAGAGAAAGACATAGATAGAGAGAGAAAGGAAGAGAGACAAAGATAGAAAGACAGGGAAACAGAGATAGAGAGAGAGAGGTTAAAACAAAAGAGGGTCCATGGACTTCCCTGGTGGTCCAGTGGTTAAGACTCTGTGCTTCCGCTGCAGGGGCCCAGGTTCGATCTCTGGTCAGGGAAGATCCCGCATGCTGCGTGGCCTGGCCAAAAAAACAAAAGGCGGCCCAGCCTTCACCTGATTGCACCGACAAAGGAGGGCCAGCTCCATACATAGTCTCTGTCCTGGGGCTGGAGTAGAACAGAGCAGGAGGGTGTGGATACCAAGGATTCCCTCGAAATCTCCCCCCGCTTCCTGGGATGAACTTGGGATATGCATGTTCCCAAAGGATCCCTGGGGATGAGCTGGCCACAGCCAGGCATGACCTGGCCTCTCTTCACCAGGACTGTGATCAACCCTCCTGGAAGGAAGCCCTGCAGAAAATGCATTAACCTTTATCATCCACCTCATTCAGGGAATTGGAATATTTAGAACTAAATCAATATTTTAACTGGGGTTACGACTTCCTGGAGAGTAAATGACTGTTCCCTGTGCACAGTCCACTGTTGGCCAAGGGGATTTGGGGCACAGTAGGATTCCAATGCGATGCTCAGGCTACACCAGCCAGGATGGCTACACCTGCCTCATCAAGTCAAACTGCACGTGGAAGCACATACTGAGGGTTAGTCAAACGTGAACGACAATCATATTTGCCATTATAGTAAATGTTCTATTAACATTTATGGAAAGAGCATCAAAGAGAGAAAGGATTGCGGGGCGTTCCTCTGCCCCCGTCCCCAGGGCCCCACCCCACGCTTCAGCTTCATGTCTGTCCCATTCTCATACCATCCCCACTCCGTTGTGTGCATGATAGGATTTGTATTTCCTCCTTCTTTTCTTCCTTTCCTCTCCTCCCCGCTTGCATTCAAGATTATGAAACTTTGCTGTGGGCCCTGCCCTTCCTTCTCTTTCTCCTGTTCACCCTGGTGGTGTGTGGGTGACATGGGGAGGGGGGCCCCCAAATACATATCAGCCCAACAGCCATAAGTCTCCTCCTTTATTATTAGGAAACAAAACAACAACAACAAATGGCATCATGAATATGAACAGCATTGTCAGGTGAATTAGCTGAAGTGCTTTTTTTTTGTACTCCGTCCTCAAATTTAATGGAATAATGTGTCTTGCATATATAAGAAGAAAAGATCTACCTTCAAAAAATGGATTTTTTTTGATGGTAATGGAATATCAGAGGCTTTTAGGCTCCAAAAGTATTGAAATTATACAGAAGAGCTGCTTCTAGCTAAACCTTAGTGGCCACAATGCCGCTAGTTCACCAATCTTTAGATTTGTGGTTTGTTTCTGTTTTATTCTTCTGAGTTTTCTACTTTCAGGAGCTTTCTGGACAGAGATTCTTGAACCTATCGAGGTCCTCCATGACATAAATTAAATACGGACTGCTTTTGTTTTCTCTTGAGCCAGGAAATTACATGTGAAATTTTACCTTCCTAGGATACGATTTTGTGCAATCACTCAGTTATCAGAGTTTTTGATAAGTCTAATTCACAGAACTCAGTTTGTTCATCAGTTAAATGGGTTTAATAATGTCTGCCTCACTTATTCCACAGTGTTTGGTGCCATTTCTTGCTATGCCTACATTACGGATTGACATGAGGTGTCCTTTCTGGAACCACTCTCATAGTGATCTCCTGTGTAAACATACATGTACACATCATCAAGAGTGTGCACATGTATCTCTAAAATGATATTGCCATCAGCAGTTGATCAATAAGGATGCATTGAATTGGTAAGGGATAGATGATGGATAAAGTAAAAGACATAGGCCGGTCCCCCTGCCCTCAAGATGCTTGTCCAGTGGTGAAGACTCTGCACTCTGGAGCAGGGCAGCCTGAGTGCGGGTCCTGGTTCTGCCACCTGCTTGCTGAGCAACGCTGACCAAGGTGCTTCCCTCTTCACGCCTCAGTTACTACATCTGTGGAATGGCCACAGCAGCCCTCACTAAATCACAGGGCTATTAGGAGGATTAAATGAGCTAATTCATGTAAGCCACTTTGAAGAGTGACTGGCACATGACAAACGTTATATAAATGTTTCTTACATAAATTTAAAAAAATGGATGATCTAGTGAAGGAGAGGAGACCAATGCATTTCCTGTAATTTCAGTGCAATCCAACAGTTGCCAGGAGAGGTGTGTGCAAAGCACTACAGAATTTAAAGGAAGGGGTAAGTGACAAGAGTAAATAAGTGCAGGGGGGTTACTGGCTCTATAATAGGAGCATCACTCCATGGCAGGTCACAGGGGGCAGTGCCGAGGCCTGTGAGGTGCAGGAGGGCAGGCTCTTCTTGCCACGATGGGGAATCAGACTCCTTCCTCCTCTTTCAATGGCAGCCTCTCTTTTGGAATTTCTGCTCTAAAACTTGAAGTCCACAGGGAAGTGTTTGCTTTGATGTGTGCTTCCCCTAAAAGAGAATGTGACTGAAGATAATGCTGACACACCCCAAGGCTGCATGTCTGCGAGTATCTGCCAGTTCTATTCTTGGATATTGACATATGTCCACATTCTACAGGGGGATGCTCTGGCAATCTGATTAGAAATCACAAAATCTGAAGTGTGACCCAGGTTGTACTAATTCCCAGGGGCTAACAGTGCTCGGTACTTAAGCACGGTGGCCCCGTGGGATTCAGATGTCAAATCCCTTCCTCCAGATGTGCACTTACCAGCAGGGATTCCGATGCTGGCAGACTTTACAGCTCTCCTTGCAAAGGGCGCCCACCTCAAAGGAAAGCATGACTTCCTTTGCTTTGCCAAATCTACAGGTAGCTTTGGGACAATGGCTCCTGTCTCGCATAATCGTTCCTTAAACAAGTGCTCTCTTGATTGGAAAAGTGATGATTTTATTTCATTTTATTTTTAGAAAAAAAAATCACTGAGCGCTGGACGCCGAGGACAGCTGGAGCGTGTGGGACGTGGGGTGCTATTTTTTCCTCGCCGCTTTGGGAACCAAGCAGATGGGTGGCCACTTGATTAGATCAGGGGCCAGATATGGTGCCTTCCAGCTGTTGGCCACATGACCACATTTACTATGGGCAAAGGTGAGAATTTCCCTTCTGTTTTCCATTTTCCCTTGGTCCTCAGCTTCTTTAAGTTGTGTCTCTGGGCTGCGGAAAGCACATCTGCCTACTCCTCCTTGAAATATGCACTACGGGAAAAGAATTTCCAAACACCTTCTGTAAAATATGCAAAGGGACTTACGCAAAGGGACTCAGGTAACCCGAGCAGAAAGAATCTGGGCTTTAAATGAAGTGGGGCACTTTCTCACAAGATTGGCAGGGAGACAAAGCCCCGGTCCCGAGAGAGCGTGGTCCGAGACAGAGCAGAGGACAGGAAGTGATGCTCTTGCGTCCTAGGGGAGGTCTGTGAGGAGTCCTTCCTGTTGGCACTGGATGTGCCTCTACTGTCCCATTGGAAACTGGTGATGAAAGATAACACTTTTCTAGGCACATTAACACTTTACAGTTTGTAAGCACTCTATGCTTTACACATCACAAATGTGGCTTCATAGACTCCCAGCCAAACACCAAGTACTGGGGCCTCGTTTGTTCTCAAGTCCCTCCATCCTCAGACACAGGCCTAACAGTTCATGGCTGAGGAGACATAGAATCTTCTCCTGCAATCACAGGGTCTGTGAACGTGTGGGTGACAGTGTCACGGTGTCGTGACACAGATGGGTCGGGTCCTAGCTATCCCACATCCTCTGTGAGCCACAGTCTACCTGTGTGTTGAATGGGGATTATTTCCTGCCCTGTAGACCTCACGGGGCTTGGCTGGATCAGATGAAACCGTGGGTGCACAACCGCCTTGGAGATAAGACAGTTCCCTGTGCACGTATTGATGGTAGAAGCTGAGCATATTAATATTATGAGTTGAGCTCTCAGGCATATTATGATCCTCTATTGAATCTTTATCAAACAGTGAACTTGGGGTTCCCAAATGTCTTACCTCATTGAGAAAATGAGGTCACTGCACATTCCACGTCCTCTGGTGTGTCACTTAGAAAAGACCCTGAACACAATCACTTCTGGCAGAATTCTGCTTCGGTGGTGCTCTATGCTTTACATCTCTTTTCCTCCGTGTATTTCCTCAGTTAAGCCTCATGACATCCCTAGGAAGTAGGTACCGCCACTGTGAGGTCACCTCTGCGGAACCGGAGCTTAGGGATTGAGGGATTTTCTACTGACTCATCTTGTAAGGGGAGAGCCGGGAGTCGAGCCCATGTTTCCAACGCCAGCACAGGAGCCACTGTCAAGGGGTCTGTGTTGCGGGAGCCCCACGTCCAGGTTCAGCCTCCGCTGTGGCAACCCACGTGCTTCAGGAAACCTCATCCTGTCTCCTTGGTCACGTAAGCTTCATCTCTTCATCTTTTCATCCCAAGAGTCCCTGTGGGAAGGTGACTTGACACTAGTTTTGATTTTTTGTAGAAACTTCTCCAGTGCAAGGCAGGTACTCAGGGGTGGGTGCAGACTTGATTTTACAAGTACATCTGTTCTGTTTATTTTTGCTTCTTTGCAGTATTATCAACTTCTGCTCCATATGGGTGATCCATATTGTGCCTCGGTGAAATGATACCACATTATGCTCTTATCCCTTTATCATCAAACACTACTCATGAAAAAATCACCAGGTTTGCCTAGGTTCATCTGTTCAATTTATTTTTCCCAAACTTTATTTTGAATAAAACACCTACGGTAAATGTGATTTATGTAAATGAATAAAACAAAACTGTTATATAAGCTTTTTTGACATCATTCAGTCCCGTTCTGTCGGGGTGCCACTATACAAAATATTCTGGCAGCCTGTTTCCCATGGGATTATATTATATTATTTCTGAAATCGCAGAGCCAAAGAGATAAAACGATAATATACTTTCAAATGCTTTAATTTAATTTTTTTTTCTCTTCTCTCCCCAAGCTTCCCAGATGGAGGAACTCCAATATTTTAAAAGAAGCTTTTACTTATGAGAATCTTTCAACACTATTCCAAGTGCCTGTATCTATTCCTCTCTCATACTCTCTGCATTTCTCCATTTTTCTCACACCTCTCTCCCTGATTTTATTTAAAGAACGGCAATCCATCTTTCCCTTTTTCTTCTTCTTCTTCTTTATTGTTATATTTTCTTGCTTTCTGCTCCCTGGAACCTGGAATGGAAGAATTTCCATTCTCAGAGCTTGCGCTGGGGGCCAGCTCCTGTGCCCTGGATTTACAATTATCTCACTTATTGCCTGTGCCGCTCGGCTCTGGGAGAGGTTCTTATCTCCACCTGGCAGATGGGAAATGAAGACTCAGGGAGCGGAGGGCCTAACCAGCTCAAGGGCGCACTGCTAGACTCACCGCTGCGTCACTGAGTGTGTGGACGTCCACACTGCCAAAGGCGGGCGGGGAGGAGAAATGTCTTTGCACCTGCTCTTCCCAGGACACGGGCCACCTGTACGGCTGATGCCATGGCAGCTTGCGTTGTCTTCGGCTAATGGAGCCTCAGTTCATGGCTGAGGCTGAGGTTCCCCACGTGGCAAACCTGCTGGGTCATTGTCAGCCCCTTCGTTCTATGCAGTGAGGAAACTGAGTACCAGAGACAGGGTCATGACCTACCTAAAGCAGCACTTCCAGTAACAGGAAGTGTGTGATCATAAGATCTCTGAACTCTGTATCCAGCATGCATTTCTTATAAGCTAACACTCAGTTGAAGACCCACAGTGCCCTTAATGAAGAAGTGAAATAAACCAATGATTAGTTCACTAAATATTAATGTATAAGACTTTTAATGCAGGTATTTCATGTCTAATGAAGTAATAAACATTTACATTTGAGATAATGTATGTAAAACCTTTTGAAAATTAATATACTACTAAAATATATGTTAGTATGATTATTGTAAATGTGAATCATTAAAAACAGAAATGAATCAAACTCATGTTTCCTCATAAACAAAGGTCACCTGGCTTGGGTACCTTTTGTTCTTTCTTCCATGTTTGTTGGGAGATCTGGTACAAAAAGTTGGACTTGCATTAGTGTTGCGGTATCCCCTACTGGATTTTTCAAAGAATTCTTCAGATATTTTTGTAAACTTCAGGCACCGTATTCAAATACTGAACTCTAGTTCAGCAGTCTCTTGTGGATTACTCATCAGGAGATATGCTCTCAGGACAGTCATCTTGAGGCTGTATATCGCTGGAAAGTTCATGAGAATGACAACTCTCCAAATCCCAGTTTCCCTAATACCAGGATAGAAAGTCCTGACTATTTTTGCAAGTCCCTCTCACTGCAAAATAGCAGGAAGCTATAGAAAAAGGATGCTTGAGTATAACAGAGACTGGAGACGGGTTGGTATTTTTCACACCATAACGCAACGTGAAGTTACCTTAGCCTAAAAAGTAGTCATGAGTACCCCAGACCCAGTCTGCACGGTGTTTGTCAAATGGTTGTCCATCCAGTTCCTGCCAAGCAGATATCTGAGCATTTTGGTTTTAATATTTTCTTCATTTTCTCATAACTCATGTTCAGGATTGGTGTTTGGGGATCGATCTATTTTTAATTATGAAAGTAGAAGTTCTGTGTTGCTCTTGTTTTCCCCATTTTTGCTACATTTCTACTGCAGAGAAAGGAATAGGCTGTCTACTGCCTGGAAACATGGCTGAGGGCATATCATCAGCTTGGAGTCTGCTGTGGATGGGGAGAGGATCAGTACAAAGTCACTCCTTTTTAAAGTGAGACTTGTCATAATCATTGCTATCCAAAGTGAGAGATGTTTTCTCTTCTATACAATTGGCATTTGACAATTAACAATGCAATGCCCACTGCTGGGCAGAAAGGGCTTCCAAGTGTGAGAGTCATAGATGCCTTTCTTACACATTTTACCTTAATTAAGAGCAAGGATGAAAGAAACAGTGACCAGGAAAAGGTAGAGGCAAAATTCTGGGTCCTGAGTTGGAGTATAGCAGCCATGACCCCTGTCAGCATGGTGATGATAATAATGATGATGATTGTGTAGTGGTGGTGGTGGTGGTGATGATGGTGATGTTGAGAGGTGATACAGCAGAAGCTCAGAGAGGTCTGGAACTTGCTCTGTTTATGTTTTCAGCATCTTTGGTGTTGAGTCCCAGATCACTGATCTTTTTTCTCTTTCCCCTTGTTTCTCATCCTTTCCCAGATTTACATCCATTTTGCTTCTAATGGATGTAATGTTTGGTGTGATGCTCATGCTGATAGATTATTGTACTGATTGTTTGGACTAAATATTCTCCCAGTAGGACTGAGCAGAGGTTTCCTGGGGTCAGTCAGGCAGACCCAGTGGTCAGTGAGCAGCCTCCCTTATACCCCGTCCCTGGCAGGCAAGGAATGGACCACACATTTGAATCTGGGACACTCATGGACACTTTAGTCCCTCTGTAGGCAGAATCAGTTTTCCCAGATTTTGGAACAGCAGAGAAAGACTTTTCTCCCAATGAAAGATCAATCAACAAACGAAAAAAAACTTTCAAATGGTACTTCCAGCCTATGGGCTGGTGTTGGAGTGTGTCCTAGAGCACAGGACAGCTTTGGAAAAGTTATTTAACCTTACTAACCATAATTCTTTTTCTGAAAAATGGATATGGGCATGCTTAATTGAGAAGTTTAATTCTCACGTGCTGAGTTCAATTGAGAATTAAATAAGATAATGTACTTGAAAACGTCAGCATGCTCACCAGCACAATGAAGAACATTAAGAACTTTGATGTTATACTGTCTTCCTCAACTGGCCCAATCTTATTCCCTGTTCATAGTGCCTCTCTGAGTTGATGCTGGTTAAAACTTCTCAGGTTTCCAAACAAGAGTCCCAGAGTCCCAGGAATCATGCTCCTTTCCATATTCCACACTCCATACTCCATGTCTAAATCCTATCAGTCTATGTCAGATATATTGCCTATCTCAATACTGTTTGTCCCTACTCTTTGCTTCACTGTAGAGTTTTAAGGCCTCTGTTCTCTCATGTGCATGTATTATCTCATAGCCGTCCAATTACAGCTGCCGTCAGTCAGTTTCCTCCTACTCTGATCCATTCTTTTCTTTCTTAATAGGCTTTATTATTTTTTTGACAGCTTTAGGTTCACAGCAAAATGGAGCAAAAGGTACAGAGATTTCCCATATATCTCCTGCCCTGTATGCGCCCACCCTCCCCCATTATCAACACCTCCCCGACCGGAGTGGGACATTTGTTACAACTGATGCATACATTGATGCCTCATTATTACCCAAAGTCCATAGTTTACGTTGGGGCTCACTCTTGGTGTCATGCATTTTATGGGTTTGGACAAATGTATAATGACATGAATCCACCACTACAGTACCATACTGCATAGTTTCACTCTCCTAAAAATCCTCTGTGCTCTGTCTATTTATCTCTCTCTCCCCACAAACTCTCGTAAACCACTGATATTTTCTTTTTTTTTTTTTTTGTGGTGCGCGGGCCTCTCACTGTTTTGGCCTCTCCCGTTGCCGAGCACAGGCTCAGGATGCACAGGCTCAGCGGCCATGGCTCACGGGCCCAGCTCCTCCGCAGCATGTGGGATCTTCCCGGACCGGGGCATGAACTCGTGTCCCCTGCATCGGCAGGCGGACTCCCAACCACTGCACCACCAGGAAAGCCCTACCTTGTATCATTTGATTAGAGCACTTACAGCCTTTTATTTTAAGTATCTGCATTTTTCCTCTCCCACCAGGCTCTGCTCTCTACAATGAAGTGACTCTACTTCACTTCAGTAAATAAGTGAAAGAATCAACAGTTGAATGGAAGAAGTTTGTCTCCAAAACCCTTTCAATGATTTTTAAACTGAGCTCTGTAATGTACCTTTAGAAACTATTCAAAGACAAGATTTTACTTCCTATAGTTTCTCTTATTTAATGGGCATTATAATCACTGGTATCAATTTATGTTTTAATGATTTTATAATCATGATTTTGTATAATTACAATAGTAATGTAATTAAGGAATCTGTCAACCCAGTTAACAATAATGAGCATTACTTAAAAGTTACAACCACTCTTGTCATTGGCTCACCTACCACATTACATCCACTATGACTTTACAGGATGCAGCTTTTATCACAAAATGTGAGACAGTGAACAAGATATACATATCTCATTTAATAAGCTCATGAGGTACATATTATGACTTCAATTTTATAACTGAGAAAGGTGAAGATCAGAAGATTGAAAAGATCTTTGCAGGCCACAGAGCTAGTGAGAGGCAAAGTCAGGAACAGAATATGCTACCCCATCCTCCTGTGCTGTAGTCATTTTTCTTCACTTTATGGGACCTTTCAGCATAGATTTTTTTTTGCCTTTATTCAACTATCTATTTTTCTATTAACAGATTTTGACTTTTCATTTACAGATTTCTAACTTTTCATACTCTGTAGACATTGATAGTTTCCTTCTTCAGTCTGTGCCCTTTATCCATTTCTATTTTATACTTATCAAAATTCTCTGATAATTTTTCTAGCTATTTTTCTTCATTTCCCTCTACTTTGTATTTTCAGATCCAATGAGATAATGAATTATGGAATATTAAAAGTAGTAACTTTTCCATTTGCTCATTATTAAATTCGACCTCAACCTATGGAGAAGAATAAAGTAAGATTTTTATAGCACTTAATCAAGTAACATAGGTAAAATACTCTGAAATACCATGTTACAAAAGACTATACTACATAAAATCATCTTACACTCATTTTGGTTTCTTGCACAATTTCACCTTATTCATGTCATGAAAGGATGGTGCCCAGTGGAGTGTGGCATTTACCTTGACAAGAGAGTGCAGCTTTATATCAGTACAAACAGGGTAACCTGCACCCAGGGCTGCAAGGGAGCCTCTGCCTCTGTTTAAAGGAGAATTTTTAATGTTGTTCATAAAGTATACCGGAGCTTTTATCCCTCAGAAATTTGAACTTCCCTTCTATTTTGGGAGATCATGAGATCGTCTCCTGTTCTGTTCCTGAGGTGTGTGTAAAATGAGTTCTCTTATCAGTTCTGCCTGCCCAGAAGAGATAATTTAGTGACAGAACAGAGAGCATCCTTGTGTGATTTCTACCCGGTGTCCTTTGCAAATGCGGCGTGTGATTTCATGGACATTTTAATTTTTTTTATTAGAAGTTGCTGAATTTGAATTAGCGACAATCCCTCTTTTTAATAGACTATATCAAAAATGTTTAAATTCCATGGCATTGGTGGAAACTTCCATTATGTCTGAGGACAAGGGTTAGGAGCATGCCTGGGGTGTTATCAGCAGCTCTAAATAGGTATTCAGTTTGAAGATAGAGTGCATGATGAAAGAAAGGCAGACCCTAGCAGGTTATTTAGCTTTCAGTTCTGAGGAACCTGTCATTGCCTGCTTCTGTAAACCTACCTAATGTGATTTATCTGATCCATTTCAATGCAAGAGAAGGAAATGGCTCCTGTTAGCAGAAACAGCAATTACAAAGTCACAGAAACAGCAGTT
The DNA here is from genome assembly GCF_949987515.2 of Delphinus delphis. NCBI lineage: Eukaryota > Metazoa > Chordata > Mammalia > Artiodactyla > Delphinidae > Delphinus > Delphinus delphis. The sequence goes on along the minus strand of NC_082694.2, from coordinate 85,078,375 downwards.
AGAAACTTGCAAGGCTGGTGCTGCTTAAACATCTAGGCTAAGCACTTTTTAAATTTGCACTTTAATCTTGTTAGTGGTCTGTAAATGAGAACCCCTCTCAGCAATCAGATGTTCACGAATAGGGCCATATCCTATGGACCAATGTTATCTAGAAGACTAAAGCTCTCTTGCTAAGGAAGATTGACTTTGTAGCAGGGTCTTAACAGGTATCTAAACAGACCACAGAGACTCCGTTTGGGAGCACAGAGCCTTACGGCACTGGGGGGATTCATGACACTGCCCACACACCCCTACTGTTCTCCTCTCCTGTCCTCCCCTTCCATGTCTCTCTTCCATGTATACGATCTCCTTGGGGGCAGGGAAATGAGACACCTGAACGCAGAACCCAGAACCTATGGGTGCATAAAAACCAGGAAACTTCACTGAGGTGATTAAAACCTCAACACCCTCTTTGGGGGTGAAGCTTCAGCTTAATAATGCTTTTTTTATAGCTTTTAAAAAAATATTGAAGTATAGCTGATTTACAATGTTGTGTTAATTTCTGCTGTACAGCAAGGTTATTCATATATATATATATATGCATTATTTTTCATATTCTTTTACATTATGGTTTATTACAGGGTATTGAATATAGTTCCCTGTGCTCTACAGTAGGACCTTGTTGTTTATCCATTCTCTATATAATAGCTTGCATCTGATGATCACTTTGTCTTTGAGTTATTTCTTTAGCGCCTGCCACTTCTAAGTGTTTGGTTAGGGATCTGAGAGGAACATGGTCCAAGTCAGATGCACTGAAAGGCACTGAGATGAGGATCAGATGCCAATTTCTGGCTTGAGGTGGTTTAACAAGAGCTGATCCCTTCTGAGCTCACCACACAGTGACCTGGCTATGCATTAGCCATTGACAGCACAAGGACTGTCAATTATTCATTGACAGTAGGAAGAATTCCAGAGGATAAACCTGGGTCTCGTTCAGGTAAAATCCTGCTTCAGCTAATTTTGGGCTCCTGTGTGAGGGTAAAAATGCAAGAAGTCCTCGGGGCCTCCATCCAGAAGAATCACAAACAAGGACGTTGACTCATTACCAGAGGAAGGAAAAGAAAGTTCTCCTTCCATGCATCTTACTAAATTCAAAACGAAGGGATCCCAGATAGCAAGTGTTTCATACCTCCTGGAGGGTTCTATGGCTAGTTCAAATGACAACTGGATCCCCATGTCCCTGGAGGTAAGCTCTCTTTTGCCAGGCCATTCCCTTGGGAGTCTGGGAGTTGTCCTGTGTGTGCTCACATCACAGTTATTTTCCTTGTGGCCAACTGACCTCATGGGCCATGAACCAGCCCCTCATATGTTTTTGAAAACTTCCTGCTTCTGTGTGCAATAGCCTTGCCACTCACATGTGGCCCAGGGCATCATCACCTGCTTCCTAAATTTGGCAACAGGATCACCTGGGGAACTTTCCAAAAATAGATTCCATGACTCCATCTTCTGTGAGCTGAATTTGAATGAAAAATTGAATAGGGAATGTGCATTTTTTTTTTTTTTAGAAAAAATCCTTTCCAAGTGAATTCTGTTATCAGCCAGGTTGGGAAAGTAGTAACAGGATTACCTTCCTTAAAATATCCTTGTCCAAACCTAGCTTTAGGTACAGACAAGAGAAAAGACAGCTGAAGGGAAACCATAGAAAGAGATTCATGGTCTGATCAATTATCAGAAGGAAGCCCTAAATACTTTGTCTGCCCTGCGGGCAAATGGCAAAGTCAGCATGCTATGTCCAGGGATTCAAACGCTGGCCTAGTTTCCAGTCCAAATTTAGGGAGAGGGGCATACGATCTCCATCGCCAAAAGCTGCTGAAGAGCCTGAGACACTCCTCAGTTGAGACCCTGTATCCCATACTCATTTTTAATCCATCTTTGATTATTATCCTAGTCATACGTAAAAATACACTTGTCAGAAAATAGGCAGCGCCTAAGTATAAGAGGGGTAAATGGCTCCTTCTACGACCTCAACTCTTCTCACTGTCTTAAGTTAACCAATTCATTTACTAAAAGTTTATACCTCTGGAGACACCATTGCATGCTTATGTGGAGACAGAGACAGAAAAAGAGAGAGAGAGAGAGGTGGATGTATAACTTTGTCAAGTTACTCAGCATTTCCATGTCTCAGTTTCCTTGTCTAGAGATTAATAGCAGCATCTTCCTTATGGAGCTATTAGGAGAATTAATTGAGTGGATATTGTCTGGAAGATAGTAAACACTATCTAACTGTGGTTAACAAACATATGCATATGCTTTCAACATGCTATTGATCTACGTTTACAACTTGTAGTTTTTCACTTAATATTTGTCTTATAGCTCTGTATATGCTAGTGCACACAAATATATAATTTTATGAGAATTGCATAGTGTCACATGGATGGACTATGAAGTATCAATATTTCAGAACATCTTCTGATGGGCTATTGTGTTGCCGTCAAGGGCCAATGTCTTTTAAATACTTCAGTAAACAGTGAGAAAAATACATGCAGTTTTACTTGCACACATTGGAAAAAAATTGTAGAATAAAAAGTTGAATTGTGGGACTTTCCTGGTGGTGCAGTGGTTAAGAATCTGCCTGCCAATGCAGGGGACACGGGTTCGAGCCCTGATCTGGGAAGATCCCACATGCCGTGGAGCAACTAAGCCTGTGGGCCACAACTACTGAGCTTGCACTCTAGAGCCCGTGAGCCACAACTACTGAAGCCCGCGTACCTAAAGCCCATGCTCCACAACAAAAAAAGCCACCACAACGAGAAGACTGCGCACTGCTAGGAAGAGTAGCCCCCACTCACCACAACTAGAGAAAGCCCGTGCACAGCAATGAAGACCCAACGCAGCCAAAAATAAATGTTATTTAATTAATCAAAAAAAAAAAAGTTGAATTGTTAGGTAGGTATGTAAATTTCCAGACTTGAGAGATAATGTCCAATGTCTACTCAAAGCTGTCCCCTTTTCACCCTCAGCAGCAGTGTATGTTGTTCCCCTTCATGGTAATAAATGTTGGATATTATTAATACAAACCTAAAAAAAAAAACCCAATACTTTACTAATGTGAAATGGTGGGAGAAGAATGACAACTTTGTTGCTGGGAGGTGAAACATGACACGGGTTAGAATCCCAGTGACAGTATTGGATACATACTAGGCATGCCTTCATTTTATTTCACTTCATTCAACTTAAACCTTATTCCCAGCATTAGTTTTGAGTATAGTAACCTCCCAATATGCTGCTAAGATAAATAAGCTGCAAAATTTTATCCAGATTCATGAAAAAAACAATACTCCCCTGTTCAATAAAGTTCTTAGGATTAGCATCTCTGTTTTGGAGACTACAAAACCCATTCATTTTAGCGTTGGCCTCATAACATCAATATCCTCTTCCTGGGAGTCACTGCAATATTGAGTCAATATTTTCTTGAGGATGGATAGATATGTATAAAGAGATGTAGATGTAGATAGATATATAAAACATTATTAATTACACTTTCCGTGAAGAAGCTTGTAGGGTCTAGTTAATGATGTTTTACTGCACCTTGTATTTACTGACGCTCAGTGTAACTGGCGGCTATGGGGTTTGCAAAGAACAGAGGTGATGTGGAGCCTGGCAGCACTGACTTACACCCCCAGGTCTTCACGTACGAGCTGACAACCTCCTGAACTTTTCTCTCTCTAAGCTTGACTTTATTTATTTATTATATATATTTCTCTCTATATACTTCCTTATATATTTGAGATATAGCACATATCTCAAAAGAGTAGTGAAGGTTGATAATTAAAATAAGCACCTTCAATTCAGTTATTACAAAACATTGGCTCTATTTCCCCTGTTGTACAATACACCCTTGAGCCCGTCCTACACCTGATAGTATGCCCCTCTCACTCTCCCACCCCTATATTGCCCCTCTTCCCTACACTGGTCACTAGTTTGTTCTCTATATCTGTGAGTCTGCTCTTTTTTGCTATATTCATTAGTTTTTGTTTTTTTTTTAGATTCCATATATAAGTGATATCATACAGTATTTGTCTTTCTCTGACTTATTTCACTTAGCATAATACCCTCTGAGTCTATCCATGTTGCTGCAAGTGGCAAACTTTTGTTCTTTATTCATGGCTGAGGAGTATTCCAATATGTGTGTATGTGTGTGTGTGTGTGTGTGTACACACACACACACACACACACACACACACACACACACACACACATATATATATATATATATATATATATATATCTATCACATCTTCTTTATCCATGCATCTGTTGGTGGACACAAGTTGTTTCCATATCTTGGCAATTGTAAAATAATGTTGCTAAGAACATCGGGGTGCATGTATATTTTGTAATTACTAAATGGAAAGTAATCTTTAAAGATTGTATAAAAATGGATATTCACTGTAATACGATCAGAATCAAAAGTTGGAAGCAACCCAAGCCCATCAATTAAGAAGCAGACTAAAAAGTTGTGTGTTAAAAGAAAAACAAGCACCTCATTGAGTCTCAGGATAAACATGTGAGAAACGTTATTCTGTTTCGATCTTCATGACAGACGCAGCTCACAGGCTCAGGTGACTTGCTCTGGGTCCCAATGAAGATTAATGACAGCACTGGACAAGAGCATAGGTCACACGACCTGCAACGAAGCGTGCATGCCTTCAAGACAAAGACCCCCGGAATGCTGTTCTGCTTGTGAAAATGCTCTAAGACCAGCAGGCACATTTCTTGTCTCTGTCCTTCTGAATCTAGCCATTCATAATATACCTGCAAATCACACTTGCAATTTCAGGATGAAAAGAAATTTTGGCATAATTATGTTTATATGAAATATTTTAATGACTATCATGAAATCAAACTGATCATCCAAGTTCTAATAATTATATTATAATTAAGTTAAAATCTCAGAAAGACCTTCATCAGATGGGGAATACTCATGGTTCTAGTTTAAAAGCACAGCCTCTGACTTTGATGTGCACATGTGCTTGTGCGTCCGTACACGGATGGAGCTTCACCACCTGCTGGAAGTAAGACAGATAAGGAGATTTCGCTCTTCCTCTAAAAGTTTTCCTTTAAAACTCAGGTCAGAATTTCAACTGGAAATGCTCTTCAAGGTTTCCCTGGGGAATTGTCTCTTGATATGTGTCAAATTGAACACTAGATGTCACTGCATTGCAACAAAATTTGGGTTTGGAATGCATTTTTCTGTGGTTGTAAATAACATGTTCCTTAGGAGGGTGGAAAAAAAAGGTGAGATGTCTTAAAAAGGATCAGTCTTTCTCAGTGGTCTTTTAAATGTTCATTTGGGCAAAGTATTATAGAGTTTCTTTATCATCGATGGAGTTTTATTTCAAGTAAACGCATGCCTAATTATGTGTATATTTTATGTATCAGCGATTTCAATGGTCATTTTCGAATATCCAGTTTTCCCATGGTTTTGTGCCACAAAATCGAGAGCAATTCAAACCGAAATCTGAAGGCAATAACTCCCGGGCTCTCCTTTCAGCCTCAAGCTCTTTCCCGACATCCGTCCTGACTTCTCACAACAGTGATGCTGGACATCCACAGGTACCACAGACCCATCATCACCTCCTCCCCATTTCCCTAATCCTTAGTCAAAGGCGGGCCAGAAAGCCAGTTTCCAAATATAAAATATCTGGGTGATTTTTGCCTTTTCTGTCCCTCAGATATCAAGTCCAGTGTCACCAAGACCTGAATTAGTCTCTAAAGTCCTCACAAGATCCCATCTGAGGTCTTCTCACCGCCTTAGTTCAGAAATGCATATTTTAAAAAATGTCCACTGTTGTAACATCAACCTCCATATCAATCTCCTAACCAGTGTCTCAAATTCAAGTTGTTCTGTCCTCCTTTAAAGAAACAAACCCAAATGAAACAGCACCACCACCCCTGATCTAAACTTAGATGCTCTCCACTGGCCATGGAAGCAGATCCAAGCTCCTAGCACCTGTGGCTGTGGCAGCCTAATCGCTATATTGAGTCTTACTTGTCTTTAAGGCATTCTTCTATTTTATAAACCCCAAGCCTGTGCAGGCACTGCTGCTCCTGCCTAGAAAGTCTTCAGTTCTTTCTCTAAGTGGCCAATCTCTTGTTGAAAACCCAACTCCAGTGTTTCTCCATTGGTGCATGCTTCTTCACAGCCCTTTTAATCTTTGCATCCTTCATTCTAATTATTTCTATGTATTCCTATCTTCCCTTTAGTTTGTGCATAAGTCATGGTAAAGGCTGATGTCTCTTCCTCTTGTTATCTTGATATTGCTTCATATATGGTGGTGCAGTGAATGTACAAATGACATTTTTATATAGCATATGATGCTTTCCTCTGAATTGAATTTGTTAATTAGAATTTAACAGAGTGTTAAAGTGGAAATTTCAGTTGAGGCACTATCAGATAGACAGATGTCATATTCCAGGATGAGGTGCAATAACTTGAGGCTGGATTTCAGAAAGAAGAGAAAACCAAGGGTGTGACTCATCACCCCTCATCATCCCCACCCATCTGATGATATGAAGGGTCTGGAAGAAGCTGGAGGTGGCGGGGGAGAGATTTTTCTAGTGTGAGTTTTGAGTACCATGGGGAATGAGGGACTTTCCCTTCTATCTCAATTCAAAGTATAGGTGCTGAAAAAAAATCACTCGGAAGCCTGGATATCTGTAGTTTATATTTTGGCAAACATGGTGAGCTAGCATCTGGCTCTCTCCTGAAAGATGCTAAGGGTGAGGAAAGGCGAGGCATTACCACGGTGAGCGCTGCTGCGGAGCTTGACCATTTGGGTGAAGGGTGTGTGATTATTCCCAACAGACAAGGCATGAGCCCTGAGCCAAGAACAGATGTGTGTTAGACTAACTGCTGTCAACGTGAGCTCCTTAGAGGGGCAAGAGACCTTGATCCAAGGGTACCCTGATGCCTAGGTTCAGAGGAAGGAAGTTAAGTGTCCATTGGGATGGAGTACTGATAGCTAAGCTTCTGTCTCTCATCTCCTCACCCCCGCTTTCTGTAATTAGCTCTGTGACATCAGGACTGGGGCTCCAAACCACCTTTCTTCTTTGCCAGGGTTCCCTGACCCCTTCTGCCTAAGGTGCTAGCAGAGGGAGACTGCAAGGCAGGAGGAGGGAGGGGGCACCATCTTTCTCTTTGCACACCTTTCATGTCAGCAGCTTGCAAGCAATTCTGCTTCTTCCCCTGCAGTGCCTATTGAGGAGCTCTTTATTTCAGTTCCTGGCTTTGTCCACATTTCTAGAACCAGCCTCACCATTCTGTCTCCCTAAGCAGGACTCCCTCTTTAAAGGTCTGAGTCCCAACTCCTGGCTCTTCCTTCAAGCTCTTGAACCATTAGTAATAGCGAGTGGCTCCTCCTTAGAGGGTTGGGCTCCAGCTCTGGCAGGGTCCTCCTCCAAGCTTCCATGTTCTCAGAGTCCTGACCTCTTTCCTTCATTCCCAGACCTCCTACACTGACAGCCACTGTAGGACTCCAATTTCCTTTTTTACTTTCATGTTGCCTGATTCCTGTCTAATCCATTCCCTAGATTAAATTCTCTCCGTTAAAATAACTACTGTGTTTCTGCTTTCCTGTCTGGATTCTGATTGATAAAAATAGGGCTACATTTCCCATATCAAGAGAACTGGAGGTATGAATCCTCCAAGGTAAGGAGAGATTGTGATGACCCACAAAAGCCCCTGGGGAGAAAGGGTCAGCCTCAAGCACTTGCTGGGCCACAGCGTGTGGACACCAGCTTCAGAGTAAATGCAGGTAAGAACTTTCATCAACTCCCCTCTCCCTTCCCAAACTCCCCAACCTTGAAGAAGCCAGGAATTAGAGTCAGCAGCACAAGAAGGCAGGTGGCAGCCTGCAGGTCTAACTGGGGGTGACACCTCAACTTTATTCACTTCTATGGTTGGTTACGATGTGGGAATGGACACAGCCATGACTTAACCGTTATATGGTTTTTGTGACATCAAGGAACCTGATTTTTTTTCACTTAAGAGTGACCCCCAAAACGTAATGAAGCTTGTGTTAAATTTCATCTAGGAACAAAAGAAGAACTAGTCCACCAAGTAGGTTTAAGGGCAGAGGGGACCCACAAATGGCACAGTCTTTTATTACAGTGGGGACATGCAGACAGACAGGTAAGTGAACAATGCAACAATACAGTAAGTTGGGGACTGCAGGTAAGCCTGGGTTTTATAGGCACTTTTAACGGCTCAGGGTGCTGGGGCTGATAGGAAAGCAGTTGCATTTCTATTTTCTCCACTATCCTATAGGTACTGTCCTGCTTGGCCACAGTGTCCTGTGTCACATGCTCTTAGGGATTAGAGGAACTGGATTGGAGAATTTATCATTTAACCACATTTATCACTCCCCTGTCTGTCTACACTTCTGGACTGGAAACTCCCTAGGACAAAGGTGGTGCATGCTCACCATGTATTCCTAGCAGATGGCACAGGGTCTGACAAATGCCAGGTCATTAATATATATTTGTTAAGTGATAAGAGCCATTGCAGAGGTTTATGGGAAGAAAGACTGAAGGATGACTTAATTCCATGTGGGGGACCTGGGGGTGGGAATCAGAAAACAGGACAGACAGAGGATACTGAACTCGCTTTGGGGATGCCCAGAGAGCAAGGAGAAGGTAGGGGAGGAAGAAGTGCATTCCCAGAAACAGGGAAGGGTGGGGAGGCTTGGACCCCAGGGCCGGTGCAGGGACACAAAACAGGCAGGTGGTAAGGGGTCCTGGTGCCTGGGTTCTTCATCTTTCTGCAGGACATGGGACGGAAGGAGTAAGATACCCTGGCACCATATTTTAATTGACCTCAGTTCATTCTCCTCTCCCAGAGCTAAGGATCCAAGAGAGACTACAGCATCCCCAGGCGGACCCGCGCCCTGCCAGGCCCGAGGGAGTGACAGTAGCAGTTCCTGGCCCAGAGTACGGCTGGCCCTCTTTCTCTGCCCTCTCTCCGGAACTGTTTTTTCTCCCCTGCTCTCTGAAAGCCTTATTGATTGCTCAAAGTGAACTCCTCTGCCCACGGTTTCCTCAACCCCCAGAGCAGCTTGCATTTCCTCTGACGTGGCCTCTGTCTTCTCCCCTCCCCCAGGAGCCCTGGGGTTTTTACATTTCAAATACTTGACAGCTGGGTGAACTTCTGCTTCCGCCAGAAGAAGGACTCTTTGCTTTCCACAATGGTCGGCCAGTGGCACCGGGGCTATTTTCTCTCCAGCTGTGAGAGAGGCTTTCTCAAATGACTGGGAGAAGCTGCTGTCCAGCTGTGGCGCCTCACCCTCTCGCAGGGCTCTGCATTTTAATCAGCGGCCTCTCACTGCCTCATTTGTGGGCTGACGCAGATGCACCCCTTCTCCCAGCCTGCAGAGCATCCTCAGAGGCCTTCCGCTCGCTCGGGCAGGTGAACGCAGGACTGACATCACCGCAGGTGTGCCCTCCATGGCTCCCAGCTCAGCCAGGTCCATCTTAGTGCCCTCAGGTGTCCCAACTCATGTCTCCTCTCTGATTCAACTCTAAGGAATAGGGCCTCTGACATAAAGCTTAAAGCCAGAATTCTGTATACAACGGAGAAATACAGTGGAATTATGAGGGTGACAAATGAACCAGGACAAACCTGGGTGGATGTCCTGATTCTGTCCGCAGCTGGATGACTTCTGGAGTAACCCAGCATCTCCCCACCCATCTCCTGTGCGTTCCCAGCCCAGTGCCTTTGTTCAGCCTGGTCCCTGTTTTTACAACTTTCTGCGTCATACAACTATCCCTGCCTGCTGAATCTCAACCATCTTTAGAGCCCTGGTTTACATAGCCCTGCCTCCCAAACATCTTCTCTTTGGATATCCAAGGTGCCTCACCATGGTGTTTTGCTTGTCTTTAATAAGAATAGCAAGGATTCATCATCACTGAGTTCTCACTAAGTGTCAAGTGCCAATGCCTTTCAGCGTGTTCATCTCCTAGTCCCCTCGACACTGGTCTTGCTACAAAGCATTGTTTTACATGCAGAACTAAGGCACAGAGACCTGCTAATAGTGGCCGAGCACTGGCAGGGCCATGGTCGGTCAGGGGCCAGACAGTCACAGTCCCCCCACTGCATCATCTAGTGCAATGTCCTTCATGTGGCTTGAGATATCCCCCTCCTAGTCTAGGATCTCCCTGAGGACTGGACCCTGGTACCATTCATCTTTGTGTGCCCTGCAGTGCCTACCCTTGTAGACACGGAGGAATAAAAGGGACCAAAAGGGACAGAAAGGGGCAGCACTCACACCATACCCAGAACTATAATCCAAGCTTCCATGTCAAGTATCTGGTGTAAGCCACTCAGCCACCCAGTAAGGAGAGTTTTTTGTTGTTTTTGTTCTTTCTTTGTTTTTCTTTTTTTTCTTTCTTTTTCTTTTTTTTTTTTGGCCATGCCATGCAGCTTGTGAGATCTTAGTTCCCCAACTAGGGATCGAACTCCCAGCAGTGGAAGCATGGCGTCCTAACCACTGAACCACCAGGGAATTTCCTGCAAGGAGAGGTTTTTGGTTTTGTTTATTTAACATCTTTATTGGAGTATAATTGCTTTACAATGTTGTGTTAGTTTCTGCTGTATAACAAAATGAATAAATTATACATGTATATATATATCCTCTCCCTCTTGCATCTCCCTCCCACACGCCGTATCCCACCCCTCTAGGTGGTCACAAAGCACTGAGCTGATCGCCCTGTGCTATGCAGCTGCTTCCCACTAGCTATCTATTTTACATTTGGTAGTGTATATATATATATGTCCATGCCACTCTCTCACTTCGTCCCAGCTTACCCTTCCCCTTCCTTGTGTCCTCAAGTCCGTTCTCTATGTCTGTGTCTTTATTCCTGTCCTACCCCTAGGTTCTTGAGAACCTTTTCTTTTTTTTTTTAAGATTCCATATATATGTGTTAGCATATGGTATTTGTTTTTCTCTTTCAGACTTATTTCACTCTGTATGACACACTCTAGGTCCATCCACCTTGCTACAAATAAGTCAATTTCATTTCCTTTTATGGCTGAGTAATATTCCATTGTGTATATGTGCCACATCTTCTTTATCCATTCATCTGTTGATGGACATTTAGATTGCTTCCATGTCCTGGTTATTGTAAATAGAGCTGCAATGAACACTGTGGTACATGACTCTTTTTGAATTATGGTTTTCTCAGGGTTTATGCCCAGGAGTGGGATTGCTGGGTCATATGGTAGTTCTAGTTTTAGTTTTTTAAGGACCGTCCATACTGTTCTCCACAGTGGCTGTATCAATTTACATTCCCACCAACAGTGCAAGAGGGTTCCCTTTTCTCCACACCCTCTCCAGCGTTTATTGTTTGTAGATTTTTTGACGATGGACACTCTGACTGGTGTGAGGTGATACCTCACTGTAGTTTGGATTTGCATTTCTCTAAGCTTAGTGATGTTAAGCATCCTTTCAACATCATTTTTTTTTCTTTTGGCCATGCCATGCAGCTTGTGAGATCTTATTTCCCTAACTAAGGATAGAACCTGGGCCCCCAGCAGTGGAAGCGTGGAGTCCTAACCACTGGACCACTAGGGAATTCCCTGCAAGGAGAGATTTATCGTCTCCATTTTTTTATGGTCAGTAGTATTTGGGTCAGACTGGACAGTAGGAAGGAAATATATTCAAGCTCCTATTCCTTATACTTGCTACTTGCATTGATCTATCTCATGAGCTGTTCTCACAGTTAGTTTCTTCAAGGGATGACGGATTTGAACTAAATTGTCTCCTCCCCCTTCTCATTCGGTATGAGGCATTCACAGGCTGGGAACCATAATGGACTTTCTTTTATTTCAACATTTCTTTCATGCTTCTGAAACTTATTTACTCACCACAACCAGTGAGGCAGTTGTTATCATCCACAAGTTAGAAATAAGGAAATGAGCTAAAAGAGCTAAAATGTTTATTAAAAATAGAGGACACGCACTCTTGCTGGCACACTGGAGATCTCAAATTCATGCCCTAAGTTAGCCTAGAGTCATGTTATGCTTAGACCATATGAGATCTTATTTTATACATTTATACTAATTTAATTTAGAAGTTAGTTCACATTGTAAAAGCCCAGATTTCCAGTCTGCCTGACAAAATATCGGATGATCTGGCAAAGTTGGGTTTTCATTTTCATAGAGCAACAATCTGTTGATCCTGATTAATCCCTCACCCCTATATTTTAAGGTGAGCTCTCCCATGTGCCACCCTCCGCCAAGAGTCTGTTTTGCTGATTCACAATATATTTTTGGCTCCTGAAAGCCCTGACTTTGCCTGATAAAGCTTTAAAAAACACCATACCTGTCAGTGGAACAGTCTGTGATATGAAAACAGCTATCTCTAAGGGATGGTCTCAGTCCTCTTTCTATCAGAATATGTGGTCCATGTCTCTCGAGCTCTGAATTCTGACATAGGTTTCAAAGCAGGTTATTATAAGGATCTAAGGATGGTTAAACATCAGAAATCCCACTAATTATTAGGAAACCACATAATCATTTCCATAGATGCATAAAAACAGTGATAAAATTCATCTTTCCCTTTCCTGGTAAAAGATTCTGAAGAGTTTAATGAAGGTCTTAGCTATTGCAATATGAAAACAAAAAAGGAAAGAAATGAGAGTTACTAAGACTCAAGTAAGAAATAAAATTGCTCTTAAATGCAAATATGTTCTACGTAGAAAATTCAATATAATCTATAAACTATTAGTACTAATGAAGGACTTCATATATTTATTCAAGAAATATCTACTTAGCAAGAGAGTGGCTATTTTAGGTATAGCAGATACAGCAATGAGTAACACAGAAAGTGCTACCCTTGTGGAACTAATCTTTTATTTTAAAATATGTTTATAATTTATATGATGATGATAAATGATCTAGAGAGCTATAAAGCATCATAAATTGATTTATGTATTAAAAATATATATGGTGAGATCAGCTCAGTGCTTTGTGACCACCTAGAGAGGTGGGATAGGGAGGGTGGGAGGGAGATTGCAAGAGGGAGGAGATATGGGGATATATGTATATGTATAGCTGATTCACTTTGTTATAAAGCAGAAACTAACACACCATTGTAAAGCAATTATACTCCAATAAAGAGATATATATATATGGCAGTTAGAGAAAGAGTCACCTCTGAGTAGAGCCCTGGAGGAACTAAGGGAACCAGTGGATCACTGGGGGAGATCATTCCAGCTTGGGAGGACAGTGAGTGTGAATGATCTGAGTGGTAAACATTCCTGGTGTGCTGATAACAGCAAGTAAGGTAGTGAAGCAGCAGGAGCCAAAGGAAGTACAACACCTAATGAGATTTAGGACATACATGGGGCCAGATCACACAATGCCATGTAGCTCCTTGGAATGTTTGGCTTTGACTCTGAGTGAGATGGGAAATACTGGAGGGTTCTGAGCAGAGTGTAATTTGTCTTACAGGATTACCCTGTCTTCTTTGCTAAAAATAGAGGGTGGTCAGTACAGAAGCAAGGAATCAATTAGGAAGCTATGGCAATAATCTGGGAGAGAAAGGAGGTAATCCTTTTGGACCAGAGGTAATGCTGGAGGTGGGAGATATGATTAACTTCTGACTTTATTCTGAAGGAGGAGCTAACTGGATTTGTAATAGTCTCAGTGTGGTAGGTGATATTTTAGTTTATAAACTCAAAGAATGGAATTTCCATTTACTAAATCCTGAAGACTGAAGAAAGGAGTAAGTTTGAAGGAGGTGAGGGATCAGGAACCTGGTTTTACACATATTAATTCTCGATATTGAAGTAGTCATTTGGGGCCAGGCTTATGCTGTGGTAACAAAAACAAGTCTCAATGGTTTAAATCAAAATTTATTTCACACTGATACCATGCCTATCATAGACTGGACAGTTCTCCAGGACAACTGCTTTTTGTGTCACGATTTAGTGATGTGACTCTGCCACTTGTATTCAGGGTCTTCACGCTCATTGCTGAAGGGAAGAGCAGGATGGGAAAAGTGGGTGGGGTCTTACTACCACCTCTACTTGTGAGTGTGCAGTGGTTGCAGTGGTGGATTGCCCCAAATTCCCTGTGAGGTCTGAAGTAATCATATCCCTGGTGTTACAGAGTTGGATGCTGATGGATCACCCCAAGTCCCTCCTCATGAATTGTCTACTAGAAAGAGATCCATCTAGCCTAAGGAAATGCCCTCTCCCTAGAGGCAGCCCACTTCCAGTAACAGTTGACATGGGGGAACAAAGAAGATGCACTTGACTCAGTTTAGAATGACTCTGACTGGCCATCCAGGTCCAGGACCTCTCATGGGATCAGCTGAGGCTCTGTTGTAATTGCGCCACAGTCAATTTTTCCCTCTTCCCAATTCTTCTCCCCTCACTCCCTTACAGGTGAGTCCCTGCAGGCCTGGCCCCAATAACCTCCTTCCTCAAACCTCTGCGACTCAATTTCTTAGGGAAACCTAAGACATGTGACATATTTCTTATTTTCTCGTCAAGAAGTAGTCATGTTCTCCCATCTCAATGAAAGTGTTAATGAGAAACACAGTGTGTGAGCCCTGAAGAGGGACATATTAGTGAGCACTTACAATGTCCATGATATGTCCCTTTTGAGTGTAGAGTTTAGGGCTTATGTCCAGACTGGATATAGAAATCTTGGGTGATATTTCAAGAGTAATACCAGATGACATTCCCTAATAATTGAGGGCATATAGAGAGGAGGAGAAGTTTGAGGACTGGGCTCTGGGCATGTGATCATTTAGAAATCGAAGAGCTGAGAAAGAACCAGGAAAGGAGACTGAGAAGTTAAAAATATGCATAGTCTATGCCTTAGCACCTCCTCAGAAACCCTCACCCTTGTACACAAGAAAATATGTGTATAAATGGACATTGCAATATTTCTTTTTTAAAAAATACAGAATAATGGAAACAACCAAACATCCATCAACACAAGGAAGATAAATAGTGGCCAAAATCATAAAGCAGTATAGAATTTACCAGTTAAAATAGATAGCATTGAGTTGCATGAATTAATATGAATAAATCTCAAAAAACATATCCTTGAGCAAAAACAGCAGGTTTCACCATCGTACATGTAACATGATACCATTTATATGAAGTTTAAAAACACTCAAAACAATACCATACATTGCTTTTGGGAACACATCTGCATAATAGCAGTATGACATGCACATGGAATGCTGTGCATTCTGCCGAGGGGGAGGGAATGGGAGCAGGCTTGCACACTGGTATATGTATGTTATCTTCTGCTGTTATTGTAATCCCTGAATGGTTTTACATAAAAAGATGCCTTCCCATCTTGCTGTTCTAAAGCACATAAAATATTAATAAAATCAGCTATTTTATGTGTCTTATGTAACAACAGATTGTAAATTCATTGATAACCAGGACCTTTGATTCCCTTGGCAATTGCCAAAGCATCATCACCATAACAGCAGTGTAATATGGTTATAATAATCATATACCACTTTTTTAGCCTACACTGTGACCAGAACTGTGCTAAGACTTTCATATGCATTATTTTGCTTCATCCTCTCATTGATACTAGAATAGAGATGATTATTACCCTATGTTGCCGATGAGGAAACTGATGCCTAGAAAAAATAAATAAACCCCACATCTCACAGCTAATAGGTGGTGGAACCAGAATTTGACTCATCTTAATTTGACGCTAAAGAACATGTTCTCATTGGCAATACTGCCCCCTTCTCTCTGCCTGGTGGGAGACTCAATTATCCTCTAGTACATGGAAGTGACCCAGAACTGAGAGGGCTTGGAGAGACCAGTACTGCTTCTCTCCTGCCTGGAGGATTGAGCCCTCAAGTGGCAATACACCCATCATCAAGTCTTCTTTCCCAAGTTCCATGGGCAATGGACCCACTCCCATTCTTCTCTATCCATTCTTCATGTTTCTTGGTAACAAAGTGAGTCACAATTCCCATGTTTCCTCTTCTGGGGAAATTAATTGAATTGAATTGAACTGAAAATCACAGATAGGAATGACCTCAGAGAACTTCCCTTTCAATTTACAAATTTCATCCCTCTCAATTTACAAATTTCATTCCTCTCAATTTACAGATTGAAAGGAAAGGCCAAAAAACGTAAAGCCTTCCTAGTTACCAACAGATTCATTCATTACTGGAACTCAGGGGTTCTCCATGCCATTTGCACAGTAGAATCACCTGGGGAAATTAAACAATTCTGCTGCCCTGGCCTCAGAGCCAGACCCTCCGATTCAGTTGGTCTACAGTGGGACTTGGCATTGGCAGCTGCTTGGTCTCCCCAGGTATTTCTAAAGTGAAGCCATGCTTGAGAACCTCTGCCTTTATGTTTCTTTCCCCTGGCACTCTCTCATACAGATCCTTGATGTAGCTGGCCAGGGAGCAGAGGTTGGGTCCATGCTTCACATTTTGCCAATAGAAAAGGGACAAACACTACTTGAATTGTGTTTGCTTTTCAAAAATTTTCTGAGGTCCATAGGAGATTCTATTACATACAAGTCTTCTGTTATGCTAGTTTTTATTTAGTGCCCTTTTTAAGATGTAAAGAAAATGATAAAGGAATGTTTTTAGCAGCTACAAATGGGTTGTATATGAGAGTAACAGCAGTTCAGAATATGCAGGTTTGGATTTAGTTCTGTTTCAGAAATCTGTATAAGCTGACTCCAGTTACCATATGTCTACTGTTTCAAAGGCAGGGTCCTCAAACTTTTTTCTGTAAAGGACAGATAGTAAATATTTTATTATGTTTGCAGGCCATACAATTTCTTGCCTCTGCTCAACTCTGCTTTTGTAGCATGAAAACATCCATAGATAAAGACATAAAAATGGGTGTGGTTTTGCTCCAATAAAACTTTATTTAGCAAAATGCTTGTGGGGCTGAATTTGGCCCTCTCCATAGTTTGTCAACCTCTCTCAAGTGTCAGTCTGAAATAGATACTGTTTGATAATGATCCAACTCATGAAAAATATAAATAAAATGTGTTTCTTATGCTATGGAGAGTTTCTGAAATTAAGAAGATGTCTCCAACGTTGCTTTAACATTTTACTTATATATCAAAAAGACCCTAATAAAAAGAAGAACAGTGTTTATTCCAGCATCATTTTACACCTTTGCATCTTTTTAGCAGCTTGTACTTTCAGTGCAACTTAGAAATGTTTCTATTTTTCGTCTTCATAAATTTCTCTTTTAAAGATTTAGCAGAAGTAAGCTGCTAAACTCCAGAAGCAGTCAAATAACTACTTGGAAAATGGAAAGGCAGCGAACACTAGTCATTTCATGATTTCAATTTTATGTTTGCTTCATTACAGAACACACATACATAAAACTTTCAGTAGGGTTGCATCATCTGAATCATAGTTTTCAGTTTCAGCCCAAACCACTGCCAGTTATGAAAGCCTGGCCTTGCTTGATTTAGGTCTTCGAACAAACCTAGAAAAGTAGTTGCTAGAATGAAAACAATTCTTGGTTTGTTTTGAGTATTGCTGTACGTGGTTGGAAGGAAGAAAAATGCCTTGCCCTTGCTAGGCTTTAAGCTTCAGAATGACTATCTGAATTCTAGTAGCATCTCTTGGCTACCCAGTGCTCATTTAGGGATAGGAGAAGGTGCTCTGGGGCTCCTGCTATGACTTTCCCTGCAACCCAGCAATGAATAAAATGACTACTCACTTTTATACTAATAGAGAGCCACTGTCCAAAGGTAAGGAAGTGAATGAAGCCAGAACTGCTCAGTGAGAGTTGTCCAGAAGCATTTCACATGAAATATGATGTTCAAGACATGGAAGAGATTGCTCCAAAACACACTACTTGGATTTCAGGTTTTTCTGGGAGGCAGGCAATCCTTCACTCAACCCACACAAGTTAACAGCAGATCAAAAACTGAGGCTGACACTGAGGTGGGAGAGCCAAGTTCAGGACACTGGTCCACAAGACACCTCCCAGCTCCTCGTAATATCAAATGGCAAAAATCTCTCAGAGATCTCCATCTCAATGCCAAGACCCAGCTCCACTCAATGACCAGCAAGCTACAGTGCAGGACACCCTATGCCAAACAACCAGCAAGACAGGAGGACAACCCCATCCATTAGCACAGGGGCTGCCTAAAATCATAATAAGGTCACAGACACCCCAAAACACACCACCAGACATGGACCTGCCCACCAGAAAGACAAGATCCAGCCTCATCCACCAGAACACAGGCACTAGTCCCCTCCACCAGGAAGCCTACACAACCCACTGAACCAACTTTAGCCACTGGGGACAGACACCAAAAACAACAGAAACTACGAAGCCATAGCCTGTGAAAAGGAGACCCCAAACACAGTAAGTTAAGCAAAATGAGAAGACAGAGAAACACACAGCCAATAAAGGAGCAAGACAAAAACCCACCAGACCTAACAAATGAAGAGGAAATAGGCAGTCTACCTGAAAAAGAATTCAGAGTAATGATAGTAAAGATGATCCAAAAGCTTGGAAATAGAATGGAGAAAATACAAGAAATGTTTAAAAAGGACCTAGAAGAACTAAAGAGAAAACAAACAGTGATGAACAACACAATAAATGATATTAAAAATTCTCTAGAAGGGATCAATAGCAGAAGAACGGAAAAGTGACCTGGAAGAAAAAAGTAGTGTAAATAACTACTGCAGAGAAGAATAAAGAAAAAAGAATGAAAATAATTGAGGACAGTCTCAGAGACTTCTGGGACAACATTAAATGCACCAACATTTGAATTATAGGGGTCCCAGAAGAAGAAGAGAAAAGAAAGGGACTGAGAAAATATTTGAAGAGATTATAGTTGAAAACTTCCTTAATATTGGAAAAGAAATAGTTAATCAAGTCCAGGAAGCACAGAGAGTCCCATATAGGATAAATCAAAGGAGAAACACACCAAGACACATATTAATCAAATTATCAAAAATTAAATACAAAGAACAAATATTAAAGACAACAAGGGAAAAACAACAAATAACACATAAGGGAATCCTCATAATGTTAATAGCTGATCTTTCAGCAGAAACTCTGCAAGCTAGAAGGGAGTGGCAGGACATATTTAAAGTGATGAAGGAGAAAAACCTACAACCAAGATTATTCTACCCAGCAAGGATCTCATTCAGATTTGATGGAGAAATTAAAAGCTTTACTTCAAGTGAAAGCTAAGAGAATGCAGCACCGCCAAACCAGCTTTACAACAAATGTTAAAGGAACTTCTCTAGGCAGGAAACACAAGAGAAGGAAAAGACCTACAATAACAAACCCAAAACAATTAAGAAAATGGGAATAGGGACACACATATCGATAATTACTTTAAATGTAAATGAATTAAATGCTCCAAGCAAAAGACATAGACTGGCTGAATGGATACAAAAACAAGACCCATATATATGCTGTCTACAAGAGACCCACTTCAGACCTAGGGACACATACAGACTGAAAGTGAGGGGATGGAAAAAGATATTCCATGCAAATGGAAATCAAAAGAAAGCTGGAGTAGCAATTCTCATTATCAGACATAATAGACTTTAAAACAAAGACTATTACAAGAGACAAAGAAAGAAACTACATAATGATCAAGGGATCATTCCAAGAAGAAGATATAACGATTGTAAACATTTATGCACCCAATATAGGAGCACCTCAATACATAAGGCAAATACTAACAGCCGTAAGAGGGGAAATCGACAGTGACATATTCATATTAGGAGACTTTAACACCCCACTTTCACCAATGGACAGATCATCCAAAATGAAAATAAATAAGGAAACACAAGCTTTAAATGATACATTAAACAAGATGGACTTAATTGATATTTATAGGACATTCTATCCAAAAATAACAGAATACACATTTTTCTCAAGTGCTCATGGAACATTCTCCAGGATAGATCATATCTTGGGTCACAAATCAAGCCTTGGTAAATATAGGAAAATTGAAATTGTATGAAGTACTTTTTCCAACCCCAATGCTATGAGACTAGATATCAATTATAGGAAAATATCTGTAAGAAATACAAACACATAGAGGCTAAACAGCACACTACTTAATAACAAAGAGCTCACTGAAGAAATCAAATAAGAAAACAAAAAATACCTAGAAACATATGACAATGAAAACACAAGGACCCAAAACCTATAGGATACAGCAAAATCAGTTCTAAGACGGATGTGTATAGCAATACAATCCTACCTTAAGAAACAAGAAACATCTCAAATAAACAACCTAACCTTACACCTAAAGCAATTAGAGAAAGAAGAACAACAACAACAAAAAAAAACCAAAGTTAGCAGAAGGAAACAAATCATAAAGATCAGATCAGAAATAAATGAAAAGAAATGAAGGAAACAATAGCAAAGATCAACGAAACTAAAAGCTGGTTCTTTGAGAAGATAAACAAAATTGATAAACCATTAGCCAGACTTATCAAGAAGAAAGGGAGAAGACTCAAATCAGTAGAATTAGAAATGAAAAAGGAGAGGTAACAACTGATACTGCAGAAATACAAAGGATCATTAGAGATTACTACAAACAACTCTATGCCAAAAAAATGGACAACCTGGAGGAAATGGACAAATTCTTATAAATGCACAACCTTT
This sequence comes from Delphinus delphis, assembly GCF_949987515.2. Classification (NCBI taxonomy): domain Eukaryota; kingdom Metazoa; phylum Chordata; class Mammalia; order Artiodactyla; family Delphinidae; genus Delphinus; species Delphinus delphis. Next base: position 85,057,726 of record NC_082694.2, on the reverse strand, counting down.
GGAGACTGAACCAGGGAGAAATAGAAAATATGAACAGACCAAACACAAGCACTGAAATTGAACCTGTGATTAAAAATCTTCCAACAAAAAATAAGCCCAGGACCAGATGGCTTCACAGTTGAATTCTATCAAACATTTAGAGAAGAGCTAACACCTATCCTTCTTAAACTCTTCCAAAACATAGCAGAGGGAGGAACATTCCCAAACTCATTCTACAAGTCCACCATCACTGTGACAACAAAACCAAACAAACATGGCACAAAGAAAGACAACTACAGGCCAATATCACTGATGAACATAGTTGCAAAAATCCTCAACAAAATACTAGCAAACAGAATCCAACAGCAGATTAAAAGGTTCATACACTATGATCAAGTCGGGTTTATCCCAGAAATGCAAGGATTCTTCAATATACACAAATCAATCAACACGATACACCATATTAACAAACTGAAGGAGAAAAACTGTATGATCATCTCAATAGATGCAGAGAAAGCTTTTGACAAAATTCAACACTCATTTATGATAAAAACCCTCCAGAAAGTAGGCATAGAGGGAACATTCCTCAACATAATAAAGGCCATATATGACAAACCCACAGCCAACATTGTCCTCAATGGTGAAAAACTGAAACCAGTTCCACTAAGATCAAGAACAAGACAAGGTTGCCCACTCTCACCACTAATATTTAACATAGTTTTGGAAGTTTTAGCCACAGCAATCAGAAAAGAAAAAGAAATAAAAGGAATCCAAATTGGAAAAGAATTAAAGCTGTCACTGTTTGCAGATGACATGATACTATACACAGAGAATCCTAAAGATGCTACCAGAAAACTACTAGAGCTAATCCATGAATTTGGTAAGGTAGTAGGATACAAAATTAATGCCCAGAAATCTCTTGCATTCCTATACACTAATGATGAAAAATCTGAAAGTGAAATTAAGAAAACACTCCCATTTACCATTGCAACCAAAAGAACAAAATATCCAGGAATAAACCTACCTAAGGAGACAAAAGACCTGTATGCAGAAAATTATGACACTGATGAAAGAAATTAAAGGTGATACAAATAGATGGAGAAATATACCATGTTTTTGGATTGGAAGAATTAACATTGTGAAAATGACTCTACTACCCAAAGCAATATATAGATTCAATGCAATCCCTATCAAACTACCACTGGCGTTTTTCACAGAACTAGAATAAAAAATTTCACAATTTGTATGGAAGCATAAAAGACCCCAAATAGCCAAAGCAATTGTGAGAAAGAAAAACAGAGCTGGAGGAATCAGGCTCCCTGACTTCAGACTATACTACAAAGCTACAGTAATCAAGACAGTATGGTAATAGCACAAAAATGGAAATATAGATCAATGGAACAGGATAGAAAGCCCAGAGGTAAACCCACACAGATATGGTCACCTTATCTTTGATAAAGGAGGCAAGAAGATACAGTGGAGAAAAGACAGCCTCTTCAATAAGTGATCCTGGGAAAACTGGACAGCTACATGTAAAATAATGAAATTAGAACACTCCCTAACAGCCTACACAAAAATGAACTCAAAATGGATTAAAGACTTGAATGTAAGGCCAGACACCATCAAACTCTTAGAGGAAAACATAGGCAGAACACTCTATGACATAAATCACAGCAAGATCCTTTTTGACCCACCTCCTAGAGAAATGGAAATAAAAACAAAAATAAACAAATGGGACCTAATGAAAATTCAAAGCTTTTGCACAGCAAAGGAAACCATAAACAACCAAAAGACAACCCTCAGAATGGGAGAAAATATTTGCAAATGAAGCAACTGACAAAGGATTAATCTCCAAAACATACAAGCAGCTCATGCAGCTCAATATGAAAAAAACAAAAAACCTAATCCAAAAATGGGCAGAAGACCTAAATAGACATTTCTCCAAAGAAGATATACAGATTGTCAAGAATCACATGAAAGAATACTCAGCATCACTAATCATTAGAGAAATGTAAATCAAAACTACAATGAGGTATCACCTCACACCAGTCAGAATGGCCATCATCAAAAAATCTAGAAGCAATAAATGCTGGATAGGGTGTGGAGAAAAGGGTACCCTCTTGCACTGTTGGTGGGAATGTAAATTGATACAGCCACTACGGAGAACAGTATGGACGGTCTTTCAAAAACTAAAAATAGAACTACCGTACAACCCAGCAATCCGACTACTGAGCATATATCCTGAGAAAACCATAATTCAAAAAGAGTCATGTACCACAGTGTTCATTGCAGCTTTATTTACAATAGCCAGGACATGGAAGCAACCTAAGTGTCCATCAAGAGATGAATGGATAAAGAAGATGTGGCACATATATACAATGGAATATTACTCAGCCATAAAAAGGAATGAAACTGAATTATTTGTAGTGAAGTGGATGGACCTGGAGACTGTCATACAGAGTGAAGTAAGTCAGAAAGAGAAAAACAAATACCATATGCTAACACATATATATGGAATCTAAAAAAAAAATAAATAAATGTAAGTGGTCAGAAGAATCTAGGGGCAAGACGGGAGGAAAGATGCAGACCTACTAGAGAATGGACTGAGGATACGGGGATGGGGAAGGGTAAGCTGTGACAAAGTGAGAGAGTGGCATGGACATATATACACTACCAAACATAAAATAGATAGCTAGTGGGAAGCAGCCGCATAGCATAGGGAGATTAGCTCTGTGCTTTGTGACCACCTAGAGGGGTGGGGTAGGGAGAGTGGGAGAGAGACGCAAGAGGGAGAGGATATATGTATATGTATAGCTGATTCACCTTGTTATAAAGCAGAAACTAACACACCATTGTAAAGCAATTATACTCCAAAAAAGATGTTAAAAAAAAAAAAAAAAAAAAAAACTAAGGCTGAACCATAATCAGGTGGGATTTGGGCACAAAAATTCAAGTAGGGCCTTGCCTATCTGGAGCACAGACCAGACCTGTGGATGGCTCTCCTGAGCTAAAGGGCAGGTCTTTGCATGAAACTCTCAGCTCAGCTCCACGTCTTGCCTTTTTCTCTTTACTGTCACTTCTGTTTTTGGCAGTTTTCATTTGTGTTTTCTCTCTTTTGACAAATAGAGGTTGACAGGTATTTATTTTTAGACAAAAAGTGTTTTTATAAATTAAATCTTTTCTTCCATCCCCACAATTAACTGCTAGAAGTGTAAAATTAGATAAAGTGAAGCTGAATAACATGTAAGCCATAGGATCTATAGTTTTACAGACTTGGGTTTCAATCTCGGTTTTTTAACTTACTAAATATATGACTTTTAGAAATTAATCTAACTCTTTGATCCTTGGTTTCCTCACCCAAAATATGGGAACATCAGCACATGGCTCATAAGATTTATGTGCAGCAGTCAAGCAATATGGGTAATGTTCTGAGGTCCAGGCACGTAGTAGTTGCTCAGTAAATGAAGACATGGTGATGATGGTGATGATGGTGGTGACTGTGACAATGACGTCTCTAAAAGTGGGGTCGTCCTGTCTAGCATAAATGTACAATGATAAGGAAAGGATAGATAGGCAAAGAAGACAATGATTTCTGAATTTCTTTTTCATCAAATGGTTTCAGAATGTGGTTTAGGAAAACTTTCCAGAATGACAGACACAAGCATGTTCAAAGTAAAGGACAACAGAAAACTCACCCTATCACTAAATATAGGTGATTCTGCTTTACATAATCTTACTGAGTCCTCATTTCTTCCCCCTTTCAAAGTCATGGACCAACAAGAATCAAAAGTCAAACCAATTTATTAAATACTCTGGCAGCAGGAGTAAGAGGTTTGATTATTTGCTGTTGCTTTAATCCCAGAAGTCCAATCAGCCAGCCATGAGCTCTTGGTTACAGCATTCTTATGGTTTTTAAAGTCCTATGAGTTGTCAATCAGGAACTCCAAAAAGACTAACCGTAGTGTGAAATATCCGCTTCCTGTGAACTGTATATTGTCATGTCTGCACTTCAGTTTTGCTGAGTGCCAAAAAAACTGTGTTGATGCTTAAAGGAAATACCCTCTAATTCTTGGAAGTAGAAAGGGTTACATAATTAGTGGAAGAAAGTGTATTTATTTATTATTTTCTTAAATATTATATTATTATTGAGATCCCGCTCCATGCCAGCCTCTGTGGTAGGCATGGAGAAGGGTCTGGGAAATAGGTAGAAATACCATTTCATATACTTGAACTTGAGGAGCAGGAATGTAAGAAATGTCCTTGGCCTATTGTTTCCGTAGTTGGCTTTCAATACAGTGTACGTCTTTTAGTGTTAGAGTCTTCACTCTAGGAGTCTTTGATTTTCTGCCTTCTGTCATATACCCATCTTGGCACAAAACAGTAGGTGAGAGAAAGAGAAGGGCTATCCTGAAGGTAAAGGGGAGAATGTTCAGGCAGGACCATGATTGGGAAAACACACTGTGGGAATCTTGATATTAGAAGGAGAACGGGCACAGGGTGAGTACACATATTATAGCACTCCTTTTGTGTCTATTCCCTGGAATAAGTGCTCTTCTGGGCAAGGGATTATTTGCACAGCCACTCGTGAGGAGAGGGTTGGAAAACGGATTGGAGTGTTGGTTTTGTAACATTTCCTCTCATCGGAGTTTCAACCCAGCTCAGCATGGTTCAACAGCATCAATGGGATTATCGATTTGTAGGAAGTGAGAGAAGTTTTCTCAATAGGCAATGATAAACAAAGGAGATTGTTACAGTAAGAATAATTCTGGAGTCCCACATCATTTCAGCAAAGAGAATGAATGAGAGTTTTGAGAGAGAGAGAGAGTGTGTGTGTGTGTGTGTATGTGTGTGTACTATTACACTGTGGTCAGGCAACTGCTTTTCCTATTTTTCTTTATTAATATTTTTAGAAAAACATCACACTCGTGGTTAGTTTTTACATCCTCTAATTCTCTTTTCTTTTTTTAATCACTAGAGTCTCTGCTTACGTGTATTGCACAAACACAGACACTTACGTATTTTCAAAGCCCCCAAATACAATTTTTTTAATCACCCTCTAACTCTAAATTAAAGAAACATAGCATTGCCACCTAATTTCAAATAATACTCCATGAATGAGCACTGAAATTTTTCTTTCTCAAGACTTCCATGTTGGTAAGCTTGCTCATCATACCTCAATATGCTTATATAAAAACTTATAATTAAAATATTCTATGTGAAAAGCACTACAGTGGTCACTAAGTCAAATGACCTTGAATACAGGTGACAAAGCTGAGGCTCCAAGAACTTAAGTAACTCTATTAGTCACATGATTGGCATATGTGTTGTTCAATTCAATGGATCTTTGTTTGTTTTTCTTTTAGAGTTAAATATTTAGCAGAATGAAATGAGGACAGGAAGGCAGGCATTTCACATCAATTTTATTTTGTTTTTAATCTTTCATTTTAAGTTATAAATTGAAAAGGCACTAAGTACAGCATTTCTTTCACCACTACTATCAGTGTCTCTCCTCTGTGGTACAACTACAAACTTTGACTTAACTTCTTTCAGGTAGAGTAAGATAGCTATATAACAAGAAAAGCTAATATGTAAAAAGGCTCAAAACATGATAGGAGTCTATTTCTTGCTCAGGTAACGTATAAATCAGACGTTCCTGTTCAGTGGTGCCTCCTTTACAATTAAGGTTGCAACTTGCTTTCCAACTTGGGGGGTTCCATCAGCCACCATATATGATTTCCAAGGTTGCAGGTGGCAGGGGAGGGGTTCTCTATTATGACAGCCAGTAAAGGAAAAGGGTATGGAGGATGGTAAAGGGAGGTTTTCATGGGCCAAACTTAGAAATTGTATCATGGTGTACAGCGATTCTACCCACGCTTTATTGGCTGGAACTCAGTTACACAGGCACAACCTAACTGCAAGTGATCCTGGCTGATGTAGTCTGAGTACATGTGTATGGGTGCACGTATGTATGGAAATGGAATCAGTCTATGCACATGTTGCCGCAAATTTCTTTTACCATATTAGCCATATTAGATCATTACGTGTATTGGGTGCACAATGTTCCAGTGAAAAAATGTTCTGTGTTTATTTAACTAGTCTATGTGATCTTATCCAACTTTCAAAACACAGTAAAATCTTGCTTTACTCTTTGTAATGACACATTTTAAATATTTGAATTTTGGGCATAATTGAGACTCTATCTTCCTAAGCAACACTTTTCATCAAAATTCTAAGCAACTTTTACATGAAGCTCTTTCTAGATGCATTACACAGGTAGATGCCTTATTAGAAATCATTACTGAACAGAACTGATTGATTTTTCTTAGGACCATGGCAGAGAGAGTGGGGCTTCCCAAACACTCAGTTGGTTTCTGTATTTCCTGATCTCCTTGACCAGCTAGTTCTTGTCTCTGGGCTGTGGATGTAAGCAATGTGTGCTAATTCTGAACCAAAAGATAAAAGACTGGCCACAAACTTTAAACTGTCCTGCCCAAAAAGGTGACCAAGGAGGCCTCACATCGAAGTGGTGGAACCACTAGAACAAAGCAACAAGAATTGTTGAATTACAACATGGAGGATAATTACCCTGGAGAACTGCCAAACTTAGAGCAGAATTTTCATGACTGAGGAATGCAAACCTTCACTGCATTAACCTCCTAAGAGGTAGGGGTTGTTACTGCAGCATATTCTATCCTGACTAATGACATGTTCGTGCGATATTATTTAAAATATTAATTATATTACTTTACATTATTGATTAATATTAGTTTCCATTTCTGTAGGACTTGGAGCTTACATAAGACTTTCCTAGTCATGAGCTTATATAACTGGCACAACAGTGTAATTCTTACATGTATAAAAACATATAAGCCATTCCCGAGATGTGTTCTACTACTTTACTGAACATTTACGAGTTAATAGTATTTTACTTTCTGAGTTAGTATGTCTTCTTTTTACGGGATGTTTGTGCTTGCCACTATACCTTCCACCCTATTGCCACTTTTTATGCTGTCTTAGGTGATTTTAGTAGGCAACTTCTGAATTTAGTTTTATTTGTATTAAGAAAAGTAAATTGTCTCAGAATGAGAACCTGAGAACCTCCCTTCTGAGTAAGCTATTTAATTCAACACGTAGAATGTGCAGTTTTAATTTTCCATCATAAAAATTCTTTCAAGAGTACTTAAAGCTATCTCATGTCTGCCTCATTTTAAGAGTGGGTCTGTTGCAATCCTTGGCTTCTCTAGGTTTTATTTGACTTTATCTTTCCTTTCCTTGCTTCCTACCTACACTGTACTCGGGTGTGATGACCATATAGGGAAATTAAAGTTCCAACAGGGAGATAACTGAGCTGATGTGGACAGGCCTGGGGCCTGGTCTGCCTGGTGATAACTCTGTATCTAGTGCAGCAGAAGGCAGCTCATGGCCTGGAGTCCATGTTTTCCCTCAGTAAAATTACAGAACTGGGTTAATTACCAACTAAGATTTTTCTGCATACCAAATTATCTGGTTCTAATTAATATTAACAGTCTTTAGAGACTGAAAAGCTGTTCAAATCTTGTATTCGAGCAGCAAAATATAATTGTTAATAGACTTTCAGTGTATATAGTGAGCCGGTCCACATGCCGTGCACGTTAATATAGTACCTCATCTATGAGATTCTCATTACTCCCATTTCATACTTGGGAAACTGAGGCTTGCATAGGAGAGTAAAATGCTCAGGGTCAGGCAGGGCTGAATGATGAAATGGGCAGTTGAATCTAAGTATGTTTGATTCCAGAGCTTCAGCCCTTAACTCTTAAGCTCTATTTTAAGCAATGGGAATTGTTGCTATATAGGCCCCCAGGAAATTAATAAAACAGGTAATAGGTGCTATAGTTCTCCCCAAAAACCAGACCATTCTCCCTGTCCTTACGTGGAACCTCTTTTGCACAGACATTGGTGCGCCATCCTTCCATGATTTGTCCAGTGCAGCAGGGCCCACTGCAACTGCTGGGCTGACTTACCACCCTTCTGAAGGTTCAGTGGTGAGGCAAGTGTGATCCCACAAGGATGGAGAACTTATTATCCACGACACCACAGGCCACATGAGCTTCTTGTCCACATTGGTTCTGCGTGGATCCTGTTGTCCCCCAAGGCCAATGAGGTCATGTGGAGGTGGGTCCAGGTGCACGCCATGTACACACAAGTCTGTGCACAGACTTGAAACACTGAGTGTGGGAAGCCCCAATCATATAAGTGGGCTTCTAGCAAACCTGCCCACCTTTGCCGCTGAGGGACACATGAGCTTTGTTATCCTGGTCAGAAAGTCTGCCCTTTGCTTCGGAGGCAGACACTAACTTCCAAGACTGCTATGTAAATGTTCTTGGAAACAATCTGAGATGCACAGAGATGCCATGGAGAGTTGGTGGCTGACACTACCTAAAGGTGAAAATGTGGCCAGAAGCAAAATATGCCCCAATGTGTCCCTTCCTTGACAATCGTAGCATCTGCATCTCTCAAGGGTCTTCTCTCAGCCAGGAATGATGATACAAAGTAGAATGGGGAGTGTGGATGAGAAGTTCCTGCACTTTTCCCAGAAAGCTCCTTTTCTGGAGTAGTTGGTCTGAGTGTAAATTGGTCTAATCCATTTGGAAAATATTTTGGTAATACGAACAAAGAGACATAAGTGTACTGATATGCATTGAATAGAAATTCCAGGTCTAGGGATCAATCCCAAAGGAACAATTTGAAACCGCTGATAAAAGTTCACATAAATAGATTATTTATAATAACAAAATGGTGATCATAATCTAAAGAATGGGAGAATAGTTAGATAAATTATGGTGTATATTTTGATAAAACATTACCTTTTTAATTTTAAATGATGGTTATGGAATCCCTCTATTAATAAGAAAAGTATCTATGATGTAATGTTATGTGAAAAATTACGGTTACAACTGTATTCAATATGAGTACAAATGTGATGTAATACCCACTCATAAGGGGAAAAAGCTCAAAGGATATTCACTGAATACTGCTATATGCTTGCTGAGTTGGGCTAGTGGAGTGAGGAATGAGAGTTTTTTTTCTCATCACAATTCTCCAAACATTTTGGACACATGGTTTGATTTTTAAAATGAAAAATATGTATAAGGTTAAAAAACAAACTCTTGTAGTGATGTGTTAATGTTATCAATCAAACATTAATCTCTAGATATAAGTCAGAAACAATCAAGCATTTTTCTTCTTTTTGAGGTTACGTCCTTTCAGTTATTAAGTTTGTTAATTAAAATTTCTTCCTTTAAGACCGCTTGTGTCCCAAGCGTGAAAGGCATGTGGACCTCTGCAGGGAGGTCATGGAACAGAGGTCACTGTGGAGGCAAAGATGGTCTTCATGGAACAAGGATCCACTTTCCTTTCTTTGGATTCCTCCATTACTCTACATGAGCCCTCCAAGGGTAAAAGAGAAATATGACACGTGACAGCTATGACAAGGTCCTTATACGTCAGCATTGGCTCCTAATCAACTCTCTGGACTCACCCATCATGAAGCATCCTGACTCTCCTCCTACCCCATCACCACCCATTAATCTGAACTAGACCCACTGAAGTTCATTAAGGTCCTAGAATGTTCTAGATCCTCTTTGACTCCAGTCCTTCCCACCTGCTAACCCATCTGCCTGAAACTCTGCTTCCTCAACTCACTTTCACCAAACTAACTCTTACTTAAGATTAAAATCACTTTCTCTAAGAAGCCTACTGCAGCCTCTTGAGTCTGGATCAGGTGGCCCTGCTGTATTCCTTTAGCAACCTTATCTCAACACTCCTCACCCTCTATGTGCTAACAAATACTCCTTCAATAGGCCAGGAGACTTTAACTGGGGAGTAACCTAGAAAATGCCAAACGTTTTTTTTTTTTGATGTTGGGGGTAGGAGTTTATTAATTAATTAATTTTTGCGTGTTGCGTCTTCATTTCTGTGTGAGGGCTTTCTCTAGTTGTGGCAAGCAGGGGCCCTCTTCATCGCGGTGCGCGGGCCTCTCACTATCGCGGCCTCTCTCGTTGCGGAGCACAGGCTCCAGACGCGCAGGCTCAGTAGTCGTGGAGCATGGGCTTTGTTGCTCCGCGGCATGTGGGATCCTCCCAGGCCCGGGCTCGAACCCGTGTCCCCTGCATTAGCAGGCAGATTCTCAACCACTGCACCACCAGGGAAGCCCAATGCCAAACATTTGATTCTGCAAGGTAACAGTTAGCACAATACATCATCTCAAGTTGATGAGAACAGGGAAGGCATGTGAGGACCTGGCTTCTATTGTTTAGTTATTTCATAAAAACACAGTTAATTTCTTAAGCAAATTTTATGCTATAAAGAGGCTGGATCTTGGATATCATGATGTCAAAAGGACTATGCGTTGAGTGATGAGCCCCCAAAGCACGAGGACAGAACCCTCACACATGTCATTTTCACTGGTAAGGAAACGGTCTCAATCAAAGGCATCTGGTGATTCTCATATGACTTGAATTTGATTGCTGCTCTCCTTACATGAGGCAAAAATTACCAGCAATGAATTAGCTTTCCTTTCTATTTAAATCACTTTACTGTAAAATGTTTCAATTTCTGATCTAAGTTATTATCTCATAGTACTTAGATAAACTTTCTGTCTTACATTATTTTCCTTAAAAATGTACCTCTCACAATATCAAGTATCAAATTATCTCAATTTCTATCTGAGGTGATTAGGCTTTTGGTAAGTTCCTGAAGTGTTTATCCCAAACTATTAAAAACCCACTCTGAAGTTACATCTCTGAGTGAGACATCTGCCTTAGAGAATAACAGTATTCCAGGCCTTTTCCCCATTTGCAGCTCACTGCCCAAGGAGAGGGAGGAATGAAATGTGCCTCTTACCTAAGCATCATGCCCCCCACCCCATATTCTGACTTATTCCTCTACTTGGCTGAGAATTACTGACCATTCCCATCAGGACTGGATTGAACCATGTATAAAATAGACCTACTGTTAGAAAGAGAATTAGGTGAAATCATTGATACATAGAGCATTTTAAACATATTTTAGATGAATTCTATTATATGGACAAAGTGTTTTAGAGTTTTCCAAAGTCTTTCTCCAGACTAAGATATCTCCAGAGACATCTTGATTAGAAAAAGAGGAAGATACTTTAAAAATGTTTTATGATGGGGATTGTTAAAAGAAAATCTCTTTGTGTTTTCCTATTTCAATGCACCATTTTTTTAAGGTCAATAATACCCATTATGATGGGCTTCTACTCTTTGGAATTTGCAAAGAAACCATTTGGGAGAAGGTTCTCAGGTCTTATAATCTTATCCAACTGACAAGTTCACCTGCTGCATAATATCGTCAGATTCTGCAACCCCAGAGATGTGTCATTTGCATTTGGAGCCATTTTCTTTAATAGGTGGACTGGGAAACACAGACACACACACACACACACACACACACACACACACACACACACACAACATGAGAGCTGTGAGTTCAGTTTTACTTGAGGACTTTCTGAGGACTATAGCCTGAGAGACAGCCTCTCAGATAGCTCTGAGGAACTGCTCCAAAGAGATAAGGGGAGATGTCAGTGTATATGTGATTTTGGTAAAGGTGGTACTGTACATGCAATCAAGCACACATCTGGGGAGAAGGTTGCTATTAGTCACAAGGAAAAGATGCGTCCATTAATGATTTTAGTGTTTTTCTAGGTATGGGAAGATGAAAGAAATAGGGTTCATAAAATGTACTCCTGAAAATATCTAACTATCTGAAGGCCTGTTCTGCCAGTTTTTTGTTTTTTTTTTTCCCAGGGCACAGAGTGCCTCATTCCTGATATCCACCCTGAACTCCTTTCAGGGTATGTTAAGGTCAGTGACTGCAGTGGCTAATGACTCAATCTTTGTAGAGACAGATGGTGAGAGATTCTTTAGTTGGCAAATAAATAAGTGGAGCTACCTTTCTAGTCAAATTTGAGGATTACAATCCTATTGATGCAAGTGGAAGATGATTTCTTGCCTGCTGCTATGTTTAATACACACAACTGATGCATTTTTTAAAGAAACATTTCCAGGCTCTTAGGTGCTTAAAGCTCCAAACCATGCAAAGAACATGAAGGAAGAATCCACAAAGTTGCTAATATTTTTGACCAATGCGGTGATGAAATTGCATTCCCCAAGGATCTTTCTGCTAATGTAGCTGAACTAGGAAAGGTCTAAGGCCAATCACATAAGGTGGATCGATGGCTCTTTCATCAGAGGGAGCCCAGCTGCTGGCCCCAGAGTGCACCCTACATCTAGCCCCCCATCTTCCAACTGCCCAGGGCTGACAGGGGGAAGGAAGGGCTATTGCTGACATGAGTGATTTGAGCTGAAGAATCTAAGCTTTTAGAAAACCGTAGTTCACATTTCATTTCAATTATTTGTGTGTGTGTGTTTCCTTTTTGTTGCATTTTTTCCCTTGTGAAGAAACTTGCCATGTGGTATTTAAGGTGACCTAACTCTGGCGCCGAGAACGTTCAGTGTGGTTTGTCTTCCCACCCACACACAACTTGCCTTGCAGACTTGACAGGGATAGATCAGCCCCGCAGAGGAGCAAACAAAAAACCAAAAATACCCTCCTCCAAAAAATACCCCACGGTGTGAAACTCTTTCTGAGAAAGAGTGGCCTGTTTCCTTAAAACAGAAAAAAAATTAACAAAAATAGATTTTTCTTAAGATTCTTATTTACTCAGATGATATTGATTCTGTTTCTAGCACAGCACAACCGACTGTAGTGGCTGCCCAGAGATTTTTAGAAAGTCTGATAGATGAGAATGCAATGGGGTTTTGCTGTGAGTGAGTTGTGCTTCTCACGTTGCTTATTAGAAGGTAAATGCATAATTATACGGCACACTCACAGAAGAGCAATAAACTTTATGGGGGAATTTATAAAACAGTATGTTTACATCAACGGTGCTATACAAGTAACAAATAATAATAACATTGTGAAGAAAATTAGCTCCTTAGAAGCATAACATTTAATATGTAGCTCTGTATAATTAATATCCTGGCAGTTTAATGTGTTACTCATTTTCTTTTTTTCCCTCCCCTTTACTAGGAAGAAAGGAACAGAATTTGTTTAATTTAATATGGCGTTTTCACAGTAGTATACAGCCAAAATGTCTCATGCTGGATTAATCTAATTTCCTGTCCCATAACTTTGAAACTGACCACTGGTTTATTAATGTACAGTATGCCCACTTAGATGATGTGTAAATATCATTCCCTCCTCACTGTTACCTTTCGCCTCCCTGCCGACTGTTCTGCTAGACACCCCACAATGCAAAGACAAAGAATTATTTAGCTCAAAATGTCAAGTGTGCTGGGCTGAGAAAGCCTGAATTAGCTCATTGATCTTTACAACCATCCTCAAAGGCAGGGGTTATTATTTTGTGTGCAAAAAAACTTGCACACAGAGGATCCAAGAGATTTATCTAAGATAAAATTTCATAGTGCAAAGTTGAGGACTCCAGGCTTGATGTCAGGTCTTCAGCGTCTAAATCCCCGGGCACCTGCTGTAGCCCTCTTCTTTTACAAGTGTTTTTTACATTGAGAACTTGGCATTGGTTGCAGCACACACATATGTGCTGTTCAAAAGTGTGTGTGTGTGTGTGTGTGTGTGCATGCACAGGTATCGATATTTTCCTGACATCCAGAAATTGGTCCCTAGGAGCCAGACATGTCTGACTCCATGCAGAACTGAAGAAAGCCACATCTGCCTTTGGCCCTGTCCTCTTAATGCCCCGGATGAAGTAGCCCCTATAGAGGCCACCCCACTGTGCATCATTTCCTGTGCTCGTCCTCTGGCCTGTGATGATGGCGGCCCCTCCTCCCTCAGCTCCACCACCCATGTTAATGATGCTCTCGCCTTTTCACTGGAGCATTACGTTGCCGGAACACACAGAGAAGGGGCCCTTCCTCTTCACTATTCAGCTGTCACCGTCACCACTTAATAAACAGTGAAAAGGCAGTGACTCAGATCGCAGGTGCCAGTTTGGCCTGGGTGATTGTCAAATGGACCCATCCCAGCTTATTTAGGGTGCCTAAAGGCAGGCCCGATGCCAGCACGCCCTGCGAGTTCCAGGAAGGAGAAGGGCAGGAAAAGTGCATGAAGAGTGGAGCTGGGCTTAGTGACATCCAGGTGTAAGTGATTTGGGGGGAGGACTCAGGAAGGAGGAACCTCCTGGCTCGGAATCAGTAGGTGATTTATGCTCGATGCTCCTCGCACATAGCGGTAACCCTTCTCCTACAACCTCTAGGGTCAGAACACCTGGCTCTGCCGTGGTGGATGCCTACCTTGACATATCCACACCCATTGTGAAGACAAGGGAGCACCTGCACACTCCCAAACGTCCTTTGTAGTTTGAGTCATACCACACGGCAACTGGCTTGTTGGTCCAATCCCTGCTAAGGATGAAAGACTGCTTCTCTCATGCAGTCACTTAGTTTAGTCAAGGAGCCTTCATGTGTGGTTCTGGGCCACATCCTGAATCCCTAGTGGTTCAATAAGGGTGTGGTGATGGACATCTGCAAGTAATTTTATGAAATTTAATAAACCTAATAAGAACCCTTCTATAGCATCCAAACCACAAAAACTTACCAAGTGCCCTTTAGGTGCCAGGCACTGTGTTTGGCTCTGGAAACGTTCAAGCATCATCTTTGAGCCCAGGATATTCAGAAGACAACCAGTTACACAAACCAGTTACACGATCACTTTAGACATAGTAATAAGGTGGTATATGTGATGCTTTAAAAGAAGAGAGGCAAGAATGTCTATCATTTGGAATTTGGGACAGGAGATTTGGAGTTAGTAGCAGAGAACATGAATCACAAATTGTACGTAACATAAGGACTCCAAGTTGTGTAACTCGGAAACAGATATTCTTGACATCCTTAGTGTGGAACACTTGAGAGCACTGTGCTCATCATATTCATTCCTGGTCTTTGCATCTATGCCTTTATCTTAATTCCATGCTTATCATTCCAGTTATTCATCTTTAAACATTATTTTATGACACAACATTACCCTGGCTCTCGAGTTTCTTGCATGCACTGATATGATATTCTTTAGACCTTCCTCAAATGCCAACTCCTCCAGGAAGCTTCCTCAGTTCCCTCTGGGATCATGTAGACTACACAGGAAGACCATAAATATTTACGTGCACCTTTTTAATGCACACATCATTTTGTACCTTTTATTATATTATAAGAATTAGGTTTATTGTTGTACAACCTGTTTCATCCAGTTCACATTATTATCAATCATCAGAAAAATATTTATGTTCAGGAAAACGACAAACAAGCCGAAGTTAGTTTCTGGATCCATCTTCAGTGAGAGCTCACCAAAGTCTTCCATTATCTCCATAGGACACCTGCCCTGTCCCCACCCCACCACATTAACACCCTGGGCTGCCAGAGCATCCTGAATATGGACCTGCCATAGTCCTTTCCACTCTGCAGCTTATTTTCTTTTGCGGTTCTCTCTCTGATGAGACTTGAGTCCTGAGGAACAGGGACTGAATCTTGTTCGCTCAGCACCTTGTATGGGACAGGATCAATAGGGGGAACTTAGCGTTTGTGTTCAATCCACTACATGTAGGTATCTGTTAATCATTTGAGCAAGAGCTCTGAAGAGCCAGCACAAAATTCGGTGCTCATAAGCTTGGGCCATTCTACTACTTGTTGTATGCAGGAAAGCAGTGAGAGACTCAAAAGCAATCAAGTCCAATCCAAATGAAACCTTATTACGTTCAAATTATGCGTTACACTGAAACACTCTTACCATGAGTACATTTGGCCTGTACATAAAATGTTTGTTTGTGTTTCATTTTTTAACTGAAACTTATGAACGGACTGACTCTCATCTTGGTGCCAAAAGTCCAGCTGAGCAATTAGCATTTGAAGTTCGTGTGAGGAGGGACCCATGAATGATGGCTTCAGAGCTCTGCCATCTTGTCCTCCTATGAGGTTAAACCCCAGGACTGCTGTGCACACGGACCTCATTAGAGAGTCCTGGCAGGACTGTCTTCCCTGAGTTGCCTATGAAACTCATGATACTTTTTTAGGGTGTTTTTTGTAAATAATCACTATACAGAAGGCATTTTTGTCTGGTTTATAAAATGTTCATGATGACATTGTCATAGTAGCCAAGGTAGTGATCACAACATAATGACTGGGAACAATGGATCAGAGTCATGGAAACCACTCATAGTGACTTACACATGGACTAACCTGTGTGAACCTGACAAAAGGCATGTAACCTCTCTAAGCTTCAGGGCCTTCCTGATTGCAAGATGGCAGTCGGAATTACCTCTGTTGTTGTGAAGACTGAGTGAAAATACTCTGCCTGTCCAGCATTAATTAAAAATAACTTTTTAGTATGCTTTTGCTCAATGTCAGTCTGCATTACCCTTTTAGTCACTATTTGGTAGCAGATAATAAAGTGAGATGGAAAATGCCATTTTCTCTTTTGGCTGTTTTGAGGCACAGAGCTAATATCTAATCCTTAATATTTAATCCTTAATATTTAATCACAATAGTTATGTGAATTTGAATGTCTGTGACATGTATTTTCTCTTGCTATCACATATTCTTGTTTTTATTTTACATCTAGATTTTTGAAGCCAATATTTTAGCCAGACAACATATTTTAGATGTAGGTAAAACATATTCTAGAAATAAGTAAGCACATAGTTTATTTTATATAAACAGAAAATATACATTTCCTATCATTTAGGACTTACAGTATTGTTAGTGTGGGAAAATACATATAAAGTAAAAGTAAAATTATACACGTGTGTATATACACACACACACATGCACACACACACAGAGTGCTGAGCTGGCAAGTGTAACATCTGCTTCCCCAAAACCAAAAACCCCTCATTTGTAGGTTTTGCCAATTTCCATGGTGTAAATACTCCTGTGATGGCTCATTTCAAGCTACCAATAGTTTAAGAAACAGTGTGCACAGTTCCTAAAGCATGAACTGGCTCCGGTGGATAGCTGCTAAATTGGCTCGGACTCAAAGAAGAAAGCAAATACAGAAAAGAGAAGTTCCATGTTTATGGACTAAAATAGCCTTGGAGGTACCAGAGAGCACGGACAATCTGAGCCAGGTCTGAAAAGACTCGTAACCTTTGGAAAACACCAAAAACGGTGAAAAAAGCTCTAGCATCTATGTGTAGCCAGCTCTTTCATTCATTATGAGTTAATTAAAAGCATCTTTTTGAATTATAACTGGATGCCAGACACTTATTATAGGGTTTAAATACACGGAATTATAATCACAGGTGTCAGACAGATATGTACTATAAAGCAGTGTTGTAGACACAGTGCTGTAGGCTATGCACAAGTAATCACTGTGGTGAGCACTTAACCCAGCCTGGAGGTCAAGGTCAGGGAAGGCTTCCTGGAGGCAGTGACAGAGTCTTAAAGGCTGGAGAGAATACTCACCAGGCTGAGGCAGCAAGAGAAGGGCATCTGAGCTGGAGAGGGCTTAAATGAAATCAAAGGGAGAGGGAACATAGAAGGTGGAAATCTACAAGCAGATCCAGGTTTGGGGTGTATAACTTGCATGGTAGCAGGCAAGAGGAAGAAGTGTGGCCAGGAGCTGGGACAACGTGGATTCTCAAGGAACTGGTGGTCCTCTTAAGGGTTCTGCAGTTTCTGCTGAAAGCCCTGGCACACGTCTGCTGTGATTTGAGCAGATGTTGAGAATTGCATCCTATGTTGGTCATGTGAACACATTTACCATTATGTGTCGGTTTTGAATGCCTAAGAGCAGGGGTAATGAGATCCCTCCAAGGGTCATTGTCATCATCCAGGCATGATTTGATGAGAGCATAAGCAATGCACTAGAACTTGGGATGGAAAAGGATCTATTATGGATTTTGTGCAATTCATAACTTGCCTTTACTTTCATCTTTTTACTTAGCTTATATTGTAAGCCAAATAATATCATTCTCTGTAAGTTTAGGCTCAGATTTTCATATTTTATTAGTTAGCTAGTTCTGAACTATCTTATTTCAATAAATGTCTGTTTATTCATGTTATAGACTCATGTAATAGTCTCATAGATGTCTTAACCAGGAAGGCACTGAGTGTGCATTAATTTATAGATAATTTATGATAGAACATACCTATTTTCCAATTTATTTTCTTTTATATTAAACACATTTATCACTAAAGTCATTTTTGTGTCCATTAGATAAAAGAATAATTTAAAATTTCTCCAAATGATTATTAATCTTTGTTGGGAAATGTCTCCTACAGTTGGGTCAGTAGATGAAAAGGCAAGATTAATTATAAAATTACTTCAGCTCTAGAAATCTTAATATGCCTGGAGCTTAGAAGGTTGAAATATAGTCTTTTTGATGACCAACAATTAGATAGATTTCTCTGTCTCTACAAATACAATAGAGTAACATATCCAAAACTATAGACAACTAACAAAAATCACCATTACTAGAATCTAAAGAGGAAAATAATATATATATTTTTAAATTTCTTGGCAAAACCGTATCTCTGGGTTAATTTTACTACTGAAAGTTCCTGAGAAGAATGCATTGTCTTTGCAGAAGACATTGTCCTAAAATTCAAATTAAAATATATTTAAATGATATTGAAAACACTTGAGAGTCAGTTGGATTCACATCTAGTATAAAATAATTAGAATTTCCCATCCAAAGTACATTTTCCCCTCTTTATGGAATGCATGATTGATTTCTTTTTTGTTAATATAATCAAATAATTTTGTTTTAAAGTGTGTTTTTCATTATAAAATTAATGTAACCACATTACATGACAGTTGTGAACCACAGAGATTTAGACTTAGACTTGAGTGTCCACTGTAGAATATTGTCCCAACAAAACAACTGAAGCAGCTGAATGTCCAACAGTGGAAAGATGGTTAAAAGATCTAGAAGAGGATATGATCTGACAACTAAAATAATGAGGCAGATCTCAACATAAAGATATATATTGACATAGAGTGTCAGTGTCAAGTACAGAAATCGAGTAACAAAACAATCTACATAACATGGTGTCATTTATGTAAACATATAATATGTGTTATAAATGCACTCAAAGGGGACTTCAAGAACAAGCATACCAAACTGTTGAAAGAAGTTGCCTCTAGGATGTGTGTCTATGTGTGTTTGTGCATCTGTCAAGAAGTGGGAATAAATTTAGGGATGGTAATCAAGAGACTTAATTTTATCTGCTATGTTTAAAAATTGCATTACTATATTGTGTGTTGGTTTCATGAATAATAATAGAAAATAAAAGAGAGTAGAAAAGGGAAAAGACTGTTGGGAGGCTCATTATTCCACTACTGTTACACAAAACCCATTAAAATTTCATATATTTCTTCCAGTCTTTTTCCCACTCAAAAAAAAATATACATATATACATATATACAATTATATTGTATATAAAATTTTCCTCATTTTTTCATTCAATGTTTTAGTATATTGTTACATAGTTTCCATAACTGGGAATGTGCCATAATTCTTGTAACAATTCTTTTTGTGGATATGTAGTTTATGTTTTATATTCTACTACTGATGATTAACATCTTGCATATAGTTTGATCCCTTATTTTGAAGAGTTTCTTTAGGATTTTCTGAACTATAATTAGGTCAAAAGTTACGTGCATTTTTTGTGGTTTTTCATTCTGTATTTCATGAGAAATGTCACTTGTGCTAAAGTCAAAGATGAACAGAAACATTTTATGAGCTGTGGCTTGTTTCAGATCTTTAAGCAAATTCAGTTAACTTTTTTGTTTTTGTTTGGTTTGGTAAGGAATAGATTGATGCTTGGCCAAATGCCAACAACATCGGAGGACATCAAATCTGAGGTGGTGGAACCAGAGTCAGGGTCCCCCATTAATAAGTGTACTGCTTCTGCAAGTGGCTGCGGGCTATTAGGTGCCTTATACAGTGCTTGATGGAGAGTAGTCAATGTTCAATGTCTATGTATTGAACTAAATTGAAGAGAAATGAGAAATCTGAGTCAAATCCCATCTAAAACATACAGATGATGGATGCCATGGCAGCCCAGGTGGCATCAGACCAGGCAGCATGGAGTCATATGTTGACAGCAGCTCCCAACCCACAGGCACCTCTCAGGTCATCAGAAAGACTCAGCAGTCAGAGCTGTGCATCTGGCCATGGTTCTAAAGCACTCAAGCGTGAAGGTCCATGCTCCATTCAGGTCAAGTCACAATGAGCTCACCAATCTGTGCATCTATGTCAGACTGTCTGTAAGAGGATAGGGTTCTGTGTCCTGAATTAGAACATATCAATGCATCCATTCTATTGTTCATGAGCCAGCTGTCCTACACCCTTCACAAGCTTTCTTTTTTTTTTTAATATTTATAGATTCACAGGAAGCTGCAAAACTTAGTACAGAGAGATCCTGTGTACACTTCACCTAATGATTTCTCCCAATGGTTATTTGCATATATTTGCATATAATTTGCAAATATTGCATAATTTTAGTACAGTATCCAACGTAAGATTTGATATTGGTACAATGTGTCTGTATAGGTCTATGCCATTTTATTCACATGTGTAGATTTGTATGATCACCAGCCCAGTCAAGATTCAGAACTATTCCATCACCACAGAGATTTCCCTCATGATACCTTTTTATAGTCCTATCCCTTAAGCCCCTTCTACCACATACACAGCCTGGCAAGGACTAATCTGTTTTCCATCTCTATAAGTTTATCATTTTGAGAATATAAATGCAATCACACAGTATGTGACCTTTTCTCACACAGAGATTGACTTTTATCACTGAGCATACTGCACTTGAGATCCATTCAACTTAATGTGTGTAAATAGTCGCTTCCTTTTTCTTGCTGGATAATATTCCACTGTATGGATAAAGCACTTTGTTAACCATCTAGCTATTATTCAAGAGCTTTGGATTGTTTCCCAGTTTTGGCTATTACAAATAAAGCTGCTATGAACAATCACATTCAGGTTTTTATGCTGACATGTTTTTACGTCTCAATAAATATCCAAAATACTACTTGTTCAAACGGTAAGTACATGTTTAGTTTCCTTAAAAAATAAAATAAAAAGGCAAACTGTCTTCAGAGTGGCTGCATCATTTTATATGCTTACCAGCGATATGAGAGATTCCATTTCTCTATATCCTTACCAGCATTCAGTATTGTCACTAATTTTTATTTTATGTGTTCTAATAGGTGTGTAGGGATATCTCTTCTGGGTATTAGTTTTCATTTCCCTAATGGCTAGTGCTGTGCAAAAGATGTTGAATATCTTTTAACATTATTGCTTGCTATCACTGACAGGCATCCTCATGTCTTTTGCCCATTTTCAAATTGAATTGTATTTTTTTCTTCTGTTAGGTTTTGAGCTCTTAATATGGTCTAAATATGATGCCGTTGTCAGATATGGTTTGCACATATTTTCTCCCAGTCTGCAATTTTCCTTTTTATCCTTTTCATAGGGTCTTTCACAGAACAAATACTTTTAATCTTACTGTGGTCAATTTATTTATTTTCTCTGTTATGGGTTATGCATTTGATGTCACATCCATGAATACTTCACCAAGCCCAGGTCCTGAAGACATTCTCCTGTGTTTTCTGCTAAAAGATTTACAGTTCTACATTTAACATTTAATGATGACCCATTCTGTATAACAAGGTTTAAATCAAGGGTTTGTTTGTTTTTTTTCTTTGCCCATAGATATCCAGTTGCTCCATCACCATTTACTGAAAGAATATTTTTCCTTCATCGAATTACTTTTGCACCCTTGTCAAAAATTAGTTGGCTGTACTTGTGTGGGGCTATTTTTATGTACTCTATTCTGTTCCAAAGATCTTTATGTCTACCCTCCACAAATACTACACAGTCCTGATTAGTGTAACTGTATCATGAATCTTGAAACTGGAAGAGCACTTCCTCCCAATTTTCTCTTCTTTTTTTCAAAATTGTTTATTCTAATTCCTTTGTTTTTCCATACAAACTTTAGATTAATCATGTCTATCTTATAAGTAATCTTACTAGGATTACAATAGGAATTGCACTAAACCTATATGTCAACTTGGGGAAAATTGATAACTTTACTGTTAAGCCTACCAATCCATCTATATACCTAATTCTTTTCACATACTGTAGAATATATTTGTTAAGAATTTTTGCATCTGTATTCATGAGGGATATTGTTCTGTAGTTTTCTTTTTGGTGCAGTCTGAGCCTGGTTTTGGCATTGGGTTAATACTGGCTTTGTAGAATGAGTGGGAAGTATTCCCTCCTTGTCTATTTTGTGTAGAATTTGTGTTAATTTTTTAAACTTCCATTAGAATTCTGCAGTGAAACCATCTGGACCTAGAAATTGCTTGTTTGGAATATTTTAATTTATGTATTAATTTTCATTAATAGTCACAGAACCATGCAAATTATTGGTCTCATATTGAAAAAGTTGGGATAGTTTACAGTTTTCAAAATTTGTATATTTCATTTAATTTATCAAATTTATTTGTGTAAAGTTGACAGTAATATTCCCTTTTTATCTTTTTGATGTGTACAGGGTCTATAGTGATATCCTATGTTTTATTCCTGATGGTAGTAATTTGTGTCTTCTCTCTTTTCTTTGTCAGCCTAGCTGGAGACAAATCAATTTTATTGATCTTTTTAAAGAACCAGTTTTGTTTCCCCATAAATTTTCTCTGTGTTTCAGTTTTGCGTATCTGTTTTCTGTATTATGTTTCTGTTTTCACTTTCACTGATTCTAATTTTATTTTTATTCCTTCCTTCTTTCTTCTTGCTTTGAGTTTATTTGCCCTTCTTTTTTTAGTTTTTAGAAGTGGGATCTTAGATTATTGATTTAAGACATTCTCTTTTCTAATAGAAGTTTTTAGTGCTATAATTTTTCCTCTCAGGCTTGCTTTAGCTGTATCCCACAAATTTCCATATGCTATATTTTCATTTTCATTCAGCTTATTGCATTATTTTATCTCCCTTGAAGCTTCCCCTTTGCCATATAAATTATTTATTAGAGTGTTGTTTAATTCCTGAACATATGGAGATTCTCCTGTTGTATTACTGTTATTGATCTCTACTTCAGTTTGATTATAGTCAGAGAACCCATATGTGACTTCAATTCTTTTAAATTTATTCAGATTTATTTTATGGATGGCCTATTGTATTTTCTATCTTTTTATATGCTCTGTGGGCACTTGAAAAGAATGTTTATTCTTCTATAGTTGGGTAGAATGTTCATAACATCTTAATTTGATTCTGGTGGCTGATCATGTTTTTGAATTGTCTATATCCTTGTTGATTTTCTGTTTAGTTTTTCTATCAATTATTTAGTGAGGAGTGTTGAAATGTCCCACTATAATTTTTGAATTGTTGATTTTCAGTTACATTCACATTATTTTGCAAATAGAGTTATTTTGCACAGAGTTGGTGGCTTAAACAATGGAAATTTATTTCTCACAGTTCCAGATGCTGGGAAGTCCAAAATCAAGGTACTCAACTATTCTTCTGATGAGAGCGCTCTTTTTGGTTTGCAGATAACATCTATCTGCCCCTTCATGTGGTGGAGAGAAGAGAGAAGTGAGTTCACTTTTCTATTCTGATAAAATCACTAATCCCATCTTGAGTGATCCACCCTCATGACCTAATTACCACTCAAAGTCATCTTCTCCAAATACCATGACATTGGGAATTAGGATTTCAACATATGAATTTTGGAGCAAACACAAGCATGCATTTCATAACACTTTTTTATCATTACAAAATGTCTCTCTATATATCTGATAATTTGCTTTAATGTCTATTTCATCTTATATTAATGAAACCACTCCTGATTTCTTTTGATTAATACTTGCCTGGTATATCATTTTTCATCCTTTTGCATTTAACATAGCTACATCATTGTATTTAAAGTGAGTTTCCTACAGACAGCATGTTGTTAGGTCATGATTTTGTTGTGTTTTGTTAGTTCAATTTTTTTAAACTATTTTTCCATTCTCTGTCTTTTAAATGGTATTTTTGGGCCATTTACATTTAAATTAAATGATTTTTGATTTGTTTGTTTTGCTGTTTCTTCCCTCTATTTTTCACATCTCCATATTCTTTATTCTGCCTTCCTGTGAGTTACTTGAACATATTTTAGAATTTCATTTTGAACATATTTTAGAATTTCATTTTGTAGTGTGCTTCAGTTTATAAAAGTTTGTATAGTTCTTAATGGTTGCTCTAAGTATAACCATATTATAACTTGTCACAGTCTACTAGTGCTAACATTTTACCAGTCTGAGGAAAGTGTAGAACTCTTACATCCCTTAAACTCCATTTACCATCTCCCCTTTATAATAATTGTCATAAATATTTCCTTTACATACATAATTTAGAAAATTTCAGAGGAGAAGGAATTCTACATTTACCAATATATTTGGTCTTTCCATGCTATTTCTTCCTGATGCTCCAAGATAACTTCTTTTATCACATGTTTTCCATTTGTTAGGGAATTTCTTGCAGCCATTCTTTTAGAGCAGATCTGCTGGTGATAAGTTCTCTGAGTTTTCTTTATCTGAGAATGTTTTCTCTTTTCCTTCATTTCTGAAGGATATTTTCATTGAATATAGAATTCTGAGTTGGCAGTTCTTTCTCTCAGCACTTGAAATATTCTGTACCATTTCCTCCTGGCCTCCACAGTTCACGCTGAGAAATCCATTCTCACTGGAATTGTTTTTTCCATGTAGGTCATGTGTCATCTCTCCCCTAACAATTTCAAAGATTTTTTTCCTTTGTTTTCAGTTTCCAAAAGCCTAATTATTGTGTGTTTTGGTGTGGATTTCTATAGGTTAATCTTATTTGTGGTTTGTCCAACTTCTTGCAACTGTAGATTTATGTTTATTTCTATATTTGGGAATTTTTCAGTCACTATTTATTTGAATACTCTTTTAGTTCCATGAATATGTAATTTTCTGTTATAGTCCTACATATTCCTGATATGTGTTCCTTTTTTTTTTTTTTTAGTTTACTTTTTTCTCTCTTGTTAGAATTGGGCAATTTGTGTTGTCTATCTTTAAGTTTATTGATTCTTCTGTCCTCCCTAGTGTGTTCTTATAACCCATCTATTGAGTTTTTTATTTTGGCTACTGAAATTTTTTTTAGTTCTATAATTTCCATTTAGTTCTTCTTTATAGCATCTATTTATTTGCTGAGATTGTCCACATTTGTGTTCATTTTAACTGTATTCATAATTACTTGGTGAAGCATTTTCATGATAATTGCTTTAAAATACTTGTCAGATCTTTCTAACATCTGCATCATCTTGGTTTTAGTGTCTTATGATTGTCTTTTCTCATTCAATTTGAGATCTTCCTATTTCATAGGATGAAAAATGATTTTCTATTGAAGCCTGGACATTTTGGGCATTACAGTTTAAAACTCTGGATCTTAGTTACGTGTTAGGTTTTAGCAGGCCTCCTTTTACAGAATCTTGTTTGGTGAAAAGGGCTGTGCCCTACCACTGTTGGGTGGATGTGGAAGTCCAGGCTATACTTAGCCTCAGTTGACATCCAGTGAGGGGGGCTTCCTTGTTAGCACTGGGTGAGAATGAGAGTTCATTCTCCAGTAGGTCTCTGTGATACAACCCTGGGTGGAAAGAGGAGGGCACATTGCTGCTCTTCCCAAAGTGGCCTCCACTGCCATGGGGTGGGGAGTGGGCCTTGTTCCTTCAGGTGATGGTGGAAGTCCTGACTCTCTACTCAGTCCCTCTGAGACTACTGCAGTGACAGTGGAATGATATCACTCTCATTATTACTGGGGGTAACCAGGCCCCCCAAAATGTCTTCCCTGACACCCAGGTGTCTGTAATATAGTAATCTCAATAAGACTGTGTGCATTTTAGGTATAAACCTTTACTTTCCTTAAGGATGAAAAGCAAGTTATGTCCTTGTAAAATCAGAGGCAATCCTATACAAACATAGGCTCCTCACCATTTATAGGACAGAGTCCATTCTCCTAAGTATACTATCCAAGGACCATTATAGTCTGAGTCCATCAAAGCTCTTCTACTCCTTCCACTTCTCCAGTCCGTGCCCTCTGTGCTGCAGTCAAACAGATGATTTGTGGAGATCCACCTGTGTCCAACCTGTGCCCTCTTGTTACTGAGTCCAACCACGCTCTGCTAGCCGAACGACAGGCCAATAAATCAGGAGATGCCAATAAATCAGGAGACGAGGTGTTGAGGCAAGGAATATCGACTTTATTTGGAAAGCCAGCAGACTGAGAAGATGGCAGACTAGGGTCCCCAAAAAACTATCTTATTGGGGTCTGGATGCCAGTTTCTTTTATAGAACAGAGAGCGGGAGGAGGTGAGGAAGTAAAGTAAAAAGGCTATTGGTTTTGCCTGGCTTGGCCAGCATCAGGGAGGTGATGTGTTAATTTCTTCTTTTCTGCAGCCATTCACAGGTGGGCAGGGTCAGATTGTCTCCCTGTGACCTGAGCAAAGGCACTTTAGTTTAACGTTCAGGCAGAGGGGCAGGGTTCCCTAAGGCAGGCAATTATGTATGATTATAATAAAAAAGCAATGAAAAGCAACATTTAAGTCAAAGAAACAGGTCCAACATGGAGTCAAAATTGGTTGTTCCCTGTTACACTCTCTTTGCTGACACTGTTTCCTTCTCCCTAGAGAACAGTCTCTTCTATTCAGTCACTCCCCTCACCCCTACAGGCCTTGTTTAAATAGCCCTTTATTGAAAAGTCCAACTCAAGCACAGAAATCTTTGACTCCTTTCAAATCCCATGTTATTATCAGCATACTTTTAGCATGTACCATGGTGTATTACTAGTTTACTTTTTCATTTGTACGTGTCCTGGTTCCCAAACTATCTTATAAATTTTTTACAGAAATGTTGTGACAGTGCCTTGCTCAAGAAAAGCATTTCTTTTAACTCTACTTGTGTTCTTTTAGATCAGTCATTTGAGTGATGGGTGGGAATTGAAGAAACTCAATGAGGAGGTGATAGGTTAGGACATAATGAACTTGAGTGATCAGATAATTACTGAAAATGATTTCTATAAATGCAGGCATCTGTGAAAAAGAATGCAAAAGTAAAATTGTATGAGTGCTTAGAAAATATGAAAATATCTCAAGGTTCATTTTCTTATACAATTGCAAAAAGGCATTCACTGCAGGACAAAGTTTAAATTCATTTCATTATTTTCTGTATTAGTTACCAAACAGCAATATCTGGTCAAAATTTAATACACCAGAATAAATAATAATCACAGAATGGTGTTCCTTTGTAATTATAGCTTAAACACTAATTTATATCTCTTCACTTATCAGAAATGATTACTTACACTTAACATTTTGAACATTTTGGTTACAGTGTTTTTTTTGTATTTTGCCTTCAGTTTATTCATTTGCTTGTTTACTTGAATTTTGTGCTGGAGATGCTCCACAGAAACTGCATACTCTTATAATTCCTAAGAAGGCATTTGAATCTGAAACCTAACTGAGACTCTTTGCACCACAATTAGCGGTGCTGGCTTCACATCTTTCTGTCACAATAGAAAGTCTACAATGCCATTAATGTCCCAGGCTCCTTCTTGCTTCTGCACTATCATCATTATTTGTGGCTTTTATCTTCCTGATTGCCTCTTGATGGCAAAAGGAATGCTCTATCTCCAGCTCATGCCCTCGTTCCAGGAAGGAAGATGATGAAAATGACAAGAAAAAGGTGGTGGCATCTATTCCAGGAAAGTAAAACTTTCCCAGAAATTCCCAGCTCACTTATATGTACATCTCCTTTGCCATAAGTGTGTCGCCCAAGTTGAAAGAAAGGTAAAATGTAATTTTTTATACCTTTATCCTGGCACACAGCCACTCTGAAGAAAACTCGTGTTGGGTCTGTGAGGGAGAAGGAGAGATGGATTTTGGGGAGGGAACTAGCAATGTTTCCTATAATCAGAATCCTCCTGGTATTAGTACATAAAAATCTATCTAGCCTTTAAAAATGAGGTCCTGGTGCTCCTGTGCACATTGTAGAAATGTGTTTGAGCCTCTTGGGAAGCCCTCTGAGTGCCGGGCAGCCAGTGACCCCAGCACCCGTGAGGACCCGCTGCTCTCCATGCCTCCCCCTCAGGATGGCACGTGTCTACACCCATGTGTTCTTGGGTATCACCCTGACATCTGCATCTTCTTTTCGTGTTAAGCACCTGGACAAATGTCATATTCTCGTCTGCTGTTTGTGCCACATTTTGAGTTTAGGAATCTTCTCTTTTGTTTCAGGTGTGGATAACTATGTCCATTACTGATAAAATGTCCAAGGGATTGCTTGTAAGTGACACAGTAGGACCTCCATATTAGGAATTCCATTTTTACCACCCATTCAGCACATCATAGCCGCATGCCAGAACATAATACAAGTGCACTGTATTATTGCACACTACATGCAAACACATTTCAGCATGGCGTGTACATTTTAAGATAACCACAGATTGAACAGGGAAAGACAAAAACAGAAAACACAACCCACCTTTGAAACATTTAAAGTTAGGTGGCTGAGGCTAATAACCAGTCTGCGTTAGAAATGTTTCCTTTTGTCAGCATTCTAGCTTTTGTTTAAAAAAAAAAATAAAAGGAGAAATAAAGTTTCTCAAGTTAGCATAGCAAAGCCTTTTTCTAAAGGGCCTATAAATAATTTTAAATTCCTGGTGCTGCCTCAAATGTAGCTCTTCTGAGCTGCAATGTCGGCTATTTCTCTGAAACTGGAGTAGTCATTCAAAAATAGTTTCACTCAATTTAACTGCCTATTGAACCCTCTAAATTACAGATATTAAGCCTTTGGTTTCACAACAAACTTAATGAACAGTTCTGACAATCTATAAGCAAGGCCACTGGAAATTCATGGGCCAGATGGAATCACAGATTACACCATTTTCCTACTGGCCTGCAATTCTCTGGCACCTGGATCGACATTCCAGGGATACATATTATGTCTGGTGCAATAGCCCCTGCCCCTAATAAATGAATTTGTGTTTCAAAAAAGCTCATAGCAAGCAGAGAAATGCCTGCTAACTTTCATTCACGATTCTTTGCAATATCAGGGTAAAACTCATTTGATATATTTAGATGATATTTAGAATGCAAGGTGATCTCAGGAGAGCCTTTGAGAGGAAATTCATCTAAGGAAAAAGAAAGACTATAGGAATAGGCAGATTAAAGCAAAGGTAATGGAATGAAGAAAGAAATCTGCAAAATCACAAGGGGGGACATAAGGAAGAAAAATACATGAGCTAGCAAAGGAAGAGAAGAAGACAGTTTGAAAGTCAAGATATCCATCCCCCCTACCCAAGAATCTCTGAATTATTTCTTGGGAAAATTAGCATTTGTGACACATATTTCATTCGAAATATCCCACATATCTGCTTAATAGTGATTTTAAGGGGAATGTGTTTAATCACTGCGAGATTCCTTTCCACGCCCTGAAATGTGACCAGGTGTCAATGACATGATTGATTACAGGGGATGGGGTGATGCTGAATTAGTTGTCATCACATACTCCCTCACTCTTATTGCTCAGGAACCACAGCACCTATGCCCCAGGGTAACATAAAACTTCCTGATTCCAAAGAACACACATCCCTCTTTTCTTCCCCCATCTTTATATTTCTCATGCTGTATAGTAATTGTTTTCATCAATTTTTCTTCCTCAGAGTAGACAGTGTGCTCCTTGAGAAGATTTATCTTATTTACCTCCTTATCCCTGTGTTAACAGGAGGCCTGAAACAGTGAAATCTTAGGAAATGTTGGTTGACTCAATGTAGGCTCCAAATTCCTTGGGCAAATTGCATGATTTCCTCTTATGATAACCAGAAAGCATTTAAGGCATGGATTTTTATTTAAGAGACAGAAGAGTGTCCCAAAGAGAAGCCAAGACATGACTTCAAGTGTTCAAGTTTGTGAACAGCAAAGAATAGCAGTATGTATTGTCAATGGTATTGAGCGCTGTTTTTGAAGTTATTTGTGAACATCATTTCATCTGAATGGTCACTGCTTGACACATCATAGGTATCAGAAGTGGTTAATCTGGCAGGAAGCAGGTGATAGATCGCTTGGGTCCCTATGGAATCAAACACATTTGGTGGAAGCCAGAGGAAATTCCATCAGCATTATACGTTTCAGACAGAAATTCTTATTAAAAATAACTGTAGGGCTTCCCTGGTGGCGCGGTGGTTGACAGTCCGCCTGCCGATGCAGGGGACACGGGTTTGTGCCCGGGTCCGGGAGGATCCCACATGCCGCGGAGCTGCTGTGCCCGTGAGCCATGGCCGCTGAGCCTGTGCATCCGGATCCCGTGTTCCGCAATGGGAGAGGCCACAGCAGTGAGAGGCCCGCGTACCGCAAAAAAAATAAAAATAACTGTAGAATGCTCTGATATTAGAGGTTGAACAGTCCCTAGAGTATGCAGTATAAATACCTTATTTTACAGATGTTGAGGTGAAGACCAAGTCAGAAAAGGGGGTCAGACTCACCAGGCGGCTGGGGTCACTATGTGGTTAATGGCATGCTTTCCAACCCAGACTCCCTGAAACCCTTGGATTGCCAAAAATTGGCAAAGGAGGTATGAGGGCTATTTTCATGTTTTCAGGAAGACGAATGGAAATCAGATTTTTGGTATCCATTGAACAACCAAAGTAGATAAAAACTGAGTCGTATTGTAGGTGAGGAAGGAGCTGATATTTCTTTACTTTTGACTGAAATTATGGTGACACAGTTTCGTCAGATTCTTTATTTGATGATAAACTGGTAGGTGGTGGTGTGCTGACAATACCTATATTATGAAAAATGTCATATATTATTTATTAAATGTACTTTTTTTGCTTTTAAGGCAATCTTAAAAATATTTTTTATAAATAGTATGGGAAGGAGTTCTTCATGAGAGAAAATCATCCATGGCTGAGAGAACGATCATCAAATATTCCATCTTCCCCCAACATGTCCTGACCTCCTGGCTGCTAGGCAGGGTCAAAGGATTATATCTCACCCATAAAATGTGAGCAAAAGTGGTTGATGTATGTCATTTCTTGCCTGAGATAGTAAGTTTTTTGTACAATCTTCTCATGTTTCTTCACTCTGCTGCAATGACTAAAGAGTGCTCTGAAAGGGGAATCACATCTTCACCTCCCTAAACCCTGACAACCCTCTTAGCACGTGTAGCAGAAGAAAGAGACAAATTCCTGTTGTTCTGAACCAGAGAATCGGAATGGTTTGCTGCTTCAGCATACTCTAAGACTTCCCAAGTGAGGAGCTAACATTTATCAAATACCAAATACAAAACTACCCTGTCAAATGTTTTTAAATCACTACTTCATCTAATTTTTACAGAGCCTATGAAGGAGATGTGGTCTCTACTCCTGTATAGAATTCAGTGATGAGGGAACTGAGGATCAGTGAGTGTCCATTCGTTTCCAGCGTCCCACAGTTAACAAGTAGCTGCATCAGGAATGGAACCCAGTCCTGTCAGCCCCCACTGTCCATGTAATTCACACCACCCATGCTTGAGGAGGAACAATTAACATCTACTGAGACAGTAGAGTCCTCCTGAGTTCAAATCCACTACCCTGTGATGGCTTTGCCTCCCAAAGCTCTGCATCTCTGCCCTTTGGGAGATTCCAATCTCTTCCTGGTTGTCCAATTTGTCTTCCGTCTACACACCAAAGCCAAGACCCAAATCAACTATTAAAAAAAAAAAAAAAAACAGGTTCAAAAGGAACGTCTGCTGTCGTCGCTGCTATTGCCATGAGAGCACATATGACCTTTCCCTTTGTAAAAGTAACAAATCATAGATTGCTTTTCTTACCCTCGACCTTCAATTTTGTGTCAAACCTATCAATCACTGTGTTGACCTTTACAAAGGAAGGTTAAGGGAGTTTACTGTGGCGATTTCTATGATGTGCATCACATCAGATGCAGAGAGTCAGATTTGCAGAGAGTAAGATTTGCATACGTTCTGCTGATTATCAAAAGGTTTTTTTTTCTTCCCCTCACCCATCTTTTGTTCAGTTATGTCTCTATGTTCTCTTCCTTCAAGGAGGTCATGTATTGCCAGGGAGGTGACATGTGAAAGTCAGTAGTGTCTGGCAGAGATTCACGTGGAGATGGAGATGGTCTGTACTGCTCTCAGACTGATTAAATAAAGGATGCTGTGGGAGCAGAATGAGACTGTATGCATGCTTTAGTAAATGAAAGTAATGCATTAGAACGCAGCTTTAGGGTCTAATTTAAAACTATAATTCAGGCACCAGCAGAAGCCTTTAAAATATTGGCAGATGTCTGTATGCTACATTTCATGTAGAGGACAAAGTGGATTAAAAGACAAATGTAATCCACAGAATAGTTCAGCTTCTCTTATATTCACTAGTGCTTTAATTTCTTTCAAACACATTTTGTTTAAAGAGGATTTTATGTCTGTTTTTTTCCTATGCTACTGTAAAAGTACTATACATCAACCTCAGAGATAGTCTCAAATTAACTCATGTATCAATTGTCCATTCCCCCATCCTTCATGTAATGTTTATTTAGAAACTGCTATTTGTAGACTGTAAAATGAGGAATGTTACCTTCAGGGGAGAAGTGGAACTGATTCAGGAAACTGACTGGAACTTACTATCCCTTGGGAATCTCATGGCTTTGTCCAGGGATTTTTGTCCCAGGGGATGAATTCTCATAAACACACTTCCATTTCCCTTTTGAGGTGATGATGAGGTGACCAGAGCAAAACAACTATTGTTCTCTCCTTCTAGCTTTAATTTCCCCCAGTGGTGTTTATCAGGTTCTGCATTTTTGAATCTGCTTCCTCTTTCCTTGATCCACCTATTTTTAAGTCCATTCAAATGCCAAGCAAAGTGCTGATTCAAGCATCGTCGTGCTATCTGCTTGGAGATGAACTTGGAAGATCTGTCAGTTGGGGAGCTTTTTGTGATACTCAAGTGAGGAAACTGTTTCCAAAGCTACTGATTTTGTAACACTGAGATCGAAGGATTGCCAGTCTTTTCCCGTAGACTGTAATTCCCGCTGACGGAAGGGAAAGAGTCGGAGAGGAGAACACTGCTGACCTTAGAATCTAGGGGAATCACGGCACCCATTGGACACATTACTTTGACTTGTGATTGGATTTTTCTTTCTGAGATGTTTACAGGATGAGGCATCTTAAGGGATTTTGCCGCTAGATAAATCTG
Organism: Delphinus delphis; assembly: GCF_949987515.2. Classification (NCBI taxonomy): domain Eukaryota; kingdom Metazoa; phylum Chordata; class Mammalia; order Artiodactyla; family Delphinidae; genus Delphinus; species Delphinus delphis. Next base: position 85,024,464 of record NC_082694.2, on the reverse strand, counting down.
ACTAGGCATGGTGTTCATTAGCAATTTAATGCTGCCACTCACATATTTAAGAGAAAAATAAAACAGAAAAGTCACTTTGAAAGTCTATTTCCTCCTAAAGTATGATGTCTTAAGTGTAAGAAATATCCTTAGTCTGTTTCCCTTAAAAATGAATCAGCAAACAGAAAACTGTTGAATCTAATTCTTAGCAGGATTGTGGTTCAATCTATGGAAAATATAAGGAAGTGGTTTGCTAAAAACAAGTTAAAAATTAGAGCCAGCCTCACCATGCAGACAACTGTAAACATGGAATGGCCTTAAACATGATGGGTGTTTCTGTTTCTTTTTTGGAAGAGTCAGCTCAGAGAAGAGAAGTGGGTGTATCAGAGGTGGAAGCCACAGAGGTGGGATCATCACTTTGTCTCCTGATCCCCTTCCTCTTCTTTCTCCAGACCCAGTAATTGCTTGAGATCCACAGATTCCCTGGAGCATGACCTTGGTCACAATAAGAGTGACTGTTTATTTCTATCAAGCACATGTCGGTGTCTAAGGCCTGGCTTGGAGGTTATCTATCGAAGTTTGAACACACAGAAAATGTACACTTCTACAAGGCAGGGAATATTTATCTCTTCTGTATAGAACTTCGCCATCTGCAGAGGACCATGTAGTAAATATTACTTGCATCTCCTCAGATGGATACATAAGAAATGCTTTGGTAATAAAATAGAATTGCCTTCTGAGATTTATTTTTTAAAACATATATTTGGGAATATAGCTATCGTGGAAAAGAACAGACTTCTAATATTTTTCCTGGAAGGCTTTGTTTAGAGGCTACAGTGTTTCATAAATTGAAAATGTTCTTGAATTTTTGGTGCTGGCTGTTTCTACTCTAACTTTTGTGAAATATCAAGAAAGGCAATAAAATTATCTGTGCCACAAATGAAGTTTATTATGTTTTATGCAAATAAGGGTTCCCCTGCTTTCTTTATTGGTCCTGAGTACAGAAAAAAGAGAATATCCCTTTAATTTTTTGAGAGATACATTTCACTGTATCTGTCAAAGATGCAAAGTAAATCTCCCTTTTGAAGCTTCTGCTACTGAGAAGGAGGAAATACCTGTTCTTTCACATGTTCTCATAGTTGAATGTGGAAAATGGAGCTCTAAGAATAAAAGCAATAAGAACAAGGTTATTATAAAATACAGAAAAGAGTAACCTATCACTGGACCTCATTTGGGGTGACTGGGGATCTGCTGCTTCAACGTCCTGATTTTAGTGAGCCACGGAAGGTCAGGAGAGGGATGAATTCATCTTCTGTTCCTTACAGACAGGCTGTAAGCCAAATTTTCTTTTAATTGTGCAGCTTTCCTAATGTTCCTTTAATATCAGGACCAAAATTTTCTTTTACTTGTATTTTCTTGTAATCTACACTAAAGTTAAAAATAAGCCAAAACAACTGTTAATGAGCTGAATTGTGTTCCTCCAAAATTCATCTGTTGAAGTACTAATCTCCATGATCTCTGACTGTGACCTTATTAAGAAATAAGGTTATTGTAGATGCAATTAGTTAAGATGAGGTCATACCGGGCCCCTAATCCAATATAACTGATGTCCTTAGAAAAAGGGCATTTTGGACACAGATACACACATAGGAAAAACATCATGTGAACATTAGGCAGAGATCGGGGTGATGCTCTACAAGCCAAGAAACACCAAGGATTGTCAGCAAACCTCTGGATGCTGGGAGGAGGTATGGTCCAGATTCTCCCTCGTGGTCCTCAGAAGGAACAAGCCCTGCCTGGACTTCTGGCCTCCAGAGCTGTGAGGTAATAAGTTTCTGTTAGTTAAGCCAGTTTATGTACTTTGTTATACTTTGTTACAGCAGGCTTAGCAAACTAGTACAACTCTTAAATGTTTTCCACTCTTTTGGATTATTTTTAGTTCTGTGGCTTAATTACAAGAACAAAAGAAACTAACAAGAACAAAAGAAACTAACAAGAACAAGACCAAAAAAAGTCATGAGAAGATAGGATTGTAGAGGTGTCCTATGAAACACGTTCTGGTCACGTCTCACAGGGCAGGGAAAAGCAGAATGGAAAGCTCAAGGTATATGAGGACTGTCTGCATTCCAAAGCGTTGTACAGACAAGGTAAGCACCACAGAGTTTCAGGAGCACTCCTTTTCTCCAGCTTCAGGGCAAGGTAGGTTAAGAGGTCAAAAGAAAAATGACAGCCAATCGTGGAAGAGAAGCATCCTTAAGGAGATAGAGCACATTCTTCTTTGTTATGTTTCCATTTTTTCTTCTTCCATTTGTGCCTCAGAGATCCAGGCCTCCTTCCCCCACAAAATGAGGCTGTTTCTAGTGGTCTGTATGTTTCAGCCCCCGAGCAAATGCACTGTCACATCACAAACTTTCTTCCCTGGAGTGAGGAATCTTCCCTCCTCTTACCAAGTCTTACATATGGCAAATCTTATCATTCTTACCTATGGCCTATACTTTTAATATTTCCCCCTTTGATGGAAAAGCTTTTCTTTGCTCATACCTCATAGCTCTGCCCTTGTCATATTAAAAACAGTTTTTGTAATTTAGAACAACTCCCCTCCCCCTTTTTGGGGAACAAAGACTGTCTTCCAATGAACTTTTGTTCTAGGCTGTCTCCTTCACTCCCGTGTGCTCCCTCACTAATCATTCTTCAACAGTGAAGACAAACTCCATAGGTCTGTTTCTTTTTATTTTTTTTTGAATTTTATTTTATTTATTTTTTATACTACAGGTTCTTATTAGTTATCCATTTTATACATATTAGTGTATATATGTCTATCCCAATCTCCCAGTTCATCCCACCACCACCACCACCACCACCGCTTCCCCCCTTGGTGTCCATACATTTGTTCTCTATATCTGTGTCTCAAATTCTGCCTGGCAAACCCATTCATCTGCACCATTTTTCTAGATTCCACATATGTGCGTTAATATACGATATTTGTTTTTCTCTTTCTGACTTACTTCACTCTGTGTGACAGTCGCTAGATCCATCCACGTCTCTACAGATGACCCAATTTCATTCCTTTTTATCATGGGTCTGTTTCTTAATGACCTCCAGTGAGAGCCAGTGGAGAGTGGGCAGGACATAATAACCCTGTAAAGAAAATTCTGGTGCTGATGCTGGGGGTGCTACATGTTGGGATGAAGGTGTAGAGGTAGCTAAAGACGTCTGCCTCTGGAGAGTAGCTGTTTTTCTCATCTGACAAGTTACGGAAAAAGCCTAGAGAATCTTGAAAAGTGAAGAGTCAACATGATTCTTAGATTATGCCTTTGGGACACCAGTTGCCTCAGATGGGATTATGACAAGAAGAGCATGCCAGACTCCTCAAATGGCTGTCACTTAGGAGAACCAGAAGGGCAGGCATTTTGTGTTATTGACTGAAAAAATATCAATATGCTCTACTAAGCTGAGAGAAAACAACTCGTTCTTTTTGTGGAAAATGGAAGATTCCAACAAAGGGTTTTGCTTGATGGAAGGTTCTCCAGGCCTGTGGGTAAGGATAAGTGTGTCGGCAGCAGAGCCAGATGGTCTCAAGGAGCACCTCTCAGGGCAGTTCACACCATGGCCAAGCACCTGCATTAAAGGAGGTGTAGATGAAGACACTATCAACCTATGATGCTCAAGAAGGGGAAAATAAACCAAAAGGCCAGGGCAATAAAAGTAATAGCAGACACTATTTTTCTTTGTTTTTTAATGAAACGTCTAATTTAAAAAGAGGGGGGAAAAGCCTGTAGCAAGAATATTTATTAAAAACTAACAACAAATATGATATTAAATGGAGAATTGTTCAAAGAAGCCCCACTAAAATCAAGAAAAATACAAGAACACCAGTTATTCAAGATAATGTACTACAAAGTACATAATATTAAATGCAATGATAAATATGTATGTCCCATTTGAAATAAACTATATTTTATTGAGAAATATAAAGAAGACTTAAGAATGACAGGCCTTACTTCTAATTAAAATGCCAATTCGCCAAAACAAATAATTTAATCTAATAAAATTTCAATCATAATCTTAACGAGGGTATGTTTGGGAACTAGAAAATTGGATATAAAATTTAGATGGAAGAATAAATGTGTGAGGGTTGTCAAGAACAATGTGAAATATATACATAATTGAGATGGACTTGTCCTATCAGATATTAACATATTCTAAGAAGCTACTATCATAACAAAATATGGCTATTCTAGAAGAACAGAAGATTGATAAAGATATCTAATAATGCATTGAGTTTAATCTAGAGTACTTAGGTATTGTAAATAAATGAGGAAAAAACAAGGCTTTTCTATAAATGATGTTGAGAAAATAGGTTAAATGTTAAATAAAATAGGAAAAATAAGTTTTATCCCTATTTTATACCATATATAAATAAACTACAAAATTAAAAAATATTCAAAAATGCAAGTATTAAAATTAATATATGTGATTATTTTAAAGCATTTATGGGAGAAGTCTTTCTAAACACAATAGGAAAAACAAAGTTATTGAACAAATAAAGGCAATTTAATATTTAAACATAAAACTTCTATAAATTGAAACATAACCAAAACAGAGTCAAAGGATACTCTGTAGAGAAAACATCTGTAACATAGGTGACAAAGAATTAATGTCCCTAATGTATTTAAACTCCTAAAATTAATTCTAAAAGACACAAGTATCATTAGGAAAATGTTGAGACAGTATGAAAGGCATTTGATAGGACAAGGAATTAAAGTTAATAAGTAGCCGAGGAAGCTCAGCATCATGAGAAGACAGGGAAACACAAATGAAACCATAGGCTTAGTGCCCTCGTCTGCCTCCCAGGGTGATGCTCAAATGATTGGTACCATCTAATGAGTGTACAAGGAATCAGCATTTTCATACACTGTGGAGGGAAGTGTAAATATCCTCATATCCTCACCTCCCTCCTAACCCAGCTTAGAGTAGTCATAGTAGTGACTCCTCTGATACGCCTTCAACTGCCCTAAGCTTTCTACTTTCATTGTATTTCCCTGCTGAACACCTAACCCGAACATCATTAAGTCCAAATCTCTGCCTTCTCTGTGGCTGCACCCTGAGCAGCTGGATTTTACTGGATGAAACATGCACACACATGCACACATAGACACTCAGAAACACAGGCATAAACAGACACACAGACACATACCACACAGAAATACAGAGACATACACAAACACACATACACAGAGACATACACATACATTTTGATGAATTCTGTTCTCATTCTCTGCTCCCTCGTCCTTTCATTCTGGCGTACTGCTCCCTCCAATAAATGACCTCATCAACATTTTACCATTTGTCCCACCCCTTATAGCCTCACTTCCTTAGAGTCTGATGTCCATCATTATAATTACTCCATTGACATACTTTCAAAGGTCTCAAGAGGGTCCCCGTCATGCTCATGGTTTAGCAGTCAGATTTACATTACATTTTCCTAGGTAATTTGTTCAAGTATTCTCCAAAAAGAGTGTTAATTCTTTTTTTTTTTTTCTTTTTGCAGTACGCCGGCCTCTCACTGTTGTGGCCCCTCTCCCGTTGCGGAACACAGGATCCGGATGCGCAGGCTCAGTGGCCATGGCTCATGGGCCCAGCCGCTCCACGGCATGGGGGATCTTCCCAGACCGGGGCATGAACCTGTGTCCCCTGCCCCGACAGGCGGACTCTCAGCCACTGCACCACTAGGGAAGCCCAAGAGTGTTAATTCTTAACACTCAGTGTTCCCAACACACACACACACACACGCACACACTCAGAGTGGTTATGGCTCTACCTAGAGAAAATAAAGACAATCAAGCAAGAATCATCTTATTCCACACACCATGTCTGAAACATATCTATACTTAACTCTATTTTAGTCAGGGTTTTCCAGAAAAAAAGAACCATCAGAGAGAGAGAGAGATTGTTTATATATTATATGTATTATGTGTTGCATATATTACATATAACATATATGAGAGAGAGAGAAAGCAAGAGAGAGGGAGAGAGAGAGATTCATTATGATGAATTGGCTCACACAATTGTGGAGTCTGAGAAATCACATGACCTACCATCTGTAGGCTGGAGACCTAAGAGAGCTGGTGGTATAATCCAGTCTGAGTCCAACTATGAGAAAATACAGGAACATTTATGAAATCTACTCATCTTATTTCTATAACATCCATACTTAGTTTATTTGCTGTGACTTTCCATTTCATTCAGACTAAAAGCCTACAAAGTCCTACATGATCTTCTCAACCCATTACCTCTGGTTTAATTTGTGCCTACATTCTCCCTTCCTCTTCTTCCAGATATCTGTATGATTTCTTTCTTATCTCCTTCAGATTTTTCCTCAAAATACCATCTTATCCATGACCTTTCTACGACCACATTCAAAGTTGCAATTTCACCCAGAGTTGTTATTATGTATCTCTACAGCACTTACCACTTATGTATCTTACAGCTAATATACAATATAGTTTCCTTTTTAATTTTGTCTATTTTATGCCTTCTGCAACTAGAATATAAGTTCCATGAAGATAAAAATATGCATTTGTTTAGCTGACTGCTATATCCTCAGTGCCTGGAAAAGAGCCTTACACAAGGAGACAGTTTAGTAAATATTTCTGAATCAATGTTGTATAGAAGAATGATTGAATGAAAATGCTTTTATCTGTATATTCAGAGTTACCCAGGGCTAACTGGTATGTGTATCAACACTAGTTATTCAGCTCAGTACAACTAAATGGCATTTCCTGTTTACTTTACAAGAGTCCATAAATTTGGAGTCCTTAGGAAAATATCATCTTGACTGTGTATTGGTAAATTATTTTCACAAATTGACTTTGACACAAAATAGATTATAGACTGAATGTGAAACAAAACTATAAAACTCCTAGAAAATAACATAGGAGAGAATCTAGATGACCTTGGGTATAACAATAATGCCAAAGACATGATCCATGAAAGAAAAATTAATAAGGGGGACTTTTTTAAATATAAAAAAACTCTGCTCTGTGAAAGACATTGTTGAGAGAATGAAATACAAGCCACAGACAGGGAGAAAGTATTTGCAAAAGACAAATCTGATAAAGGACTCTTATGTAAAACATACAAAGAACTCTTAAAACTCAACAATAGAAAACAAGGAACCCAATTAAACAATGGGCAAAAGACCTTACCAGACACCTCACCAAAGAAGATATACAGGTGGCAAATAGGCATATGAAAAAATGTTCCACATCTTATGTCATCAGGAAAATGCAAATTAAAGCAACAATGAGATATCTCTACACACCTATTAAAATGGTCAAAACTTAGAATACTGACAATATTGGGCAAGAGGAGTTCTCATTCATTGCTGGAGGGAATACAAAATGGTACAGCCTCTTTGAAGACTGCTTGGCAGTCTTTGTAAGAAAGCAAAGGCTTTCTTACAAAGCTACACATACTCTTACCATGTGATACAGCAATTTGGCTCCTTGGTATTTATCCAACTGAGTTGAAAACTTATGTCCACATAAAAATCTGCAATGAATATTTGTAGCAGCTCTATTCATAATTGCCAAAACTTGGTAGCAACCATTATGTCCTTCAGTAAGTGAATGGATTAATAAACTGTGGTATATTCAGACAATGGAATATTATTTAGCATTAAAAATGATCTATCAAGCCATAAAAAGACATGGATGAATCTTAAATGCATATTATTAAGTGAAATAAGTCAATCGGAAGAGGTCACATACTGTATGTTTCCAACTGTATGACATTCTGGAAAAGGCAAAACTATAGAGACAGTAAAAAGATCAGTGGTTGCCAAGGCTGGGGAGAGGAGAGGGACAGATGAATGAGTATAGTGCAAAAGACTTTTAGGGTAGTGAAAATTCTCTATATGATACTATAATGGTGGATATATGTTGTTATACATTTGTCCAAAGCCATAGAACATACAACGCAAAGAGTGAACCCTGATGTAAACAATGGAATTTGGTTGATTATGTCAATGTAGTTTCATTGATTGTAACTGACTGTAACAAATGTATCACTCAGGTTCAAATGTTGATAGTGTGTGAAGCTGTGTACGTGTGGTGGAAAAGACTGTATGGAAATTCTCTACTGGTCAATTTTGCTGTTAACATAAAACTGCTCTAAAAAGTTGTCTATTTTACTTGACTTTGAAATATAAAATCAAGCATACAATTGTTCTGTCCACTAATGATGCATAAAAATTATGCTCCCCACCCCCCACCAATTTAGAAGCTTCAAATAATTTTACCATGTTCCCAGATTCTGTGTTTCAGGGTCAAACACAGGAGTAACGATTTCACAATGAAGACCATAATGTCTGGTCTTCACTTGGAAAAAATTCAAATTCCAGTGATGACTTGGAGGGTGGAATCATCTGAAGGCTTATTCAGCCATATGAATGTCTCCTGAACTAGAAAGATCCAAAGATTGAATGCCTACATGTGACCTCACCATGATTTTTTAATTCTCACAGCATGGCAGATTCAAGGTAGTTGGACTTTGTATATAGTATCACAGGGCTCCAAATACAAGTGTTTAGGTAAATAATACAGAAGTTGCATCTCACTTTATAACTCATCTAAGAGTCATAAAAAGTAATTTCTATAGCATTTTGTTGGTCAAACAATTACTCATCATCCATATTCTTGAGGAGGGGAATTTGAATCCATCTGTTAATGGGTGAAGTCAATGTCACATTGTAGAAGAGCAACTGGGAAGGGGATAATAGTTGCAAATATCTTTGGAGAGTGAAATTTACCAAAACAATTATGTAAACATACATCTAGCTCCTTTGAAATCTCAAATTGAAATAAACATGAAGTTATAAAAGCCAGAATCATATAGCATATCAAGTTTTGATATTTTTACTAAAAATTATATGCTTAAGATGCAGCTAATGCAGCACTTTGAGGAAAAAAAATATAACATTAAAATGCTCACATAATACATAAAAAAGGTTTCAAATATGTTATCTATCTTCCACATTAAAACTAGAAAAACAGGAAAAAATTAAATCCAAATCACACTAAAGAAAGAATATAATAAAGGTAAAAGCAGAAATCAATGAGATGGAAAAGAGCGAGGACAACAGAAAAATCAATAACACCAAAAGCTGCTTATTTTAAAATATTAATCAAACTGTGAGCCACTCATCAACTGATAAAGAAAAATGAAAGAGAAGGCACAATCTAGTATATCAGGAATGAAAGAATGAACAGAACTACAGAGCCTACAGATGTTAAATGATAAGGGAAAAACTTTAAGAACTTAGATTTAACAGACAAATTCCTTGAAAGACAAAAACTATCAAAGCTCACTCTCAAATAATTAGGAAACCTAAGGAATTTTACATCTAATAAGAATTTGAACTAATATTATTACAAAACTTTCCTACAAAGAAATCTCCAGAACTGAATGGCTTCCCTGGAAAATCCTACCTACTATTTAAGGAAGTAATAATATCAGTTCTACACAAACTCTTCCAGAATCTCTAAGAGAAGGGAACAGATTCTAAAAAATATTATGTGGATATGATTACTCTGATAGTAAAACCAGAGAAAGACTAAATTTCTCAGGATTTGCCTTTGACAGGAAGTCATATGAATGGAATCGTATAATATATAGCTTTAAGCGTCTGGTACCTTTCTCTCAGCATTTATTTTTGTGATTCATACATGTGGTTTTGTTCCATTTTATTGTTAAATAGTATTCCATTTTACAGACAATGCACAATTTGTTTATCCATTCATCAGTTGATGGATTTTAAGTTCCATGATTGACACAAGTTACCATTCTAAATATATGTATGTCTTCATTGAGATACAGAACTAATATAAAAGAAATACTGATATACAGTGCAGTCTGCCTGTAATCTGTATCCCATAGCCAAAAAGAGATAAAATCACAATAAAGATATTCTGATAGTTTTTGTTGTGAAAAGCAGAAACCAACTAAAGAAAACTTTCAAATACTTACAATCAGATTGACACCCTTACGTAACAAATTGCTTTTGACCTTGAATCTTTGGGGTCTTGCTGTAAAGTTATTTTCAAAGCTCAGTTGTTTAAATGTCTCCCCTGATATCCTTTTTCCTCAAATCACACATAAGTCATTAAAGAGTCTCCTGATCTTTCTCAGGATGTGCTCTATATTTTTTTAAATAAATGTTCTTACCATTCTATCTCCAAATTAAAATCCTTGAAAATTCCCTTAGTCCTTAACGTAAAATTAAAGATATCCTACAACTAGGCTACAAATTATCTTTCCAGACTCAATTTTCATTTTTTTTCAGTTACCTCCTGAGTAGCCTGTTTCAGAGAAATGATTTTTCTCCTTTTCAGTATATACGTTGATATTTTTAAAAGTCAGACCATTTTCCATACAGTGTGTCTTCATCTTCAATGATGCAGGCTCCTCCCATTCTGCATGGGCAAATGTTACCTCTCTCAATTTCAACACAAACCCAAATTTCCAAATAAACTGTACCTGATTTTTCCCACCTGGGAATTATTTCTATTCCCTTCTTGTATCCTTTATAATCACATATTTAACTAATACATCTATATGACAGAAAGTGATAGACACTTGTGAACATAGGCAAGTTCTTTTGTTTGTTGATTTGTTTCTTAATTACTTTCTAAGTTACAAAATTCTCTACCACATCAATCATTTTGGGAGGTGGAGTTTGCTTCTTTCTATAGTAAATCAGAATGTCAGATACTCAATTTCCCGGACTTCCTTGCTGCGATGGTAGGAGCATGTGATCAGACTTAGCCAATCAGACACAGCCAACCAGGAATTTGAATTAAGACATAGCAATACAGAGAAGCAAACAGAGGGAAGGTTTCAATTTGGCAGCAATGGCATCAGCAGTGGCAACAACAACATTAGGTGCATAAGTGGATGGAAGCAATAACTTCAGCAATAGCAGTCATTGTCCGCCAACAGCAGCTCTGCCCAGGAAGGCCTCGTCTATCTCATTTTGAAGAGTGATTTTTACTATGATTCTGACTGCCTGGCCTCCCTCAATACCACCTTTTTTATCATCATGTTTCTTTAGCCTGCTAGTAATTTTGCTAAGAACTCATCCATTGTCTTGTCTAAATAAATCCCATTTTCTGTTTAAATCAGGCTGCTCACAATTGAGAATCCCTATCAGAGCTGCACATCACTAAGTCATTGCAGAAATGCCATAAGGTGGGTATTAATATTCTCACCTGCATATGAAGAAAATGGAGCTCAGAGAGGATGTATAATTTGTCTAAAAGTCATTCATTTGGCGTGTATTATTTATTAACTTTCTTATTAAGCATCATGTTTCTTCTGCAGTGGGAAGATAATATTTAGAGAAAGTCATGAAATAGCAAGTTGCCTGGGATTTGAAAAATATGGAAAATAATTAAATAACAATTACAAAAAACAGAAATGACCCTTAAAATTAAGTTTAAGGTCAATATTTTTGATGACATATCTGACTTTATTCATGTTTCCTAATACAGATTTTGTTTCAGATTGACAAACTTTCTAGTTTCTCTCCTGCAGAGGGTAACAAGGAAGGAACGTGGATGAGAGGAGAAATGAGCAGTAACTGCACTGAAATTGTGGTTATTAAAGGGAGTGGGCACAAAATATTGTCTTGGTAGCTAGTAAACACTGGCTATAGAGCCACAAGATTTCTTGAGGCCCTACTTCTTTTAAACCTTGTAGCCTATTAGGACCACAAAATTTCTCTATCACCTCTTAAAAAAAATCTCACAAATTTTATGAACCAAAATTTAGAAAACACTTTTTTAATTAACAATTTTGAAAAGTAGTGTCCCTTTCTTCTCAAAAGTAGGAGGTGGCAGGATCTGATAGATACGTGGGAGCCATGTGCTTCTTTTATTTTATTAAAACTCTCATGCCCATGTCCAGTTTGGTATGTATGCCAGAATGTGAATGTTTTCTTGGCACTTTCTAAGAAATCTGGAAAGATCCAAATGAACATAAGAACTGGTGGGTGATAAGTGTGTCACAACCAGAATTATAGATTTTAGAGTTGGGAGGAAACAGAGTTGCCTATTTTTAAAATATAAATTCCAACTGTTCAAAACCCTGTAGTTTCCAGGATTTAATTAATGCTCTCTTTGAGGGCCCGTTAATGAGGTGTAGAGACTTCTGGGTTAGACTTTATTGGCACTCTAATAACATATATTACATATTTAAAGACTATTTTGGAATGTGTAATTCCTCCCAACTTCTGCAAAAGTGTGACTTCAAGCAAAGGAAATTGTCATCCAGCATGGATGCTTCTAGGGAGTGCTCTTTCTAACAACGGTCCCTGAACAGCAACTATGTATTATAGGTGAGGCTGTGCCCCTACATCCCTGTACAAATTTGCTAGGCTGCTGTAACAAAGTACCATAGACTGGTTGGCTTCAAAAATGGAAATTTACCTTCTCACAGCTCTGGAGACCAGAGATCATGGCGGGGGATTCCTTCTGAGGCTGTGAGGGAGAGTCTGTTCCATTCTTCTGTCCTAGCTTTGATGGTTTGCTGACAATCTTTGGCTTGGAGAAGCATCGCCAAATCTCTGTCTTCATCTTTACATGGCCTTCTCCCTGTGTGCTTGTCCATGTCCAAATTTCCCCTTTTTATAAGGACACCAGTCATATTGGATTATAGGTCCACCTTAGTCCGGTATGACCTCATCTTAACTAATTACACCTGCAACAACCCTGTTCCTAAATAAGGTCAAATTCTGGGGTACAGGAAATAGGACGTCAACATATGAATTTTGAAGGAACATAATTCAACCTAAAACAATTCCAATATAGACGAGCCAGTGTCCTCTGGTTCCTGTTCCTTTGCCAGCTCAGCCTCTCTAACCAGACTGCCCTTTCTAGTCTTCCCTCCCCATTTTCTCCCTGCTTGCTGTCAAACAGAAAACCCACAACTTTCCTGAAGTAGATTTCCTTATAATTTTCTGAAGGCTTTCCAGAAAGCTACAGATGAATATTAATCTCTCCTTTTTCAGTCCATTCATCTCATTTACAAATTTAACAGCTTTTTATCATTAGTCATCTTTACTTCTTTATCTCAAAAAGTTGCTTATCTCTTAAGAGTGGCAATCATTATGCCCTTAATTTGGTGTGTCCTGTACTGTGTTCCATAGGTGGATTTGTGGCTCTGGAGCTCAAGAAAACATGGCTGTTCTACAGCAGAGAGTAGACATTTGCTGTCTTGATTAAAGAGAAAAGACAAGAGAAATGAGAAGAGGGAAAAAGAAAAGAATAGAAAAAGGAAAACACAAACTATTTCTTAAGCAAAAGCTAAAGAAGGTGCTGGACATATGTTCTTTTGGAACATTTTGCATTTCAATTGAGAAGGTGGCTGCATTGCAAATTAACATAGATATATTTAGCACAAAGAATATACTCTGATACAAGAAGCCTTTTGTGATAAATGCAGCTCTTAGACATTGAGCCAATTTAGAGGGCAGAGGTGCTGTTCATTCAGCTTTGCTAAAGGTATTTGGTTGCTAACTGACTTTCTGTTTCTCATTATATTTGCAGCCCTAGATTCTCCAAAAGAATCTTTGCATAGCAACTAAGGCATCTTGAGTGATGAAGTTCTAGGTAGCATTGCTGTAGAACGCTTTGCTCTGAGGAACAAAGCTGACCCTCTAGAAACTGGAGGAACAGTGAGTGGCCGGAGAGTGTTAACTGTATTCTCCAGGGTGCAGAGAAGGACACTTTACCATTTCCTGTCCTTCCCGTTATAAACTCACCGTCATTTTTTACCCCCAATTCTTAATTGCATTCTCTGGCAGATATCATGGATTTTCTTCTGACCCTTTTTGTCAATTAGAAGTCATTTTCAGGTTTAAGAAAAAATACACTTTTAGGTAAAAATTGGTTCTTTTTAATATTATTCCTATCAGCGCTAATGTAATAGTTAATGAAAAAAAACATTTTTAATAACCACCTTTAAAATCCTTCATCAGTGATTTCTTGCTTCAGATACTGAGTAGTCTTGATTCCTTTTATTCTCAGCCTCAAGGGCTCTCAATCTGAGTCTTATTTTAACATCCTTTTTACACTATACTTATTGTACATGCCTTCTCTCCAGACTGCAGGTTCTTTGAACGCAGAGATAGACATTTTTTTTTCCTTTTTATCCTCATAGGTCAGCATATCCTTGCCATCCATAAATGCTCAAAAAATGTTTGTGAATGAGTGAATGAATAAAACTGTTTAAAAAGAGTTAGGTAGTATTTTTTTAATTCAGTGCCAATGTACACTTAGCAATGTCACAGAGGATAGCAGCTTGCTAGGAAAAGTAATTTGAGAATGTCTGTGTTCAAAGACTAAGAGCAAAATGATATTAAATAGTTTTTCACTGGTGAGTCTCTGGAGACAGTAGGTGAGCCATTGCTAGTTAAACTGTACTACCACAAAACATTACAGTATTAGACTGTAGCCTGTAATCAACCCCAGCTGGAAGCCCATATCAACATTTCTGTGTTTCTTGCCAGTTCCTTGTTAATCCTTTCAAAGGGTGGGCAAAAACAAGGCCAACGAGTTGTATTACAAGGGATGATTTATGGATCCCAGGTATTCAAAGGTTCACTCCACATACCGCACGTGCCAAAAAAAATCCATTTCAGAAATGTTTAATTGACTGATGACGCTGTGCAGCATAATTGGCTGAAGAGTACAAAGGGCACTTTGTTATAGACTTTATGTGTCCTCTTTCATTTTTAAAATAATTTAGGTTTCTCATTCATTGATCATAGTGACAAAGGCTTTCAGAGGTAGAAGAGTAGACCCCGTAAGCCCATGACCTCCCCCATATCTTCCAGTCATGACCCTCAAATAAATATGAGCTTTTAGAAAGAACTTGATGCATTCACTACTAAGCGTAGATTTTGAGATGAGCTTTGAACTCTTCTTCCAAGGTCAGCTGGTAGCATTAATTTCAAAATTGGTATATGGCAAAGGCATCTTCATATCAACTAAAAATATAATGGAAAAATTTTGAAACTCTTAGAACAATAATAGATATCTGAAAAATTTCTAGCATCAAATAAAACAATGTATTGTCACTTTATCATTGAAAATAAAGCTCTAGACCTTTGAAATGGAATTTCTAAAGTGATATGCATGAGCTAATGAGGGGACTGGAACACTGAAAGAATGATTTTTGTTTTCATAATTGATAAAAATAATAATGATACATTATTATACTCATTTTTAGTTGGTAAAATAGTTTCAGTGCAATGAGAATTCACTGAGTGACTCTCATGTACCAAAATCCTAGGGAATGCTTTCTTCACAAAGCTGCAATCTTTTAGGGAAGGAAGGAAAAAACAAAGAGAAAAGATGCCAAATGTTGTTTTAATATAGTTTTTCTTTCAAAACATAATGTTCATTAAATAAAATTTGTAACAATATATATAAATATAAAGAAGGAAATTAAACTATTTCTATGAGAAATCATTTGTATTAATGTGCTCATATTTTGATTATATGTGTGTGTGTGTGTGTGTGTGTGTGTGTGTGTGTGTGTGTGTCTGTGTATGTTTTTATGCAGAATAAAATACATTCTTACTTTTTTTTTTTTTTTTTTTGCAGTACGCAGGTCTCTCACTGTTGTGGCCTCTCCCGTTGCGGAGCACAGGCTCCGGACGCGCAGGCTTAGCAGCCATGGCTCACGGGCCCAGCCGCTCCGCGGCATGTGGGATCTTCCCGGACCAGGGCACGAACCCGTGTCCCCTACATCGGCAGGCGGACTCTCAACCACTGCACCACCAGGGAAGCCCCATTCTTACTTTTTAACTTAAACTCATTTTGTGGGTATATCACAGAATTAGATTTTCATAAATAGTTATTCATGATTGCTTAATAGTCTATTTTGCAGGTATATCAGAGGTTGTTTGACTGTAACTGGGCTCTTAAGTTTGTACATTCAGTGTAGCACTCTGGTGGACTAGGCCCATCAGGAGTTACTTGGTTACCTGAATTACATTTTTGCCGGAGAGAAATACATTCTCCCTCATTGTGCAGTTGCATCTGCCTGTGAGTTTTCATAGAGATTGTTGTCAATTCCTGGCATAGGACATAGGGGCTTGAATGTTCCCTGGGATACCCAAGGCCTGGTGCAACAATGGCAGTGCTTGATGGAAGTCTGCCCATCTCATAGATGTAGGGTGAGCAGTATCAGCTCCTGTCGAGAAACTGCACTATCGTTAGCAGCAGAATTTCCCAGGGATTTGGCAGTGTTTCACACTGGAATACTGTTTGAAAAAACAATGATGTAAAGACACCAAGAAAATGTAAAAACTCATTTACTTTAAGTTGACAAAATATATGAGGATTAATGTGTAAGAGACAAAAGATGAGCTAGAAAATGTGTTGCTTATCGATGTATTGCTCAGCTCCAAATCCAAACTTTTTTTCCGCTTTGTAAAAATGAATCTGGGCCCTTTAATTTTTTTTTTTTTTCCTTTGCTGGCTGGCATGATGTTAAGCTTCGTCAGTAGAGGGTACTGAGGAGACATTGAGGGAGGAATGGATTTTGCTTTCTGGTTCTGGTGTTTGCTTGGCAGGCTCCTGCAGGGCGCCCAGCTTCCACTGGTGTGCCCCCAGCCCTGGGCATAGTTCAGCAGTGTGCCTCTGTCGAGCAGCTTAACACAAACAGCTTTCTCCTGCAACCCAATGGGTGCATATACTGCAAGTCAGCAAGGGCAGATGTCCAGCAAGTTCTGCCAGCACAGTACCACAGTGACGTGTCTGTCATCCAGGGAACCACAGCTGTGTCTTCTACAACAAAGTCTGGAACTCAGCCTGGGGAAAGGAGGCACACTTCTCCCTGGACACTCTGTCTCAGCCCTAGGGCTACAGGTGGTTCCCTATATCTTTTATTTCTTAGTTCTTTTGAGTTTTCTTTACTCCTGATTAGTGATTCCATCATTATTCCAATCCCTTGTTATATTTAATAATTCTTTATATTAAACTTTTTCTGTTCAAATTACCATGTGGCTTTTCTTTTCTTATTGGATATTTACTAATATAATGAGTTACCAGGGATTCAGGGAAAGATATAAGAAGAGTGCAAAAAATAAGAAAACAATGCCTGGAAATGGAAATTGAAATGGAAAGTTTAAATCTTCTTATGAGACAGTAAAGAACATAAAAGCACAACATAAAATCACGTCAGTAAGATGGACCACATACAAGGGAATCAACAGTCCCATGGCCTACAGAAAGCCAAGGTGAATAAGATCTGCCTTGTGGTTGAACAAAACAGTAAAAACCTTTAATGAATAAATTATTTATTTTTTAGAAAAAATTTAGTATTTTACTTTTCGTTTTTTATATTTGTATTCATTTATTTTTTTATTGAAGTGTAGTTGCTGTACAATATTACATAAGTTATAGGTGTACCATATAGTGATTCACAATTTTCAAGTTATACTCCCTTTATAGTTATTATAAAATATTGGTTACACTTCCTTGTGTTGTACAATATATCCTTGTAGCTTATTTTATACCTATTTTTTTGTGCCTCTTACTCCCCTACCCACATATTGCCCCTCCCTCATTCCCTCTTCCCACTGGTAATCAATAGTTTGTTCTCTATACCTGTGAATCTGCTTCTTTTTTTGTTATCGTCACTGGCTTGTTGTATTTTTTTAGATTTCACATATACGTGATATCATACAGTATTTTTCTTTCTCTTTTGACATATTTCACTTAGCATAATGAGTAAATTATTTTTATATCAATGTGTCAGAAATTATCTTATGCATAGTAAAAATAAAACTATAGTATTTATTTAATAAAATTCATATTAAGAGGCATATTTAAGGAATTGT
Source organism: Delphinus delphis (assembly GCF_949987515.2). Lineage (NCBI taxonomy): Eukaryota > Metazoa > Chordata > Mammalia > Artiodactyla > Delphinidae > Delphinus > Delphinus delphis. The sequence continues at coordinate 85,006,574 of NC_082694.2, read as the reverse complement.
TACAGCCTGATTTTGGAAAGTATATTTTTCCAGCAAAAATAGATGATAGCGAGTCGAGACATTTGATTTTTTATTTGTTGTCCTAGAGCAGGGGTTGGTGAACTATGGGCTAAGGGCCAAATCGGACTTCTATCTGCTGTGTAAATAAAGTTTTGTTGGAGCACAATCTCACCCGTTTGCTTACTTACTGTCTATGGGGGCTTTCACACTACGACAGCAGAGCTGTGTACTTGCAATATAAATTGTATGACCTGCAAAGCTAAAATGTTTACTCTCTGACTCTTTACAGAAAAGTCTGCCAACTCCTGACCTAGAAGCAAACGTGTGACACTGTGTCGAGTGCTTGCCATGTTTTACCTCAATCAGTGGTAAACTATGACTATGACCCTCGGAGGTGGGCACTCTCACTACACCAGGTTTGCAAAGGCGGCTGAAGCTTATAGACTACTAGAGCTGGTGGGAAAGTTAGAAGGCTTGGGAGTCACACCCACAAGATTCAAGTTCTGCCTCCACTTTTTAATTTGTTCTGTCAAATATCTGCTATCTCCAAGCCTCTGTGCCTACAAGGAGGATATGGAGGAAAAACAACTGCTACATAGAGCTGCTATAACTAATAATTTAGCTATTTTAAATGAAGAATTTAGCTTAGTACTGTGACCTGGAAAATGCTCAGTTTGTATTATTAGAGAAGTGAAAACACTTGGCCAAGACATCATGGTCAGTAGCAGAGCTGGCATTCCAATACAGCATGTCTGAGTCTGGAGCCCAAATTTAAAACCAATATGGGAAACTACTAAGTGCTTAAGAACATCTGAGATACACTCTTTTCTCCCCTTTGAGTGCTCTTATTTTCCCTTCTTTAGGAACAAGAAGTCTGGGAGTAGAGTTACACTATTGATCTACAGCCAGTAAATCTACTGATACCAGAATTTCTTAGTTCTAACTTTGTCAGGCATACCTTGGAGACATTGTGGGTTCAGTTACAACCACTGCAATAAAGTGAATATCACAATAAAGTGAGTCACATGAATTTTTTTTGTCTCCTAGTGCATATTATAGTTAGGTTTACACTACACTATAGTCTATTAAGTGTGCAATAGCATTGTTTCAAAAACAAAGTGCAGACCTTAATTTTAAAAAAATGCTTTATTGCTAAAAAATGCTAACTCTCGTCTGAGGTTTCAGCAAGATGTAGCAGTAACATCAAAGATCATTGATCACAAAATAACCATAATAAATATAATGATAATGAAAATGTTTGGCATATTGTAAGAATTGCCAAAATGTGACACAGAAACAAGATATGGGCAAATGCTGTTGAAAAAATGATGCCCATGACTTGTTTGACACAGGGTTGCCACAAACTTTCAATTTGTAAAAAAACACAATTTCTGTGAAGCCCAATAAAATGAAGTGCAATGAAATGAGGTATGTGGGCATTCTATAGGGGCTGTTATTACTCAGTAAACATTGTCTCTTTCTAGAAGTTCTCCCCAGTTATGGGTTAAGGAAGGTGTGGTAGGCAAATTCTCAGATGGCCCCCAGACCCTGTCCCCTAGTGTACTTACCTGTTTAATCACCTCTCTTTGAATGTGGGTGGAGCTTGTGAATATGATGGGATTTCACTCTCATGCTTAGGTGAAGAGATTTTGCAGAAGTAATTAAGGTTTCTATCAGGTGACTTTGAGTTAATCACAGAAGATTATCCTGAGTGGGACTGACCCAAGCAAACAAGGCCTTTATAAGAGAGATTTAAAGCAACAGAGATTTTGCTCCTGGCCTTGGAGAAGTGAGCTTCCATGTTGTGATAGAGTCTTTGTGAAGGTTGTGAGGAGGTCACATGACTGGAAACTACTAGCAGTTCCTAGTAGTTGAGTATAGTCACCTGTTGAAAATCAGCAAGAGAAAGGGAACTCAGTCCCAAAGCTGCATGAAAATTAATTGGATCTTTCCCCAGTCAAGCCTCTGATGAGAGCACAGCCCCAGTCAACCCCCAAATTGCACCCTGGTAGATCTTGAAATAGAGGATCTTACCAGCCTGTGCCCAGACTCATAACCCAGAGGAACTATGAAAGAATAAACATGTGTTGTCTTAACCTGCTAAGTTTGTAGTAATTTGCCCTATAGCAATATAAAACTATAGAAAGCTGTAGTAAAGTCATGGAAAATATTTTTCAACATCTGGCTGGAGGGAAGGAAAATATTTGCTAAAATCAGACTCTCTGTTATTTTTAGAATGAGACTTTTGGTCCATTGCCACTGTGTGCTTGTCTAGGAGGTAGCAGAGTCCTACAGAGTAGGACCTTAATGCTCCAATCACACTATTGTTATAACCCCTATTACTATTGCTGCTTATTAACTTTCATTGGGCACTTATCATACACCAGCCCCATTTTATTTTTTTTAAATTTTTTTTTAAGAAGATGTTGGGGGTAGGAGTGTATTAATTTATTAATTTATTTTTGCTGTGTTGGGTCTTCATTTCTGTGCGAGGGCTTTCTCTAGTTGTGGCAAGTGGGGGCCACTCTTCATCGCAGTGCACAGGTCTCTCACTATAGCGGCCTCTCTTGTTGCGGAGCACAGGCTCCAGACGCGCAGGCCCAGTAGTTGCGGCTCATAGGCCTAGCTGCTCCGCGGCATGTGGGATCCTCCCAGACCAAGCCTCAAACCCGTGTCCCCTGCATTAGCAGGCAGATTCTCAACCACTGCACCACCAGGGAAGCCCCACCAGCCCCATTTTAAATGAGAATGTATTGATATTATTTTTATAGTAAGAAATAAATTATTGAAAAAGTAATGACTAGATTTGGTTTATTTTTATTGATTATAACTGAATATATGAGAAATGCCAGTTCTTGGATTAATTTCATAGTCTTTCAAAGCAGGAGTGTTGAGTTTGTTTCAAGAGCGGACTCTGTGATAAAATCATTTGTTAAAGGCAGGGAAGGAGGAACTGTGGCCTTGTGAGTTGAGCATTTGTGAGTTGAATTTTGTGTTTAAAATGTATAATGACCTAACAGTGGCAGATGCAGCTCTGTGGTAATGAAATGGATAAATGCTGGGAAAGGGAAAAGGAAGAAATTATCCAGCAGGCCGACCAAGGTTGAGCTACTACCTGGGTGGTAGGGTGCTGTATAGTCTCCTTTGCTGCAGTAACAATTTTCCACAAGCGTAGTGGCTTAAAAATGTAAATTTATTACCTCACAGTCTGGACTGGCCCTTCACATTGCTCTGTTCCTGGTTTCTTTAGGCTGGATGGGGGTGTCAGCTGGCTGGGCTGTCATCAAGAGGATCTCAGAAGAATCTACTCCAAAGCTCATTCGCATCATTGGCAGAATCCATTTTCTTTTGCTTTTAGGACTCAGGTCCCTGTTTCCCGGCTGGCTGTCACTCGGAGGACATCCTTAGCTCCTGGGAAGCCTCTCTCTGGTCCTTGTACATGGGCCCCTTTATCTCAGAGCCAGCAATACTGCATCATAACCTTGTCAGACTTGGAATCTCTGACTTCTCCTTCTGCCATATCTTTCTGACCCCAGCCAGAGAAGACTCTTCACTTTGAAGGGTGGATGTGATTAGAGTGGGCCCACCCAGGTAACCTAGGATAGTCTTCCAGTCCTAAAGTAGATAACCTAATTACACCTGCAAAGTCTTTTTTTTTTTTTTTGCCCCATGCCATGTCGCATATTCTTACATTGGGACACAAGCATCTTTGGGGCCATTATTCTGCTCACCATGGATGTACTCTTGGGAAGCAGTGGTCAAGTCTAGCACAGGGTTCCCAAATACGTTCAGCAAGATTTAGAACCAGAGGCAGGGGTTGTAACACACGCCCTCTCACGTGGGAAACAAAGGCCTAGCACAAGCCATGTAGTTTACCCAGGTTAAGTTCAGCTTCTGCTATGGCTACATACCGGCCATGCCTGGATGTGGACCTAACCTTGCATGTGTGGATCTCGGGAAAATGAATCCCATATCCTTTTTGACAAGATGGGGGTAAGAAAATTCAATGAGTGATAATCTAAGGAGTAATGATATACTTTACAGTGATTGTCTTACAGTGATTAAATATGATAATCTATGTAAAGAGCCTTGTCCACAGTGGATGCTAAACAAATCTTAGCTCCTTCTCATCCTCTCCTACTCTATTCTCAAAAGAATCTAAAAGTTATTTTCTTCCATGATATAATTTTTTAAAAAAATACAGAAAAACTAGGGCTTCCCTGGTGGCGCAGTTGTTGAGAGTTGGCCTGCCGATGCAGGGGACGTGGGTTCATGTCCCGGTGCGGGAAGATCCCACATGCCGCAGAACGGCTGGGCCCGTGAGCCACGGCCACTGAGCCTGCACGTCTGGAGCCTGTGCTCCACAATGGGAGAGGCCACAACAGTGTGAGGCCTGCGTACCGCCAAAACAAAACAAAACAAAACAAAAAAACCAGGAAAAATAATATAGATGCCTACTATATAGGGAGATGTATACAACTCAGTGTCTACCTGGTGGTTCTCAAAGGTTTTGAACGTGCCTGTGGACACTAATAAGTATACACAATTGAAATATTGACTAGTTAAGCATATGACAAATAAAATGTTATAATTTGTACATGTGAAATGCTATGTTGAAATAAATCTAAGAAGTGTAAGTAAATCATGTGGAAAGATCTTTGATAATTTTTTTCTGTCTGTATATGGAATGTTTAATAGCAGTTTATTCTGAATTTACAGATGTGTAAAAGTTCATAAATAATTCACACAATAGGACAATTGAGAATAATTTGAACTCTATTACATCAAGCACTATTGTTTGTTATAAATATCTACATGACATTGAAACTCCAATTGCTTCTGCGACCAAGCATTAGAATTATTACTTGGCAATTAAACCAGTATCTCAATAATGTTTGCTCAGACAATACGTAAGGAAGGATTTCATGAAAACAGATATTCTCAATGGCAGCTGGAGAGTTCTTGGTTCATAATATTTTGTGCTTTGGGGAAGATCAGGAGAAGTCAAGCTTTTAGTCCTGCTCTGATATCTGTTCTTCCCTATGAAGCTGGTTCTTGTTCCTCTCTTCCCAAAGGCCCAGGCTCACCCCTTTCCTTGGTGTTTTCATTATACATTGAATATTTCTGTTGGAACTTTCCTCACTATATTTGTGGGGTTTTTGGTTTGTTTGTTTCTGTTTCCCCCATTGGACTGTGAGCTCCTCAAGTGTAAAAACCACATATGTCACTTCTATTTGTAGATCTTGTTTGGTTTTCTGGGTTAGACATGGCCCCCAGTAAAGCACTGCAGTTAAAGGCACTGAAGAACTTCAGTTGCAAGTGGCGGAAGGCCTAAGAAAAGAATTTAAAACAATGAAGGTAGATCTGGGCTAACATACAGTATAAGAGGGAAAGGGAGTTTCAAGACAGAATAGGAGAAATGTATACTTAATTTCAACTATCTTACCCTGGCCTCAAGGTGTGTTCAAATTTAGTTAGTCTATTGAATCTGGAATACATACCATCATATTTTTTCAGAAATATTTTCAGTTGTTTAACAATTCAAAATCAGCAATAATCTTAATATTTTTTTAAAAAAATAAGGAAAGAAAGAATAAAATATAAAAAAGAAAGAAGAAAAGACACTTGTGCTAATGATCTACTGATCTGAGGTTGTGATCAGAATATTGAAATTAAGAGCTAGACTCCAATAGGGCATATACTTGCCTTGTACATCACTTTTTTAAAAGGAAATCTAGCCTGTTTTTCCCAGAGTAATTATTTAATGAGGCTGAGGACACACACTACATGCTGGCCCATGGCTCTGAAAGTATGAAAGCCTAAATCTTAGAACTAAAAGCATTTCAAGTTCACCATCACATTCAGATGGGCTATGTGGCTGAACTGGTGATCTGGGCCATATTAACAGTTGGTTCTATCTCAATGAGCTAATTATACATAGAGAATGAGGAAGACACAAAATTAAAGTTATTCAGAAGAAGTGCCGTGATAATCACCCTTAATAAAAACCTATGAGAGTATTCCTACTTCCTGAGGCTTTTATAAATAACAAACAAATGATGCCTGATAATAATCAGAAACTACCATTTCAAACAGTTATAATATATTCTATATTATGCTCAATCCAATGAACTGGAGCAGCAAATGCGTAATCATATTATATATAATTTTTTTTTCTCCCTAATTTATCATCTTGCCACTGGTACTTGTTCTGGACGCTTTCACTACATATAGTTTATAACATAATCCTTTACTCCTTTACTTCACACTTGTTTATCATCTCAACATTTAGACTGAACATATTAAATCTTAGTAAAAAGATAAGTGTCCGATTCCTCATTATAATTCCCAGTTAAAAATATCTTCCACCAGCAAACATACTCAAGATGTTATTTAGCACTCATAAAATATTAATATGTTCAAGATTAGTAATTTTGTGGGTCTATCCAGAGGTTGGATAAACTTATTTGTTCAATTTCTATTAAATACTTGAAGAGCTCAGGCTCTGTAATAGCTAAATTCTTAATAAAGGCATAAGAGTGCAGTGTTCTTTCAAAGCCAGACATGACTTTAGGCCTTATGCCCTGTGACTCAGAGCAAGAGTTCGGATTAGTCATACAAAATTTACTTTTTATTGTACAACTAGAATGGCCAGTTGATTTTCCAAAGTAAATTCTGGCTTCAAGTTTAGCAAGACTCACATTTAGAGATGCTATAGAACAGATAGCCTTCTCTACAACAATCACGATATGATTGTGACTTCTGTAAGTGCACAAGAATGCAGTGCTTCACTGGAGCCAGTACAGCACCATGTTCCTGAACGACCTAATACCAAGAGGGAATTATTGTTTACAGGGTACTTCCTGTCACTGTGTGCCAGATACTGCTGAATGACAAAACACTAGGCAAAAATTAAAAAATAAATAAATAAAATAAAATAAAAAAAGCACGGCTCCTGCCTGCAAGCATCTCACTGTTGACTAAGATGAAAAAAAAAATCACTTTGCATGTGATACATACACTAGTAGGTGTTGGTAGAAAGTCCTTTGGGAACCTGGGACAGGGAGGAACTAGTTCTGCCTAGAGAGAGGGCAAGACATTTTCAGAATTGACATTTCTTGGAAAGTTTATGAAGGGATAGAACAATTAGGATGTGAGTTATAGATTGCTTCTGCCTCTGATTCTCATTGTGACGGGTAAATACTGCAGACCCGTGGATTGTCAGACAATTTTGTATACATTTGCTTCCTCATTTGTAAAACGGAATAATAAAACCAAGTTAACAGGTGTCAACTCAATTCACAGGGCTGATGCAATTATCAAAGAAAATGTTTGAGAAAACGTTTATATAAACCTTATGACAGTATACTTGCAGAAGATTATATTAAAGAGATAAGTTGAGGACGGATCTGGGGGACCCTTAATACCACCTAAGAAGTGTGCATTTTGTCTTGTAAATGGTCCTTATTTTGTAGGTCATTTTTGAGATTGACAATGAATATGGAAGTAATACGTAAAAGAAAGTATAAACGGTGAGAATAAAAGTCCAGGAACCAATTGAGGGTTACTGTAAAAGTATAGATTAGAGATAATAGTTGCCTAAGCTTAAGTAATAACAAAAGAACTGGAAAGAGAAGGTGAATCAGAGCTAAACTGAGGAAAGAGAAGCAATAAGACTTGGTAACTGATTTAACGTGGGTGACAAATATGAGAGAGGAATCAAAGATGATCGTATTTTTAGAAGGATGCTATGGCCATTAACCAGAGGAAGGCACCAAAGATGTGTGGGGAAGGTGAGTAACATGCCCAGATATAGCTGGACTTCTATGTGAAGGGCACAGGGACAGAGCTTGAGAGGTAGACAGGAGATGGAGAGACAGTTTGGAGATTCACCAATATAGATATTAACATTTTTTAATTGAATCAAATAAAAAAATTGGACTCAAATCCCAGTCTTCTGGTCATAATCAGGGAGCTCCACTACAGATCATAGAAACTTTCTGAATTGTATCTCTTTTGGGGAAGTGGTTTCTATTTACTTAGTAAAACGATACTTCTTTGAGAAGGTGAATTTCACAATTCCAGAAGGTGACTGAGGGACTTTCCCTTTTTAAAGCCCGTGTGAGCAGGAAGATTCTGGAAGAAATTGCAATGAGCAATACTTCAGGAGTAGAAAAGCATTCAGGGTCAGGGGCATCATGGCTGGTGGACAATGGGAAGATGATAAATCCAGGAGCAAGTGTGGTTGGGAGATGAAGCAACCCAGCAGTCATCCAGCCTCAGAGCAGATGTGTTCAGATGGCATCAAAGCCCCTGGCACTGAATATTGGATTTGAGGGCATTTGTCTTGATTTTGAGACCACTTTTGCACAACGGAAGCAGCATATCAGCCCTAGAAAAGGACTGGACACTATTCATGAACAACATTCAATCTTCAGATACAAGGAGCCAAACCTGGGCATGCAGAGCAGCCTGGATTTCAGGATCAAGCAGAAAAAGATCCATTTATCACATGGAGAAGCCAGGACAGCTGGTGCTGAGTCACAGAGTGTTCAGTCTTACGACCTTGCTTGATGCTCAGAGTGTAGTTCATGGTTAGGCACGCTTGACATCCCTGAGGGCTTGTTAGCAATGGAGAAGGAATGAAGACCAGGTGCTCTGGTGGTTCCTTCCAGCTTCAATCTTGCTATATAGGAACTGGGTTGGAGTTTCTGCTGGAGCATAATGGAAAATAAGCATAGGTAGGTAAGTTGGTTCCACCTTTTTTAAACAAGGCGAATAAAGAATGAAGACTGGAGTTGTTAAAAGCTATGAAAGGAGACAGAGAGCGCCCAAAAAAGCATGAGAAACATAAGAGGGGAGGGAGAAGCAAGGGCACAGGGTCCTAAGCTAAGGTCATTGGGAAACAGTTATATCATCAACATAAGGATGCATGTTTAGAAGGGGAAATTTGTTTAGGGGAGGACTATAAACTTTATACCCTTATTTAAAACATGTCACAAAAGAATTTGAAATCAATCCTCTGCTGCAATTTATAGTGACACATTATAATATAGCAACCTAAATGTTTGAGGTAATTTTTTTTTTCATAAAATGCTATTTTTTTTCAAATTCTTCACCCGAGGCCCAAAAGGAAATATTACGCATTATAATATTTATAATATTTATACCTACATACATACGGCATTGATATCACGTAGTGCTTAAAATTTTGGTCCCTTATAAATAGTAACGTAGAACATTGAAAATGTTATTTTTTTATTATTATTTTTTTTTGCTTAAAATGAATGGGGATTAAATATTATTCCTGGGAGACAGAGAATTTCTACTTTTTTTCTTTCTTATTTTTCTCTGCTATTTCATTGTAGCAGAGAACAGACTTCAAATATAAGTGGCATTGCACTAAATATGGCAGGGCCAGAGGGAAGGCATTAAAAAAAAATTATTCTGTGGAAAACAGTTTGGATGAATCAGCCCTCTCCCTTCGTTTCCAAGTCTGGATGCCATACCACATCTCGGCACTTTTCAGCAACCCCCTTTTGAGATTTCAAATCAGATTTCCTAGATGCTTGTAAAATCTCCTCTTCCATTCTCCAGATTCTTTAACACAGATGCATATTTCCCTTTGTATGATGGAGAGCCTGGGTCTTACTTCTGAGCTAACCGGAGAGCTTGACATAACTTAATTTTGTAGCAAAAAGCATTAAAGCAGAAATGTCAGTGCAAAAGGCAGCCTGAACTTTTCAAGTCCAGAACTGGGCTCTGCAAGGCTCCCACTGTGTCAGACTCCAAAGAACAATTCGCGTTGTGCAAGTGTAAAGGCAGCAAGAAGACCACTGCGGCTGCCACTTACAAGGGACGCTGGCTTGTCATTTACTGTAGAAAACTAGTGATTAGGCCACAATAGCAGCTGTAGCTTAGTGATTTGCCTTTAAAAAAAAATTTTTTTTTAAGCAGCACACAGAAACCAGCACCTGGACAACGTATTTTTCACCTAATCATCATCAGAGAAAGGATGTTCAGTCTGACAGGTCAAGGATACCTCTACAGAATTATGATTTTTATCTTAAGGGTGCATAATGGTTGCTAATTTGCTGGAGAGGGGATTTCTTTCTGAGTTTCAAGTCACAAAACTAGGTCTGGAGCGCTAATCATTTCCTTCATCCATCCATCCTAGCACTGTTTGTCAGCAAAGACGGATCTTAAGAGTGGGGAGAGTGTGGCACACCGGTTCTTGTAGGGATGTCTGATCTGTGTTCCTCTGCCTTTTGATTTCTTCTATGTCCTCTGAAACTTTCATAATGTAATACCGCTTGGACATGCTTATACCGGAGGGTTTAATTAAACCAACAACACAAAACAACAAATCCAACCCACCTAACAGTAAACGTTAATTACATTATTACTGAAGAAAGACCTAATAGTTACAGGCATCGGGGGAAAAAAATTTCTACGAAACAAAAATTTGAAAAGAAGTACCTCATTTTACCAGAAAGAAATCTGAGGCTTAGATAATTGGAGGGATTTTCCCAGACAAAACTGTCAGTAAGGGACAATTTGGAACCACAAATATTTGAATACTTTCCATGTAGTATGTCCTGGACAAAGCTCTGGGGTACCAAGAAGAAAAGTCCCCCTGCTGCTCATCACAGAGGTCACAGTCCAGGCGAGCAAACAGAATCACACACAATGTCCGCATCTCCTAGAAATGGAGAGATGGGAGCTGGGGCTCTTCCCACTGCACCATGTGGGCTCCACATCCACTGCTCTGCTCACAGAATCTCATCAAATCTGTTACCACATATTTATTTTCATTAATAAATATGCATTAACAGCTACTAAGAACAAGACGCTGAGTTACAGAATATAGAGCAAACCCAAATCAGGAATCCATGGGGAGGGAAAGACACTAGTGAAGGGCAGATACAATGCAGAAGAGAGGCAGCAGAAGGCACATGCCAAACTCTCTGGGGCTTTATTTGATTATTATTTTTATTTATTTACGTATTTTTATTGAAGTATAGTTGATTTACCATGTTCCAAGTATATAGCAAAGTGATTCAGTTACACATATGTATGGTCCTTTTCAGATTCTTTTCCATTATAGGTTATCATAAGATATTGAATAGAGTTCCCTGTGCTATACAGTAGGTCCTTGTTGATTATCTATTTTATATGTAGCAGTGTGTATCTGTTAACTCCAAATTTCCAATGTATCCTTCGCCCCCTGCCTTTCCCCTTTGGTAACCATACATTTGTTTTCTGTGTCTGTAAAGGCTGTTTGTGTGTTGTAAATAAGTTCATTTGTATCTTTTTTTAGATTCCACATATAAGTGATATCATATGATATTTATCTTTCTCTGTCTGGCTTTAAAAGAAGAGAAAAATGCTTTTGGTTGGAGAATTAGGAATTTCTTCAGGGGTGAATGGTATTTGAAACAGATCTTGTAGGATGGGTAGAAGAGCAAAGATGGGGACAGCCGATGTATCAAGGCAGAAGGAAGGCGGTGTCTTGTGGGGGAAGGTTATGACTAGAGCATCTGCAAAGGCCCAGCAGCAGGAGAGCTCAAGGATGTCCAAGAGACACCGTGTTGCTTTGTTTGGCTGGAGGACGTGGAAAACATGAAGTGGAAAATAGAAGCTGAAAGCTGGATTTATGCTCCGCTGTGGTAAGAGGTGAAGGCAGACCGTGAGCTCATTTTTGGAGATTTGGATGATTTTTTTGACGTTTGTAAGCAGGAAAACTGATATTCTTAGGTTTCAGATATAGGAAATTTGAACGGACCCTAGTAGGAAGGCCAAATTGGACTGGGTTAAATATATAAATCTTCCTTATAGCCTTTTAGCCAAGGTGCCTAAACTTCTCACTGCATAAATAATGCGATTCTACTCTCATTGTTCCTCAGATGATCAGTTCCATATACTCCAAGGATTATAGTCTTATAGTTGTTAATGCACGGGTCCTTCAGATATAATTTATGCCAAACCACTCATATCAACAGCAACAAATGGGGGCTTAGAAAGAGCAGGAGTCAGGGTTCCCTGAGAAAACTGAGTCAACACTAAGTGGGGTGGCTTTAAATGGGATTCCTTTTTATGACTAAAGTAAACGTTTCTACAATACACAGCACACGTGGCCTAGAGAATGTTGTCTGTGTTCTCAGGCCAACAGCTTTTCAGCTCTGTCCACAGTGTGACCATAAGAAGGATGCTATCCCATTCCTTTTCTTGGGAAAATTAATTTACTGATGCCACTGTGGCAGAAACACGAATCTATTGCCCATCCTGTGTAGGTTTTAAAACTATACTTAATTGCTAATTGTTATTCATCATTTGGGATTCTCTGACATATGCAATATTTCATAGTTTACCTAAACTCATAGAAGATCAAACATTTAAGCTAAATGCACGTGGTCAATAGGCTGACTTCAAAATTTACTTTATCCTTTGTTTTCGTGTATTGCCAATAGTGTAAGTGCCACTTCTTTCTTACATTACGACACTCTGAGGAGAAGTGGTGCTGTTATGTGTCTTTGACTAAAGAAGCATCCTCTAAAACCTAAGGAAAACATGGTGCAGACATGAATATGTGTGTATAAGACATGTAATTCTCTGTATTAAAATATATATATGGTTGCCATCTACCTGCCTGCACCTCTTCCCTCTTACATAAAACAATCTACATAAATGTCCTGGAGCTGAAGGGAGGAATCTACGTTTGGGCCAGAAACAAACACTATAGGACAGCAAATGCAATGGAACTCAGAATTAATGTGGCAAATGTGAACTGTGAATCAGGTCTCAGCTGCAAATTTAACCAGATAGATGTGAGAAACAAAGAAGAAGAAGGAGTTGCTTCTTGTAAAGAGACCTACCACTACCATTTCAGACCATGCTCTTAAACCCTGACTCCCGCTCTTTCTAAGCCCCCGTTTGTTATTTTTACATACCTTCTTCCTAAGTCTCTGCTCCAGGGGGTCAGCAAGAGGTGAGGCCAGCTCTCATCAACAGAAGGGATTCCATTTACTTGGAAGATCATTAGAGTCAGAACACAAGATGCTTCGATCTCTGAGTCTGTGCCCAAAGCCGGCTTACCTGGACCTCAGACCGATGTGTTTGGTGTTGAGAAACATACACCTTGCACACTTGAGACAGTGAAGTATGTCACTATTGCTGTCACCCTTTCAACAATTCATCTACTATTAAAATTTAAAGGCCATGCTGTCCCTGAAGTGAACATAGTAATTCAACCTCATTCAAGGTTGGAAACATAAAGTGAAATATACAGGAGACAATGTAATCCCAAATACCCACCAGCCAACTTCTTACTGCCTAAGCAATTTATTTGGAGTCCTGCAGTCAACCTTATCTTCACTCTTAGATACTAGGCAGGAATAATATTAAGAACACATTATTTTGAATCCCTTCACTGGAGGAAAAAAAAGGAAAGAAAAGAGAACATTGTGCAAAAGCAACATCTTGTTGCCAGGACTGTTCTGAGAAATGACGAATGGGCACCGGCTGTAGATTTTTAACTCTGTATAGTAGTTATTAAAAAGCACTCAGCTGCTTTGCAGCCTGGATTTCTCTCCAGAGTTTGGGGAAGGAGTAACAGCAAATGTCAAGAAAAGACCTCGGTTCAGTTCGGTTCTTTGTACTTTCCTGGGACACTCCGTGTCCTTGATGGGATGGGACTGGGTAGAGGGGCCTAGACTTGGGTCCCACGGGTTTGGTTGACCCATGGCCAAAATGAATAACAAATGGGGCACACAGGGAATGCTTGGTTGATATTTTAATTTGAGCTGTATTCCTTTGGATTCTGTCCATAGTGTTTTATTTTATTTCACCAATTTGTAATGTACTATAGTGACAATATGAGTTGTCATACTTTGGCTTTCAGTTATTGCAAACAAAAAGGCTTACATAGAGTCAGCTTTCTCCAGAATTAGGATTCAGTCATCTGTGTCCTCACTTTAATCAGCTTCCTTTTTCCTTAGATTTCCTTAACAATAAAAAAGGTCAATGATGATTTTTCATGAAGTTGTAAAATAGTGTCAAAATTGCCTTCTCAAAACCTTCAGTGCATTAAGGAACATACGTACTGTATTTGGGGGAAATGGGAGCAGACTGGGTGTGTTTAAGCTGGGTTGAGTCTACAGCCATCCACCTCTTTGAGCCAGCAAGAATCTGCAGAGTCATCTTCAGCTCCTCTTAGCAGGGTCTTGAGAAACTGTGCCCTGGTGATGCTCCATCCTAAATAAGCTTCCATCCCTTCCCTTCATTCCTTCCTCTCTGCGTTCACTCTCATTGGCTGGGCATCTTCCCTTACTTAGCTCACTCTCACCAAGTCTTCTACCTAGAATTCCTTTCCCCACCCTATCTTCCTCTCTGACAGCCAGAGTAATTTTATAAAGTAAAGATGAAATTATTTTTACCCCCTTACCCTCTCTCAGTATCCATAGGATTAAGTTCTACTTCTCTGGCATGGCTCATAAGCCTCTTGCAAACTGACTAGGAGCTTTACCTCACTAGCTCTTCTCTGTAGACATTCTCCTCTAAATACCTCTTCACTGCTTTCCAAACCCATCACATATTTCACAACTCTATGCCTCTGTTTTTACTGTTTTTTTGCCTGATGTTTTCTCTTCCTAAACTCAGGTACTTGCCCCTTACCCATGTGATGAATAATTATTTATATTTCAGAACCCAGTGGTCAAGATATACAACTGTGCTTTCTATCTTTCTGTGACAGCTTATGTCCACTTAGCTCTATTAATTGTCTTTCTGCAGGGTTTTGGGAGCAGCAGTGTGTGCTGCACCCAGTCTAACAGACTTGGGGTTTTGTCTCAACTTGGTCACTGTATTAGTCAGATAATCTTATCAATTTGTTTATGCTTTATCGGTCTCAGGTTCCTCACCTACAAAGTAGAGATAATAGTAATGGTTGTCTCTAGGATGCAATGAGAATTAAACTGAGATAAACAAAACACTTGTCTCAGTGCCTAGAACAAGGTAAGTTCTTAATAAACAAAACTCATTGTTATTGTACATTTCTATCAATGTAATTTTATGCCATATTATGTCTGTTTAACCTGTCTCTGTCCCTGCTGGATTGTGTGTTTTCTAAAGTAGGAAATGTACCTTCATTATCTTTCCATTTCTAGCACATAACATGGGACTACTTGTAAAGTTGGTGCTAAGGTCACCAGATAAGGTATAGATGCTTGGTTCAATTTGAATTTCAGATAAAGAATATATTTTAGTATAAGTATGTCCAAAATATTACATGAGACATACTTTTAATTAAAAAATTAGTTTTAAATATCTGAAATTCAAATTAAATCAGGTGTCTTGTGTTTACATTTGCTAAATCTAGCAACCCTAAATGATGTTCTTCATCTAAATTGTCAGGTTTGGGGATGAGGATTCATAAAAGACTCTTATGATGGTGTAAAGTGTTTATTTATGACAATAATGTGAGACATCACTCTTATTTCCTGTGCAGCTCTCCTAGCATTACCAACACTTCACCGGAGATTTCACCATTGTGAAACTAACAAAAAGAAGCCGACTGGAAAAAAATATCTGTCACTGATACACATCCCCATTCACTGGAATAAGGAAACTAATGAAGTATGGTAAAAAGAACAATGTATCGTTTTCTTGAACCTCTGTTTCCTCATCTGTGAAATGATCTAATTGTAACACCTGCTACGCATTTTAACATTGGTAAAGAAGTCAATTAAATATAAAGAATAATGGAAAGAGAGAAAAGAAGAAGTATATACAGAATGTATTCTTATTTTTAAACCTAACACTTATTTTAGCCAAATGTTTCTTGCAGATATGTCTGGTTTTCACACGTATATTTTCCTTACACATAAGAATTTATTGTAGCAGAGCAAATATTCATCATGGTTTGGTGGAGATAAATAACACTGATCATGGCATTTGAGAAGACAAAGTGGAATATGAAGAGACAGGGATGAAGATCAGGGCAGACTGGTGTAAACTCCAGCTCATCTCTTATTGTAAGTGAGATGTTGAGAAAGTCTCTTAAAATCTGAGTCTCAGTTCCCTCATCGGTAAGACGGAGGCAGTAATACTGACCTTACAGCATAGCTCGGAATTCAATGTAAAAAATGAGATAATATGGAAAAATGTCTAGAATGATGCCCAGCCCTATACAAACACTCAGCAAAGGCTGATCTAGTACTCTTCAAAGTTGAAAGACATAGGTCGATTGTATTAGTTTCCTATTCCTGCATAACAAATTGCCACAAAATTGGGGGCTTAAAATCAAACCCACTTATTACCTCACAGTTCTGTAGACCAGAAATCCAGCATGCTGTAGCCACGTGTTCTGCTCAGGTTAATTATGAGACTGAAATCAAGGTGTCAGCCAGGCAGAGTTCTTGTCTGCAGACTCTGGGGGAAAATCCACTTACAAGTCCATTTTTGTTGGAAAACTTCAATTTCTTAGAGGTGTAGGATTGAGGCTCCTGCTTTTCTTTTTTAATTAATTTATTTATTGTATTTATTTATTTTTGGCTGTGTTGGGTCTCCGTTGCTGCACGTGGGCTTTCTCTACTTGTGGCGAGCAAGGGCTACTGTTCCTTGCGGTGCACGGGCTTCTCATTGGGGTGGCTTCTCTTGTTGCAGAGCACAGGCTCTTGGCACGCGGGCTTCAGCAGTTATGGCTTGCGGGCTCTAGATCTTAGGCTCAGTAGTTGTCGCGCACGGGCTTAGTTGCTCCGCGGCATGTGGGAACTTCCTGGACCAGGGCTTGAACTTGTGTCCCCTGCATTGGCAGGCAGATTCTTAACCACTGAGCCACCAGGGAAGCCCAGAGACTCCTGCTTTTCATGTTGCCTGTCTACTTTCTTATTTCTTAGAGGTTACCTGAATACCTTGTTATTTATTCCCTTCCATCCTCAATCCAACAAGGGGACATCAGAACTTTATTGTGCTTTGAATCTTTGACTTTCTTTTCTACAAGTAGCCAGAGAAAACTCTCTGCTTTTAAAAGGCTTCTGTGATTACGTCAGGCTCACCCAGGTAATCTTTCTGTCTTATGGTAAACTGTGCCAAATAACATCACCTGATCATGAAAGTGATGAGTCAACACATTCACAAGAGTGGAGAATATGCAGGGTTGGTACACCAGGGAGGTGGGAAAATGAGGTGGTCCTTAGAATTCTGCCAATCTCGCTACTTTCTAGCTTTGTGAATTTGGCCAAAAGGACTCTTCAGCTTTCAATGGCTCTGCCCTCTGCCGCACCTTTACAAATGGGATGGGGTGGGGTGGGGAGATCAGCCTACCTCAAAAGATTATTGTGAGTTCCAAACAAGAGAGAGGCTTAGCATTTTGTAAGCTGCAAAGTACCTTCTCTGAGTCATACATTTGTCTTTGTAAAGCATTTTAAAATTCTTACATCACATTGCAAACGTTTGTTTACATATCTGTCATTTTCTCCTGAATTCTGAAATGGTTGGAAGATAGGTTGTTGATTTTTACTTCAGTATTTCCATTTTTTTTAATCACTGCTCATGTTACAGCAAGTGCTCAGTAGTTATGAAATGAATGGACACCACATTTTATCCCTACCTTTTTGTGACTCACTAGGGACTCCAGATGGGCGTGAACCAGGAGAAGTAAATAGGTCCAAATTCTTTCTTGGAAGTATTAAAAAAACAAAATGGATACTTAGCATAGAGCAATTTGATTTTTTTTATTAAGTACTTTGGCAAAGATGCTACTAGGTAACATTTACCTTGAAATTAACCAGTCAATATATATGATGCTAGTACAAAGTTCTATGTTAGTAAATTTACATTAAAAATCATGCTTTCCTGCTACCTGTTAATTTCTTACAACATCTCACATATTGATGATATCAGATGGGCCTCTTAAAGCAACTGCTGTAAATTCATAAATACGAATACCATGGATTCTAAAGGAATAATTACAAAATAACTTTAATTCTTTTTCCTTCAATTTATCATTTTTATCTTTCTAGAATTTAGGATCAAGAAAAATTGAAGACTCAGTAAAGATATACAACAAAATGCAATAAAACAAGTGTGGATTTGGGATCCAGACAGACTGGTTTTGAATTCTATTTCTTTCACTTGGAAGGGGTATTTCTTAGTCTGTTTTTTCTTCTGAAAAAGCGGCTACTGATGTTCATCCACAGAGTTATTGTGTGGAGTAGATATAAACCTTATAAGTTCAACTGTGTTCTGGGTAAATTGGCAGGTTGTCAATAAATTACAGCTGATGTTATTATAAATACAATCAGTAATAGTATTTTAATAGAGGTAAAGTCTAGGTATGGTCTAATTAGTCATTCCCAAATCCATTAGCTGTCCCAGAATTAACCCCCAAAAGTCTAACCAAGGCTTTGAAAGAAAATGCGAGTTGCTCAATGTCACAGTCCAGGGGCTCATCTGAATTCAGATCGGAAGCTCTTCTCCTTAACGCCCAGCCAACCCAGACGTCCCAGTGACCCAGGGTTTGCTTTCCTTTGGTCAGTGTGAAATCATCATTTGTGTAGTCATAAACTTTCTGACAAGTTAAAAAATGTACTTTGGAAAACCAAGACATAGAATCTTTTTAAACGATCTTTATTTTTCCCCTTCAGGCATCTTCCTGAAACAGCCAGCTAGAAAAGACACATCCCCCTACACAAAACCCACACAAGAATATCAAAATCTGTTTGATAATGAATTTAAATTTTAAAAAAATCCATACGCTAAAATCATCTTTATTTTTAATTTTTCCCTCTTTTTTCAAATTCACGGACATAATGTTTCTTATTGCAACTCAGAAACATCCCAAGATAGCTGCCAAAATCTTACAAATAAACATAAAACCAAGGCTTTTGCAGAACAAAAATAGTCCTCACTTCTGCTCCAAAGGTTGGTTGCCCTTCTAAATCTCAGTTAGGGCTGGGCCTCCACTGGCAGCTTAGGCTTGCAGCCACATTTAAGTAAGACTAACTTTTCTATCTGGAAAAATTCATACATATGGGAGTTTGTGCCTCCAGTCCCAAATATGTATGTGCATTAAAAAATTCTAAAACGAAAAGAAGATTACAACTAGAAGATTGAAACATATTGATGAAATAATTTCAATTGCAATGCAATTCGTGCAGCGTTAAGTTACATCACCGATTATTGTCCCCAAAGTGTACCATGACTGATGTTACTTTGTAAAGTGCCAACAGAAATTGTTACCCATTCACTTAAATTGCTCCCATAGGGCTTCCCTGGTGGCGCAGTGGTTGAGAGTCCGCCTGACGGTGCAGGGGACACGGGTTCGTGCCCCGGTCTGGGAAGATCCCACATGCCGCAGAGCAGCTGGGCCCGTGAGCCGTGGCCGCTGAGCCTGCACGTCCGTTGCTCCGCAATGGGAGAGGCCACAACAGTGAGAGGCCCACGTACTGCAAAAAAAAAAAAAAAAAAAAAAAAAAAGTTTGTGTAGCAAGTGACCCTGGAATGTAGAGATAGTGTCTCTCTCTGGGGAAAAGGGCAGGCATGCTTACTGCCTATTAGGAAAAATGTGGGTTCCCTAAGCTCAGATTTGCTCTTCTGTAATTTAAGGCACTGCATTTGCAGGTGCCCTCCACCCTCCTTTGCATCATCTTATGGGAATTGGGGCTTAGGCACCTGGCAGTCTAACATGTTAATTTGCAAATAAAATCTCAACTCTTTCACAGGGCTTACAGTGTCAGTTATAAGATAGGATGCTGACGGATATGTGACTTCCTGGAAGAGGAAGGATAATAACCAAACAGCTTTGTTTGTCAAATGGAAATGGTATACAGTATTGAAGAACACAGCTGACCCAGCCCCAGCAGTAGACATAAAAGTGGCAGCTCTCCATTTCTGGGAAACTTCATTTCCATTCATCATGTAGATGCCTATAATAAGGGCCTGTTCTTTGCTGATACTAACTGGGATGGTTTAGCTACTGGAATAGGACACGCAGATTTTGTGCAGTGCACCTGAGGTGGGAACCCCCCAATCCTCAGTAGGAATGGGGAGAGAAGGACATCAGTGACCTGTGTTTTTCATAATTGTCCTTAGAACCTTCCTCACAAGGCAAATGACTTGATGCAGCTCCCCCCAAACTGTTGCCCGTGCCTTAGATTTAAATGACTGCTAGATCTGCCACTTTTCACTAGGCAACTCTAATGACTATAGGACTGCTATTCCCCTTAACTTTACTGAGAAATCTATTAGAAACAAATAAGTGTGGCCCTTATCCCGCACTTCCCATGCAGAGCATCTGCCTCCATTCGAACATCTCCCACACCTCCATTCCCTTAGCCATTGCTCAGTCACCAAGAGCAAACACATGACCCTATGGGGAAGTGGGCAAAGAGGACAGGCTAGAAAAGCTTCCGTCATTCCACTGCTCCTCAAACAAACATCAAACAGAATTATTTAATTAAACTGGGCAGTCTAATGCCTTTGAGCTGGTGGGGAGGTCAGTTTGGATTCATCCTAAACCTTCTGACTTATGGAAACATGGGGCTCCTAGCAATTCTACATAATACTTTCTTTCCAGGGACATCATGTACACCCCAAGCTATACTTGTATAGGACCAAGGTGCTAACTTGCCTTCCCCATAGAAGCATGGTGACTTAGGGTGGTCAAAAGAGAACTTCATGTGTTTAAGGAAACCAATGTGGATTGGTATCACTCAGATGACTGCAGGTGGGGAACTTCATGGAGGGGTAACTGAGTCTTTAATTATGTGCAGGCTGCAGGCAGTCAACCTTGGATGAGAGTCATTTAATTAGAAAAAGTGGCACAAAATTGTCCCTCACTTTGGTTGAAGTGGTCAATGACATTACTTCAGCCCTGGAAGGCTTTCAAGTCAGTCCCAACTTACTGACCAAGGGTGTTACTGATGATACAATTTCCATTACCTTCTTCCTTGCAGACTAAGGCAGGGTTTGTGCGATTACTAAGACGTTCTCCTGTACCTATATTAATGCCTCGGTTGAGTAGAAAGATCAAAGCAGAAACTTAAGAAGAGTTTTCTAAGAACTCTTTTTAGGAAACTGGTTTTCTAAGGTAGACTGGCGGTTCACAGAATGTTCTACTGGTTGTATTTGTGATATCATGAGGCATGTTTGAGCTCAGTGCTGTAAGCTGGCCTTATTTTGCTACTTGGAGTCTTGTTCTTAGTATCAATAGTAGTAGTAGTAGTAGTAGTAGTAGTAGTAGTAGTAGTAATAGTAATTAAACAATATAGGAAGCAAATTGACTGGATTTGATCCCAGACTCTGTCAGTAAGATTAATCTGGGTAGCTGATAGAATGGCATACTCTTGGGAAAACTGGCCAGAATTCAAGACTATGTAGAAGTGAGGGGTAGCTACTATCAGGAATCAATTTTTCATGGATCTCTCACATTTTCACACATCTTGTAAGCAAGGAGCCAATTACACTTTGTTCCAGAATATCTTTTCAAGGATCCTTGTGTAGTAAATATTTGGAAGATAGAGACGGTAAGATCGGGCATTTTTACTGCCTATTATACAAATTAGGGCTGCCTAAGCTCAGAGTTTCTGTCCTACAATGCAACCCACTGTTACTCAGGTGCCATCTGCTTTTCTTTGCCCCTCCCTGTGAAAATCGTGGCTTGAGGAAATAGCTTCAAAAATGTTGATTCTTTGGTTTAGGTAACTTTGTGAATAACAAATTGTCCTCCATCTTTGACCTTGGAGTCACGTGCCTTCTTCCAGCGTCCGTGAAGCAGTGGGAAGCTAACACATTAGTTTACGAGTAAGAATATTTCCAGTTTTCTACAACAGCCCCTCATCATTCTGATCTCTACTTAAATGTTGTCTCCCGAGAGGCCATAGCGCTTCACCCTCAGTTATCCTCTTTCCCACGAATGTTCTTTCTTCTTATTGTAGCCCTTATCTTTAAAGATATTCGTGGTTATGTATGTGTACAAGTGACCCCTGAAAAAATGTTTGAACCATGTGGGGCTTCTTACACACAATTTTTTTTTTCAATAACAATACAGGTGGCCCGCTGGATCCACAGATTTGGAGCTGAGGATGCAGAGAGCTGACCGTAAGGGACTTGAATAACCATGGCTTTTGGTATCCACGGGGGGTCCTGGAACCAACCCCCTGTGGATACCAAGGGACTATTATATTGTCTACCCTCCTCCAATTGAATATATGCTGCGTGAGGGCAGTAACTATGGACTCTATGTCCACTCGCTTTGTAAAGCTCAGAGTAGTAGCAGGCAGTAAGTAGGCATTCAATAAATACTGGTTGAATTTATTTGAATTCCTTTAGAGAATCATGGGGATTTATAAGACAAAGATTTCATATGCTCTCCCTTTTCTGTCTGTCTGCATCATACAAGAAATGTATCAGATAGATAAATATCTTCTGCTGCACATATTTGGATTCAAAAACATTGAACTTACTGCAGAAGGAGGTGGTTTTATTAAGGATGGTTTAGCCAAAATATGGAACATTTCTTAGACCATAAAATGTTTAAACAATTGTAGATCAGTCAGTTCACAAAGGAAACTATTATTCCATAACTTTATCCTCAATCCTGTAAATCCATATGGATACCCAATAACAATATAATTTTTCCATTGCAATGACTTTTACTGGAAAAACATAAATTTTCATTGAAGTAAAAAAACCCTTATTGACCAAATCACTTGCTGGGCTACAATTACATGTTGTAATCAGAAGCAGAGGCTTGGATCATTTCAGTGGAAAGAATGGATAGAATCGAGGATCAAGTCACCACATCAAAACCAAAACAAAACAATAGATTTGATCAAAATCAGTCTTATAGTAAGACATATGCTACATAAGAGTCAATGGTATGATTAAATTCAAGAAACAAAAATGTAGATAGACTTTGGATGCAGACCATTCTTATTTGACTGGCTCTGCATTTAACTGTTTTTATCTCATCCTGACATTCCTAGCAATTATAGTAGTTTTGTATGTTGAAGAAACACAGTACAAATCACAGAGAGCTCAAAATTATGTCTAATGCCAAACCTTTTAACAAAGACAAAACTCAAATTACTATACCTTCTTACCAAATAAAGAAGATGACAGAGGCACCATCTTCCCAGTCCTCAAACTGTACTGCAAAGGGTCACTTCAAAAACCTAAAATAAATCATTATTATCATGTTGATAGTGTCTCAACTCACTCACTAGTTGTTTTTCTTCATTAAGAGACATTATTTCTTAGAGGAGTTTTAAATTTACAGAATAATTGAACAACAACAGAGAGTTCCCATATACTTTCACGCCCACACACCCTGGCCCATATTTCCCCTGTTATTAGCGTCTTGTATTGGTGCGGCACGTTTGTTACACTTGATGAACATACATTGATACTTTATTATTAAAGTCCATAGTTTACATTAGGGTTCCCTCTTTGCGTTTTATATTCTGTGAGTTTGCTGAATTGCATAATATCATGTATACCTCATTACAGTATCATATAGAATAGTTTTACTGCGCTAAACATGTCCTGTGCTATACGTATTCCTCCCTCTCCCTCCTCACCACCAGCCCTCCAGATCCTGACAAACACTGACCGCTTTAGTGTCTCCATTTCTGCCTTCTTCCAGAATGTCATATATTTGGATTCAAACAGTATGTAGCCTTTTCTTACTGGCTTCTTTCACCTAACGATATGCACTTAAGGCTTCCTCTGTGACTCTGTGTGGCTTGATAGCCACAGTATTCTTTTCCTGTTTTAAATAATGTCCTTTGAAAATAAAGTCTATTAAACAACACCACCAAAAACAACAAAAAGCATAATATTCATAATGCTGGATCATTAACTCATTATTTAGCACCACTTGATCTATTAAATTATATACAATATTATTTTGCCAATTGTCATGTTATGTCTAATTGTTTCATCTTCTTAGAATGTTAGCTCCATGAGGTCAGAAACTGTACCTTATGTAGTCATTCCCTAGTGATATATCTAAAGGTATATATATATATATATATATATATATATATATATATATATATATATATATATAAAACATATATAAACATATACATATATATAACATATATATATATGCACATATACATATCTTTGCAAAGAATTTACTTTTAAAGTCCTTAAATAAAGTGTATGCAAATAAATAATGTAATGTAGAAAGTTTTCTGGATTTTAAATGTGGTTAAGCAGGCATCCAAGAAATATTTCTTAAATAAATAAAGTAAATTAAAAAAATAATGTCCTGGGCTTCCCTGGTGGCACAGTGGTTGAGAGTCCACCTGCCGATGCAGGGGACATGGGTTCATGCCCTGGTCCAGGAAAATCCCACATGCCGCGGAGCGGCTGGGCCCGTGAGCCATGGCCGCTGAGCCTGCGCGTCTGGAGCCTGTGCTCCGCAACGGGAGAGGCCACAACAGTGAGAGGCCTGCGTAGCGCAAAAACAAAAAACAAAACAAAACAAAACTTGGTGTGATCGGTTTTTTTTTTAACAGTACATATGTTACTCTATGCATATAGGCATATTACTATGATTTTAATTTGTATTGCCCTAGCAAAGAAATAACAAATAAGTGTCCAGAAAGAAAGTGACTTTAAAATGTCAGATTTTCTCTTTGGGTTTATCCACTGTGGAAATTTTCTCCCTTCCTTCAGTATTGTTTACCTGTAGTTCTCTGATGCCTTCAAATAATTTATTTTTTTGAAACTCAGACTTTTTAGTATTTCTTAATAAAAGTATCGGTCTTCTTCAAGCTACTACACTGAATACAAGAGCAAAAGTTTTATACAGCCCCTCAACTTTGACTTTGTAGATTAATCTTATTATTTTATCTTTTCTCCCCATTGAATCTATTTATATTTGTTGTTGTTTTACTTTCTAGATTTTCTTTATATTCTCATCCATTAATATTTAAATGTGTGTGTGTGTGTGTGTATGTGTGGTATTCCTTATCCTTGCTAAAGTATAAACAGCATCCACTTCTACATTTGTAGGTGTGGTATATCCTCTTCTCATGGATGCAATATTTATTTTTTTCCTTTGAGATTATCATAGCATTTCTGATGTGTGACATGTTCTTCTGCCCCCACCTTATCTCTAGGTTCTCAAAGTTCCACTTTCTGTCTCTTATTTGAAATTGCTGTGTTTCCAGCAGAGGGGAAGCCTCAAGGTGTGGACATTGCCAACTGAATGAGCCTCTCTTTGTTTTATTTTAAATCAATCCAGCCTTACCAGCTTCTGTGGTTTTCTGGTGGCAAGGAAACTTCTTATCATTCCAACAAAGGTCTCAGTAATGGGGTGTACAGACCTCTAGAGGAAAAGGAAGGGGACAAAGGAAATATATGCATAAATAGCCATTTAATGTTTCTTGACTGTTTATCTCCAGAATTCATTGTGTGAGGTCATCAAAGTTCTTTAGGGGTCTTTACATGCCCTATGCACCCCAGGAAGTCGCCTCACATATTAGTAGGAGTTCAAGGGATGCTTGTTCAATTAAATCCCTACTGGAATGGTGGGGCAACATGCAGCTAGGGGAGAAGCTGCCAAAAGTGTTATAAGGGTCTTATGTCAACAGCTGAATTATATGTGATATGATGTCAAAAACTGAATGTGAAATAGTTATGCTTTAAGAAATCACCTTCTCCGTGAAGATAAGAATTATATTTCATTGAGCTGTCTTAACTTTTTCATATAAGTTAGAAATGTAAAAACTGACAAAAATAAAATTAGGACAGGAATTGTTGTAGTCATTTTTGTCAAGTATACACCGCACATGCTTATTTATTAATGAGCTATGGGTTGATTGTTTTCCTCTTCCTTTCATGCTTTCTCTGATCAGTGTGATGTATTCTTGGACCACCTTTGTATGTTCTTTTGGTCTGACCAAGATGTTGTCTACCTGATTTTGATATAAAAAGGGTGTGGGAGAAGGAGAGGAACATATCAGTGCTTAATTTTGTGTTACTACCTCAGGTATTCCAGATCCTTAATGTTATGATTTTATTTACTGACAATTAGAGTGAAAAAGCAATCAAAATCAAATTGCCCAGCTTGCACCTGCATAGGCCTGGAAGTGACGTGTGGCATCACTGCTCTCAGCCTCTTCCTTTGGATGTGCCCTGTGCTTTGACAATCATCACCTCAACTGGGCTTCATCAGGTCGCCTGTGCATCAGATCCAGGGCTGCTGGGGGCAACCCTGTAACTCATAGCCCTGCTCTAGTCCTCTGCTGAAATAGATGTAGTTTTCCTTGGCTACAATCATTCAGAGGTGACTACGATTTCCTCAATATTAAGATTGTAAATCCTCATCTATTTCAGATCCCATGCTTACCTCAGTTTATTTAAATAGGAATTGCATAATTCTAGAGAAATTTGTTCCTACCTTGTGTTATCTTGGTTTTATTTCCCCTATTCAAAATGGAGGTACAGACACGGCAATCATTCCTTGGTTATCCAAAGAAATGGTAGGTTGTGAATAGCTTGAACCATTATCGTCATAATAAAACCATCATCATTGCCATTTTCTTCTTATTTAAAAGTGTTACCATGTATTATTTAAGTGTATATTTTCATTATAAAACATATATTCATCAAGTCTACTCTAGGCCAGGCACTCTTCCAGGAGTAGAATATACAGTGGTATTTAAATGAAAAGTGTTCCTATTCTCCTGAAGCTTTTATTCTAGTGAGGAAGATAAACAACACAGAATCTTTCTCTAAATAAGTACCTTCTGATATTGGTAATTGCTAGGAAGAAACTATAGCACGGCAAGGATAAGGGCCAGTATTTTAGGTAGAAGTGAAACATTTGAGCTGAAACATGAGTAAATGAAGGTTTTGGAGAAGAGCATCCAGCTAGAAAACATAGTGAGGGTAAAGATCTTGAGTGTAACAGGAGGGAGAAGTATTGAAGATTACAAGCAAGAACAGTATGCCTTGAGTGTGGTGAAAAAGGAAAGAGAGGATACGTGGAACCAAGGATGGATATGTGAGCAAAGGGAAGATCATAAAAGTCCTGTGGAACATAGTAAATTAGATCTAATTAGACCAAAGCACCCTCCAGTTAAAACATTGCTAAAAAAATTCTCATATACCAATATGAGAATTCTCCTATACCAATATATGAGAATTTTTTTAGCAATATTTTAACAGGAGGGTGCTTTGGTCTAATTCACCTTTTTAAACGGTCATTTCCTGTAGGTGAGGGTGGGGGAAGTGGAACCCTTGTGCACTGTTGGTAGGAATGTAAAACGGTGCAGCCACCATGAAAAATAGTAGGACGTTTTCTCAAAAGCTTAGAAATGGCATGACCATACGATCCAGCAATTCCACTTCTGGCTGTGTACCTGAAAGAACTGAATGCGAGGTGTCGAGGAGATATTTGTGTCTTCACGTTCGTAGCAGCATTATTCACAATAGCCCAAAGGTGAAACAAACCAAGTGCCCAACAACAGGTAAGTAAACAAAATATAGTAGATACATATAATGGAATATTATTCATCCTTAAAAAGAAAGGAACCTCTGACACAAACTGCAACAGATGAACCTTAAGGACAACGTGCTAAGTGAAATAAGCCAGTCACAAAACAAAACAAAACAAAACAAAAAAACGTTGTGTTTCCACTTATATAAGGTCCCTAGAGCAGTCAAATTCATAGAGGCAGAAAGCAGACAGGGGCTGGGGGGAGGGGTAAATGAAGACTTGTTTAATGGGTACAGAGTTTCAGTCTGGGATGGTGAAAAAGTTCTGAGAATATTTAGACTATGGTCATGGTTGCGCAACAATAAGAATGTATTTAGCCCTACTTCACTGTATACATAAAAATGGTTAAGATGGTAAATTTTATGTTATATGTATTTTACCACAATTAGAAATTTTTTAAAACTGAAAAATTAAAAGATTATTTTCTGTTTCTTGTTTGTTTTAGCACAGATTGCAAGAAGGAAAACATAAAAGCATGGAGACCTGGTAGGAAGGAATGTGTATTTCATTTCTAGCCCAGATATGATATAAGCCTGGGTTAGTATGTTACTAGTAGCCTTGACTAGACAGAAAATGCAGACAAAGGTTATAGACAGCCCATCCTAGGTGGTTCATGGCAAAGGCAAGCAGAGAATTGTAGGAATGTTTGTGTACGTGATGGGAGGCATCTTAGCACTACACCACAAGTGCTGATTGGAGTATCCATTAGATAGAAGAATAGAAGAATACTGATGCTTCAGAAAAAAAGGGTTGAATAAAGAAGCAAAGTCTTTAATTAGGCATTTGGGAATCCGATTGAGTGAACATTTGGAGGAGTTGCCCTTAAATATCAGGGATGAAAGGTCATTTATGGTAAAATCCAGGGTAAAAAATGGAGAAGGCAGGATATCGGGGCCAATGCCATAGGTCAGTAGTTTGGATTTCAGAAAGACGATATTGTTCTCATGAATGATTTCTGCTTCATCAATGGAATAAGAAGTAAGGTTATTATTTGGGAGTAAAGAAGGGGACAGCTTATTGTTGAAGGTTAGATTAAAAAGTAGAAGTATGATATTGCTGTTTTGGTGAGTAAGGAAGCAAATGAATTAGGAAAATGCAGTCGGATGATATAGCAGGCCTCAGACTCCATTTGGGATTTATGAGAAACGTACATAATCTCCTTCGCTCATCATAGCATTCCTACAAGATAGATATTATTTTACTCAAATTTATAAGTGCAAAGCCTGAGGCCAAGAGGGTAGGGTAAGCAGTAAATTCCATGTCTTTCCACGTTCTTTCCATTTTGTCAAGGTTGGATCTCAAGGTGCATTACTTAGGTTCTACCATGTGCCAAGCATCTGACTTTTCTCAATTTTACTTTGTCATAACAACATCCTTGCCTCAGATAAAAGAGAGCTTCAAAGAAAAGTCTGGGCAACTTCTCAAGGTCATAGAAGGCAGAGGAAGTTTCAAATTATTCTGGCTCCAAAGCCCACTTTTTCCCATCCACACTCATGCCCTCTACACAGAGAGAGACATTTCAGGAAAGACAGAGAGACCTGCAGAGAGATAACCCAAGGCCCATGTCCTTCATTCTCCGAGATCACAAAGAAGTGTTATTGTACCGTATGTATTTAAGACTATGGAAAACATAAACTTTGGAAAGTTTATAGATTAAGATTCTAGGGATGGTTAGGTTTTAACTCTTTGTTGAGAAATAAAATAATCTGAGGCCCAAAGTCAAGCAAAATCAAAACTACTGCCAGGTTTCCAAAGTTCCAGGTCCATACTGTCTCTTCTTGGAGTTACTGGTAGAATGCATTTTATTTAAACAAACTGTATTCTTTGGAAATGTCAATTTTAATATGTTAAGTCTAGTGTTTTGTGTGGTGCTTTCCCAGAGAAAAGGCAAGGTGCCCAAGTATAGTTAAGGGTCAGTGGATTTCTGTAGTAGAAGTCAGAGTAGCTGGCTTCACTCCTGTTGGGTCTGATGTTTGAGCGTAACCTTGAACACACCTTGCTGCTCAGCATGGCTTCCATCACCAACTCACGTCTCCTGAGCACTTTCCAATCACCATACCTTGTCACAGTCTGACATGTAAAGAGCTAAAGATTTCATCTCAAAAGGAAATATTTCATAATTCTTCCCTGGCATAGTTTTTCCCATCACTGGATCTGAAATTAAATTGATTTACCATTTGTAAGCATAGCACCAAATGCAGCGTGATAGATCTGATTATATTTTTTAAAGCCGTCTATATGTCAAGACTACCATAAGCAAAGTTAAACAGCAAGGGGTGAAAAAAAATTACAAAGTACACGTCGAAAAAAAACAGTTTTACGTGTATATATGAAAACAGAAGTACAATTATATAAATATAGATAAAGCATATAAAAATAATTCACAATGAGAAATACAAATGATCAACAGATATAAACATTGTTCATCTCACAAGAGGAAAAATGCAATGAGGTATAATTAGTATCTAGCTGATTAGGAAAGAATAATGTTAAAATAAATAAATCATTATTGTTAGTAATTAAAAGTGCTAAGGATTTGTGAGTGTGAACAAACTCTCTATGTATTCACTCTAGGTAAAACTTCTGTGGAAGCTAACTTCAATTTATACATAAAAGCATTAAAGATGTTCACACCTTTTAGACAACAACTTTACTTCCAGAAATGTACCCCAGAGAAATAATTAGCTGAGGGGGCAAAATCAGACATATAAACAGCTGTCTTGTAGCCATGCTGTCACAACTGGTACCATGGGGATCTTGGAATAGATAACATGGATGCTCTGAGTCCTAGAAAAGAGGTAACCATTTCTGTAAATCACTCAGAGACTCAGTATAGTGTTCCTTACATTTATTTATCTAAATGTAGAAGACCCGTCTATAGGACCTGGTAGAAATTATAAGACATGTGATGACCAATTTATTAATTATTTAACTTTTAAGACTTCTCTGCTCATTGAGTTTGTCCTTAAGATTTACGAAAAGTGTATGGAGATGTAAATTCCAAACTTAGAAATCCATCAGATTAAGGGAGCCACATCCAGAAAATGAGATGATGTATATAAAATCTCTAGCATAGTGCCTGCCACACAGTGGGTACTCAATACACAATAGTTACTATACTACAATGAAATTATACCAATGCTATTGTTATTATCAAAGATTCATGTCAGGTTTCCTCAGATGGTCCTTTGTTTCTTCTCTCCTTCCATCCATTTTTCTCTATTCCTGCCTTGTTTCTTTCATCCTTTTGCCTTTCTATTTTTCCTTTCTTCCAACATTTTTGAGCATCTAATTGGAGTCATGTATTTCATTAGGCACCGGTGTAAATAAAAAACAAAACACTATGTTCTCCCTCAAATAACTGATAGCATAGTTGATGTACCCACCCTTGAAAGAAGCAATATTACACATGCCAAACAAAAGTCTTTGGCAGCTGAAGGAAGGGTGTGGCTAATTCTACAAGGAAGAACTTTTTTAGACTTTTTGTTTGAAATGGATTTTGAAGACCAAATAGGCCCAGAAGGCAGAGTAGCTTTTTCATGCCTGTGACATAAATTTGCACTTGAAAGTACAGGAGCCATTTTGGGAACCACAGGGAAGGTATGAAGGGCAGGAGACCTGTGGGAAGAGCTTTAGGTGAAAAGAGTGAAAATATGTCAGCATAAGTTTGGGAAAGACTTCAGAATAGACAGTAAGTAGTTTGTATTTGTTCCTATATAGATGGTTTCAAGAACGGTGGTGGGATCAAAACTCTTTGTAAGACTAGCATGCTTCAAGATAAGGATCAACTAACTCATACTTGATTCAATACGTAACTTTGAGGGGAGCAGCTTTCATGGGCAGAGAGTGTGCCTGTATTTTTCAGTGCCAGTGTCATGCACTTCTTAAAGCAGAAAGAGACATGTTGCCAGTGCTTATTCCTCCTGTGATCCCTTCTTTCCTCTGGAACCCAAAAGTTCAGTGATAATCCAGCTCCTTCATTGTTTATTCAACAAGCATCATATTATGCTAAGTTGAGCCAGAAG